>NC_135505.1:100047510-100779176 GCF_052857255.1 Amblyomma americanum
GGACTCATTTCGCGGCCACCTTACCGCGAAAGTGAAGGCAGAGCTCCGAAAAGAAGATACAGATATGCTGGTGATTCCCGGCGGTCTGACGGGGCAGCTGCAGCCGCTAGATGTTGGCATTAACAAGCCATTCAAGGACTTGCTCCGGCGTGAGTACGAGTGGCTGGCGGCAGAAGGGCGGGAACTTACGCCAACGGGGCGCGTGAAGAGAGCCTCCCTGGCGGCTGTGTGCGGGTGGGTGATTTCCGCTTGGGCGGCCGTTCCACGCAATGTCGTGGTGCGGTCATTTAGGAAGTGCGGGCTTTCCATGGAGGATGATGTGCTGTGGGATCGCAGCGAAGACGACGACGACAGCAGTACCACTGAAGATGACGCAAGTGAGGATGAATAGCCCATCTATGCAATAAATTTTCGTTTTTGAAGCGCTCCACCGGTGTTTTTTTTTCAGACATGTGATTTGGGGGGTCGACTTACATTCGAGTCAACTTACAACCGTGTAAATACGTAATACATATTTTTCCTCCGAATCTTGCAAAAAGGCTGCACAGTTAAGGAAATGTGGCACGACACTGGTTCGACACTCATTGTATTCCTACTCGCATGCTGCAGGTCAAGGCATTCTTAGAATCTTTTTTTTTCACAAAGCACGAGTTTTGGTAATAAATTTTTGCAATGCCATGTCCGTCGACTAATTTACAAGGAGAAGAAAATTTCATACAGTGGGGACCACTTATAACAAAACCTTATAGTACAGGTTTGGATATCATATGGCTTTTGCTAGCCACCAGTCTGCCTCCCATAGGTCTCAATGTAAAGTCAGGCCACTTAAAATGCGGCCACGCAAAACGAAATACCAGTTATAATGCAGTTTTGAAATCCACTTGATGACGCACAGAACAGCAAGTGCACTTCCCTTTGCAACTTGGAAGCTTCTGAGGTGTGCTGCCACTTACTTCGCAAAATACAATAAAAACTTACGTGGGGATCGTTGGTCGATCTGATGGAAATGCGACAGCATGAATCGTTTCCATGATCACTGACACTCCGCTGCTTAGGTTACGCTTTTTCGATTTCGCTTTGCAATCCACACACACACTAGTACTTTCATTAGTCGAAGGTACTGGCTTCAAGCTTTGTCTTTCCTAATCACCCAACTGGTTAAGCTTCAAGTAACAGCAGCCATCACGTTGTTTGCACACAGCATCCATCTACCACTCACCCCACTCCATGATGAAATCGCTTCTACTGCACTTTTCCGCGATTGCGCTGTATCTGGTATGGCAAAACTAATTTAAGCTTTCCGTGGGCTTAGTGGGTTGCTTTTTGTTCAGTGATAAAGCATTTTTGAAAGGAAACCTCCCTATCTGGCCCGTATTGCAACCTGAAAAAAACAACATTCTTGCTATAGTGCGGATTTTTGCGGCCCCAGCTAAATGCATAGTAAGCGGTCAACACTGTAAAAGAAATTTTACAAATCTGAAAACAAACAATTTCATGACAGACAGTACAGCTCTACGAGTGCAACAAGAGAAACGGGGCCGATATAGATCAATCAATTGTGTATAAATATTCTCCGCAAGGTGAACACCAAAGCAGAAAACTGTAAAGGAGAAAAACTCCCTTTGTTGAAGCATTTCCCCGTAACGCACAGCCGTCGTGGCTCAAGACACAATTTTTTTTAGAGTACTGCCTGATCGATTTCAGCGAGGAAACTTCGGAATAGCATATAAAATGAGGCATACAAGAGGATACAGAGCTTTTATAATTTTTTGGCAATTCCTTGGCATTTCAAAGCCACCCCCCCCCCCCCCCTTTCTAGAGACATCGAGGACAAACTAGAAGAGATCTATTTCAAATGATCATCGCATTCTAATGACAAAGAAGCTGCGATCACTGAAATCCCAGGCTTCACAAGCTACCAAAGACCAAAAAATAAAATGCAGGCTTTACAACCACAGGCTGCATTTTTAGACAAGGTAAGTGCAATAATATCCAGCACTTTTTTCGTATTTGAATATAGCTGATGCTAGACCACGCCTTTATCTATTTGCGGCCAGCAATCAGAGAGCCCATAATTTTCCCAACATCATCATCAACGTCAAAAACCAGTGGCAAGAAAAAGCAGTAATAACTACACCTTTTGCTGCCTACCAAAGGTCAAAAGAGTCACAAAGAACCACAAAATGAAGTATTGCTAAGAACTAGGGCTGTGCATATATTCAAAATTTAACACAGATCAAATATGCTTGTTACTCGGTTCATATCCAAATTGACATTTTGCAATTTTCAAAGCACTCTTCAGAAATCACTGCGTGTTCTTCGCATGGACCGGTCGCATTCGGACACTGCCAGGCTTGGATCTCATGCAATAATTCCGCAAAACCAGGCTTTCCCACATACCACATGTGATGAAACAACTGTAATGCGAGAGCAATCAGTTGCATAATGTTGCATAATGTGTTTGATAATGCCCCCACCCATACCACTCATGTTGCCACCTTCGCAATTCTTTGAGCGTGAGCTCCGCTGCCTTGCTTTGGCTAACAGTAACGTGTGGGAAAGCCCACTTACTGGAGTTGCCCTCTATTGAGAGATAAGAGAGATCTAATCAAAAAGAGACTACGCTCAATGAAAACGAAGCTCTGATTGGAAATGAACAAAAAATGTAAAAAGAGCACAGCCACTAGCGGCCATTTCTGCAAGCAAAATGTGGTGATGTCATGACAGGTTTTTTTGCACATCTTCGAGGCCAGGCTATGTCACCATTCACTATCAGTCAGTGATCACTCAGTGATCAGTCAGTGGTCTGCATGTCCTGAGTTTGATTCAAGTGGGTTGGGGGGGGGGGGGGGGGGGGGGGGGGGGATGTTCGCATTTTAAAATCCCTTCCAACGGCAAGAAATGCATTTTTTGGTGCCAAACAAACATCAAAGAAAAAAGAAAAGACCACAGAATCGATTTTTACTATGAACAAAAATTGCAATAAGTTGTTCTCGGTTTTCTGTTAACACTGCCAAAGCCACATCCACAGCCTGGCAGAAAAGCCAGAAGACTAACCTTTGGGTCTGTCATCAAAGGAGGTTCCGGCACAAAGTCCCAGGAAACCTTTCCTTCATCCACAGCCATGCCAAAGGGCCCCCGATCTACCAAAAAATAACAGAAAAGGACAGAGAGAAAATACTATATCCACCTGTTTTATCTCAAGCAGTCAAGCAACCTTAACAGTTAAGAGCCAGTAACCGCTCTCAGTGCTCGACTACAAATTAATGTCCATTACAATGCTATCCATCAAGCACCACTACTGAAACACTCACTGCCAATAAGGGCAGACGCGGGTCTTAGAACACTCAAAAATGGTCAAAACGATTTTGAGCAAAACTCAATTTCGGGAAGTTTGACCTTTCGCGCACCTATTCTCAAATTATTAACGCTAAATTCGGTTGGGGAATGGGATAAAACATGCTTTCAATATACCACGGCAGCCACAAACTGCCCACAGAAGGGCAAAATTAGTTCGCGCGCTAATGACGCTGAAATTGGCCGATCGCTGCCATCTTGGGCTTGGTTTGAAGCTTTCTTTGTGCACAATTCCCAATATTTTGCGTTTGCGTGGACGTTGTTTGAGGAGGCCATCTCAGCCACCATGGGCGCTCTAAGCATCATGGGGCGGAGAGCTACCGACTGCAGAACCACAACTTTTTGCCAAAAAATAATGAAAAAGGCAAACGTTCGATAATCAAGTATGCCCTAGCGTCTAGTACCCTGTCTATAAATTGCAACAAACGAGCAGAAAACCGTGTAAATAAGCCATCGCTTATTTTAGGCAAACTTTACATTTACATGCTTTTTTGTCTCGTTTGTTGCAATATTTCGTGCTTAACATGTGCACTTTTAAAGTAAAAAGAAATACGTTTTTAAAAAATGGCGTCGCATGAACACTTTAAGATTTTTTACAGCATTTCGGAAAACAGAAACCTTTTATTGGCGTCGGTGTGCTGTTGCGTTTTTGCTAATATGGCTTTTGCACACTACTTTTACGCTAAGTCGTCTGCGTGCTGCATAGAGTTCCTTACTATTAAACTAGAGGGAAATCTAGGCGGCACTGCCACGTGAGGCCACCATGGGTGCTCAAAGCATCATGGGACGATGAGCTACTTGGTGCAGGACAGTCAGATTTTTTCAGGGAACACAGAGTGGCGTTACTGAGATGTCTCATTCCATATCCAATGGCGCACTCCGCACGCAGACGTACTTCGGCATAAAAGTAGTGCGCAAAAGCCATGTTGCTGAAAACGCAACGCACAAGACACCAAATGAAAGGGTTTCTGTTTCCGAATGCTGCTAAAAAAAAACCTCTTAAAAGTGTTCATGCGACAACATTTCTATAAAAAACATTTTTTTTTTGAAGTGCGCCTGTTAAGCACGATATATTGTGTTTGTGGTGTGCAATACTTGTCCAATAGCAGAGATAAGCCATAGCTTATTTTGGGCAAACTTTACATTTACATGCTTTTCTGCTAGTTTGTTGCAATTTATAGACAGGAATATTGAATGTTAGGGCATTCTTGATTATCAACAACATTTGTTTTTTTCATTAATTTCTGGCCAAAAGTTGTGGTTTCTGCAGTCGGTCGCTCTCTGCCCCATGATTCTTAGAGCGTCCATGGTGGCGAGGTAGTCTCGAGCATAGAGTTTCTTACTATTAACTAGAGGAAAGCTGGCGACGCTGAACCTGAGCCTCGAATGGTCCTCAAAGCATCATGGGAGATGGGCTACTTGGTGCGGGAAAGTCGGTTTTTTTAAGGAAGAGAGTGGCGTTACTGAAGTTTTCCCGTTCCATCCAGGTGCGGACGACTTTGTCGCAAACGTAGTGCGCAAAAGCCATAGCAGTGAAAACGCAACAGTCACACAACGCCAATAAAAGGTTTTTGGTTTCCGAAGTGCCATTAAAAACCTCTTAAAATGTTGAAGGTGAACAATTTTCGAAACATATTTCATTTTAAAAATGTGCCTGTTAAGCATGAAATATTGCTTTTGTAGTCTGCAATGCTTGGCCAATAGGAGAGCAAGCATGGTGTATTTTGGACAAACTTTATATTTGCATGCTTTTCTGCTCGTTAGTTACAATTATAGACAGAATATTGAATGTTAGGGCATTTCTGACTATCGAACATGTTTGTTTTTTCATTATTTTTTAGCAAAAAGTTGTGGTTCTGCAATCGGTAGCTCTCCGCCCCATGATGCTTAGAGCGCCCATGGTGGCTCAGGTGGTCTCGAGAAAGCTACATGCAAACTCCCATAGGCGGGGGGCGCCAGCTCTCTTCTCTAGTTAATAGTAAAACTCTATAGCGCGCGGGGCAACGCTCGCCGTGGATACAGAATGGGAATATCTAAAAAAATCTGACTCTCCCGCACAAGTAGCTGATGGCTTGTGCACACCGTTCCTGGCCTACCATTGGTTGGCGCGACCGGCGCGTCTTTTTTTTTTCTCTCTTTTGCGTTTCCCGAGCATGGCTGCCGCTTTCGCGGCGCCTCCTTTTGCGCTTGTTTTTTCTCGATGCGCCGTGTTTCTGTTTTGTGCCGGGAGTTTTAGGCCTACCTAACACGGCCCTCCGATCACCGAGCCCTTGACAAAATGAAATGTTTTTCCAATCCAATCCAATCCAATCCATGCGATCAAGATGACGGGAGATGGGTCGACTTAAACCGTGCACGCAATGATCTTTTGGAAGCCGTAAGAAACGGGCGTGGAACAAAAAGCCGAAGGCATCCGCCCCAAGTGCGCCGTCGGGATTTGCGTTAGAGCCGGTGCCGGACTCGCTGGATCTGCCGGGAACGTCAACCCCGCTGCTCGCTGACGACACTGCGGGACACAGTTCCAAGATCATGATCACCAACTACTATGGCTATGCCCTGAGCAGCAACAGTAATGACGTTCCAGACATGAAGAAGGCAGCGGAAGCTACACTCCTGCACATGACTTCTACAGATGATGTCCCCAACCACTCCAAGTGCCCTGAGAGTGCTGACTTTTGGTGCAAGTTCAACAGAGGCTTGGTCAATGGTGAACTTCCACCTCCAGACAAGAGTGGCCTCCCGGCTTGTGTTGGGGCTGCTCTGGAGCCAGTGTTTGCACGGCTCAGCGATGAGAACCTGTTGGCACGGTGCAGTGAAGGAAAGACTCAGAATGCGAGTGAGAGCCTACACTCTCTCATTTGGACGCAAGCTTCAAAGAATGGGAATGCTTCTTTGGAAAGTGTGAAGCGGGCTGCTACTGAGGCCATTACCATCTACAACCAAGGAAGGAGGGCAACTAATGAATCCATCACTGCAAGTCAGGGCTATGCTGTTGGTGGCTGCCTTGTTTGCCGAAGCCTAGAAAAAGATGCCCTGCGTTTGCGCAACGCAAATGGCGCTCAGCTAAAGAGCACTAATACGAAAGAGAGACTGACAAGGTGGCACAAAACGGGAGCAACTGAAGATTACAGTCCTGAACTGATATGAAGACGTTCTCCAGCGGCACGGGGCAGCGTGCACCTAACAACCAGGTGGTTCTTCTCAAAGACAGAGTAGGAGACGTGTCGAGCGTTGCACCCAACGGTCCTTTTCAGGACCACCCAACTGCTTGCCATGGTGGGGGCTCGGATCTCCTTGGCTCCGGACCGCTAGGCCTCTCAAAGAACAGTTTCCAGGATTCAAAATATTGTCCTTAGAGCTCAACACTCTAGCCCTGCACTCCAGTGTCTCTAAAAATCTATCGATAACTTGATGAGAAATCATTTTTTTTTACAACTTCATCCCGTTTACACCTTCAACATTTTTTTTATTAGTTTCCTTGGATGGAATAAGACACTATTTGTTTTGGTTTGTAAGGATACGGATAGGGAACATCTAAACAAAATCTGTTGTTGAAGATTCCACCAAAAATTTTCTGTAGTCAGTGTCAAAACTTTAAATGCGATTTTTCTCAGCTTCATTTATTTTGCAAATGTCACTAGCCTTACGGAACTTTTTGCCAATGTCACTAGCCTTACGGAATGTTTTTGTGGTGCAATTTTAATAAATTTTACACCGTTGAATTCAGAAAAAATAGAACTGTGGAGCTATGCCATTTTTATACGGCTAAGTTGAACATATCAAATTTTGTGAACAATAATACCAGCTAATTATATTCCAGAATTGAGAAGCATCGACATAATTGAACATTTTTATATGATGATGTACCTTAATAACAATGTAAATAGCATAGCTCCGTATGGCAGGTCTTTGGCTACGGCTACATTTTAATCGGAGCCAAAAAATGTTGAGGGAAAGTGCCTTAATGACCCGTAAGAAATTACCTAATTAGGCTTCAGTTACGTTTTCATAAATTGAGAACTAATTGCAGTAAGCTGAAACTAATTGCATTTTTGAAAACAGGAGGAAGAAATACATATGTACCTAATTTCATTACAATATCTCTAATAATAAAAATTTTAAGACCAGTGTCTCCCCATAACAGGAATAACCAGTGATGACTATATATTGGAAGTTACTTGGAAGTCACAAGAAACTTCCACCTGGCAGAGATTGACTTTTAAAAACCAAAGGCAAAAAAAAAAATTCTAGTTGCAAATAAAACTTCTTAAGAGCACTACAATGCTTTACAGGCATGTTGCTCATACCTTTCCGCCTTCGACATCTTGCACTTTTGTGTGCTGCATCCAGACTCTTATTAACACCTTACCTTTTCTTCTGGGAAAGCTGTACAGTAGCTTTCCTTTTAAGCCAAGGGTACAATGAATAATTACCCCTTTATTACAAGTAAAGGAGGTTGGTGCCAGGTCACTGCCTACACTATCATGCATGAACATATATGTCAGCATTTATACATCAATCCAACATTAGATCCAAGTTCCAAGCCATGAAACAAGCTATTGCAGCCTCGGCAGCATCTAGCTATGGATGGCTGAAAAATGACGACACTGGCAAGAAAGAATGAAAGAGCCAAAAGAAAAGCTTACCCACACTCTTCTGTGTCTTTACACCAGCATCGCCAGCAAACGACATCAGTGGCGCCACTGGTCGCGACGCCGGTGCTGCCAGTTGCCGCGACGCCAACTTGGCACTGGCATTCTCACCATCAGCCTTCTTGAGTGAGAGCAACGAGATGAAAATCAAGGCCAAGCATATGCCATCCAAGCATCAAGTCAGTACTAGCTACTTGCTTTTTTTTTTGCTTCGTGCCAAAAAAAAAACAGCTTTCCAAATCACCTAACACAGACAGGCTTGGAGACGAATCCCACATGAAGGAGCTAAGCTCTATATTTGTCAAAAGCCATAATAGAGAATGGAAAGAAGAGAAAACTCAAAAGTGATGCATATAGAAGATATTACAAATCATCTTTTGGCATCAAGAGTCTAATTTACGAAAGCTAGGGACGGGTGGGAATAAGCCGCAGCATCCCATTGCAGTACAGACTGAAGAAACGTGGCAATCACAGTGGCCGCAGTGCACGAAAACTGCCGTCTATGAGGGGTGTGGCTTCCACAAAACATGTTGTCCTGTTTTACACTTACGCTTCTTGCACTTACGTTTAAGCGCTGTCTTACAGCCTGCTGGCTTGTATCATAAGTGTGTTCATCCAGTCATCCTTGTCTCCTCAACTTAAACTACAAAGACAGATTAACTATACCACATGTTTCAAGCACCCACATACTCAACACCAGCAGTTTCAGAGCTAGAAATATATACGTGGTCAGATCTGGTGTGGTCAGACCCACAGAATAATAGACATGGTGAGAAAGTGCGTACAGTTCTTCATGCGCCGGATTGCATTAAGTATGAAATGATCAGGTGCTTATTACGACACAATTTTGCCCCCAAAACAGACCTGGTTACAGCAAAAACTCAGTAACCTGACCCTAATTAATTCGGAAATCTGGATAATTGAGATTGCTAAGGACTGTGTGAGCGGCGACGCATGTGTGTGGCATTGGCGTGCGCTAATTCGGACGCTGCTAAGGGTCGTGGCGCTTAACGTGGGTGTGACTTCAGAAGCAATAATAATAAATTATGCTGAAGCAATGGTATTGTTTGATCGAAGCTGCATGAATGGAACTTGGGACAATAATGCAACCAAGGAGCAGTTACGATAAACAGTAGAATTTGCAAAGAAAATTTTACAATTTAGCTTTCTCTTTTACACATTTGTCCCTTTCGCTTGGAATTGGCTCATAACAGAGCATTGAAGTCAGCAGTGCAGAAGGCACATTTATGTTAAAGAACTGGATTTGAAAGCCTCCAGCAAAAACTGCACTTTCTGGAATTTTTGCTTCTTTTTAAATCACTTTATTCACAAAATAAGAACTGCTACCAAAGAATACACTAACGAACACTACTACAGAGTTGTGAAAAGTGCTAAAGGGTACTAAAGAGGTACATTTTAGGTGACAAAAAAAAATGTAAGCACCAAAAGGTAAAAAAATGGGCTCCATAAATTTTGCAAGTGATTCCCCCAATCTTCCATGCTAGATATAACCCCAAGCTACTTACATATATCAGTGCAGAGAAAGTGAGATAAAAGTAGTGTTAACTTGTGATGTTCTTGCAAAGAGCTGCAAAATATTTTGCATTTCCCAGTGCTGCTACAGCTCGAGGGAGCGTATATGATGAGAAATTGATAAACGCCTACAGGGAGAGTGGCTCCCTGTCGCAACATACGAATGCTGCAGCATGTGCACCAATAACTGAAGTAACGCGCAGCGTATGTTATTAGCCACATTCCCACTGAAAAAACTGTAGCAGTTAAACAAACATAAAAACACCAATTAGCAATTGCTTGGAGAATTGCAACCATACGAAGACTCCTCTGGTTCCCAAACAATTCTTTCAATTTTCACATCACCTCTTCAAAACATTCACAACATGACAAAACAGTTATGTGCAATAACTGTACCATAGCTAACAAGGGCACATGTAACTGACAACGAAACACACCCCGCCAACAGCTCCATCACCTCATCTCGATCGATCGTTACCACAGCGGCAACATAATGACTTCCCTGCAAAAACAAACTAATACCGCATTTACTCGCATAATGAACCCGATTTTTTTCCAGAATAGTTGACATTAATTTTGGGAGAGATGGTTTAATAAGCGGGGAAGAAAAAGTTTCCACAATTTTTTTTTCTAAGAGTCGATATTTCGCATCGTGCGTTCCTCCATCTGTCCTCTCATCTATTTTCAACAAAAGCTCATGGTCGAGAATTTGCTTCCTCATGATGTTAAGCATCACTGGCTTCACAGGTGTTCGCTGTATCATAGTGAGATTCGACAACTTTGTGACCGTCCGATGATGCCAGCTAATTGCGGCGACATCAAGCAAACATGCTGAAGCATGGTCCCCGATTGTCATGTGTACGTTTTTTACTCAAGGTTAAAAAAAAAAGTAAACTGTCAACGAGAAAAGTGGTGCCTGGGTTCACAATGCAAGTAGGTTCATTGCGCAATTAAATATGTCAAACTCACACACAAAAAAAAACAAGTAAACAAGCGCACCATGTGCACTGACCTTGCCGGCAAGCCGGTGGCGCTCACTGGCAAAGTCCTTGATGTGCTTCTCCTCCCGGGTCGCCTCTGGCCGCTTGGTCCTCACTGTGATGCCCGCCAGGTTGAGCAGCTTGGCCTCCGCGAGAATGGCCGCCGACTGTTGCTGCCCCACACCACTGTTCGGCTCCAGCTGTTGCTGCTCTTTCCGCTGGCGCAGCAGTTGGAGCCTGGCTGGGTCCGACGATCCGCCGGATGGCATGCCGGCCTTGTGTAGCTTGCCATCGGCTGGCGCGGTCCTTCTGACACCAATCTGGGAGGGGGAGCAAGGCCAGCGAGCAGTGCAGATTTGTTTTGTATAGCGCGCTGCACTCTAAACAAGAGTATGCCTATATGGGAGTAAGGAGGGAGTAAGCTAAAATGGAGAGTGCTAGAGGACAGATTACTCCTTTTTGTTTGGAGTGTACGTCGGCCTCATGTCCGTCGAGTTGCTTTTACCCCCAGTCAGGCTCGTTCAGAGTGTACGTCTGCCTCATGTCCATCGAGTTTCTTTTATTCCCAGTCAGGCTCGAGATTGTTAAAAGGACACAAGGGTTTTGGGAATGGAAACTGACTCTATACTAAAAATGTCTGATTACTGTCTTGCGGGCGAGGTTAAGATTAGTTTTTGACACAGCATTTTTGCTGACATGTAATTGCCCTTGCGCTCGCTGATCATGCTTTACAGTATCCGGATACGTATAAAATTGGTGCAAGCACCGACTGAAAAATTCTCGGTGAAAATATTTTGCGGAATTTCTAACAAGACCATTGAAGAATCAAGCACCTTAGACAGCAAGCACAGCACTGTGGGGAAAACAAAATCAGGTGCTTTAAATTCAGTGTTCAGTACCTTTAAACACTGCCTGGGCGACTAAGAATCAAAGGTAAGGCACCTGAGGACACAAATGACAATGTGACAAAAGAAAACGGGACTAACAAAAATCGTGACACATCACCAAGTTCCTGAATCCAGCAGGGAGCACTCAAATTAGAGACTGGTCTACCCCTGACAGTTTTACAAATATATATATTATATTATATTAATATATTAGAGGCCAGAAAATCCACACGATTTGTAGTTGCTCAGGAGCCTACAGTGGTGTCATGAAGCACTCAGCATTTTTTGCACACCCAAACACATCACACTAAATGATATTTATCATGCAGTGGGGGACATGTGGTCTTACAGGAGGACTGTCTTGTGAAGGCAGCTGTAATAGCAGGATACACCCAAACTCAGGAAGTGTGGGCAAATTCAAATTTATGAGAAATTTCAGATATTGAACCACTGATACAAAGGCAGTTGCTACAATGAATTTGAGACTCATCTGGCATGCCCTAACGATGGCCAAAAAGAGCAAAAGATGGTTCATATTCTCTACACAAATTCTGAAAACAAACAATGTCACATTTAAACTCACTGCCACTGGACGTATTGACTGCTGAGGTGGTCTGGTTTGGTAGCCAGAAAGCACTGATATGCCACTAAAGCATGCATGGAAGCCGGCTAGTACACAGAAAGGTACCAAAAATGGTCTGTGAAAGGTAGAATAACATTGCGGTCACCAAAGTTTAACAAGTGCCATAGCTGGTTCTCAAATATCAATCATATGTAGAGTATGGTCTTCTGTTAAAGGGAACATGAGATCACATGGCCACCATGCTTTGTGATAGGCTGTCACTGAAAGCCGGTGAGAATTGACGGCACAAGGTGCATGCGCACTAAGTACACCTGGCTGGTCTTTCCACACATCTACCTGGTGCCACTTTTTATTGCCGGCAGTAATTTTCAAAGGGCAGAGGCCATGTGATCACATGTTCCCTTTAACAGTAGACCGCACTGCATGCAAAAATGCAACTGCCGCATGTAAAGGTCTCTATTGTGTGTTTCACTACAAAAATGAAGCCAAGAAAGCTAATAGTCTAACCATGCCAGTGAGAGTAATTGCAGAGCACAAAAGGCTTTAATGGCGTGAACCATATTAAAGTTATTAACGGCCACTGATAGCTGTGCCATCAAACCCATCCATTACACATTTAAGCAAGCTAAATCTGATCACTGACCACACCTTCTTTAAGTCCACAACTGTCTGTTATGCTATTTATTGGTTAAAAAGAGAGCAATGCCATGAAGTAATGAAGCAAGTGCTTGCATAAATAGGAAGCTGCTGTGCTCATTGGAGCAGCATACAGTGATCATGCTTCCTTCTCAATTCATGTGCTGAGCACAAGTGTATTCTATATTATTTATCTACTTGGATAACATGCAGGTCTTAGCTGAAAAGCAATGAAAGTCAAGCAAAACTGCTTTTAACTAACTTTCACATAGAATGCACCAAGATTCTTTCTTTTACTTAAATAAATCTAAGTTTTTCAAACCAAGCAGCCATTCGGTCTCGACATATGTTCTTCCCCAATATAACAGATGCTTGCAAAATCCGTTTGGCCTTAACACACATAGACAAGGCAGTCAAAGCGCAAAATGATATTTACGGTGAGAGAACAACACATAGACATCTCGAGTTTTACTCGCTTGCATATTTGATTGAAATGTGACGATTAAAACGCAACTGCAAAAAATAAAACCCTATTTTTTCACCGTCGGAAACTAAACTAGGAAACCCACAGAATGCATCACCTCCGGCCTATGTATACAGTATACAGAATACAGAATAAAAAAAAAAAACTACATACCCCGTTTCTGGTAGCGTTTGTGTCGGCTGACCTGCTCATTTCCGCGACGATCTGTCTGAAAAACAAGGGGCATATGACTTAGACAGGGACATATACAACGGCAGGTCAAACGCAAAACGCTAACACATTCATCTACACCTGGATGGTAAGTTCTGATTTTTTTAGGGGGGTTCATGAGCGTCCACTAACCACGACTCACTTGCGATAATCACTGCATGCAACGTCCACTAGTTGAGTTCCGATAACGACGTTAAGTCCTCATAAACAGATACTGAACACACTCTGTCATTTTCTCTATCAGCTGGCCACTCTAGCAGCGCTGGAACAGGTAAACATAACTCACTTGTCGGCGCAGCGTCAAGTCGGCGAATATGGGGACGTGTTCAGAGACGATGCCAAGGTATGAAGAAAGAGAAAATTAAACATCACCAAAGGTGCACGCATGACATATCGCCTCAACGCCCGCTATAATTTGAACGATCACCAAAGACGTGCTAACGGAGACATCTAAATTCGACTCGTGCGGTTCACCCTTGGGCTAAAGTCAAACCAGGCCCCACTGCGCCCCACGGAAGTCTGCCGTGAGTTTCGGAGAGTACGGCGTCGTGCCCAAAAGAGTGACAGCGCGCAGATGTCCTGGTGTCGGAGGGCCTTGAACCCAATTTATACGGAACTCCGAGACGCAATTTGATACAGCCAGCAAATGACAACAACAACGCAAGCTTGCATCCTGGATAGGAACACAGGAGGCGACTGTGTTTGACGTCAAGCGTGCTTGAGTTGCGTAAAACAAGTTAAGTAACCTTGCTCTGGTGCAGTAGTTAGAATTTTAAAGGGATTACAGGCGCTGTAGGGAGAAACTTACGGTTAAATTTGCCGAGAGCAAAGACGCTGGATGTTCATATCGATCGCGCTGATGCCGTTTTGGGCGAGAATGAGGGAGAGTCGGACCTGGGACGGCTGCTTCCGTAGCCAATTTGAGGCATAGTCGTATCCATTACAGGGGGCAAGTAAACAAAACTACTGTTTGCAAAAAAATGTTTTTGCTTTTCAAAAACCAGAGAGGTGTCTAGAAATAACTGCTGCATAAAATAATAAAGCTGGTGGTTCGAGCTGCCGCCATTTTGAAAAGGACCAAACAGGGGAGAAACGGGGCGAAATGGTGCGGAGTTCAACGTTCCGAAGCCGCACGTTGACTATGAAAGACGCCTTAGTTGAAGGTCCAGGATTAATTACCACCACCTGGAGTTCTTTAAAGTACACGTACTGCCATAGCACAGCACATGATTGCTGTTTTTGCATTTCCTTAGCATTCGCACTATCGTAATTTAGCAATCCGACATTTGCGTAACGTAGACATTGGAAAGGTAGGTTTTTTGGGAAAGGAAATGGCGCAGTATCTGTCTCACATCTCCTCCGGCGCCTGAACCGCGCCTCAAGGGTAGGGATAAAGGGGGGAGTTAAAGAAGAAAGAGGTACCGTAGTGGAGGACTCCGGAATAATTTCGACCACCTGGGGATCTTTAACGTGCACTGACATCGCACAGCACACGGGCGCCTTAGCGTTTTGCCTCCATAAAAACGCAGCCGCCGCGGCCGGGTTCAAACCCGGGAACTATGGATCAGTAGCCGAGCGCCCTAACGGAGTTCTACGTTGAACTCCGGGTGCATATTTTTCGGGAAGAGGGGGACTACCAAGGCGTTCTTTCGTTCCCTGTCGATTTCAACTTTCATTGCAACCCCTCTTTCGGGATTTATTCCTACTGTCGCTAGGATTACCCTGCCTGTCTCCGTTGGGCTAAGTCTCTCAATTTGAGAGGCGCGCACCGCTTCCATTAGTTATATCCATTTGTTAGGTACTCCTAACCCAAGCAGTCTCTCCGTCGAGGTACCCATGGGTAGCCCTAGTGCCTTTTATGCGAAGCATACTAGCCGCACAACCGAGCTCTTCCTTGCTGCGCCGCGCGCGGCCGCGTAGCTGCCACTTGACCTACATCGGCGCACCACGTGATATGACGTCACAACAGCTGTGAAAGCTGGGGCTCAACTCGTGCGCTCGCTTGCGGACATTTGGCACGTGCAGGTCCGCCACCTTAATTTTGACATCCCCGCGCTCTTTACATCGGAGGTGTTTCGGGTTATATACAAAAAGTCCTGACTTCTGTGGCGAACACGCGAGCTTCCTTTCGGCTGCTTACTCGGCAATGATATTTGTTGCGGCCTGTAACCGCTCTTCCGTGTGTGCATCTCATCCTCGGTTGACCCAGAGATTGATATCGTCCGCGTACGTGCTAAAATTTATCCCCTCAATCATTTAATCTGCCCGGGAGGCCTCTCATTGCCACGTTGAAGAGAAACGGCGACAAAACTGAGCCCTGCGGCGTGTTCCTGCTTCCCAGCTCAATGGGGTGATTCTAAGCTTTGGAATGCCATACAGGCTTTCCTGCCCGACGGAAGTCCTTGATATATTCTTAAGTTCTCTTCCTCACACCGAGCTCGTTCAGCCCGTTGAGAATTGCCTCATGTTTGGCACTGTCAAACGCTTTGGTGAAATCTAGGCCCAAAATTACTTTTGAGTCTTTGCTTTATTTCCGCTGTCCCAGCTCAGGTGCTTCAGTATCGATGGCAGATGCCGGGGCTAGCAACAATCTTTTCCTTACTTTTTACTATTATTCTTAATAAAACCACTACCACCACCACCACCTTTGAGCGCGAGTCTGTGATGTCGTGTTTAAGTGGGAGCATCGCGTCCTGCGTGCACAAGTGTGGCCGGAAACCGACCATCTCGTGCGGCCACAGGTTGTTTTGCTCCATGGTGCCTGTCAGCCTTGTTTTCACGACGTGCTCCATCAATTTCCCAACGCATGAGGTAAGGGAAATTGGTCTGAGGTTGTCTAGCTGCGGGGGTTCGCCCGGCTTCGATATGAGTACAACGTTGGCTGTCTTCCAGTGCTCGGGTGGCTTGCCTTCATTCCAAACTTCTCCGATATATTCGGTTAAGTGGAATTGATTCATGGTCTAAATTCCTTAGCATCGTATTTGTGAATCCGTCAGGGCCCGGAGTCGACTTCGTCTTTAGTCTGACAATATCTGCCCTTACCTCCGCCTCTGAATTGGGGGCGTCTAGAGCGTCATTCAAAGCCCCATCATAATCCAGGGGATTCTTCCGCCGGCTGTCAAGGCGGTCGGACGTGCGTTCGGCGAGCTCCGTCGACATCGGGGACGAAGTCGTGCTCAGGAGCCTGAGGACGACCCAAACTGGCTGGAATCAGCGTCGGAAGAGAACCGGAAGGCTAGGAACACCAATAACCAACAAGGTGGGCCGATTTTCCTGGATTATAGGGCCGAGAAGGCCCCAACGGGAAGGAGACCGGGCTAAGCCTAACGAGGCTTAGCCAAGACAAAGGAGAGGCCTAGGCCTAACGGCCGACGCCCGAGCCCTCCCAGTGCCATGGAGGTGGTTGAGGGAAGAGAGATAGACCCGGAGGAGCTAAAAGCCCCAGGGCAATGGTTTAGGACAAGAAAGAATGGAAGACTAATTCCGGAAAAGGAAATAGCCGACGACCCCGTGGTCGAGACAAAAGCTAAGGACAGGACGGCCGCAAGGCAGGAGGGAAGAAGACTGGCTGCGAAATCGGTGGAGAAACAAATAACGAGAATTCCGCAAGATTTCGACAAAATAATCATGCGTCCCAGAGGTGGGATAGAGAAGCTACTTGTGCACGGAGGAGCGTTTCTGGCGAACGCCATCGCCGAAGCGGTCGCGGTCGGAGAAGGCAGCAGAGAGGACATAATCACCTTCAACAGGAAACAGCAGTCCATCATGATAGCCACCGGAGATGGAAATAGAAGAGAGAAATACGCGTCGCTAACAGAGCTGAAGATAGGCGACGTAGAGACAACGCTGAACGCGTACCTGACCCCGCCGGAAAACTGCGGGAAGGGAGTGATCTACGACGCCCCGGACTTCTGGACGGAGGAAGAAATTTTCGAAAGACTAGAGCAACACGGAGCCAAGAACCCACCCATACTGGGAGTGAGAAGATTAGGGAAAGAATCCAAGGCCGTCCTAATCCTGTTCGAGAGCAACAGGGTGCCATGGCACGTGTACCTATCCCCAACGCCGACGAGGTGCGTCCTCTACAAGAAAAGGTACGAGGTCTGCTACGCATGCGGACGACTGGGACACCGACAGGACGTCTGCCCGGACCCAGAAAACAAGAAGTGCAGAAGCTGCGGAGAAGAGAACCCAGCAGAAGGCCACAAATGCAAGACCAAATGCCAACTATGCGCAAAGGAACACCCACTAGGAGACCGAAGATGCAAGGAAATATACAGAACACCGTGCGAGATCAAGAAGAAGATCTGGGAAAAAAGGCAGGAAGAAGAGACCCGCAGGAAGGACCAGAAGCCTACAGGAAGAACGGATCGCCGAGACGACAGCTTCCCCAGATTTGGGGAAGGCGAGGCAAGGAACCAGACGCCCCCAGGAAAACCGGGAGCCCCCAAAGGACAGGGAGGACTCGGGGAACAAAGAAGGGCGAGATCCAGATCACGGTCCAGGGACCCGGAGAGATCGAGGCCCAGGGACCCAAAGGACCCCTGGGGAAAAGGACGCAGCGACCGGAGCAGAGAGCCGAGCAAGGAGCCGAAAACAGTAAGCTTTGCAGGAGGGGCCTCCCAGGCTAAAGATGATAACGACAGGGAGATAGAAAAACTTAACAGAGGGGCCTCCCAGGCTAAAGATGATAAAGACAGAGAGATAGAAAAACTTAAAAAACAGGTAGAGGAGCTACTGAGACTCCTGAAAAAGCACATAGAGGGGAGCGCAAAAGCAGCTCCACTAGAGATGAAACAAGCAGAACAGCCCAAAACAGGTACAAAGCAGACCGGACCTCTTACGCAGAAACCCCAGGCGACAGGGCAGGTAACGGAGGAGGCGGAAGAAGCAAGGAGACCCCCACTCAAACGCAAAGGGGACGAGGAGGTAGATATATGGGAAACGCTCAGGAAAGAGAGCGAAGCGAATAGGCTAGCAATCTCCACCCTACAAGCCGAGATGAGGGCATTCATGATGCAGATAACGCAGGCAATAGGACAGCTGCAGTCTGAAGTCCAGGCTCAGAGAACAGAATTACAAAGCCAGAGAGCGGAGCTGATAGCCCACGCGGAGCAACATAAACGAACGGAGGAAGCAATAGCACGAATCCAACATGGATAGAAAGGCCAAAAACAAGACCCTCATTTGGCAGTGGAACTGCCGAGGCTTCCGAAGCAAGCGAGCGGTATTGCAACAATATATCGATACATTAGAGGAAAAGCCCCTGGCCATAGCCCTGCAAGAAACTGGTAAGCGGCTAAATCTACCTGGGTATCAAGCATTCCACAGTGATAGAGGGGAGAAATCTCATGTCACCACATACGTTAAAAGGAACATAGCAACAATTGAGCATGAGCTAAACACGGCAGAGGCAGAAGTCGTCCTAGTAGAGATGATAACGGGCAAAAAGAATGAACCAAGCCTGTTCCTACTAAACGTGTACTCGAGACCGAAGCAGCAAAAAGTCAGGTTCAGGGCAATATTTCGGAAAGCAATGAAAGTGGCAAACATTAGCCCACTGATCATAGTAGGGGACTTCAACGCCCATCACGAGGAGTGGGGATACAGTACGAGGGACACGAAGGGACGACACCTATGGGAGGACATACAGGAGTTAGGCCTAACCCAGCAAACAGATCCGGGGTGCCCAACTAGGAGAGGGAATAGCGTCATGGCGGACACCACACCTGACCTCACGCTAACCAAAAACGTTAGGGCAGCCACTTGGATGAACACAGGAACGGACCTAGGAAGTGACCACCTCATTATCGCCACGACGGTACGCACGGGCATCAAAGATAAAGCGGGTAGACTGCCCAAAATCACAGAATGGGACAAATTCAGGGCCCAAAGGGACCAGCAAAATTGGGGAACCATCCAAAACATAGAGGAATGGACAGAAACCCTTAAGAAGCACGTGTCGGAAGCGACCGTAACTTTGAAGGGGCAATATGTTCTAGAACTAGCAGACAACAAACTGCTGCACATGTGGGAGGCCAAAAATGGACTCGAACGCAGATGGAAGAAGCAGAGATGGAATAGGAACCTCAGGAGAAGAATAGCAAGACTAAATCAGGACATAGAAAAATATGCACGACAGTTGTGTGAGCAAAACTGGTGCAGCAGGTGCGACGAGATGGAAAGGGGTATGAGCTTAACAAAGACCTGGAACCTATTAAGGCACCTACTCGACCCTACCAACTCTAAAACGCAGGCGAGCATTAGTCTAGCCAAGACAAAGCACATCTATGAGGGGACGGACGAGGAGTTCGTTAAAGAAATTATACAAACATATATAGGGGACACGAAGAGGGTAGAACTTCCAGAGTACCAGGGTCCCCCGATGGAGCTTTTAGACGGCCCAATAACAGAAGCGGAGGTAAGGGCGGAAATAATTAAGCTAAAGTCAAAATCGGCCCCGGGCCCGGACGGCATCACCAACAAAACCCTGAGGAACCTAGATGATGGCTCGATAACAGCAATCACTGCATATATGCAGAAGGTGTGGGAAACCGGAAAGCTTCCCGCGCAATGGAAAGAGGCGAACATCATACTCATTCCAAAGCCGGGAAAAGCGCCGAAGCTCGAAAACTTAAGACCCATATCCCTCACATCTTGCGTAGGGAAGCTAATGGAACACGTAATTCAGACAAGGCTAACCAGATACATGGAAGACAACGAGCTCTGGCCAAGCGAGATGATTGGCTTCCGCCCGGGGCTGAGTACGCAAGACGTGATGCTGAGGCTGCAGCACGACATTATCGAATCCCAATCCAAAGATGCAAAAGTAATCCTAGGTCTCGACCTCAAAAAGGCGTTCGATAACGTCAAACACGAGGCTATACTAGAGGAACTACATAGTCTAGAGGTAGGTCCGAGAACATATAACTATGTCAAGGACTTCCTAACTGGGAGAACAGCGAGGATCAAATATCAGGACATAGAATCAGGGAACATAGAACTGGGCAGCAGGGGCACCCCCCAAGGGTCGGTACTATCCCCACTCCTCTTCAACATAGCAATGAGAGGGTTACCTAAATTACTTCAAGGAATAGAGGGTCTAAAGTTCAGTATGTATGCAGACGACATCAATGTCTGGATGAACAAAGGAGACGACGGGCAAATAGAAAGGAAACTCCAGAAGGCAGCAGACACTGTGGTAGAGTATGCAGCACAAAGAGGACTGGCATGTTCACCAGAGAAATCTGAGCTTCTGGTATACAACCCAAAAAGAAACAGGCTCAAGCAGGGTGAGGACTTTAAAATCACTGTGGAAGGAAAACTGGTGCCTAAGGTAGATATGATCAGGATTCTGGGCCTATTCATACAAAGTAACGGCTACAATGATGAAACCCTAAAAAGATTGGACAAGTTTGCGACGCAAGTCACGGGCATTTTCAGAAGGATATCGCTTAGAGGTAGAGGCCTCAAAGAGAAGAGCCTAATGAAACTAGTACAGGCATATATAATAAGTAGGATCAGCTACGCGACCCCCTTCCTCAAGATAGGGGCAACAGAAAAAAGGCAGCTTGATGTCATAATCAAGAAAAGCTATAAGAAGGCGCTGGGCTTGCCAATAAGCACCTCAAACGAAAGGCTACTAAATATGGGGCTTCACAACAACTGGAGTGAGATAGCTGAAGCGGTAAGATCAGCGCAGCTAGATAGGCTCAGCAGGACGAGCACCGGCAGAGCTATACTAGAAGCGGTCGACAGGCAAACCGACAGGGGGATGCAAAAGAAACAAGACATTCCAAAATGTGCTAGGGAAAAGATCAGAGTAGACCCATTGCCCAAAAATATGCACCCAGAATTCAACAAGGAAAGAAGGGAAAAGAGGGCAGAAGCCATGGCCAGAGGACTGGACAGTCTAGATAAGAAAGCAGTGGCATACACAGATGCAGCAAGTGGGAAGCTAGGAGCAGCCGTGGCCTCAGTGGTCAACGGAAAGGGGGAACCTGAGATAGCAGCATCCATTCGAAGCCGCAACCCGGAAACGGCGGAAGAAGTCGCAATAGCGCTCGCATGCGTAGGAACGCAGGCCAAAATTATAGCTAGTGACAGCAAAACTGCAGTCTACAACTATGGCAGAGGGAGGATTGCCTTAGAAGCAGCACAAATTCTAAAAAAGAAGGAAATTGGGAGGGACGTACGCATCGTGTGGGTACCAGCTCACGCATCCATCCCTGGAAACGAGGCGGCAAACACCCTGGCTCGAGACCTCTACTTCCGAGCCAGGGGAGAGCCGCCCGACTGCAAGGACCTGGATGAGAGACTGATAAGCTATGCAGAAATAATAGAGAGCTATAGAAGTCAAAGGAGGATTTTCCCTCCGCCGGACAAAACACTAGGGAATAAAGAAGCTACAACTTGGCGTAGACTACAAGCTGGGAACTTCATAAACCCGGTGTGGGCATCACACGTATTTAGGGAAAAGGAAATAGAGGAAAAATGCAAAAAATGTGAGAATAGGGGGACCCTAGATCACATCATTTGGGAATGTACACACTCCCCAGGGATTAAAGAAGGAATAAATAGCAAGGAAGCCTGGGAAACCCTTCTGCAAAGCGCGGACCCCGCCGTGCAGAAAAAAGTCATTCACCTGGCACTGGAGGCCGCAAGAGACCAAGAACTCTATGCCTGCCTTTAGTTGCGAGGCTCCCGGCCCCCACCCCTAGGCCTGCGTGCCAGAGATGGGGAGTAGGGGAGCCTCTTCTCTGGTGGAAATAAAGGTTTTTGGAATGGAATCATAATCCAGGGGGGGGGAACGTTGGGTGTCCACAGCGTACGTTTTTAACAATTTGTCCATTAACTTTGCGCCGCCTCCCTCGAATGCGTGTATGCTAATTTAATTCCGGACTGTGTTGCCTAGCTCGTCTGGTCCAGCAGATGCCGGAACATGCTCCACGTCTTGGAGAGATTCATGCCTCCCTCCATGTCGTCGCATCTGCTGCACCAATTCTGTTCGCATAATTTAAATGCGTTATCTTCAATTTCCTTGTTGTGTCTAGCTATCTTCCTTCTGTGATTGCGATTCCACTTTTGCTTTTTTAGCCGCTTTTCCATACTATGCTTGTCCTCCCACATGTGGAGCAAACGACTCTCCGCTATAGCCGGGGCATCATTCCTTTCTAGCCTCTTGGTCGCCTCTCCGACGCGCCTCTTGAGGGCCTCCGTCCATTCTTCTAGGTTCTCGATTCGCCCCAATTCCGCGGCTTCTCTCAGTGTCCTCAAGTGATCCCATCCCGGCCGTTGTAGCGCCCTGCGCGTTTTGACGCCTTCTTTGAGCACCGAAACGATAATGAAATGATCAATCCCAAAATTTTGCTCTGAGTTGTACCACTCTAGACCTCTTAGGTTCTTTGAGAATGTCAGATCTGGGGAGGTGCTTGCACAGATGCAATTTCACACCCTCGTAGGCTGTCCAGGGGCCGTATGTAGGGTGAACCCTAGCTCGTGCGCTTCCTCCCACAGTTGTCTGCCCTTTGGGTTTTGTTTCGGGTAGCCCCATTCCTGGTGCTGCGCGTTAAAATCTCCTAAAATTATCAGAGGGCTTTTCTCTGCTATCTTGACGGCTTTGCGTATCAGGGTTTAATTGGTTTTTGGGGAAAAGAAATGGCGCAGTATCTGTCTCATATACCGTTGGACACCTGAACCGCGCCGTAAGGGAAGGGATAAAGGAGGGAGTGAAAGAAGATAGGGTCCTCAATCTAATTTTCTGCTGCCTAGGCGGAATGAGTTAGGGTACTTCCTTTTGCCCGTCAATATTTATAGAAATACATTTCCAATATCTCGCGAGTTTAGGTCGTGCTCTATGGCTGCAATGTTGCGTTCAACGAAGGTGGACGGCTGATTTCTCTCCTCTATCGCTATGGAACGCCTGATAACCTGTTAATTTTTTTATCATCATTAATTGGCTTTTGGGGAAAGGAAATGGCGCAGTATCTGTCCCATATATCGTTGGACACCTGGTTCGCGGCGTAAGGGAATGGATAAAGGATGGAGTGAAAGAAGAAAGGAAGCTAGAGGTGCTGTAGTGGAGGGCTCCGGAATAATTTCGACCACCTGGGGATCTTTAATTGTTGCTTTTTTGGAGAAAGGAAATGGCGCAGTATCTGTCCCATTTATCGTTGGGCACCTGAACCGCGCCGTAAGGGAAGGGATAAAGGAGGAAGTGAAAGAAGAAAGGAAGAGTTAGTTGCCGTAGTGGAGGGCTCCGGAGTAATTTCGACCACCTGGGGATCTTTAACGTGCACTGACATCGCACAGCGCACGGGCGCCTTAGCGTTTTGTGTCCATAAAAACGCAGCCGCCGCGGTCGGGTTCGAACCCGGGAACTCCGGCTCAGTAGCCAAGCGCCCTGACCACTGAGCCACCGCGGCGTGTCTAAGCGCTTTGCAGTATAGTCGGTTTATCTGGAATGGAAACGAAATAGCGGAACTGGCTTTGTACTGACGCCGTCGCCCCTAGGAGAAAGGATCTGATGCTGCATTTCCAGTGACTTGTGCGAGGAGTTCTTCGGTGCCGCTCAGGCATCTCCTCAGTTCCACGTACTTGTCCTGTCGGTTTCATACAAAGGTATTAGTGGAAGCGTCACGCACAAGAAAATAAGGAGCAGCGTGCCCTTTACGTGACATGAAAACATGTTCTCTCCGTTCGTCGTCTTTCGTCATGCTCAATTTCATAAATGCTCTCACGAGTTTTACTTAGTTGAACCCCTTGATTGCTATCCGATCACTTTGCAAAGGAACGTGAGAGTTACGAAACACACTCGCAATAAGGCTTTCTCTTTGGTGCTTTTCTACAGCGCACACAAAGCTTTACTGGTTTCACATTTTTTCGCTAACGCAAAAACTGATTTCAATTGAAACAGAATCAAAAATGACACACTACCGACACTGCACTACATCTACGATTCGAGGTTGCTAACAAAGCGTGAGTGTTGGCTGTGCTGAATGCGAAAAATTGCAGGTTACTCATACGTGGTGATTAAATTTGGTGCTAGAGAATTGAATAAGTTTGCCTGCCGGATTGTTTGGCATTGAAAATTGGCTTCTGAGAAAAGGAAATGGCGCAGTAATTCTCTCACACCTCGGTGGACACACGAACCGCGCTGTAAGGGAAGAGAGGAAGGTGGGAGTGAAAGAAGAAAGAGAGAAAGAGCTGCCGTGGCGGAAGGCAGCAGAAGAATTTTAGACCACCTGCGCATCTTTAAAGTATGTCCACTGACATTGCTCAGCACACGGGTGGTGGTGAACAGCATTTATAATCAATTAAATGGTTAAAAGAGGTGATTGGGTTAGGGCCCCAATTGTTCACTGAAATGTCATTTGCATATATGTGATACCTGTACAAGTATGGCTCATTGTGATGTCATTGGAAACCAGACCACTTGTGTAACGAGTCTTTAGCACTGTAGGTATTTTAATAATAATAATAATAATAATAATAATAATAATAATAATAATAATAATAATATTAATAATAATAATAATAATAATAATAATAATAATAATAATAATAATTATTATTATCATTAATATTATTATTATTATTATTATTATTATTATTATTATTATTATTATTATGGGGGAAAGGAAATGGCGCAGCATCTGTCTCATATCGTTGGACACCTGAACCGCGCCGTAAGGGAGGGATAAAGGAGGGTGTGAAAGAAGAATAGGAGAAAGAGGTGCCGTAGTGGAGGGCTCCGGAATAATTTCGACCACCTGGGGATCTTTAACGTGCGCTGACATCGCACAGCACACCGGCGCCTTAGCGTTTTGCCTGCATAAAAACGCAGCCGCCGCGGTCAGGTTCGAACCCGGGAACTTCGGATCAGTAGCCGAGCGCTCTAACCACTGACCAAACGCGGCAGGTGTAGATATTTTCGGAAAAATAAAAATTCTCTTAATAGGGTTAGGGCGCCATTGGCCGCTTCCCCTCACAATACTAGGTGGAGCCCTATTCCGGGGATCCATTGACAAGCGCTGACGCGGCCGCGTTCGAACCCGGGTACTGAGACACAGTAGCCGAGATCCTCACCACTGAACCACAGCGGGGGGCGGGGGGGGGGGGCGGGAACGGGCCTATGAAGCAGCTGGTGAATAATTTCGGCCACCTCAGCATAGTTTACGTCGGCTAACATCACATAGCAGTGGGACGTTTTTTCGATTTCGCTTTAATTTAAACAACCCGCCACTGTGGCTCAGTGGTTAGAGCGCTCGGCTACTGATCCGGAGTACCCGGGTTTCAAATCCTACCGCGGCGGCAGCGTTTCGATGGACGCGAAACGCAAAGGCGCCCGTGTGAGAGCGAGCTAACCTTTATTAAGGAAATAGGGAGGATGAGTCACAAAAAAGCTACTTCCTGGCCTGCCAGGCGCCAGCCGATCTATGCTCCTAGAGAGAGAGAGAAAAACTTTATTGTTGGAGAGGAAGTCGGAGCACGCCCCTGGGTCTCCGCACGATCCCACTGCACTCAAGTGTTTATGTCCCTAAGGTCCATAACACTGGCAACCCGGCCGGTGGCGATTGTCTGCACGGCCGGGTCCTCCGAGCGCAGCAGGGTCTCCCAGTCCTCCCAGGTCTTGAGGTCCTCTAGGCCGCGCGGAAGAGGGTCCGCCGGGCAGAAGGAGAGGATATGGAGGGAAGAGGCGAATGGTTCTGGGCACAAGGTGCAGGCAGGAGTGGGGAAGGAGGGGTGATAGTGGGCTAGGGTCAGGGGTGAGGGGAGTGTGTGTGTCTGTAGTTTGCGCCAGAGTGAGGCGTGTTTGTTATCTAGGGAGGGGTAGGGCGGGGGGTAGAGCTGGCGCGAGGCTCTGTAGGCCACCGTCATCTCGCGGAACGAGTGCATTCGCTCCCTTGCTAATCCCCGATCCGAGGCCACCTGAACCCGGTTTAAAGAACCCCGGGTTAGAAGGTTGGCGGCCTCGTTTCCGGAATTCCCGGAGTGCGCAGGCACCCATATAAGCTCTACATGGGGGGGTGGGGGTGCATCGGGCGAGCCCAGTATGCCAAAAGCAGGGACGTGGACTCGGCCTCGCGCAAAATATAGAATTGCAGTTTTAGAGTCGGTTAAAATGTACTGGGCTTCCGTGCGGGTGATGACATTTGCGATGGCGGCTTCCTCTGCAGCCTCTGGGGTGGTGTCTGGGGGGAGAAATAGTGTGAGGAGGGCGGATGAAGAGGAGTCCACCACGGCTGCAGTTGCTTCGTCACCCGTGCAGGCGGCGTCCACCCATACGGCGTCCGGCTCGGAGCCGTACACTCGGTGGAGTGCCTTCGCACAGGCTCTGCGGCGCTGCTCATGGTGGGAGGGGTGCATATTCTTTGGCAGTGGCTTGATGACCAGCTCTCGGTGAAGGGATCGAGGAATGGGGAGGAGGGTTGGGTCGTTGGCCGGTATTCTGATTCCGAGGGAGTCTGGATATACCGGCCTGTGGAGGTTTGTGTAAGCCTTATGTATTGGGCCTGTCGATGGGTCTCCACGAGTTCCCCGATCGTGTTGTGGAGGCCCAGGCCTAGTAATCTGTCTGTGGGGGTGTTAAGGGGAAGATGAAGTGCTCCTAGCCTTCTACTAAAATGGATGCCATCTCGTGTAAAGCCTCTGCCAAAGCCTGCTCTATGCACTTCCCTGTTTATGTCTGCCACTTCAAAGCCCTTCTCCTGGCTTATCTTCCTTATTTCTCGATTAACAGCCACAAAGTCCTTGGCAACCTCTCCGTTCCGTCCTTGCACCTCCGGCACTGTGCACAGCACGATCTGCACTTGCTGTACTATAGCCCTTACATTGTCAACTTCCTTCGCTAGTCTTTCCACTGCTTGTGCAGCTTCACCATTCTGGATTGCATTCAGGCCCGGTGCTACCGCTACCAAACTGCGCTCTGTAACATGCTCAAAAAGTTCGCTTTTTGTCTCTCAGTACTGGGTCTAACGTCTTGCCTGGGAATGCCCTGCCAGTTACCCGCTTATCACCCTTTACACACTGCATTGTAGCTCTTTTGCACCTCCTTATGTTTGGTGACTCAAACATTCTCTCCCTCCTTCCTAACTTCCAGATTTTGCTGCCTCTTATCAGTGACTATGACCTCATTCGTTGTGGTTAGCTTGTTCCCCTTCTCTCTATCGCCTAGACTTGCTATAGCTGCCACATGTGCATAGCTGTTCCTGTCTGAACATGCCTGGTTTACCTTCCTGTTGCTGTGCATGCCAGTGCAGGCCCCATCCACGTGGCTGGTGCTGGAATATCCGCCAATGTGACTTCGCATGGCGGTGTCGGCCACTTTTGCGTCCAACCATTGACTAAGTTGTTCTTGAAGTTGGGGCATCTCTGTACTCTACCTGTAGCTCCCTTTCTAGAGCTTCCATACGTAACGCTAGGTTGGTATTCGCTTAGACAGCCCAGTCCAGGCGTGCAATTAATACGCGGTATCTGCACATAAAATCCGCGTCTTCGGCCTCCTCTACATATTCGAACCACGTTTTGTTCAAATTCACCGACGCCTCACACTCCTTGCATTTAACCTTCAGTTGCTTGACCATCTTAGCAGCACTCTATTATTGCTACCTCAAAATGCTAGAATATCTACAGGCTAAACAAAAAACACTTGCAAGCATGTGCTCAAATAAAATTCTGCTTACCGCAAAAGCTGATCACCTAGAAAAGGAATAACTGCCTGTCTAAACTAGTCAACTCATAAATGAGCGCTGCAAATCTATAGCTGCCGGCCAGAAAGGACCTGGTCATTAAGTCACTGACCTGGTCTTTCGCGAGCACTTTACCTAAATAGCTTAAATCTAAAAACTAGCCTAAGTAAAACTAGCCTAAATCTAAACTCTCAAAATATTAAAGGAAAGAACTCATCGATTTGTCGTAGTCACGGCGCTCTTGCAGTCGTCAGTCTGTCCGGTCCCGGTCACCACGCGCAATCCGAAGAGCGCCGAAACATGATGGATGGATGGATGGATGGATGGATGGATGGATGGATGGATGGATGGATGGATGGATGGATGGATGGATGGATGGATGGATGGATGGATGGATGGATGAACGGACGGACGGATGGATGGACGGACGGACGGACGGACGGACGGACGGATGGATGGATGGATGGATGGATGGATGGAATGTAGGAGCGTCCACTTTGAAACGGGGTGATGGCAGTTGCTACCATGCTCAGCTTTTTTTCTTTATTTTTGTTTAACTGTGTTGTAGGCTGTTATTAAAATTCGCCTTTTTCATTAAATGCGTCTTCCGACACTACCAACCTTACTTCACCTCTCTGCTTTTGAACCAGCAATTTTCCAATCACTTTCTGCTAATTTCCACCGCATATTTATTTACATGATCATTGTCTGTTCTAAACCCTAGGGCCTCAGGAAGAGTGGCTGTGCCTGCATTAATATCAGGATAGATACCATCAGATTTAAGTATGAGGTGTTCTCGGTGCGATGCGGTCGATGCGGTCAGCGTCCCTAGTGGACGGGAGAGCAACTAATGCTTAAAATCTATCGGAACATCCTCCTTCTTTCCATCTCCTCCCTGCCGGCGACCCGCCACCCACCCACCTTCATTCTCCGCGTGACCTTAGTAACAGCCTTGATTGAAGTAACTGTGGTCAGTGCCCCTAGCGGAGGGGAGAGCGACTACTGCTTATTATCTATCGGAGCACCCGCCTACATTACCTCACCTACCCCTCAGGCGCCCCACCACACATCCACCTCCACTGTCCGCCCGGCATCAGTGACAGCATTGAGTGAAGAAATGCGAGCAATGCTTCTAGCCGAGAGAGCAGAAACAAGTATTCTTGCGTGAATAAAAATTCCTAGCTTTATGCATGCACTCCGCGTAGAGAGCGCGTGAGCATGACGCACTCCGCGCCGATAGGCGACAGTGCTGCCGCCGCACGAAGCTCTCGGTAAGCGGCGAAAAACCGCATTCTGCGCCAACTAGAGATATAAGAACGACTTCGGCTGTTGTTAACGCAGACTTGGCGTTTCGCATTGTGTGATCGGTTAGGTTTTAACGCAATAGCGTTAAGAACCTCATGTTGTAGAAAACCCGGCGTCGTTGACCAGGAGCGAAAAATCCACGAGAAAACCCCGGAGAAGAGATTTCGGAGACAGGTGAGCCACTTAGGTCACGTGACCTTGCAGCGCCGTTGCAATTTGCCCACCGCATTGTGAGCAAACTGCCCATTGTGGCTGGATCAGCGGTGTCAGCACCTGTCATTGCAGGGTAGTGGCTTATTGCTTAACCCCTGCACCACTGTGCCAGGAGTTGTATGGGGACACCCAAGGATCTACTAATGTAGAGACGAACCAATTCTGAAAATATGAGAATTAACCCATTACGCTGTCGCGTCATACCCTTAAGGCGGAGTTAAGCGTCACCTGCAATTTTTATTTTTGATAAAGTGCTTGTGCACGGCTTTATTATTTTGGTCTTCCCGCGCGGCTTGGGACATTTTCATCTGCAATTTTTCTACCTGCGCAGATTTGCACTCTGAGGTGTGGAAACGTGGTTTTGGCAAGAACCTGATGGTTATTATTGAGTGTACTCTTTAACTGCAGTGAAAATGTGAGAGAATCAAGGAGCATAAAATTTCTGACAATTATTGAATTTAATTTGGATAGTTGGGAGCTTTAAACAAGACAAATAAGCAAACAACACCTCTAGTATGGCATTTGAACGCTTACTCATTAACGTAACACTGTAGTTAGAGGCGTAGATGCGAACACCAATAACCGCCTTTCTTCTCCTCCTGGCCCCTCCTCCCAGAAACACTAAGAGAAAACACAAATCCAGCGAAAATAGCCACTTTACGCTTGGGCACAACTGTTTTTCCGTGGCTATGGCAACAAGCTTGCCACAGACTAGGAATAAACTTTGCGTTTTGGTGTCATTGTTTAATTATCTACCATCCAAAGGAAACTGTTGCTTTACGAAAAAACACGGCGAGGTCGTCCAAGGCTTCTAAGCTCTCTAGGCCCATAGTTTATTCAGTGACGCACGCACATATATATGCACACAACTGTAGCCCTCTGGCGGTGTTCACATTGAAAATGAAACAAGAACTAACTATACAACATAAATATCTCGGAATAAGCCACAATAATGAAATAACTTGGTTCTCCTGTATATCTGGTATCTGCTCATCCGCAATGAAGAAATTATTGTTTATCAAGATAAAACTTTGAAATTCTCCCATAAGTACCACAATAACCGCCTAGAAGGCTTGTTTTAGTTTCCGACTTGAATATATTCGGCAGCAGTCTAGGATACGGTGATAAAAAAGACATCGCTCAACTGCAAAAGCAGCTCGAGAAAAAGCGGTTCGTTTTTTTTTATGATAAACAGTATGACTGAGACTCCAAGTGTATCAATTCAGAAGAGTAATTTACAGTCTTTAGAAGTAAGACGAAAGGTTAGCCATCTAGTATTGCTTCATCATTTCATCTTAGGAAAGGTGAAGGCAGATCTTACCGACTGTGTGAAATAGACGAGCACTAGAAGAACACGACATGCACACCATCGTCATCAGCCTGACTGCACCCATTGCGGTGCAAAGGCCTTTCCTATGTCTCTTCAATTGACCATGCCCTTTGCCAGCTGGGCCTATCCTATGCCTGCACACTTCCTAATCTCATCCGCCCACCTAACTTTTTGCCGCCCCCTGCTACGCTTGCCTTCTCTTGGAATCCACTCTGTTACCCTGAAGGACCAGCGGTTATCTTGCGCTCGCACTACGTGTCCGGCCCAAGGCCATTTCTTCACCTTGATTTCGACTAGCATGTCATTAACACGCGTTTGCTCCCTCACCCACTCTGCCCGCTTCCGGTCTCTTAAGGTTACACCTATGATTTTCCTTTCCATGGCTCACTGTGCTGTCCTTAATTTCAGCTTAACCCTTTTCGTTAACCTCCACGTTTCTGCCGCGTATGTGAGTACCGGTAATATACAGCTGTTGTGCACTTTTCTCTTGAGGGATATTAGTAAACTGGTATTCATGATCTGAGGAAACCTGCCATATGTACTATACCCCATTCTTACCCTTCTAGTTATTTCCCTCATGATCCGGATCAGCTGCCACTGCCTGCTCTAAGTAAACGGATTCCTTTGCCACTTCCAGAACTTCGCTGCCAATTGCGAACTGCTGTTCCCTTGCTAGACATGCACAGTCTTTGCCAAAGGTAATCAGGCACAGGTGGTGTGTTTCTTAGCCGCGTAGCGAAGCACTTACGGCAGCGCTTAAGCTCTGAATCTGTGCAAAGTAAGGGGAGCCCTTGTCCGCACGTTTCGACGCCTTTCGGTCTTTAAGGGTGCCGTAACGGCTCCGTTGTACGGTTGAGAAGCAAAAACCTGTTGCTCCGTTACTTTTGGCAAAGGGGGTACATGAGCATTTATTACTCCAATTTTCGCACGAACCAATGGGTTAAAGTTCAGATTTTTTTCCCGAATACTGTCGCGGAGTCCAATTGCCTTTCTTCGGGTTCATGTGGATCGAATTATTTCCTGCAGGATTTGCAGGATTTTTGTACGACTCCTAGTATTGTTGTTGTGATGAATGTTGGACTTGATGTCCCGTATATGCCTTTGCGGCTGGTGGCTTTATGGATTTTATACCTTAGTTGTGTGCCCCTCCTGCTTGGGCCAAGTCTATGGCTGGCAATATGTACAAATAAATAAACAAATAAATAAATAAATAAATAAATAAATAAATAAAACAATAAACAAATAAATAAATAAATAAATGTTAGAAATGCATAATACCTAGACACTTCTTGCAAAAGCCAATCCCACTATGCATCTCATCGTAAAACTGACGAGACGTGCAAAAATGTTTACACGCAAGCGCGAAGGAAGGATACATGTTGAAGAATTCTAATGAGAACACAGGTATGAAATAGCACTAGCCCGAGCTCCAGCTGAAGCGCGGATAGCTCAGATGAGGGGCAGTTGCAAAGCAACAAAATTCCTTCTCCTGAGAAACTACAGAAATATGCCCTATGCATGTTTTAGAAGAAAAAGGTATTTTGAATATAAGCGTTTTCAATGGCTACACTGGTCGCTGGTTTTTGCACGTGTACGATTTTTTAGTGTGTGATGTGCTCAGGGAGCCAAAGATGCATTCCAGTCCGCGATCGAGAGCCACTCCCTCAATCAGCGAAGGATCAAGATATGCGCCGCGGTACAATGAGAACTCAGGATTTGAACCAAAATCGCTAATTCAAATCGCTAATTGAAACAAACTGTTCGTTTCCGCGGATCAAGAAAACAACATGCATCGCCGATTGGAACATGCCAGAAGCCTAAAGAAGAAAGGAGTTTGCGCTTAGGAGGATCCGGGTCGGGCCCTCAAACCTGCCGTCGTTCGGAACTGGCCTCAGTACCGAGATTCCTTTTCGTCTCATGGGTGTCCGATATGTAAACGCGAGGGCATTGAGGCCCACATTCCCCACCTAGCGTGGGATCGCCCTGCTCTCAAGCCTACAAGGATCGGGCACCTGAAGGTAGCGGGTCTTTCACCGAGCAACCTTGCTTCATACATTGCCTGGACGCAGGAACCATACCATCGCTCACTACTGGACTTCATAAAATCAGCTATTTTTCCGTTACTTTATTAATTACTGCATACTTCATCACACCTTCGACCATTGATGCCCTGAGGCAATAAATCTTTCTTAAAAAACAGGCAGCGAGTTGAACTAAAAGACAATGGAAAAAATAACCGCCGCCATGGGCTATGTGCTTCATGGCTCATCTCGTGTGCTTTGGCCATGGTCTACAAGCTTTATTTCAGCAGCGGCACCGTTGTATACTTTATACTTTCAAAACATTGAAGATGCCTGCACGTTGCAGTAATGATGGGTGGGTTACACAGCTGTAATATATTACCTAAACAGTAATATTGTGACGTATGTGACGAAGTGGATAGCGGGGGAGCGAAGATTTTGCGCGCCTCTTCGAAGGTGCGAGTGGCCGGAAACCAAATTCTGCTTCATCTCCTACGGCATCTACCGTGTCTCCTGCCTCTGTAGCATAGGTTCGATGCGACGTGCTGCCGCAGGAGCGGAATTAATCGGGGCACGAGTGCGCACTGTCGGATGGGGGTTTGGAGTCAAGTCGATGCCCGTTCCACCACGACAGGAGTGTCGTCGAGCGGAGGAGTTGGGCGATGAGCGAAAGAAGACGACTGGGTTGATTTACGTATTGTAGAACGGAAAGAGCAAACGGGAGAGTCTCTTGGCCGCACTTCTTGCAGAGTTTTATAGAGCTCTCAGTCCCTAAAATAACTAGGTAGAGAATGGCATCGTCAAGGAGGGAGTGGCCTGAAGCATTCACTTTTGCAAACAATCTCTCCCACCCCCGCACTTATGGACATGCCCCGATCACGTGTTGAGCCGGAGGGAGAGGGAGATGTCGTCGAAGGAGCGTTTACGGGTAGGTCCGCATGTGATGTTCTGTGGCCAGCTGGTGAGCCACACATATGTGTGGCTCACCAGGACGTGATGAAGAACAGGTGTAGGTAACATATGTTACCTACACCTGTTCTTCATCACGTCCGACGAGCAAGGCCGGAACGTGGGGTCGGAAAAAAAGGCGGATAATAATGATTTGTCATTAGACATGGTCGTGACGGTTGGGGGAATGCCTGCCAGCTCGCCGCGGTGCTTGGCACGCCGTAGAGCCACCGGAAACGTGGCCCTTCTGTGCTAGAACTTCAGCCCGCCGTTCTTTCGGGTCGAAGACAGCCTTAACTCCGCCGATGCAAAGCATGGTGAATGGAGCCAGATCATGTCCAACAATCTCTGGCAAAAATGTTAAAAACTGAAAAATTTTAAGACACTGTTATAGAAATATTGAAGGTAATGGTCCATTCTTCTGATATGCAGAAAAAAATTTCAAAGGTTTTTCAATCGGTCGCATCGAACAGTTCAGACTGTCGTAGAAAACCAAAGGGGGACGATTTTCACTATAGCAGACATGATAATAGAAAAAAAACATGTAAGACTGCCTTCGGATGATCTGCAGATATATTGATTGTTGTAGTGAAATCTTACAATATATGAAAAAATAGCGTTCATAAACGGTTTCTCTCTCAAAAACGCTTTTGTATAGAATTGTTGGGCATGAGACAACAGAGCCTTCTCCCGGCGGTCCATCGCTGCGGGACAGGGAGCAATCGTCGCCGATTAGAAATGGCTTGCTCGGAACTATCCAGGAGAAACAGGCTTGCCGGCTGCTTCCAGGCGAGACCTGCTGACGCCGTTCTCTACAACACAAGTAACACGACGTGGAACTTAAGTGCACTCAATCTCCAGCGGCACCGCGGAAGACCATGATGCATTAGTAACTTGGGCAAATGACACTTTTGTTAAACGTAATAAGAGAGTTATTACTCATTGGCATCCACCCAATGGCCGATGCCAAACGTGGGCGAAGATGCGGAATATGCGGTTCATAATGGCAAGCACCTAAGATATATTGGCGTAACTGCGACGGCACATCAAGCAGAAGTGTTTCTTTGGTGTGAAAGCTTCGCTTGTAGAGGTCGACACTTCGGAATTTAACTACTGCTTCCAATGAAGAAAAAGATGCTGAATGCGAACTTTTGAGACATTCTGGGTAATCGAGAACCATATGCAACTCTATGTGCACCATCTTCAGCAGCGTCATTTAAGCTGAACTAATGGCGTAAGCAAAGAAAGGGAATTCTTCGGCTGTTTCTGGTGGATCCAATAATCCACATATTGGTGCTTTCGCGCCAAACGACCGTTGCGTTCTATTCGCGTAAACGGAGGCCTCACATATGTTTGGTTTGGTTTATGGGGGTTTAACGTCCCAAAGCGACTCAGGCTACGAGAGACGCCGTAGTGAAGGGTTCCGGAAATTTCGACACCTGGGGTTCTTTAACGTGCACTGACATCGCACAGTACACAGGCCTCTAGGATTTCGCCTCCATCGAAATTCGACCGCCGCGGCCGGGATCGAACCCGCGTCTTTCGGGCCGGCAGCCGAGCGCCGTAACCGCTCAGCCACCGCGGCGGATGCCTCACATATGTAGTCGTTCTGAAAGGTCTATGAGGCCTGCCAGCCAGCATATTGTGTGTGTGGTGCAAGCTCACTGCATGAAAGGGACTGCCGTATAAGTACGATCGAAACTTGCTGAAGGCCAGCATTAGATGAAGACATCCTTTCTCTGTCACAGAATGAAATTGCTTCAGACTTCAGATAGCATAGGTGGTCGGCACGCGTGCGCAATAATCCGTTCTACGCCGCCTTTGCCACCTACCAGTACCGCACTAAGGCCATCTTTGCTGGCACCAGAGTTGACATAAATTTAAAAGTTGTCATCAAAAACTGGCGAGTGTCAAAGATCATAGTACGCTGCTGCGTAGCTTCTTGAGAATGGTCTTATGTTTACTTCTCCTCAAGAGGTAATTAGCCTTTATGATCAGTGATTCGGATGGTCAGCCTATTCTTCATCAATCCTAAAAAAAAACATCCGTGGCAAGAGTAGTGGCTCAAAAGGGTTAGTCGTGGAAAACTCGAGGTGCAGGGGTCTTTTCAGTGTCTAGGCGAACGCCTTGTGCGCAGACGTATTCAAGGCAGCCGGCTTCCTTTATGTCTGAATGGTATTTTTTTATTTGGTTCTGAGTTGTGCATCTTCGAGAACATGTAGCGCAATGCCCAAAAGGTTCAAAAGCTGGTCTTTTGGTTGCACTTTAAATCGAATAAGATATGGCGTTCGTCATCTGCTGGGAGGTGGCCGGCGCTGAGCAGAGGCTAAGTCGGAGCACGTTAATGGCTTGCAGGCCGCAGGGCGATACCAAAGCTATCATCTCGCGCTCTTTCTCCCCTATATCTTGCTACCATTACCTGCTGTAGATATGTAATAATGAACGGGACCTCGCGTTCCAGAATCGATCTAATGCGTCATCGACGTATGGCAACGGTTGAATATGCTTTTTGATTGCGTAATTAAGCTTTCTGTAGTTTAAACTTAAATGTTGCTGGTGCTCCGTAAAATAAGTGATGCTGACCGGGCACCCTATGTATAGGTCTGGCGCTTTGTTGAATTGAATTGATTTTATTTGGTTCCCCGGTTTTTCAGGGGTGAGTTGGACTAAAGGCTTTCAAAAGTCCTGACAAAGACCCCAGCCCGAGCAACTGTAGACCTTACAGTAGTCTGTATGGCCTTGTCTTCGAAGGCATGGGCCAACCATAGGTGGGTGTAATACAGCGAAGTCTGCAGGAAAAAAATAATTATAACGCGTAAAATAGAATAGCTACCTCACAAAGTTTGCAATATTTCACTGTACAGTAGTTCAACGCTGTAGTTTCCTATACTATATATGTTTACTTTGATATGACTTGCGTGAAAGAGGTTAAAAAGAGTGTAAGAGCGCATGCATTCTTGCAGGAATCCGAGCATGCTATTGCTGGCAACTGCAAATTTTGCAAATTTTTCTCTTGCTTCGCAAACCGGAGTGACTGTAAGCTTCTGGAATAGGACAGTTCTCCAGTCAGTGGAACCTGCAATGCGTACTTATTTATGTCGGCTGGCTAAGCTGATGATTGTGGGAATGATTTCAGTTGTAAATTTTCTTCATATTATTTTGTTTTCGCGGTGGTTAAAAAATAACGAGGATGACAAAACAATTCGAGGCAACACTTAAGCAATGGCGTCAATGGGTGAATGCTCATACATGCGGAATTGATCATTCTCTTCTTTACGTTCATAGATTGCTGGGAGTCCTCATACCACTCCTAGCGCAGTGGTGCAGCTTCGGTTAAGCGATGTGCCTCTGCCCTGGGATGGCAGGTGCTGTTACCGCTGGGGCTTGTGCGACCAAGGTTGCTCTTCTTCAGCAAAGAGTCGCGACCAATCGTGGATTTAACCATACCACATGCCGTGGTGGTCAGTTGGCCTGCAATCCGGTTGGCAGGTTGTGATGACGCTTCGAGGTCACGTGACCTAGGGGGCCAACCTATGCTGCTGCCGCTCCAGTTTTGGAGCTTCAAACGGCTGCCAGCGCCGACGCCGGACAATTTTTATGACATAGGGGTACTAACACCCTCGCGTTAAAGTAAATGTCAGCGGTTTAATTCTGGTACAAATACACAACACGCTCTGCTGTTCTTATTGGGATGGTTGAGGCAGCTTCTTCCAGATTGCAAGAGCGTTTCTGCCTAACTAAAAATTGATGCGTCAGTTTGCAAGCATTAACGCAATATCGATTCATCAGGAGAGCCGCGTCAGTGGGCTACTCACTTTGGGCGGGAGTGTTGCGCGCGGCAGAAAATAATGTACTCTCCCGACTTTGAGGTCCAAAAAAGGGAATGTTAAATTTTTGAGAGCAGACCAGTTTATCAACCAGTATTAAGGAACGCGAGAACTTTGGGTAAAAAAGGGGCAAACATTTCTTTTCGCGTATAATGACAATGACTCCGTTACACATGCATTAATCTTGCAGTTCTGCCTATTTCTTCTGTGCTGAGTATCATTTACACTCTGCGTACTTACGTCGATCATACGAGAGCTTTTTAAGTAGTTAGATTCTCCCATTGGCGCAAAACGTGGCAGGTGCTCTTTCTTAATCTGCTCAAGCTGCGTTCAAAAGTTCCACTATTGGACACTGCAAAAGCCTGTACATAATTTGGATGGATCATGTAGAATACTTTAGTTTTATACTTAATTAAAACGCATTTGTAAATCACTAGTTTCAGTTAATTAAATGCATTTCCGGCTTCCAAGCATTGTGAATCCATATACAGGCTAAATGAGCTGTTTTGATATGACAGCAAAGTACAGAAATATTTACCTTGTTCTGAAGCGCTTGTATGAAGTAGTCAGCTACCTGGAATAAATGCGAGGTTCGGCATCATTTAAGAGTCCCAATCTTTCAACGTGCGCTGAAGAAGTTTTGATACCTGCTTCATCATCATCATCATCAGCCTTCCTACGCCCACTGCAGGGCAAAGGCCTCTCCCGTGTCTCTCCAATTAACCCTTTCCTTTGCCAGCTGCGCCCGCACTGTGCCTGCGAACTTCTTAATCTCATCTGGCCACCAAATCTTCTGCCGCCCCCTGCTACGCTTGCCTTCTTTAAGAATCCACTTCGCTACCCTTAAGGACCAGCGATTATCTTGCCTTCTCATTACTTGCCCTGCCCAAGCCCATTTAATATTCTTGATTTCGACTAGGATGGCATTAACCCGCGTTTGATACCTCACCCACTCTGCCCGCTTCCGGTCTTTAACGTTACACCTATCAATTTTCTTTCCATAGCTCGCTCAGTTGTCTTGGTTCATGAATTCTTCAAAATCAAGACGTCAGTTAACTCTTCTCAAGATGTCCGGAACATAAGGGGAATGTAAGCGAAATGAATAGTAGAGAAACAGTTTCCTCTACTCATTATCTTGTAGAGGAACATTATGCACCATTCTGCAGAAACAGGAACTGTAGGCACTGGTTGAGAGCGTTTACTGTATAAACAGCACTTTCATCAAAAATAGTAAACAAAAAATTGCTCCTGAAATTACCACTAAACGAGCGCTTGCCAATCATCTAACGACTATTTCGGCATGTAAGTCCCGTCAAAACTGGAGTGGACACTTAAGCTCCGCCTTAAGATCATGACGCGACAGCGTTAATGGGTTAATTCCCATATATGCATAATTGGTCACGGTCTACTTTAGATTCATATTTCCCTGAGAGTGCTCATACCACTCCTGGCACAGTGGTACAGTGATTAAGCGATGCACAACTGCCCTGCGATTGCAGGTGCTACCATCCGTGAGGCTTGTGCGAGACAGGTTGCTCGTCCGGAGCAACCTCTCTCCACCAGTCATTAATTTAACTCCTACCTGCCACGATGGTCAGTTTGCCCACAATCTGGTGGGAAGGTAGTGATGATGAAATCACAAGGTCACGCGACATAGCTGGCCCATGTACCTTCTAGGTTGCTTCTTTGGGGGATTTTTCGGGGATTTTTCGTTCACGGTCAACGACGGCGATGATGACGTTGGATTTTCTGCGACATGAGCATCGTTGACGCTATCGTGTTAAGAGTACACAGCCCAACGGGTTTGCTTACGGTGCTTCCAGTCCTCGTTACGCATCCTCAGCGACCATAGCCTCTCGAAAAAGGAATGGCTTTGCGTCCTCGATCCTCCCATGTTTTGTACTGCTGTACACATTGTACGGAGCCTCGCTAAACAGCCAAGAAGCAAAGCCCTTGGGCGGTGTACTTTTGACGCGGGCTCTGCATGCCGTTTGAACATGAAGTTCTTTGTTCGTGTGTAGACCCTTTTGAAAGAGAAAAGCGAGTTTGCAAAAAACTGCGAATTTTCAGTTTATTTTCCGCAACTTAAGCTGAAAACCACTTTTGATATTACACACGAAGAGGGAAACTAACTGTAAAAGAGATCAAAACCGATTATTACACATAATTGTACTGTAATCAATAATCGGGATTCCTTTCCCCTGCAGTTCTGGGACGCATCATTATCATCAGCCTCAATGTATTTTGTGCACGAAAGTGGCCTCTCGCACTGTCCGGCTGCTCGTGCGGCTACAAAATAACCGCAAGCTAAAGTCTTACTCAGTTATTCTCTTCTAACGAGAAGAAATGTGAGAAAGTATTGCAGATCACAATTTTTGAATATAGCTTATGCGAATATATCGTGTGTGTTACTCTTCCAAGCTTCCAAGGTAATTTTTTGTGTGGCTAACAATTTTCATTAACCTGCAACTAGCTCAGTTCGTAATACTTGTTACATGCAGTGTTCTTTAATAGCAAATAGTTTATATTTTATAATACAATAAACATCCAGGTTTTGCGTATGACAGAACGGTGTACCAATCAAACTGATCCTGCTTAGGGAATGCGCTTACCTGCTGCAGCGCGGTGCCTTTGATGGAATCCCTGCATACGTTGTAACTCTGGCACGTGACCAGGACAAGCTGGCCAGATTGTGGAGCAGCAAATATACAGAAAGCAAGAATTACTTTCACAGGCGCGCAAAATTTCGGAAATAGAAAAAAAAGGGCCGTGACAGAAATTTTCACAAAACATGAGGCATTCCTTCAGATGTTGGAGACAGATGACCATGCGAAATCGTTCTCCTAGAATTTCACGGCACATGGTTTAGAAAATCCGTTTCATATTTAATTAAACTGGTTTCCATACATAACATATAAAACAAACAATAAAACAAACAAACAATTAGTTATCGCGAGATGGTCGAAAATAACTGAACATTTTATCTTTGCTAACTACAACCGCACATCGAGTAAAACTACGATGAAATCTAATCTTGGCCTCCCATCGTTTCCATCGCGTAGAGAAGGGTTTCATATAGCCCTGTTCCACAATTTGTACCATCATTCCGCTGTGATCGCCTCATCCCCGAGTCAGTTTTTGCACCTCACAGCACAGGTAACCATCAAAGTCGGAACTGTGTATTACAACGCTAAATGCTTCTCGCAGTCATTCGTGCCAAGAACCTCACATGACAGGAACGAACTTCCCGCAGAGTTGTCGGCATTGATAACTATAAGCAGTTACGCGAAGAACTAGCTATATTCCGTTGTATATTCCGGTGCTATTTACCACCGATGTAACCAACTGTATTTTTCTTTCCTTTTTTTATATTTACCACTCCCCTCTGTAATGCCTCTGGCCCTGAGGGGAATTATAAATAAATTAATGAACAAATAAATAAAAAGTAAACTTCTTTCAAAATTCAAAGCATGTTTTTGATGCGACGATGGCATCTGGCTCCGAAATAATGTATTTATGATAAAATAAAAGCAAAAAAGACACAAAATTTTCTCACCGGGAAGTTGCGTATAGCAGGACGAAGCAAAATTCAAGGTAGTACATGTTGCGACCACATCAATGACTACTTGTTGTGCTATGCCGCGGTTCTTCCAGCCAGGCATGCCTTTTCAGGTAGACTTCTGCTGGGCCTGAAAATTTTCACACCACAGCAGCCATATTTTACAGTAACCAGCCAAGTTGCATAATCTGCTGGAGAGAGCTCCCTACAGTGTCGCTTCTCGCCTTGACTCTGTTATCTCTTTCTTGGTGAATATGTCACGGCTGATCCCTTCTTGGCTAAAGATATCTATATTTGATTTTTTGGTTTTGATATAAATAAGGATATAGCTCGAACTCGCATGTTTTCAGTAAGCCATTCTTTTAGCGGTTTAAAACGACTGCTTTCCTCAGCGTCTTTTCCACATACTGGAAAAATTTTGCAGCGCAGCAGTAACAAATACGAGACGAGAAGGACGCAAACACAAGCGCTGACTAACAACTGTGTTTTATTGCTCTGAGCCAGCCTATATAAGAACTAGGTACAAAACAACAAAACAGAAACCAACACATCACCTCACGCATTCGTGGCACGATTATCGGAATTGTCTCCCGTTCCTCCAATCTTTCGTCCTATCATTGGCGTTCAGAAATGACATTTCTGTCCCCAATAAATGTCGTTTTTCGATTATAAAGCTCACTCGGCCGCCTTTAAATTCACGCCTCATTGTCAGCCTCAGTGCTGCTACATTCCAGGGGAGCATTACAGCATTTAAAAGACGTCATCTCAGCGTTATCCGCCAGCTTTTGTTTTTAACATCGAACCTCTGCCAGTTCACCGCCAAACATTTTATTCTACTTTTTTCTACACCAAATTCTTAACTTACCTACATTGTCTTGATGCATGTGCAACGAACAACAATAAATACTTAGGTAATTTGCGTGGCTCTCCGCTTTCTGTTGGAAATGCTAAATTTTATGCTGTTGAGTATAGGTTTCAAGACTGCGTTATGAAATAATTTTTGCAGTCCCTTCCCATGTGCCATGCTGCATTGAGAGCAATGGTATAAACACAGATATTCTTAACAAGGTGCCCTATCGCTGAATGCTAGATGTTTCTCAATGCATCCATGACTACTTGCCATAAAGAAAGGAGAGATTAAGAATTTAACGATCGCCTGGGTTTGCATCATTTTCTTTGTGGTCCACATGCGTATGAGGGCTACAGCTTCACTGCTTGGTATGAATGTCCTAACATTGGCGGCCTCAAACGAGAGATCAAGCAACGTACTCTCTATATTTTCAGCAGCAAGCAGCCGTGCATTAGGAGTACGAAAGAACAGAGCAGTAGAGTGGCCATCAAAATGAAATTTTCATATAACACGCGAAGAAAATATTTTACATACACGACGCGCACTAACTCCTGAAAAAAAATTAGGGGTAAGATCAATTGGATATTTCCGGAGGAAATGCTACTGGCATTCACGTTTGAGTTTTTCTTAATCATTTGCATTTCCGCCACGTCATTATTAGTCCAGTCCTTCTCTTCCCTTTCCCCTACAAGTGGAGAGAAAAATTTCCCTCGTTCCTCTGCCTCCTGCCAACTGTGGCAGGTGGAGAGGGAGAAATCTCCCTGCACAGCACCTGCCACGTGGCACGGTTAACAGGTTGAGGCTTCACATAGACGAAGACGCTCACGTCGGGCAGTTTTCACCTTCAAGGCGCTCCTGGTGCTATCGCTTGAAATACTTGTCTTCCTCATTTCTATGGGCTCTGGTTTACTAAATAAATCGGAAAGTATACAAGCCGCCTGCGACTGTTCAAGTAATTTATCGACGCAATCACACTGCATCGCAGTGTTAGCAGGTACGAAATCACCTTGTGGTTAATGTTTTATTCGGACGCATTATTTCCCCGGTATAGTTTAGTGTATGGAGGTTTAACGTCCCAAAGCGACTCAAGCTACGGGGGCCACCGTAGTGAAGGGCTCCGGAAATTTCACCACATTGTGGTTTTTTAACGTGCACTGACATCGCACACTACGAGAGCCACGAGATTTTCGCCTCCATCAAAATTTGGCTGCCGCGGCCAGAATCGAACCCGCATCTTTCCGGTCAGCAGCTGAGTGCCATAAGCGGTGAGCCACCACGGCGGCTCCGATCACATGGTATAAGATAGGAAAAAATGTTCACAGAGAAGATATTGGTGAAACGTTTTAGAATGCAACAGCATCGGTAAATATAACCTGAAGTTGAAGATTCGCATGCTGGGTTATGCTGGAATATTGCCTCTTTTTAGGCGCCGCACAGTTAAAAATGAACCAAGGCGTCTTTGGATTTGCAATCCCTGAATGTTCCGACCAGTTCCAAGTCAGCAACAGGAATAGGTGCAGTTTCAGAGAACGACAAAGAATTCCTACGACTGTACTAATGCAAACTATATATGTAATGAACCTGCACCATTTTTCATGTTTGCTGTGCAAACGCAAACGGCAAGAGCCAAGTCCCTGTCAAGCCGCGTTGTGCACCTGCGAATCTGGAAAATCTGCCGGCAATATTTTAAAAGTACTGAGCTATGTTCATGTAGGAGATCGGGATCTAAGAAATGAACTACGAAGGAGAACATCCCTCTACGCACATTCGCTCCCATTCACGCTGGGCTTCTCTCGGGAGTCAGAACGTGCTATTCATCATACCGGATGAAAAATAATAAATGATACGATTATTAACCCAGGAGCCAATACCAAATGACTGTGCACGCCGTGACCTCTTGCAGAGCTTGGTGCTTTACCTATTCAGAATATTCCTGAGAATACAACACCTGCGCAAACTCCAGCATTCCTCTGTTCACTGCAAATTCTTAACGTAAGAATAAATAGAAAAAGCCCGAGTAGCGCAGAAATTCATTCAAGGCGAGTCTTTAATCAGCCAGCAGGTTTTTCATAAAATGAAGATCAGATTCCTTAAGTATCTTTGTGGCTAGTGAGGCACGAAAGAAAAAGAAGCTGCATTGAAGCCTTCTCAAGAGACTGTCTGCAATGTGTGCTTCTACATGTGGCGTCTACGGAAATGATGTCATTACATTTAGTTCTCTTTGACGGTTTAATTCCAACATAATGCTAAAAGTCCTGTCGGCACGCTTGTATACAACGAGACATTTTTTGCAGGATGCGGCCGGTACTTTGCTCGTAAGATATGACTAAACACTACCACTCTCATGAAAGGCTCGTTTCCATGCAACAAAGCCAAAGTATAGCGAGAAACTAAACTTTAGCATCCATCCCATAATCACCTTTACATAGTTATTTGCGCTAAAGAATCGTTGAAGAACGGTAAAGTGTTTACGACGTAGAGACGTAACTGGCGTAGCGGTTAGTTTTCGCGGAGAATACTATATACGAATCGAAATGCACGGTGGAGGCTAGAGAAAAAAAATTGAGGGAGCACTTCATGTCTGCTTTAAATGCATGACGCATTAGCCTAATGGGTTAACTGCAATATATACAGGTCATTCTTTACTTTACATCCATAGATCCCTGGAAGTACTCATACCCTTCTGAGTGGGGTCGTGCTGAGGGTATGGTGGCCTGGTGTTTTCTGGCGTAAGCATGCTTAGATTTTTCTTTTCGGCACTATTTCTATGTAATAAAGAAAAAGATAGCACTGGTGCAGCAGTTAAGCGATACACCACTGCATTGCTATGGCAGGTGCTCCCAGCGGTGGGCCTTGTGCGACCCAGGTTGCTCTCCTCGAACGACAAATCACTAATTAAACTGGAACCTACCATGGCGGGCATTTTGATCACTGTACTGTGGCCAGGTTGTTATGACTACAAAAGGTCACGTGCCCTAGGTGGCCCACCTGCCTCTTTGGTTGCTCCGTGGGGACCACCTTACAGAGCTTAGACCGTGATTTCCCGCTCATAACGCCGGCGCCGAGAATGCAGACATCGAATTTTCTAATGAACGGGACCTTTAGCCCTATCACGTTAAAACAACCTGACATTCCCATCTGCTTCATGAGGAGAGAGCCGTCGTTTCATGATGGACGCGGCATCCTCCTCAAGGTTGCCTGGATTGGGCAAGAGGCGCTTTTATGCTCCTTTTTGGTTCACTGTCCCAGTACTGCGATAGAAGTCGCCGCCGTGTGAGCGACAGAAGTAGGGGAGAGGGAATCATGTTAGATGAACGCGTGTTGTCGCGGCAGCGGTGGACGAACTCATGTATGTATGTACGCTGAACAAACATGCATGAGTATGTACGCTGATGGAAGGCAGCACTGGGAGCTGTTTGCGTTTCTCTCTTTGTTTTGCACATTCCAGAAAGCTAAAACATTCAGTGGCTTTTGCTCATCGTCAACAACCCTGGCGATCTCAGAATCGATGCGATGATTCCAAACATCGAAATGCTCCGCGATACCACTGCGCTGTCGGCCGAAGTTGCGGAGATCGTTCCTGTGCTGGCGAAGCCATTGTGCGACATTGTGTGTTTTTCCATATTAGCTGGGAGAATAATACACAGAATATTTTTATATAATATCGTAGGCGCTATTTCTTTAGGTGTGCGGTATTTAGACTGAGCAGGATGCTCCCGAGCCATGACGATGGTTCATGACATTGATGTATTCTTTGCTTCCGAAACAGGTGTGCCAGAGTTTGAGTGGTGCCTCTGGCGTAAGAAATTTAACAAGATTACAAGGAAAAAAAACAGGACGGCTATGAGTTTTTATCGCGAATGGTGCAGCGTTAGCTAGCTTGTGTTTGTGACTAACCGGTGACGTCTTAAAGTGAATGCTCTAAGCACAGGGCTATCACAGGGTGGCCTAGTAGGTGGACATGCTACCAAGTTTTCGAGAGGTACTGGATTTGTATTTGGGAGAGCCCGAAGGGGCCGGCAATTGCGGCTACTGGGGAGGCTTCCGTGGCTAAGATTGCTAAGCGAATTGTCGCCAGTGTTTCAGAATGCTTCACTAATTTTATGCTGGCGCAGCTTACTCATGCTATGCAGGCTAGTTTGGCCCCACTCTAGATACATTCTCTCTCTACTTACCGATCCTGCAATGCTTGAAGCATCGTAGCCCCAGGAACGAACTACTGCCCTGCCACTGTACTTGCCTCGGGTGCTTCCAGCGATGTTGGACACACCTGTGATTCAGAGATGGTGGACCATGATGAGGTAGTTCTCAAGCGCAGTGGGTCCCCCATATCTAATTCATCTTCATCTCCGCGTCCTCAGCACAAATACTGGAAGTATCTGCTTGACACAAGTCTAAGGATACCATTTTAGAGCAGGCAGTTGCTGCTGTAAGACTTTCAGAACAATAGTATCGTTGCTATTTTTTTTCAGGTCTCTTTTTTTCAGCTTCAACAGATTTAAATTGCCTTTTTTCCCAGCTTAATTCGATATCATAATTCTACAAGAAACGTGGCTTTCAACCGACAACCATTTTCACTTAAAAATTTATCACTCATTTCATCTAAATGGCCAGCCAAGAGCAGGGGGTTATCAAAGTTTAGTTTCTGCCACATTTTGCCACAGGGTTGCGATATTTTTTCACCTAAAGACTCCAGACTGACATATCAGCATTAGGTTATTTTCTTCCTAGGTGGTCTTCTTTTCGTTAGTGAATGTTTCCACTATGCTGTATAAATTTAAGACCTCTGGAATTCCTATTCGCTGAACGTGAAAAGCCAATTCTGATTGGTTGGTAATTTCAATTCCCATCATGTGTAGTGGGGCCTTGGGACAAACCTATGCGGCAGTAGCCTTTGGTATTGAATTTCAGATAACAGCCTTATATTTCTGAATTTAGAATCGGCCAATTACTTCCGCGCACAGACTAAATCAGTGTTAGTTCTAACATTCACTAGTCCTGGCAGTGTGGCGTACTGAATTGGTTAACTCTGGATTGCGGAACCTCTAGTTACCACATACCTATAAGTTTTGATGTAATCTGCCGTTTATCTCCTACGACTTCTCAGTTGCGGCCGTATGTCAGTTTAGGATCGATTTTTAGAGTACTTTGCGCTCAGCCCTTGCGTCAGTTTTGAACATCACCAAGGAGCAGAAATCAACAAGAATATGCCTGGCTGTAGAGGAATACCGCAAAAAGTCGGATGTTGTGGTGCGGTCATCAAAAGGAAATACTTCTAAATGTTGGTGGAATGCAGACTGTTCTAGAGATTACAGTCGGAGGAAGGCAGCATCCTTCTCCATAATCAATGCCAAAAGAACTAGAATGATATGTTCATCGCAGCGACTTTTAAACGCCCAGTTTCACGTCAGAAAGATGAATATAGCACTGAGCATTTCGATTACTTCTGAAAGTCGAGAAACTGACGCGGTCTATTCAATTTTCTACGGTCAAGAAAAAAACTCAGTTCACCTCGAATTTGTTTTTTATTTGTTTCTACACCAAGGGAAGCTATCGAGGCAGTTGTATCAATTGGCAAAGGATCGGAAAAACATGTTCTCGTCTCTTCTAGCTTTCCGACCAATGTTGTTCTCACCAGTCACGCAATGAATTATGACACTCAAGTTAATCTATCAGAGTTTTTTTCCAGTTACAGAGGTTGCCTGCTGCTGTTCCCGGCCACGGTGGCGTCACTTCGAAAAGGCTCGGAGTCTCTTTGAGGACTCACTCCCTCTCTTATCCCTTCCCTTACGGCGCGGTTCAGGTGTCCAGCGATGTATGAGACAGATACTGCGCCATTTCCTTTCCCCCCAAAACCAATTATAATTATATTTGAGGACTCTTCTGACTCCTTATTACACCTGGTACATTATTCCATCAAACAAGCTTGGATACCACCAGAGTGGAAGATCGAAAGGTGATCCCGTTACCTGAAATAATAGTGGAGGCTACGCCTTGGATCATAACAGGCCTGTTTTATTTTGCACCGAAGGTAGCAAAAATCGATAGAAAGGTTATTGCTTATTCATGTTTTAGCCTTTGTGAACAGCAGAACTATCTTCAGGCACCGACAAATCGGTTTCCGGCCTCGATGTTCGATATGGAATGCACATGGCGACCTCGAGAGTCAAAATTTCCTTTCTCGACTTCAACAACTGTACGCTGCATTGGTTACGCTAGACATTTCCAAAGCTTACGGCACTGTAGAGCAGTCCATCCTTTTACGCAGGTTACATACTCTTCATTCTCCACCTTGTTTAGTTGCGTGCATATTTCTATTCGTCCATAACAGAAAGATTTCTATCTATTTTGAAGAGGAGTAAACTTCTGCGACTGCGCGAGTAGATCTCACTTCCTTCCACTTGTGAAACGACGCTTTTGGGGAATGCCTCAAATGAAGTTTTTTTACATTTTAAAACAAGGAAGAGGTTAGAGTATGTCAGGAAAGTTGAAAAAAGGCAGGCAAGCTAGGCTGCCAAGCGGCTGTAGAGGCTCTTAATAGCTCACTTGTTGGGCTCATTTTTATTGTGAAACAAGTACATCGGCAACGTGGAGGTCTACCCACTGCACCACACCGCGAATTCAATTTTTTTTTCTGTATTTTCTAAATATAATAGTATCGAATGAATTTTCAGCTGTTCTTTCGAACAACTGCAGATTTTGCCTCGGAAGTAAGACGCACTGTTCTCTGCTGCGAATATTCCTGCCATAATGCTCCCAGCAGTTTTCGATAGACCAGTGGGGCATCGATGCGCGGATCGCCTCCAATTTATCATTTTATACATGCAAATACTTTTCTAGAAAGAGTACGAATATTGACAGCTCGGCTTGTTGCTATATAGTCCAATGAACAGTGCAGAATGAAGAAATAGAAAAGAACTGTTAGAAAAAAGCGTGGTAATATTTTTTTTCACACTGGCAGGTTGATTGCTTGATGGCTCTTTCTCTTCCTTTCGTTGAGCCAGATTTTGTTGGTGATTACCTTACTAAATACCTTGGAAGCAAAGAACAGTAAGCTGATCGGTCTGCAATTTTCAAATCTTTGACACCAGCTTTTTTACGGATTACGGTGACATCAGAGTTCTTCGAAGGTTCTGGTATGCTCAGTGTCAAATTTTTTTAGCACAATCCGTCAGCAACGTTGCTCAGGTTTTCATCATATCTGGAGTTACGTGATTGTTGCAAGCCGCTTCCCTCCTTTTAAATGCGTGAAATGCTTCGCTTGCTTCCTCTTTCGTTAACTGCAGGGTTTCCCACTGATCGACGCCACTACCTGTGTCGTTTCCTCTCTAACCACCTCTGGCGCCAGGCGTGGAAGCGTATCATGTGGCTCATGTTCTCCTAGCGGGAGACAGATTGTTAACGCTGCCTGGTGCGCAGCGGTTGCCTGAAGCAAATGCCGCGTGGTCGCTTGTTGCGTTTGTGTCCGCCCCGTGCGGCGCTGGGTTAGTGTAATTATATATACGTGGTTAAAGCTTATGCAACCTGCTGTCTTTTTAACGAGTCGTCTCTGCCAGCGGAAGGCTACTGACGGGTCGTTAAGAGCAGTACAACTTAAATGGGCTTTACTCCACGTGCTCTTAACGATACCATGCTATTGAAAATAACAGTACAGTAAAATAATGTTGGAGGGTTGTTAGTACGATAACATCTTTAGACTCAGCGCGACGCATATGAGACGAAAACGAGGGAACAAGTCCCGACGAATGTTTACTGACAACAAACATTGAACTATATTGAGAATTTAGATGAACAGAGAAGTCCCCGCTGCTTTATTCCCTGACGTCCGTCTGGTTCTTTTCATGCTGCAGTTGCCGAAGATATAGCATGGCCGTTTTTGTATCATACTAGCAAAGATATTTGGCAAGAAGGTGATTTGCTTGATAATTAAAGCAGGTCGAGCAACTCAAACGACGGAAGAACACACACGCAACAGTCCCGAACAGTTTTAATGTCAAGTGATGTAATCTACAGATGACTGCAAGCTGTTGGCCTTTTTATAAATCCCGGAAATGATTCTATTACTTTACGCTTCATCTCAATCACGAAACAAAAGTTCGGTATCTTGAGAACACGGGACACGTCCACAACACTAGCAGTGCAAGGATTCATGGCAACTTTCTGTGCAGCTGATGACAGTGCTATGTTGGCGCATTGTTTAGTTTCTCCCATATGCACACGAGTGCATGCTGCAGTTACCTGAAGTAAAAATTCTCTCTATTAGAAAACTGACGAGTGTGACTCGTATGGAAAATATTTCGGTATCTCACTGCCTATTTCATGCACTCTGCTGACAGCAGCACACACAAGACCTTACTTTCTCCTTGCAATAAAAAAAATTGTTCCCGAACCTAGCAGCCATGTAAAACATGTAAAACATGGGATCATGTAAAACATGTAAAAAGCCTTTTACACATAATGGCACATAAAATCATGGCATTGTTTTGTACCGATAATTTTTGTAGAAAAAAAATCGACAGTAGAATAACTGCCGATCTGAGAAGCGGATTTCTGTCTTTGCTGGCTTTTCAGCGATTTTTCAGAGGTAGAAAACTGCACTGTGTCTGGAAAGTTCGCTGCTGTCAGGAAGACCAACGTATTATAAACCTACCCAGACGGTATGGCAAGGTGTCTTAAATAGAGAACCGAAGGTATACATACAATGTGGCAAAGCGTTCCTAACAAATTTGCCATGGCACGGGTTGCATTATAGGGGAGTCTTATTCCACTAGGGTGGATACATACCGTAGACAGAGGGGAAGGGGGGGCAGGACACACGGAACATCGAAGAATAAATACTGAAAAGGCCTTTAAACGGCACTTCGTTCAGCGTTCAGGCCTTTTCTTCACGTTTTAAAGACACAGGAAGCCTGCCTTGTGTTTCTACGGCATTTCTAAAAACAACCTTTTGCTACGTATTAAAATTTGTCTTCATGGTAGGCATCGTTGACTAATCCGCTGCTGGGTGTCGAGTAAATTTGGGAGCCGCCTTTTTTCTTAGTCTTCTTCCACAGCTTCCATTTGTTTCGGGTATCCAGGTCTCGTGGACCGAAATTTTCGGACGCCGCGAAAGTGGCCTTGAATTTCTGAAATAAAGCCACAACTTTCAGTTTCAGGAAATGTGACCCTTCAAGAATTCAACGCCTTAGAGCGTCAGATCAATAGGAATGGCGCTGTTCGGTTCGTGCTTAGTGAAGTGAAATTTAAAAAAAGATCCTTGCATCAAACTTTTCATGTGCTTTTAAATACCGCGGTTGTCGAACGTTTTCCTCAACCTTTTGACAATGACGTGCTGAATCGCTGCACAGCGGCTGTGGTACGCAGAAACTAATGATAATATCTTTGTCACAACCTGTAAGCGATGAATACTATCTGAAACAGCCAAGAATTGTCATTATAATTTTAGTGGAATGAGACTTCTATTATTGATTTCCTAAGTACCCAACATGGCATCTTAATTATAAAAGTGAGCATTTATTGACGCCCGCTGACACATGTTCACCAAGCAATTCAGAAATACGTTCAAAAGCGAGGGTCCAGATCGTGGTAGGGGTCATGCTATGAAATGAGGGGAGGGGGACAAATGTTGAATATGATCGAACCAGTCAGCATATCGGCCAGCCTTCATTCCGGGGGCAGAAGCTGTTTTCTGAGAACGTAGGTCTCGACCACTCGAGCAAGTGGTCGGTCGGTCCGTTAGGCAGGGGATTACTCAGTAAATGATTAAATGACGAATGAATGAATGAATATATAAATCGGTCAGCAAATCAATACCGTTCCCTGCGTCCCTTTCATCTTACCTGAGCAAGCGTTCGTCCTGGAGCCCTCACAAACGTCAAAGCCATCCAGATGCCTATCTGTCCAACGGCTATGGCCGCTAGTACCCAGCCTATGATTAAACCTATGGGAGGTAACTCGGAGGATGGTTCTTCTTTTATACTTCCGTACACAAATATCGCCTGTAAAATAAAGGTCAGGTTAATAAGACACTAGGATTCGTAAATAAAAAGCACGTCATGCTTCAAAGTCCCTGCACTAGTGACAAACCACTCATCATTAGACGAAGGTCGTCGTGACTTCTAAATCAAGACCCCCATGGAAACTTGGAGGAATTTGTAGTCTTCTAAGTATTCTCGTGAAAGTTCCGGACAGCCGAGTCACTGTTCTATTAGTGGTCGTTGAATATGACGTGCAAGCCGAATGCCCAGTTCATTGACTTTTTTGTGACAAGGATTCACACATACTGCATACTGAGCGTCTGAAAAAGACTCTGTATTAGGACTCTGCAAAAGGACTCTGTAAACAAGGAAAGACGAGAAATTTTTTCACATGCTGGCTGAAGGTAATAGTGTGTTGTCGTTGCTTTGTGCTTGCCGTTATTATTTACTAAAATCTATTCTACATGCACGGAGTTCTACCGAATCGCCTAACATCGTTCGCAGATAAAATATTTATACACCTAAACGCTGTTATGTGAAATTTTATTGCCGCATATTATTTTTTGCTATCTTGAGCGTAACCAAGGCAGTAATACTTTCATCTCGCATAGAATAGATCGCTATGTTTCTTTAGGATTCAAAAAAGACTCTCCGACCTACGGGCTCAAGAAAATAGAATCGAAAACTGAAATCACTTACAATAAGAGACACAGGAGAGAGGACTCCCCAAGTTATTTTCCAGTACCAAGAAATACTGGCCTCCAACATGTACTCGATGTCTTCAACAATGTTCTTCCACCCTAGAAAGAACGTAACAAAGAAAAAAGATGAGCAAATGGTTTTGCATACACTAAAAAGCTGTTTTGTAAGCGTCTAAAGTTTAGAAGAACTGCAAATGAACATTTCTGGGTGTATTGTGCGCGGCGATCATAATCACGTGTGAAGATGTTTAGATTTGGCGCAATATTTTTAAACTAAACCCATAATAAGCGTAAGGTTGGTGGTCCAGGAAGAGCTTTTTCGTTTAGGTCGTGTTACTAATAGCTAACGTCCTTGGAACTTGAACCGTTCTTCTTACCAGGCTCTTTATTGACGCTCTTTTCCACACCCTCCAAATTCTTAAGTCTCCTTGAAGATTTTGGTTTGGGATGTAATTCCAGCAGGTTAACATCTTTTTATTCGAGGTAAATAACTGTAGTGGAGGTGATGACGGAATGCTTTGATTAACGTTTGTTACGAAGAACAAAACTTTTGATTCGCTCTGTATGGTCATTTGTGTAACAAAGATTGTAAGTCCAATTTCAAGTGGTGTTGGTTAGTAAGAAGTGACAGACTCTACAAAAATAGCCTATCTTCCTTCCACGTTGGCATGGTAATACCGTAACATACCGTTGGAAAGTGCACCAATGAGAGTTAGGATGCTATCTAAACAACGCAGCACTGAAAGCTGATTGATCACTGAAAACCTTTGGGCATATAAATAATCAATTCGTATTTCCCAAGCGTTAAGTTCTTCCTCCTTTCAAATAGCTTGCGGAAAAGGTAACACTATGCCGCTTTTAGGGCAGTGAAAGCTGTAATGACTTTTAAATTTATGAAGTCTTCACGTTTCGGAGCCGGCTCCTTTTTCAAGGATGACAGCCGGCTGTTTGGTTTGTAGCATTTAGTGCATGGTGGATTGGAGGGAGGTGCCGGTAAGCGGAGTGCGGCACTGTGAATGGTACGAAAGGGCTAGGAGGGTGGCTGTGTACCTGAGGGCAAGGGTTGTGTGCCACGGTGCTGGTTTCCGAGGGTAGTGCAGAAATGGCATGTTTGCGTCTTCTGCGCATACACGGGAGCTTTGAGCTGCGGAGTGAGGTCTCTGCTCATACTCAACGGTCTGAAATGTTTAATAATAATAATAATTGTTTTTTGTTGAAAGGAAATGGCGCAGTATCTGTCTCATATATCGTTGAACACCTGAACCGCATCGTAAGGGAAGGGATAAAGGAGGAAGTGAAAGAAGAAAGGAAGAAAGAGGTGCCGTAGTGGAGGGCTCCGGATTAATTTCGAATACCCGGTGATCTTTAACGTGCACTGACATCGCACAGCACACGGGCGCCTTAGCGTTTTTCCTCCATAAAAACGCAGCCGCCGCGGTCGGGTTCAAACCCGGGAGCTCCGGATCAGTAGCCGAGCGCCCTAACCACTGAGCCACCTCGGCGGGTGTGAAATGTTCGGTGAGTTTTGAATATGCAAAGGTTGGAGTAGCAGTGTTTTAAGGTGATTGGTTTTGGTTGCGAAGACGGTCGTCTATTCTAAATTGCAACTGTGACCTGCGGCTTCCGAATGCTCGACTAGAACGTTCCATTTTCTTAAGAAGTCGCGCGCTTCATTTTTGTGTTGCAGTCTTTCTGTTCTGTCCTTAGTTTGGCGAGTGTAGCTTCCCCACCTCTCCATTATGTGCTGAAAGCTGCAAACCAAACAACTTATTGCAATCCCTCAAGAAGGAGCCGAGCAGGCTCCGAAATCCTGGGGTTTTTCTTGTCAAACGCCTTGCTTGAAGAAATGTCTCATAATTTATTATAAGTTATTCCCAACCAGACAGACAATTCGTCTCAAATGTTCAGATTTCATTAAAATGATTATACACTCCTCCAGGTTCTATGAAAGGATATGGTGTGTAACTGATGTAGCGCACCGTTGATGCCACAAACCACTCTGCCAAAAACTCACCGTATATCCAGACTACGCCGACCACCTCGAAGACAGCGTACAGGAAAGTCGCCCGACCAACGCCGTAATTGTCGAAGAGCAACCGAAGAAGACTACCACTCTGTGAAAGAAAGAGCAAGCACTGCTCACAGCGAAATGACAGAATCGTGTAAAGGCCGAACAAACACTGGCCTTCAAGGATTCGTAACTTCTGACCTCTTCACCTTGTTCTGGATTGCGCCTATGCAGAGTACTGTAAACCCGAAAAATTTCAGGGGACACTTCAGGTTTGTTTTAAGGGTTGAAGCAAGGCTGAACAGTGGGCCTATTGGTATGGCATGCAGAATATTTTTTACCACCCAAAGAAGACGCACGCACAACCACCCAAAGAAAAACCACACAGGACAAGGGCATGTTGTGTATGCGTCTTCTGCGACTGCTAAAAAAAACTCTTCTGCATGCTTTAAAGTTAAGGCGAGATGTCATGAGTGGGTCTCTTTAGCACCTGTGGTCCCCTTTGCGCGTCATTAAGCAGAGAGGAATACCGTTTTTCTGCAGGCGTAACGTAACGCTTAACCTGTCGCTCCCCTGCAAGTACGTCTTTTCTGTCGCCTAGGTCCTGCCTAAGTGCCCATATATGCGCCATTCGTCTTTTTCGACTTGACGCCCATAGATAACGGTGAATCATCATACCATTCCTGGCCCTATGGTGTAGCGGTTAAGCGATGCGCCGGTGTTCCGGGAGGTGGCGGAACAGAGCCACCAATGAAACTTATGAACACCGGGTTGCTCTCCCTGGAGAACTTCTCGCGGCCAATAATTAATTAGCCTACAACCTGCCACGGTGAACTGTTTGCTCACAATCTGCTGGGCAGGTTGGCACCTGCCACAGTGCCCAGATGTAATGACGTCTCAAGGTCACGTGACCAAGGTGGCAGGTGGGACACCTGCTTTCGTTCATAACACCGCCACCGACGAGGACACCGTGACGGCACCGGATTTTCGGCAGAACGGAAGCCTTAAGTTTATAGCATTAAAAAATTAACTGTCGCTATTGTATGTTTGCGACTACTTACCGCCGCCAGCTGGTTCGCGATGTCATTAAAAGAACATCGACGCCGCGCAGAGGGGTAAAGTGCCGGTTTTTATTTATAATATGATATAGCTACAATTAACGCTTTATGATATAGCTACAATTAACGCTTTATTTTCCGTGAATCCTTTGCGCACAGAGCTGAGGATCGTTTTGGGCAGCGCTTGCTCCTGGCGTTCAACTAGCTACAAGTTTGCGAGCTGCAGCATCGTGCCCACGTGCGGCGTCCCGATCAAGAGAATACGTGTTATTCTGTTTGGCCACAACTGGTCGTATCGACTCGGTGCCGCTTGCGCTCCTGTCTTGTGGTCAGGAAAGGCGTGTGTGCAGGTTCAATCGGATATACTCTGCACTGCCTGCTAACCTCCGGTTGAATGGGCGTCTTGTCAACGTTTTCGACCACGTTAGGTTCGTTTCTAGACTAGGGAGTTCTAATACAATGTCGGCCGTGAATTTTTTGCGCTTCGCTACGCGGAAGCCGGCAGAAAGGATGTTTTGCGAACTAAAATTCATACCTACGGTGAAGGATTTGACGAGTTTCAAGATAAGTGAGTGCCTTCTCGGCGGAACGTAATTTTGCTTTCTTAGCAATTGGAAAGGAAATTTTTGCGCAAAGAAGACGATACAATGAAGAGAAAGCTTAGCCCTTTACCCCGGCCCTTCCCCTTAAGCAGGCCGTGACATCCTTCTTATTGAAGACTTACGGCAGCGAGAGCTGTTATACGGAGCCTGACCTGAGAGGCCTCACGTCGCCCGTGGACACCTCCTTCGGTAACAGCCAGCTGCAGTGACAACTACCTGCTGCGCTGCCCGACAAGCTTAAGAGCGCAAGAAGCACAGCGACAACTGTTGCGTCACGCGATAGATATTAAACACTCTGGAGTTATTTTCACGTCCTCTCGAGAGGCGTTTACAGGCATTTGGCGTAGTATAAGGACCTGCGCAATGGGGCCGAAGCCTCTTTTTTTTTATTCAACAAGAAGTCGGCGCTTAGAACAGATAAAGCTGATGAAATCTGCACTTACGTCAGTGCAGAGCACAAGACCTGTTCCAAAGGAGACCACGCAGATTGAAATGGAGACCAACAACCTCCGTTCTTTCAGCTGAGGGAACTGGTCCATGAAGACGGTCACAATTGCTTGCACAGCTGCGACCTGAAAAATTGACATATCCGGGTCGATTTTTTTCTGATACCAAACGTGCTGCTAATATTTGCATTGCATTAGATTGTTGTTGTTATTGGCGGATAGCGCGCTATGTTGTTTCGGCTGTATCACCACGTATCACCATTAAAAGTGCAAGATGCACATCTGAATGATTAAAAACAATGCCTGTTACGAAAGCTCCTTCAAACGCTCACACACAGGACTGCTAAAGATGCTCAATGTGAACTCTAGGGGAATCCTTGGGTTCGTGAATTAGCGACCTGTGCTTGGAGGTGTGAAGAATATCGTAAGCAATATTAACGCCGCCGCGGTGGCTGAGTGGTTATGGCGCTCGGCTGCTGGCTCGAAAGACGCGGGTTCGATCCCGGCCTCGGCGGTTGAATTTCAATGGAAGCGAAATTTTATAGTGTGCGATGTCAGTGCACGTTAAAGAACCCCAGGTGGTCGAAATTTCCAGAGCCCTTCACTACGGTGTCTCTCATAGTCTGAGTCGCTTTGGGACGTAAAACCCTCATAAGTCATACCAAACTAAGCAATATTAAAGCTTGCCATAGCGTCAATTAGTCATGTGTTACTGCATAAATATGGGGGAAATCGTGAACTGGGGTATCATTGAGCTGAGCGATACGTTCCCACAACTCTGTCCACTATCACGGCTTTCGTACTCAGAAATCAGTTCAAAAGACGTAACAGCACATGTTGACTCCTTTTGCCGCCTATTAGGGCTACGTGTAATTCAAGGAACGCTTGTTTTAGTCAAAAAGAAAAATCATTTCTTATTACCAATGGTGACTGAAATTCGAACATTTGCTTGCTTTTTTCATTTCGCTTGTGGTGCTTCTTTCTAAATGCAGCAGCGTGGTCCGGCGGGCACACACACCCCGAACGCTTCACCCTCAACCACAAAGAAACCGCAAAGAGTGCAGTGCCGTCGCAAGGTTTTTCCACCCCACTGCAGGTAACAACAGGAAAACCTGGAGGCGCAGGCGCACCCCACTCGAGTCATGCAGGAGAGGCACTCTAGAGGCACCCACAAGCACTTCCCTGTTACTCGGCTGTAAGGATTGGGCATTGGGAAAGGAAAGACGAAGTATCTGTCTCATATATCGTTGTACACCTCAACCGCGCCGCGAGGGACGGGAGGAACGCGGGAGTGCAAAAAGAGAGAAAGAGATGCCGTAGTGAAGAGCACCGGAACAATTTCCACCCCGTGGGAATCCTAAGCGAGCATGGGAATCGCACAGAAAACACGGGTGCCTTTTGCGTTTCGTATCCACAGAAATGAGGCCGCCGCGGTCGGGCACGAGCCCGGGAACTCTGGCTTAGCAGCCTAGCGCCCTAACCATCGAACCCCGTGTACTGTGCGATGTCAGTGCACGTTAAAGAACCCCAGGTAGTCGAAATTTCCGGAGCCCTTCACTACGGCGTCTCTCATAGCCTGAGTCGCTTTGGGACGTTAAACTCTTATAAACCATAAACCATAACCATTGAATCCCCACGGCGGCTGTTAGTCGGCTGTAAGACATTGTTTTCCACAACCACCCCGACGAAAGGATCTGCCGAAGCACTGAGGCCGTTGGCTGGATAACCCTGAAGTGCAACGTGATTTCGGAAATGTGCAAACGGAAGCTTGTGAAGGTTCCACCTGCGTTCCACCCAGGCACGTAATACAAGATAGCCCGGAAGTTGCAGTGATCTTGGAAAAGCTTGAGGAATTAATTTCAGGAGGTCCCAGCAGAATGATCTCTAGCAGTCGGCGGCGACCAAATAAGCTTCCCAAATGCCCTTATTACAACGATGAGGCTGCTGGTTCATGCAGACGCTTCGATAAGTATTAGCTTGAAAGCGTTTTCAATCAGTCATTCAGTCAATCATACTTTCGCCGAAATATCTTTAGGTGCGGTGCAAAGCCGTCGACTGTATGCGTGAAAATGTAGTTAGAACCAACACGAGTAATCTACCAGCCAAATCACAATGCAGCGGGAGCCTTAGCGTTTTTCCTCCGGCGGCTGCGTTTTTATGGAGGAAAAACGCTAAGGCGCCCATGTGCTGTGCGGTGTCAGTGCACGTTAAAGATCCCCAGGTGGTCGAAATTATTCCGGAGCCCTCCACTACGGCACCTCTTTCTTCCGTTCTTCTTTCACTCCATCCTGTATCGCTTCCCTTACGGCGCGGTTCAGGTGTCCAACGATATATGAGACAGATACTGCGCCATTTCCTTTCCCCAAAAACCAATTATATTGTATTATAAGGTGAGACAGAACACATGACTGCAATACTTCCAACTCACACCACTTCCGAGTCCCAGAAGAAAAAGCATGAAGAAGAAAAGCGCCGACCACAGCTGAGGGATGAATGGTATTCTCGTGAGAGCCTCTGGGTAAGTCACAAACGCAAGCCCAAGGTCTGAAAGGAAAAAGGCGAGTATAATGTGGTTAAATATGCAGGCTGTGCGCCAGTGGCACATGTATTTCTTCTGTGTTTATAGAAAGCGCGTGATTTGAAAAGCCAGTGACCGAATATTTTAGTTCAGCACAGTCGGCATATATTACCTGATTAATCATTTCTGGCGCTAAAATGAACATGTTGCGTTTCTGCCCAGTCTCCTGCTTGAAAGGTAACTAATAAACACACACTTAAAAGTGATACTGAGTAATTTCTGCATTCTTTCGTGTGATGAAGTTTAGTGATTCATTTAAGGGCATAATGCAAAAACTATGCCAGGCGCAACTAATTTTACTGATAGAAACGTCATTTATTATGCCGTACATAAATCCTGCACATTGCTCCAAACATTTCCGCGCTTAGCAGAACTCGCCGCAAACAGAGCGTGCGTCATTCCTCCGCCCTCGCCATACTCTCGGCCTACCACTGTGTTACCATGGCAACGAATCTCATGCACTAGCCAGAACGTCGACGACCTAAGGCGTCAACAACGACGTTCAAAGCACTGAACGAGCGCTCAACAGCTTCGCTGTATAAAGGGAGGTGGGTTGATGGAATAAAGTATTCTTGTTTTTCGTCAGAAAAGAAACAGTAGTTCGACATTGCTAGCACCAGTTACAGTGTAGAATTCATGTTTTATCATTTTCGATGATGACCACCTCAACACTCGGATAACGGTTGTTTTCGTTAGGGCGCGATCGAGATGATCAATCCCACCCAACAAATCTGGATAAAAGCATTTTTGAGCGGATTTTTGAAGCATATCTCAAATATTGTAATGTTTCACTTTAACAATCAATACATTCGCAGATCTTCCGTAAGCAGGCTTGCAATTTTTTGCTAACAATTTTTTGATATCGTCAAAAGCATCCTCCTTTGATGGCCGTCTTTACTGCTTGATGCGACCGATGGAAAAACTTTAAAAAAAATTTGGTACACATCGGAATAATGTATAATTATCTTGAATATTCGCATAAAATTTCCATACAATTTTCTAATGTTTAAAATTTTTGTCCTAGAATGTTGTACATGAAAACAAACCCGAATGGCCCGCATTCTTCATGCGATACACTTGCATACCGCAAGAAGGTTTTCTTTGCGTACTACAGGTTGCTTCAGTGCAATGTTCATTGCTTCATTTTTACATTAAGTGCAAATGGTTAGACGACATGGAGTTTTTTTTTTTTTAACTCACGAACAGTGCAAGTGTGGCAACAAAATGGAGTAAGTCTAATGTCTTACTTGCTCCTCCCTTGAGGACCTGAGAAATGTCGTCGGTGCCGAGCTTGTGCGCCAAAGATCCGAGGGTGGCAAATATGACGCAGCCCGCCAGCAGGCTGGTCACAGTGTCCGCAATGCTGATCAAGAAGGCGTCCCTGCGTTTGCTACATGGTTAGCGCCACATTCCTTCGTGATTCCTGGAAGTTGTTGGCATGCCGTGAATAACTCTCACGCGTGGTAGCGCGAGCTGTTGTTGTTGTTGTTGTTGTTGTTACCCTCATATCCTCATATATTGGCACATGCCCACGTAGGGGGAGTGGCCAAGAATTGTAGGGCACAGAGAGTTTTTCAGATAAATATTTCCAGGACGAAAATAAAATGAATACTGAGGAAGGAAGAAGTAAACAAAAAGGAACAGCAAAATGAAACGGGAAATTCATAACGCACGCAGGAGATCGAGACTTATGTTTATTGCCGAGTGGTTAAATGATAATGATAACTTTAAGATTGAAAATAATATTGAAAAAAAGAAAATTATCAAGGTAGCCGATTTGATTTCATTAAAAAATTTTGGACGGTCGTAAAAACAGACCTGTCTCTGTACCCATGTGTGGTGGCTCCAAACGGCAAAATAAATGGGCTGTTCAACAAAGGCCAAGCTGTTGTTGCGGGTTCTCTAAAAACAGTCTTCTCATCATGGTGTACCAGCGACAAAACAACAAAAAATGGTCTACGGTTTCATGCTCACCATAGAATACGCAAACGTGATTAGGCGCCAACCCAGACCTGTCCAAATAAAAATTTAAGGGTGGGATCCGGCAGCGGAGCCTTGATAGAGATACCTCAAGCTGCCGTGAATGGCATGATTGCCTGCTCCACGACTACCTCAGGTGCAGGTAATCATCAGATCTTAAATGAGATCCAGTTGTTATTCTTAACAAATTCTATCTTCGAAACCTCGGTGCTGTGATGTACGCTGTAGCCGGAACGATAGGTAGCACGGGACCATTGAGGGACGCCTTTGCCAGGCAGTCCGCAACTTCATTGGCTGTCACACCGCTATGACCTGGCACCCGTATCATGTAAACAAAGCTCAAGTGCGGAGGGAGTAATGAATGGAAGGTGTTTAAGAGTGGTGAATCCCCAGCAGAAGCAAGGGACGAACACAAAGAGAGTCTGTAATGCCAGCCACTGAAGAGAAAGCTGGCTCTAGTTTTCGAAGAGCAAGCACCACCGCCAGAAACTCCGCTTGGAAAATTGGGGTGTAGCCGGGAAGCCGCACAGAAAAAGACCAATCTAGAAGCGGGCAATATATTCCCGCCTCTGCATTTTCATCACACTGGGAGGCGTCAGTAGCTAGCGTTAAGCTAATAGGTAGGCTTTGTAAATGGTTTTCTAATAATCCATTTAAAATGCGGGGTGGTAAATGCTTAGCGTTTTTCGGGAAAACGTCATCACAGACAATTTCTACAGAGGAAAGGGGAGCGCGAGCTGGAGAACAGCCGTCAGGTCACTTTTTCTCCGTAGTGTGCGTCATTGTTGGGAGCTGGTTTGAAATATGTAGCATATTTGCCGCTATGCGGTATACATATTTGTTTTTCGACAATGATCTAAATTAGATTTATATAGATAGACGGGACATGTAAGAAAAGTGGGCGTGCTTAACCGCAGCAAAGCTGTACAAACATCAGCAGGCTACTGGAAGAAATGAATGTATTTCATAGGTTGCTGTGAGTATTTCAGAACCTCGTGGTTTACGCTAAGTTTTTAAGACATTTCATTCGGAAGAGATTTTTTTTTTTTACTTGACTGTGCGCTGATAGGTAATACTCGTGTGCCTTTCTTGAATTCGCTGTGAAAGGCGAGGTTTCCGAGTTATGAATAGATCGCCACTAAACGGCGCCTGACACCGCTAGCAGGTGCCCAGCTATTGCAAAGTGTACGACAGCGACATCATAATCAAACCCTCTCACGGGTCAAGGACTAAAAGAGGATATATGAAAGCGTTTTTTTTTTCAAGAGTTCCAGGTTCACGTACAGCAAATATGTGGTTGCATTTCATCAATGATGCGTTATGTGGGCATTTGTTATGTACAAAGCGCGAAAGCAAATTTTTAATGTCCTTAGGTCAAATATTTTGACGCGATTTGGCGGCAGTACGACAGCCAATTTTTTGTAGAGCTGTACAGCTGCCAGCACAAAAAAAAATAGACAAGCCTTGTTTGTGGGATGATTGAGGTTCTTCCAAGTCATTACGTTTTTGCTGGGTCATCAGATAATAGAAGAGCCGCCGCGGTGGCTCAGTGGTTTTGACACTCGGCTGCTGATCCGAAAGACGCGAGTTCAAACCCAGCCGTGGCTGTCAAATTTCGATGGAGGCGAAATTGTAGAGGCCCGTGTACTGTGCGATGTCAGTGCACGTTAAGGAACCCAAGGTGGTCAAAATTTCCGGAGCCGTTCACTATGGTCTCCGTCATAGCCTGAGTCGCTTTGGAACATTAAACATCCATAGATCAAACCAATCAGATAACAAATGAAATAAAAATCAACAAAACAATGGTGTACACACTTGCCCTGAAGTATTGAAAGCACTAAGATTGCTTTTAAGGGTTTTAGCAAAGGTCGTATTGCAACAGTTGTATGAAACCTTCGGTGCAGCTTACAAGGGTTTCTCATGTTCAAGATTGTTGGCGTGCTTTAATAGAACATCAGCAGCCGTCTGGACACTGTCGACCTAGGCTGCATATGCGAGTGTGCCGTAAAAGAGTAGGTTTCTCAAGGTTTCATCCTAACCTTTTTTTATGTTTATGGAACATTCCTGCAGCCTTTCTCAGGTACTCACCTTCCTACTTTGTGGCGAAAGTCGTTGTAGCTGGAGTACATGACTAAGAATCCTATGCCAATGCCAAGGGAGAAAAAAGACTGTTCGCAGGCCTTGAACCAAACCTGAAAAGTTGGCAAGAGGACATTACATTTCTCAAGAAACAGTTGCACTCGTGGAATATTGGTTCGCAGCGACAACTTGCATTTCAGTACGTTTGCCGCCGTCTCTAAGTGTTTAAGCCCGCGTCAACTACTTTCAAGCGCCCAGGGGACAGCCAATTTAAGTACGCACCTCTAACTGTATCTGTAGTGGGAAATTATTCAGATGACCATTTCGGTCTAAATTAGGCTTCTAGGAATACGATCGCCAAGATAACATTTTAATTTCTCATTTATGCGTGTTTATACCAGCCGCGCAACGTAATTTTGCCATGTAGTCCTATAATAGCAACAATAGAACGAAAACCAGATGCCTTCCTGTGTAATTTTCGTATTTTATCCGCATATGGTCTACTGCTAATGTATGTATGGTCATACAGCATCCATATGTATTCTGGCCAATTGTACCTGTCGTGCGTAGAGTCCATATAAATTGCATATGTTACACATGAGCCACACTTATACGACATCAAATATGATAGTAGTCGTGTAGAAAATATTCGAAAATTTCAGACTGTCATCCGGAGCGCTTTACGACGACTGCGGAGGAGGTGAAAGCAATAGTTTCATGTTACGACGTACGACGTCAATGGTGGCGCCGTCTGCATGAAACCGAGCAAGTCTCAAAAATATCAAAAATGTGGCCCTCAGTGTTCTTTGAGAACACCTTTTCATACAAGCGCGGCTGCGAGCAGCAATGCAGCCAACACGGCCACTGTGTGCACTCAGGCCACCAATTCCGGTTAGCTTAAGCACATAAGGGAATGTCTTAGCTTTCATTGTTATTACGCGGTAGAGAGGCGCTAAATTTTCCTCGCATTTATGTTGTTTGTTCTGAGGAGAAAGCAAGCTTCTTAATGGAATGTTCAGCTTTCTCATATCGGCAAAATGAACCAATAAAACTTATCAGACTCGAACTTCTCTCTTAACTCTGAACAAGCAGCGAAGACCAATTAATTGCGGCAGCACTACCTGCTGCTACATGATAGGAAAACAATATTACGACAAATAACGTCTAAGGTGGTAGTAGCGAGTGTGACCGTTGTGCCTATTATCAAAGCAATAGATTTAAAGGTCCCATTCGGCAGTAAATCCGATGCCGTTGTAGTTGTGAACGTGAAATTCGGATTGGCTGAAAAGATGCCTGCAGACATGTTCGCACAGGATGGATGAAGCGTGGTATTATATATTTGTCGCGGGGTCCTTCCCATAGCATGAAAACGGTGCCAATGTCTGCATGGGAAAGATGAGCCACTGCCTAGAGTCATAATCACGTCATACCTGTAAGGGCAGAACTTAAGTGCTCCCCAATTTTTTTTGTTCTCTCAGAAATCCACTTAAATTCTTGGCGCTAAGTTCCAGCATAATTTGGGACAATGATATAAGCCAGCAGTTATATCTTTTAATCGCGAGGAAATGGGGTAAATACCTCTATGTCGAGAATTCTCTCCCACTGTGGAACAAAGAACGCTTTCAGGCCATTGACAGCCCCGTCTTGGAGTAACGCCACGGCCAAAAGTGACAGGAGTACAATGTAGGGAAAAGTAGAGGTGATGTAGGTCACCTGGGAGAGTAGAAAGTCGTTACATACAGTTAGGAACCAAACTTGAGCAAACCGGCATCTCCCCGCACGATGTGAAAATCTGAGCCGATAGCATGGTTTGATCAGATTTCTCTTTTCAGAAGCCAGACACAAAGGGCACAAACAGATCATCAAGTAGGCATCGGCAAAGGTAGGCCTCGTCAACAAGGACTAACCTTTCCGATGGACTGCACCCCACGTAGGGTGGACACTCCCTCGCACACCCAGCAGAGCAGCAGACACAACGCCATACGCCAGTCCAGTGCAGAAGGTAACGTGAATCCCCCGGTGTCCTTCAGTACATATTTTCTGAAATTATTACATTCAGGTCATGTCTACGCGAGAAACTTCTCTCGCATCATAATTTCAGACATTTAAAATATATTGCAACAGTGCTCAGAGTATAAGCTGTAGAGTTGAGTACCATTGTTCATGTTCACTTCCTTCACACCATAAGAGGCAGCCTCAGTTTCAGCAATAACGTTCTTCTATAGTAATCCATTCTGCTTATTCGCCCTAGAACAAGGCACTGGAACTGGCACTAGACTAGAACTATAACTGGAACTAGGACTATAACTGGAACTAGAACTGGCACTGGAAATAAATGTTGGAACTAGAAATGCTTTTTTAGTACTACGACACTTGTGAACGAACACGTACGGAAGGTACTAAAACTTTGCTCCTTGTCTTGCACTATCTTGCCTGCTCCTTTAAACAGAACATTTAGTTCAATGCGAGCATGAACTATATGTGGCTTTTGAAAAGTGCATGCTAATATGGTGACAATGCATATAACAGCGGGAGCAGCATTCCACCAGTGGGTTATGACGCAGAATGTTTGTTACGACCTTCTAAACATTGTGACATTTGTGTGTTTCTTTTTGTCCCCAAGGCTCTAAAGAAAACACTTCACAGGCTGAGAACGTATAGCCAGATGAAAGCTTCAATGCAATAAACACAGATCAAGTCCAGGATGCTTGGATATGAATTTTAATGGGGAGTGAAGTGTGGAATATTATCAGGTAGTCTTATGGAACTATTTATTGCGATGGTCCATTCTTCCGGTGGTCGGGAAAGTCTCTGTTTAAAGTTTGTCCATCGCTAGAATCGAGTAGTTAAGAGTGCGATAAAGAAATAATGGGGAACTATTTTGATGATAGCGGAAACGTTATTAGCAAAAAAAAATGCCAGCTTGTCGAGGGCAGATCTGGGGATATATTCACTGTTGCAGTGGAATCTTACAATATATGAAAGTGCATTCACAAACCATTTCTCGATGAAACGTGCCCTTGTCTAGAATTTCTGGGCTTGTGGTCAACCAGAAGTGCATGTAAGCAAGAGAAACAGAAGGATATGCATGAAAAAAACAATGAATTTAGCGGTTGTGCTCCCTTTGCAGCGTGGAAGGCTACTCCAATCATTGTGCGAACAAGCGCACCGCGGCGATATCCTTCCACGTGGCGGGCATAGTTTTCCAGTAGTGTTACGAGAAAATTTTCCTGGCGCACTGAAGTATCAAGATATCGTAGCACAGGAAAGAAAATTTTGATTAAAAAAAAATAATATGTAATTAAAATTGCTAGTGGAATGTTTTGTGAAGCCCTAACTACTAGCGCAGTATATCAAAGGAGCGGTGATGATCGAGTGATGAGAGCATTGGCTATGATGAAAAAAAGAAATGGGGGGGGGGGGGGGGAGGGTAGTCTGGGAAAGAAAAGGAAATGAAAAAAGAAAAGCACACCAACCTGAAATACTGCTCCGATGATGAAGTTGCATTTTCGCTGGACTCAAAGGTGGAATTTATCTAGACAATAGAAGGAAAAATATTTCTAAGATGTTTCGGTCGTTATTTGTTTCCCATATACGAGGGAACAAATGAAATTTGATCCCTTGTGGATAGTCTTCAGACTAGCTAACATTGTGATTTGTCTCTAGGTTTCCATGAGTCTGGTAAAAATCTCGTAATTGATAGAATTATTGACTAACCGTTCACAGTACGTCACCGTTAACAACCACAACTCTAAACCTATCCCAGTAACGTCAGGCGTCCCTTAAGGGTCTTTCCTCGGTCCGCTTCAGTTTCTAATTTATATTAACGATTTACCAACGCATGTATCAAGTAATATTCGCATGTTCGCCGATGATTGTGTAATTTACCGCAAGGTTAATAACGCTTCTGACCAAACATCCCTTAAACACGACCTTAACCGCATCCAGGAATGGTGTGCCAATTGGTTAATAGAACTTAACCCTCGAAAATGTAAAATCTTGTCCTTCATGCGTCGCCGCAACCAACTTCATTTCCCATACGTCATAGCTAACGTCCCTGTACACCCAGTTCTATAATACAAGTACTTAGGCATTACCTTGTGTAGCGACTTGTCCTGGAGCACACAGGCTACGAACATTATTTCATCCGCTAATAAAACACTTGGATTTTAAGACGTCATCTCCGCCAAGCCCCTAAACATGTGAAGTTATTAGCGTACAAATCCCTTGTCAGACCAAAATTAGAATATGCCTCACCCATTTGGAACCCGCACCAAGCTTACCTTATAAATGCACTCGAATATGTGCAAAACAGAGCAGCCAGATTCATTCATTCATCATATTCTTACGACATCAGTGTGTCAGCGTTGAAAGCTGAATCCGACCTAATGACCTTATCATCTCGTCGCCGCATTGCCACCCTTTGCTTGTTTCATAAATTTTTCCATAGTTCACTAGGCCGCGCATCCTATATCGTCCCTTCAGCCCGCATATCTCATCGCACTCGTAATCATTTTCAAGTTTCCCTACCTTGTGCCCGAACTACCACATTTTCCGCATCATTTTTTTCCCGTACTGCACCATACTGGAACGACCTACCCAACGACATCGCAACCATCACATGCTCATCCAACTTTGCCAATAATTTTACCAACCATGTTTCGTTGTGTTAGCACTTGTTTACCAAAATATATGTACCCACCCCTTATGTAATTCTAAACGTTGGTCTTTAATGTAATGAAATGAATTTTTCGCGGGATTGTGTTTTAACAGCCGGTTATTATTTCTTTTTTTTTAGGGGGGGGGCTGCTATCCATAACTTTTTTCCATACGCACCTAGAGGTATGAACGAGGGATAAGAGATTATGAATATTGATTTGTCAGAGTTTTCTTTAAAGAGGAAATGTGGGTACGAAATTGCGCTGACGCATCGGCACACTTCATACGCGCGAGCACGGAGATGCTGCCTGACTGCGATGGGCCCGCGCCCTCTGACGCGAACATTCGTGTAACTGACACCCTTTATTGACAGTAGCGAATAAACGCCCAGGATATAAGCTTTCTGCTGTGGCATCGCTACCGCAGACGCACCGGACCCTTCGGAAACAAAAGGAAGCGCCTGGACGGCTTAGTGATCCAAGTCAACATCAGCGGTAAGCGAACTACATTGCACGCGCCGAGACAGAACTGACAGAGCAGCTTTAAACTTTGCATTTGTTTCAAAGCGACTTGGAAACTTTGACGTCGGTGCATGTGAAACCCTCAGCCGCAAACAACATTTTGCGCTGTTGGCCAGTATGGCTCCTCCCAAGTCCCCCTTTGAACAAGAATACGCCCAAGGATCTTGTGCGAGTGTACAATCATGCGGGCTTTTACGTAGATGTAGACGCCCTTTCTTTAAAGCGTGCTTGAGGGCAGTTGATTATTGAAAGTCAGCGATTGAGGAACACACTGAGAGCACTCGCCACAGCAAAAATGCCGAATGTAAATGGCCGAAGTGAAAGGCTGTGGAACCATCAGAGGATGGCGCTGGAGGGTCGGGAGTGCTCAGGAAACGAAGTAGGCTACAAACTCTAGAATCAGGTTTCACTGCTTTGGAAGCAAGGGCGGACATTGCACTCCAGGTTCTGGACGTACTGGTATCGGCAAACATATCAATAGAGAAAGCGAACAACGAGCAAATTGAGAACGTTTCTGCAGACGCGTTCTGAACGGCGGCTCGGAACGTTTAGAAAAATCTGATACTTGGAAGTTCTTCAGACCTGCAAGGTGTTTGGATCCGCTGCAGGTCAGGTTTTCGACTAGAAGAAATGTCAGTATTTGGGAGAGACCCTGCACACGATCAAGAATCTCCAGTCCTTACTGCGGGGTGGCAAATGTAACCGAAAACCGCACTAGAACTGAACTCCCATGAGAGAGAGATCGCACCACCTATTACTAACGAAGATAAACGAGATCGAAGTTTTGATGTCTTGTCTTTCTGGGTTGGAATGGCAGACTGACCTCAACAGCTTCTGCCGTTGCTGGGAGACGCTTCCTGTCGTATTATATTTTAGAAGCTGTGAAAGTGCATGCTTAGTTTGTAATTTGCAGAACAGTAGCCGCGCTATAAATTCATGCCTTGATGCTTTTTAACAGAGCACCACATACGGCCCTCCGGAGCAGACAAGAGTAGGTAAATCAGGGGTTCGTATAGCAAACGCATTGAGGACGCCAAAAGGGAGTTTAACCACGGAAATCATAGGGGAATAGGGGAATAATGTTTGTTTTAATTTTCGCTGTTGATGAATGCAGTAGAATCATTTGATGGCTGAGAGATAATTGATTACAAAGTAGAAGAAATCAACCATAAGCTGCCAGTGGGATATGAACCAGCGACCTCTGTATATCTCGTTTAGTGGTCCACCAACTGAGCTATGGCGGCGTCTGTATGGCTCTATAGCTCTGCCTATAACGTTTGTAAACGCGCATGTATTAGTAGTCTAGAGACCGTGCCCACCTGGATGACTCCCGATTGGGATTTAGACTTCTGATTGAGATTTATTACTTTCCCTTTGAAACAATGGTCGCTGTACAGGCGTTGTAGACATTTTGCAGTACCATTACCTATGACCGCTCTGTAGTTTGGTTGCGTAATGCCTGCGTGAGTGCAAGTGTTTTGACAAAGTGAATACGTTTATCGCCATCTATGAAGGGCAGATAAGAGAGTTAGTCTTAATTGGTACATTTTTGTGTACCACCTGACTGATTTTTTTAACACGATATATTGTCGGGTAACGCTTCATGGAGTGAAAAGGAACCAACCGAAGTGTAGCGGAAGCAGTTTTCGTCACTCCACTCGGGATCACAGTGGGTCCAGGGAAGCGTGCTTTGCATGGAGGCGAACATGTAGAAGAGGCACAAGGCCATTATGTAGTTGTATGAGACGAGAAGATAGAACGTTGACACAGCCTGCGCAATGCCGATGCCTGAAAAAAGTAGCAACTGGTTAAAGCTCTGATCAACCTTATTGTCACCTACAGCAAGACCGCATTACTCTAGGAAATGTAAAACAATGCAGGTCTATAGACCTTTTTTCATGCCCTTTTGTCCTTCTGTACTCTCCGACGAGCGTAAACGCGAACGGAAAATTATTGTATAATTGCAGCGAAAATATTACACGCTAATAAGTTTTGGAGGTACCGTTACTTCAGGTGCATTTCACAAGGAATAGCGTGTAACTTTTGAACTGTCAGCTATAAAAGTTATGGTATAAACGTAACTGTTTACTACCCAGCAATTTTATCGCGTACGATTGATAACCTAAAATAAATGGAAGCAGCATTGAAAGAGGAATATACCGAACGTTATTCAGTTCGCACTTGCTACAGCACTCCTCAAGACCATAAATTTTCTAACGTAAATAACGACAATACTTTTAAATATTAACGTTCTTGTGTAGCTTCGGATATTTTATTAAAAAATCAGAGCTTACATCATAAAATGGGCATGACAGGGCACATAAGGAGAGCTCAGTGCCTGCTCTGGGTTGGCAATTACGAGCCAATTCACAGCCTAGAGACTTAGAGACAGGCTTATTTGCAGCAACAGCTGTACAGGGTGCGCCACCTAAGAGTTTACACAATTAAAAAAAAAACGATTCTTGAGTTCGAAGAGCGCTTTTTCCGTCGTAGCATTATCAGCGCTGTAGTAGAGCCGAGCGCAGTTACAACGTGCTATCAGGCTGCTTAATTAATATTGAATAGTTAATTTTTATAACTATAACTTTTAGGCTCCTTAACTATTGAGAGATGTGTAGCCCAGCGTAAGTAATTAAGGAGCCTAACAGACAACCGTTTCTCTTGCTGTCACCGAGTTTCGCCACTTACGCAGCGTAGCAAGATTTACACCGTTAGCTGCTAATGGAGGTTACCCCAAGGATGAACAGGTGTCTCACCCTCCTCCCCCCCACCCTTTTCCTCCCAGTTCAAGCAACTTCCAAATTCATCCCACTTATGTAGGACTCGCAGAAACTATGTAAAATCTCTGTAAAATATATCTTGTCAGGACAAACATTGTTTTGGTTTTTGTGTTTTGTGTTTTAGTCAAACAAAAATGGTGGCTACTGCATGGCACTTGACGTTTGCTAACATTACCAGGGATTATACTGTTATCACTTGTCCCGCGAATCCTGGCAATGCGATTACTAAAAAAACATGGAGAGTATAAAATTGAAATTTAGCAGAGCGTTGACGTAGGCCGTATCTGTTGGGAGGGCTAGGGTGCCTCAATGCCAGCGCCGCCGTTCCCGGGTGGAGACAACTTAAGCGACGCCGCCATATTGAATCACAAGTGGCCTCTCCCGTGAACCGCGAAGTGCTCGACTGGTAGCCTAGTGTAGCTCTCGCTGCAAAAGGTCGTTCAAGTTAAAGCACTTTGAAGCGCACCGAGAGCACGAACAGCGCCGTTACAAATGCTAGCGCCGCTGATCCCGTGTGATTCAATATGGCGGCACCGCTGAAGTTGTCTCCACCCCGGCACTGGCATTGAGGTACCCTAGGGAGGGCGCCGTTGAAAGCCCTCTAGCGTCAGCCACTGGAGGCATGGGCAGGCTGCTTCTCGCGCCACCTTGCTGCCACTGTTAGCGTGACTGAGATGGCAAATGCGAGCAGTTTGCCGTTCGAGAGCGTCTCGGTCAGTTCTGAAGTGGAAGGGCCAGCGCACACAGTTGATACAACGTCTTACGTGAGGCCCGCAGGGCTCCTAATTAGGAGTGCATTGAAATGCGCGTCCAGCCTGGCCAAGTGTTAGCAAGTGCAGTCTTGGTCAAAAGTCTTTTGGCCACATATTCTGCTTTTGAGCCGCATATAGCAGTTACTACAAACCTAGAAATCAAAGGTCATTGATAGGCAAGCGCAGCAGCTCTCCCCTCCTCACAGAAGTGCATAGCTTGAAGGGTGCGTTGAGTGCCCTACTAAACATTTGGAAAACAAGCCCCTTTGAGGCGGGAAGTGCGTAAGAGCGGCATACGGTGACTTGTCCGGCAGGGAATCAAGAATAACTGGTGATTATAATGATGACGCAGTGTAGACCAGCGCCCATTCAACAGCCCGAACTACGAGCTCCCCTAAACGAAGAGCGGCAAGCAATTGCACAAGATATAATGATCGTCTCGCTTAGTGATTTTTTTTAAGCACCATTACTTCAGTCGCACTAGGCAGGCCATTGCGCAATGCGCCCAGAAGCAGTGAGCTATTAAAGACGAGCAGTAATTTCCTGCGTTGTTTCGAATGTCGCAGATGGCAAATGAACCAACGAGACTAACGACGAAAGGATCGCTAAAAGGGGCTGTGATTGAAACATAAAACAAACGGAGAATAAGCACGCTCACGTAGAAAAAGAATGCAGGGCGAACATACATCGTTCACGTCGAACATCCAAAGGGCCGAGGTCACTGCTGTTCGCGAGGGAGGGTCGGGAACTTGTCGAAGCTTTTTGCGAGGGCGTCTTCGCATGTGCTTGAGCCGTTCACTGTGCTCCAGCTGCTGCTTTGTATCCCCATAGGTTTACATGAGCGCAGATATGTGATCGTGATCAATCAATACTGTACAGTTCTTTAGCACCAGAAGACAAAAATTAAGAGCGCGCATGATGAAAGTCTTGGAGATTGGAGCCCGACGCGCTCGCCTGCGCTTCACGCGTCCTGCACGCCTGCGAAGCCGCTCACATGTAGACAGCATATACGCCTTCACTTAAACCTCCCAGCTGTCGTGAAAGTTTTGTGATAGGACCGCACGTTTTGTAGCAACCTAACTAGCGCTGCTGTTCGTACAGCCGCGAGGATCCAGAGCACATTTATAGTGAAAAATAGCTTGTTAGATCAACGGTACGATGCGTCCTTTAACGACGGAGGTTAGCAGGCGCCATGATTAGCTTGACATTCCTGCGGAGACAGCAATTGTACAAAGTCTACCAACGCTCATACTCTTATGCGCACCTCGGGGCATTGGAGCACCTCACGTGCTTTCTTCGCGTCGCAGTCACTAACGTCGAGGTCCTGGAGAATCTCACATTTTCGATCGGCGAATTATTCTTGTTTTGCAAGTAGAGGCTCCACTGGAGCGCATATTGCAGGCTCCAGCCTGTGCGTAACACTTGCGCTCCACGTTCAAGCCCAAGTTTATGCAGGACGCCTTTGCATTTCAACGATGGCAGTGCCTTCATCGCGTCTGTTATGACGAGTCATTCCACTGGTGTTTTCCACTGTATTTAAATAAACTCGCACGTCGGCACACCGTAAAGGAACGAGTCTCTGAGAGCTGCTTCGCTGCTGTCTGGGCTGGCACAGCACGTCTATGACTGGTTGTCGACAGAAGTGGCATTCGGACGATGCCCCGTAAAATCTAGTCCGATTGCTTCGCATCGCTTGTAAGAAGTTCGCTGTCCTCTCTCCTTTTATTCTCATTATTCTTATATGTGATTGTGGTCTCGACATTGTGGCCGCATTGATGAAGACGTGGACGTGAATGTCACGAAACTATTGGAGATTCCCGATGACAGCTAGAGGTCTAAAACATCGTTATTACGAAAGAATATAGCCTTGCCAAGAGACACCGGTGGAAGCCGCTTCGTTTAAGAGCACATGCTTTTGTAATACCTGTACTGACAAAACATTTAACGGCTTGTTCGCTGGGGAAGAATTGCATGCGAGTCAAGGACTGAGTAACGTCAGAGCCAGCAACTCGTCGAAACGCCAACACGAGATGACGTTTAGCAGAAGCGTATCCTGGGTTGTAAACTGAGAAAGGCTTAAAACCAGAAATGCGTGTCACATTTCCCGATGAAATTTACCTCGTTGATCTGTTTTTTTTTCCGGTTTCATATGAAGAGTTTTTAAATGCATTGGTGAGAGCCGTCGCCATATAGCGGCGGCAGTGCTATAGTCTATCGCGGTTAAGAAGCAGGAACTGTTGCCCATTCTGGTCTAATAATCTCTGAAGAATGTTTTAACCTGTATCTAAACATAAAAGCTTGCTTGGGCATTCAGGCTGCGTAAAATTGCAACAATTGGAGTAGTTCATAAAATATTACGGCTATTGAGAACCAATTTTGACAATCTGGAAGGAAGGAAAAAAGGAAACAGCAGAATTCGAAAGAAGAACGACGTGGCGGCCACAAGGGTTGGCTTATGGCAATGACGCTTGCACGAAATAGTTAGCCCGCTGTTTACAGCCATTACAGAAAAGAGCTTCTACGTACTGAACGTTGAAAACGATGGCTCCTAAAGTAAAATTTAGAATGTTGTGTTCTTTTTCTGAGCGCAGGAGACACGTTGAGAGAAAAACGAGTCCCAAGCAGCACAGGTCATCGGCCCAATACTGCAACAGGATGGTCCCATCCTGATCCTTTGTAGGGCCAGCTTTGCCAGTACGGTTCCAATGTTGGGCCAATAACTTCTGCTGCTTGGGGTGTGACAGAAATGCAATTACGAACAAGCCGAGTGTAGTACCTTCGAATATCTATTAAATAAAGGATTTGTGCAAATAGCGCTTTCATTTGAGTCTGTAAGAACATTTCGTTAGACAATCAACCAATAAGCACAGCCGCTAAAAGCATAGTTCGTATCAGTGATTAAGGTTAAAAGGTAATACATAATCGCTTTTACGAGAACAACAAAGCTACCTTTCCACCATAAGTACAAAAGAACCTTATGCTGAGGAAGAAATACGCCATGTTTTAGGACCCAATATTCTTATAATCGAAAATGCTAATTTACTCCAATAAACTTTGACGTGAAAGTGCTTTCGATTTTCATGTGCGAACTTTGTATGGTGTAAGATATGGTCATCACAGGTGCACCATCCATTAGCGCATGCACTTTGTTCCGTAACATCACTACTGGCAGGCGTATCTCTTCTGGCGGCAGACACCCAGCTACCTCATCCCCATGGGTCGCGCTGACTAGTTTTCCGGCGGAGGCGAGGAGGAGCGGTGTCGGGGTGATAGAGATCGACGAGTGCGGAAAGTGGGAGGCGGAGTCACACTTCTATCCGATGCCGGCGAACGATTGCGCATTTCTGCAGGCCATGGGTTGCCGGAATCAGGCGGGCAGGATGGGTACCAAGAAGGAACGGGTTGGAAATCCGGCCGCGAAGAACAGGTAGAGGAGCCGTAACGGGATGGCTGCCGTCGGCGGGGACAAAATCACGAGATGTGTTCGGGTTTACCACGGCGGTGGCACACAAGAGAGAAACCAGCAACAGGCTGCACCGGCAAGTAGTCATCATACGAAGGACTGGGCCAAAAGTTCTCGTCGTATGTGGCTGGCGTAGGCTTGCAAAAGAGGGACCGGTGTTCCGGGGGCGATCGCGGTATGCTGCTCGGCCGCAGCCCTCAGGGTACCTGGTGCTCCTCAAAGTCCGCTGCGTTAACGGCGGCTGGCGGAGTAAGGCGCGAGGGATACACAAGAGGGAGAGCTGAGGATTTCTGTGTGAGTTCTAGCAACCTGGTCAACTCCTCGCGAACGATCTGGCGGATTGCGGAAGCCAGATCACATTACGATGTTGTGTCTACAGCTACCACCGTCGTCACCCCGGCCAAACGGCCAAATTTCGGTGTGACGCGACGCATTTTAAATGTCTCGAAAGTGCGGCAGTGCTGGATGACGACGGACACGGACTCGAGACATTCTTTTCCGATAAGAAAATTATAGACGTCTTCGGCGAATACTCCAAGTAAATGGCCAGCTCTGTCCTCTTCTGTCATGACAGGAGAGACGACCTTGCATAATTTGACGATTTCCTCAATGTGCTTCGTACACGTCTCACCAGGAAGCTGAGCCTTTTGCGCAAGCGCTTGCTCAGCCCGGTTCTTCTTCGCGACTGAGTCACCGAAGCACTTTTTGAACTCCTCTACAAAGCTGTCCCACGTCGCGAAAGAATCTTGAGGATGTCATACCACGTTAGGGCTGTGTCGGTTAGGGAAAACACGACGCTGGCAAGTCGGGCGGAGTAGTTCCACTTATTGTAGCGACTCAGGCATAAATAGTGGGTGAGCCATTCACCGACGTCGTCGCTGGATGGGCCCGCGAACGACCGTGGCTCCCGGTAATGCTGCCACGAACTGCTGTGCACAGACCTCGGAGCGTCGCCGTCCAGGGACATCATGGGCACAGAAAGGGGCAGACCAGCAATGCGACCACTTCAGCGAATGTGAAGCTGGGGATCCGTATTCGGGGAACCTGTAAACCCAGCACCTCCACCAAGATGTTACGACCGGGGGTTTATTGAGACCACGACGGGCGTCTGAAACCAGCTGGGCCCGCTTGCCGAGCACGAGACGCAGCCAACCACCTCGTTCTCCTCCTATTTTGCGTAGTCAGCGATGCCAACCAAATAGACTAGGCATCGCCTCGTCAAGCGCGTCGCACTATATTGCATGTGGCAGTTTGTTTTCTACAAGGCTGTGAACAGGATGCTGCGCAGAGCCGTGATATTGCTGTGTTGTTGCCGATATAAAGCGCCTACATCCTTGGCCAGAAACGTGAAAATAAATGGTTTTAAATATCCGCCTGGATATTTTATTTGTCTCCTATCTTCATTTTCCTTCGAAGAGTCTAGATAGTCTGAAAACCAGGGTCTAGGACTAGGATAATTTATTCAATCATAATGAGGAAGTAATTGCTGGTTAGCATCCACACAAGCGCAGCCTACTAGCCACGAAGAAAAGTTATACAGTTTTGTCAGCAACTTCACTGCTGGAGAAAAATTTTTCCTGGTCTGAGGTTAGAACTTGGGAGCACAGCCCCAACAGAGAAGCCGCTGTGGTGCTCTGGTGATATAACTTATTTAAGTAACAATATAATGTAATGCAATTGATTTCGATTGGAAGTTTTCAAACATCTAGAATAAAAACGATTAATAAAATGTATAGCATAATATAATGTAATTTAATGAATTTCAATTAAAAATTTTCACTTACACACTCCTGTGGAGTAGCTCAGTAAACGGTTTTAGGAATGAGGTTTCTGTGAAATAAACGCTTCTCAATTTTGCCGTATCTTACGCTGAGTAATAGTTAAGATTTTGTTGCTGCAACCCGTTCAGGGTTTATTACTAACAGAAATATTAAAAATAAACTCGGTGGTTAATACCGGTCACTTAGAGCATTCCGATTATTCCTCTACCGCTTTATGCCCGACTATAGGCAACACATTCTTACATAGTTTCGGTTTCATGTTCAGCGAGGATGAAGACCTGAAGTGTATGTCGATTTATACTTTGCGAGTCTGGTTACGGATGATCAATTACGGCAGAACAGAATGAAATACTCAATAGAGAAATAAGATTGAGTGTTCATAAAAAGTGAGTGTGTATCTATGGTTTCACTACTGAGAATCAACTTTTACAAAAAAGAAGGCAACAATTGAATAGCGCTGTTTATTGCCTCTTGGCATAGAAGCCAACAATTACACACAGATATAAAGGGAAACTAATGGGGGTAGAAACTAAAGGTGAGTGCCTTTCTTTAATTTGAGCAAGCATAGAGTAAAGAAGCATTGCCATCATGAACAAAGGTGTGCGAGTTCTCCAGCAGCGAAGAGAGGGCGAACATTTCAAGTATGAAGATGTGTGCGCCTTTTCATCACTTGGGCGTTTAGAGGAATCAAAGCCGTTCCAATGTTTCACACAAAACCAACTTTTTGTCGACTGATATTTCGTTGGTCGAAAAGGAAGGTAATACAAATCTCGCTCGTCTCAGTTCAATGTAAGATATGAGAGGCTTACATTTTCTATTGCTGTTATTGCTTTAATTCTGCGTCCTCGTGGGCATAAAGTTCCTCAGCATTGCTGGCATTTTCAGAGCTCTTCTGCATAGCCTCTTGCAGATAGTCTCAAGAAAAAAAAACGATATTTTTAAGCTCAACCAAATGGATGATCGCGTTTTGTTTCCTGATCTGCTTTCAACACTCGTAAGACAATAGCAAAATATTAAGTATGGCTCCTTCGGGATTCTTTTGCACATATGAAGCAACCTAATGCTGAAAAACATTGAAGACGTCAAATTCGAGAAAAAAATTGCGAACAAAGCAGAACGCTAACAAATTCTGATATCTTCCGAGAGCGTATTTTTCCTTCAAACATTTTGCATTGCTTTTTTGTTAAAACAGCAGAAATGCTATGTGGTCTGGCCATTTCGCCATTTAGGCAGAGTTCTTTTTCTGAGAAAAAAAAGCTGCTCATCCATCATTGGCAGCACCGCATTGTTCTCTAACTTCTTTCAGGAGGATATTTCGATCGGAAACGATGCCGGGGGGTTTTCATATTCTTTTCAGGATTCGAGCTTCTGCTTGGACGAATTTGTTAACACTAACTTCGGAAACCCTGAAATTCCGTAAATTGTTAAAGTGGAATTGATTACATGGCGGATGGAAGAAAGTTAAAACAGAAAAAAATCTTTGCCCAATCCATGCTACGCCCGGACTATTAATATCCGGCTGGAATGCATGCCACGTAATTTAGCTTTCACAACTGTAAACAACACCAATATCCGGTTCTGCCTGTCGGCTCTTATAGTAGACTTTCCAGCATCAGTTTTGGCTCAAAGCATCTTAAGACCTGACCTAAAAGATAACAAACTGCCCCGCCGAGGTGGCTCAGTGGTTAGCGCTCTCGGCCACTGAGCCGGAATACCCCGTTCCGAACCCGACCAGGGCGGCCGCGTATCGATGGAGGCGAAACGCAAACAGCGCCTGTGTGCTGTGCGATGTCAGTGCACGTTAAAGATCCCCAGGTGGTCGAAATTATTCCGGAGGCCTCCACTACGATGCCTCTTTATTCTTTTCTCCTTTCACTCCTTACTTTATCCCTTCCTTACGGCGCGGTTCAGATGTCCGCCGAGATACCTGAGGCAGTTACTGCGTCATTTCATTTACTGAAAACCCATTTTCAGCAACGAAAAATGGTAAATACAGTGTCTGCGGTAGAGTATTGGCTTAAAAGAAAAGAATGATTTCATGGGAATTCTAGCTGCAGTTTTACGCTTTCGAAGATGATGTGCTGTAAAACTGTGCTAGAGGCGTCTTTTTTACTTTTATTTCTGGGATAAAAATCGCGCCACAGAACCCATGACAATGAATTAATGAATAAATCAATGAATGAGTGAATGAATGTATAAAATAACGACGCTCATGAAAAGCCTTCTCTGGTGATTTATTGGAGCCCCTATGTCCAGGCATACCAAGGACAATTCAGCAGCTCGCCTGGACTACTAGGCATTGCTGGTTGTACAGGCTTCAGCAGTGGGAGTAGGAAATTGGTGTATCAGAATATGCGTGTTTAATCATGCTCTTTTTCGTTCTCATGAAATATCTTCTACTAACTGCAGCTAGGTAGCACGGTTAAACCGGAAGTCATGGTACTGTACGCTCCAGGGAATAGAATCACGCAGGTGTTTCTTGGAGCCCCGCATTCAATGTATTGGATGCAAATGCGGAGGGGATAACCAGAATTGGGATAAAAAGGAATAGGATAAAGGAAATTGTTGATGCAAAGGAACAGGCTAGTCTGCAAAGCTCATACTGTGAGGATGCATATAAATCCTTTACAGAAAATCTAAGGCCTCCTGACTGCAGGTCAGAGAAGTCAACTGCGCTACCTGGAAAGAACTGTCATGAAAACAAGCAAGGCAGTGGTAAAACTTGATCCTGAGGCCCATTACTTTACCTTTGAATCCAGGCACGCATTTCCACAGCTTCACAGTGCCCACGCCGACGAATTGCCCAATGGCGAGTTCTAGGTAATACACAGGCTTGCCGATAATGAAAAGCACGACGAAGTAAGGAACGAGAAAAGCTCCTGAAAAAAAGGCGTTTTGCAGAAACATCAACAAGAAATTAACTCACTCCAGATTATGAATACGAGAAAATGAAAGAAAAAATGTTGCTGTCTTAATCATACTCTAAAAAGAACATCCCCGCTGGCTTACCGATTTCATTACTTTCTTGGAATTCAACAAATATTAACTAACGTTACAAAACGTGCAAGGAAATAACTCTTGTTCTTTTATTTGTTTCCGAAGACGTCAGGAAAACTTCGTGTAATTGTGACTTTTTTGCTTAACCCGACGAATGTGAGAAGGGGGGTGGGGGGCAACCTGAGCGTCGAAATACTGTGCATGTCGGAAAAGAGAGAGCGGCAAAAACATTCATTGCAAGTGCGTAGGTGAGAAAGAGCGAATGCTACCTATCACAAAGCATCAAGTAGTGTTGGCGAGCATGGTAAGTACTACTTCCGCCACACTTCATGCGAACACGTAAGGCGGATTTATTTGTCTTGTGAAAAAAAAATTATAAACTCTAAAACCTAAAGCCTGATTGACCTGGGCAACCCGTGCCCGTCAATGAACCCAGACGCGTCGGTCTCTGCGAACAATAAAAAATGGACAGTATGGGCTGTTGATGCTAAGCCATTCTTGCATTCTGGCGCCAAAAAATAAGCGTCTAAATATGATAGGCTTCCCTCCACGCATTTTGCCATAAGCTCTAAAGGCGGTTACCATTTAAAAAACTTCCTTTCACAAAAACTGTCAGGAAGAACCTGAATTGTGCTGCACATGTCGCCGCTTTCTGCACCACAACGCAGTCAGGCCATGTTGCCCTTACGTTGCATGCTCTTAGCTTGTGCAAGAAACTAGCATAGGATTCTTCACGGCGTGTGCTGACAAAGCATCTACAGCACCTGATCTCCCGCACTCCCTTTTTTGATGGTCAAAACTACTGCAGTTGCACGAACATGAGCAGAAAAGGTTGATTTTTCGGTAGCGAGGAAACGACAATGCAGAAGCAACTGCGTTCAGGTGAATAGCCACCCGATTCTTGGCCGATCCCCCAGTGTGGGTATGTGCCATCTTTTGATAGGCTAACAACAACAACAACAGAAGCAACTAACCTTCCTGGCACGTTTTAAAAAGCCAAGGCCGAGATCTCCTCGTAGGAAACCTTAGCATGCTCTTAACTGAGCGTTTTATGAATAACTATAGATGCCGCGTCAGCACCAGGAAAATACTTCATCATAACACTAAACGCTGCCACTTGCTCAGCAGTTTTAGTGGCTGCTGTCATGCGCTGACTTCCATACAATTACTTGCTAAAAATTGATGACAGGATGCGGGCTTACATCACGTAGATGGCACACCACCCGCCAGTGCCTTTTTCTTACACCTGAATTGATATTTACCTCCACCATTCTCGTAGGCCAGCGTTGGGAACCTCCATACGTTGCCAAGGCCAATTGAAATAGAAAGGCACGAAAGAAAGAATTGCAGCCCTTTGCCCCATTGGCCTCGCTCCTCTTCGTAATCGTCCTGCAAAGAGGAGAAAAAATTACCTGAGAATAACGGTGTATTCATTTGTTTAGATGAAGAATTTCTATAGTCTAGAGAACTACGCAGTGGCGATCAGAAGGCACCTGCTGTCTCTTTCTCTGCATCTAACGCTTAGTCCAGTGAACAGACCAGCATACTGTTTTTTATTATAAGTATTCCTTCCCAGTCCATACCTAACAATTCTGAACAAAAGAATGTTTGAGCGGGAGATGTTTTTTTGAGCGCAATTTTTGTCGAAGCTTTCGCTGTCCATATTGCTTCAGATCGCCTTCCGAACTCTGTCCATTGCATCAGTATACGTGTCCCCGCGGAAGAAGGTCGATATGGCTTTGTTTCTCCAGCAACTTTGTGACAGCTGCCCAGCACCCAGAATCATCTGCGGTGACTTCAACGCCCACCACCCTGCCTGGGGTGACAGAAACACAGATCCTCGCGGACGCCAACTTGTAGAAGTCATCGACAGTTTGGACCTGTGCGTGGCCAATGACGGAAGTCCCACTTTCTTTCAGCCTCCAACCTCACCCACATCTATAGACCTAACCTTACATTCACCTGACGTCCGTGTGCAGTGGTCAACTAGAGCTGACCGAATGGGAAGTGATCACTACCCGATATTTGTGTTTACTGCCGACTTCCATCTGCGTGGTCCTAAAATTTGCCATGTTGTTAATTGGGACAAATACAGGGAGCACTTAGCCTGTGTTTCCGGTGATGTGACAGACAAAATGATTTATGCTAAGATGGCTGCTACCACGGCGCTCAAGCTACCTGATCATTTTCCGACTCCGGATTTAAAACTCAGGAACCTCTGCGCAGCGCGCAGAAGGGCGGAGCGACAACTGTTGCGGAAGAAGGACGACAGAGCCTTGAAGACAACTTTCAACAGGCTCAACTCTGCCATTAGACGTCATGCGAACATGCTCTGTAGGTCTCAGTGGGCATCCTTTTGCGCTAGTTTGACTGTTTTCTCACCGATAACGAGAATTTGGATTGTCGTTGGCAGTCTTGCTGGTGGCTCTCGTCCGAGTAAACCTTTCGAGGCGCTTGCATTGCGCACGCAGAAACATCTCGTGTGCTTGGCAGAGGAATTTGCAGATGCATTTGTAATTTCCAGACCAGGCATTCATCCCTGCGCTCTACCTGCTACGTCTCCGTCTGTTATGGACGCCCCATTCACACTTCGAGAACTACAGACAGCGCTCCGCAGCCTGCGGCGTCGCTGTGCACCAGGTCCTGACAGCATTACCAATCACATGTTACAGAACCTGCCTCTGGAACACCGGAAGATGCTCCTAACCTATCTCAATCGAGTGTGGGAGTCTGGTGACGTTCCCCCTTCATGGAAGGTGGCTTGTGTAGTCCCACTGCTGAAGGCCAGCAGAGATGACAGACGCGGCCTCGTATCGTCCTGTATCGCTGACGTCGTGTGTGGCTAAGCTCATGGAGAAGATGGCAAGTAAGCGTTTGTCTTGGTGGCTTGAGGATAGAAGGGCACTACCAACATGCATGACTGGATTCCGCACAGGTTTAAGCGCGCAAGATAGCGTCCTGTACTCGATAAGCCACATTGAACATCAGAGTGCTTTTGCACTTTCAACACTAGCTATTTTCCTAGACGTATCAAAGGCTTATGATAGCGTCCTCCAGAGCTCAATACTGAATAGTCTGCAGGTCATAGGCGTACAGGGCTATCTTCTGCGATTCATTCACTCATTTCTCTGTGATCGTAAATTTAGAGTGCGGTTAGGCAGTACAATGAGCTCCGAAAGGGCGGTATCGCGAGGGGTACCTCAGGGTAGTGTCCTGTCCCCAATGCTCTTTAATGTTGTCATGGCTGGTCTTCCTGCAAAAGTGCAAAAACATTGTAGGCATGTCCATATGTCGATATATGCATACGACATTTGTCTTTGGTTAACCGGATATCAACACAAACGCTTAGCTCTATTAGCGCGACAGGCCGTGCTTTCAGTTAAAAGTTACCTTCAAGGTGTTGGGTTGACTCTCTCGGTGGAAAAATCTGGCTTCGTCCTGTTTCCAGGTAGGGGACGACGGTATGCGCGGCTGAGCATAGACCTTGATCCGTCTTGCCTTCGTCAGGTTAACCACATACGTTTTTTGGGCGTCACTATTGACTCACGTCTACAGTGGCGACGAGCTGTGGACTCGATTGTGGCTTCACTATCTTCGCGTCTCAATGTGCTTCGTAGAGTTGCTAGTGAGCAATAGGGAAACCATCCTGCTTCAATGATCAGGCTTCACGATGCCCTGGTGACAAGCCGCATAATGTACCAGCTCCCTTTAATTTCCCCCTCGGTATCGCAGCTGGAACGCCTTGAGGTTTTGCACAGAATGGGACTAAGGAGGGCTCTCGGCGTTCCGCAGGCTGCTCCAAACAATGCAGTACTGTATGATTCTCAATCGAAACCTCTTCGGCTAGCCGCTTCACAAAGACTTTTGCTGCAAATTGGCCGCCTCAGAGAGACTGTTGCCGGGAGAGCGCTTCTACAGCGCCTTCGAAAGAGATCTGAGTCCCGGGCGTACTTGGCTTTAAATACTCTTCGTTCTCTGGGTCTCGACCTTCGAGATCGACCTAAGACGTTGAAGCCACCTTGGTCCTTTCCGAGCCTCGATTGTTTATTGACAATTCCCCACGTTCGCGCTAAGCGGAATTCTCCTTTAGCGGCAATGCGTTCGCTCGTACTGGAACATCTTGAGACCGAATATGCCAGTCATCTTCAAATTTTTACAGACGGCTCTGTGGACAAGGTCAGAGGATCTAGTCCAGCTGCTTTTCATATTCCGTCTTTGAAGTATGATTGGTCTGTTCGTTTTACTAAAGTCGTGTCCTCCACAATGGCCGAAAGCGTTGCCATTGAGGCAGCTCTAAAGAAGCTACGGTGTTGTACGCCTCAACCTACTGTCATAATTACGGATTCAAAATCTGCCCTTAAAAGGTTAGAGTACGGGTTCCCCACTGATGCCTTGAGTCCTAGATCCCTACGTTTGGTGCAGAATCTCCATATCAAAGGCTTCTCTATACGTTTTCAATGGGTGCACTCGCACATAGGTATCTTAGGCAACGAGATAGCAGACAACCTCGCCCATACAGCTCTCTCCGGGATTCCAGTACATGGAGTCCCTCATGAAGTCAAGCAATTGTTCAGAGATGTGGTGTTGTGCCACTTCAGTTCTTTGTGGAGCTCTCCTCATCAGCCATGTGTGACCAAGGGTCTCAAAAGGTACCAAGCCACTTTGCTGCACCGCGTTCGCACGGATTCTGCTCGTACGCCGGCGTGGATGTATAAGACTGGCCTAGCGTTGTCACCATTGTGTTCAACGTGTGGTGTGTGTGGTGACATAGAACATTACCTCTTGTGCTGCACTTTGTACAACGCGGAACGGGCTGTGTTATTCGGATCCCTCAAGAAGGCAGGACTTCCTCACAGTTCTCTTCAGGACATTGTTTTCCCGCGCGGGAGCCAGTCGAGTAGAAGGGATGCTTCTCGCCTTCTTCTACTTTACCTGCAGGACACGGATTTGGCCTCCACATGGTGACCTCAGGAGTGTCTATTTGGGTTTTTGCGGACAGCGTTTCTGTGATTTCTATTTAAGTGTCGCTACGGTGGAGCAATTGCCGGCAGCAACTGCAAGGCTAATCCCACCGGTAGTTTACAACCACTCAACTCAACTCAACTCAGATAACCAATGCGGCAGCTCGCCTTCGGTCATGTTAGGGAGAACTGAATTAGACCACCTGAAGAAGAGTAATCTCAGGCTGTCCTAAGCGCACGTGTGGATGGTTTTGAATATTAGTTTTTTATTTCTTATGTTTTTCTTTCTTCTTAGCACTCTAGTTAGCGCACTGTGCTCTTCTCTCTTCTGCGCATGATATGACTTTGATATCTGTATGTACTCATGTATCTCCGGGCAATTACCGCTTGCTAGAAAGCGCTTCGTCTCTTGTGTGTTCGTCCCTTTCTGTATTTTGCTAGCGCTTACCAATACCCTCAAGGAGTTTTTTTCATATAATGCAAAATTTCACTACAACAATCAATTTATCCGCAGATAACCCAACCGCAGTCTTGATTTTTTTTCTATTAAGGTTTTTGCTATCGTGAAAAGCATTCCCCAATGATTTTCTGTGGATCTTAACTGCTCAATGCGACTAATGGAAACACCCTAAAAACAATTTTGCTACATATCAGAAGGATGGGTCATTATGTTCAATATTTGAGTAAAAGTATCTTACAATTTTAAAATTTTCAAAATTTTTGTCCGAAAGTGTTGGACATGATCGGATAAAGCTTCGATAAATGTCTAGGTTACCAGACGAGGGGTAGCCGTGCACCGAAAAATGCTTTCCCTTATTTGAGCTTTTTTTTCCCAAACCCATTTGCTTGATTTTTTTTTTGTTCCTATGCAATAATGTCACATCCAACGCGCAGCGCCCTAGGAAACAAACTGAAGCTGTTAGCCGGGTCGATTTCTTCACTCTCAGGAATATCAGGCTACAAGTGAAGAGCAGCTTTAGAGCGAGAAGGAGAAAAACGTTCCACAGATGTGATTGTTGCTGCGTACAAACATTTTCTTCACGCGTCGAGAGAATTTCTTGACAAATTCCTCGGCCCAGACGGGCGTGCTCAGAACAATCCAAATAACATCTGTGCTTTTCCAACTCTTATTACGACACATGTGCTTTTAATTTTTGCAAAATGCACGTATGGCGACATCGAAATGTGCGCAAGCGCCGGCGAGCTGTCGTAGGAAGAAAAGCGCGGTTGCAAGTTGGGCAACACACAAGTTTTCTTGTTGTTAGTTTTCTGTGAGGCCGTCAAAGAAGCACCTCGCTCTCTGGCCATGGTACGCAGCCTTTCAGTGAGAAAGCACTGATCTGGATGTTCAGAGCCTATGTCTGGTGATTCAGAGCCCACCGAAAAGAAATCCGATCAATGTCCACTACTGGGTATCGAACCCACGGCAGCGCGAACAGATCATCTTCGAAGGGACCTGCGCGAGACCACTATAGCTATTGCCACATTTTTTTCTTTATTGCCTTTTTCGGAAAGCACAGATACACCCCAACCGTGTCGGCTGGTTTGACATCAAAATTTTTGTACCTCCCTTTTAACGAGAACATATATCACTTAAACGACTTCATCACAGAAACCTTGGTTCCTGAGGACGTCAAGAAGCTTACATTCTCAAGAAAGAAATTGGCCGTGGTTTAGCTTTGGTTAAACCTTGAGTGACGCTATAACTACAGGTGGCCGAGGGGAACTTGGTCACGTGATTAACCACGTGACGAACCACGTGATCAGCCATGGCGCCGCACCGCAGGCAGCTGCTCTGCACAACGTGACCAACCACGTGACAGCGTGGCGGCGCAGCCACAGGGTGGCGGCGCCGCCACGCTGAAGACTCGAAATGCTACCGTAATGTAGCTATGGCTACAAATAACTGCACCGAGGGCGGACGTACGGATCACACTTTGTGACTGCCAGTCGAGATCACATATACTAGGCTATCGCCGCATCCATACACGCCTCGAGTTCGTTGGCTGGCCTCAAATAAAGATGGCACATACCTACAAATGGGGAGTGGCCAAGTCGCAAGCGGTGCACTGCTGGAAACAGGAGCGTTTAGACGGGCAAAATGAGCAGTAATAGTGTATAGGCTGACAATTTGGACGACGTAATGACAGGCGACCTAAAATGCACCACACTCTCGTGCTGTGCATAGCAGAGCGTATTCATCAACTTCCATCTGCTCCATCCCGCAACATTGGCCGCTCATCGTCGACTTCCACGTAGCACAAATGCGTGCTTTCGGCCCGACTGGGATGCAGTAAATGTCTGTAGATTTTTGCATGAAAGAAATGAGCAGAGGCGGAGCTTTCATGTCGTAATTTTCACCACGTTTTCGTAGTACTGTGGTGCCGTTTTAGAGCTCACATAGCCCCGTCATTGGCACCAATTGAATTAATAAAACCTTTGTCGCATGTAGTGTTAGAAAATGTGGTTTTTAGAACTGCGTTTTTTTTAACTTTCTCGAAACACATTGTACAGTCTCCTTGAGAATTTGCGGCGCCCTGCCACACGAGTTAGCGGCAAGCTGGTCATAAGCAGTACAATGGTTACCGGAACTGCGAAAACGCACATCTCAGATCACATGAAAGTGATGGGGTGAAGAGCTCACTCAATTTTTGATTCAAGAGCCACTTTTATGCGACAGCATTATAGCCCCCTCTCGCTAAAGTGGCTCTGGTGCGTCGTCCGTGTAAACCACGCCAGCGCCTCTACCGGAGCAGAATTCAAATGGCGCTCGCTCTGCAGTTCCAACCAAGCAAGAGGAGGAGGTGGCGCGGAGGGGACCGCGAACCAGTCGGACTAGTTGCATCACATCATCGATGTTGCGCTCCATCGCAGTGTGTCATGCTCCGCTCTTCAATCAGGCGTGCTCTAGATTATCTTTTTGCGTTGTATGATACCAGTGCCTCGAGTAGCGAATGTGTTCTGACAGCCGGGCGTGCCGAAATGCAGAGGCTAATGCAGCAACGAGAAGAGCAAGACGGCAAGACTAAGCTGTGCGAGTGGTGGAAGCGGACAGGATACAGAAAAGACGCTATGATCCACCGATACGAGGAGCCTAATTAAAAAAAAAATTGGCGGTGGTTTAGATCTGGTTAAACCTGGAGTGACGCGATAGCTACAGCAGGCTGAGTGAAGCTTGGTCACGTGACCAACCACGTGACGAACCATGTGATAAGCCACGGCGCCGCGCCGCCGGCAGCTGCTCCGCACCACGTGACCAACCACGTGACAGCGTGGCGGCGCAGCCACAGGATGGGGGCGCCGCCACGCTGAAGGCTCGAAATGCTACCGTAATGTAGCTATCGCTACAATGTGTAGAAGAAGCGAAGCTCGATTGGGGGCGAGAAGGCTGACAGCGTACTGTGGTGGATTTGTCACATTATATCTTATAATAATCGGTGAATTCATTCATTCATTCATTCATTCATTCATTCATTCATTCATTCATTCATTCATTCATTCATTCATTCATTCATTCATTCATTCATTCATTCATTTCAGTGTACAGCCCAGAAACAACGAGCAAGTGTTGCGTTAATGTCCCCTGCTCCAAAACGAAATTTCATGTACAGTTTTTAAAACTCATGTTTTAGTATTTTATGCTTTTCTCGCACTAAGCACCCTATCGGATCATACCAAAGAGATATTGACACACGTACGCAGGTCGCCGGTGTTCTGCTTGCTCCCTTGGAATCCTTGCGCTGCAGGTTGATGACCTCCTGAAAGGCACCCACAGCAGGCATCAAGAACGTCAGCACCCTCATCTTATGTAAAGGTTACATTTTATGCGCAGATTCGGTTGGAGAGGAATATTATTAATAGTTCAAAATAATAATCAACTCTCCGGTGTGACTCAGCGGATTTGACGTTCCGCTGTCAATGAGAAGGCTAAGCGTACGAAAACTCCCTTGTGCTGTGCGATTTCTGCGCACAGTATCCCAGGTGGTTTAAATTAACTCTGAGCCTTCCACTACAGTGTCCCACATCACCTATGTGGAGCTTCACAACATTAAACCCTACAATTTACAATTTTATAAAAAATGATTATCACGTGGCTATGCTGACCTTAAAGGGCACATTACTAGATGATAGACAAGCAGGCTGTCTGTGGACTCGGACTATTCACTGGGTGATGTTGTGCCCGCAAAGAAAAAGCGGCGTGACTGGGGTGATAGTATGAAGGTAGCCGTGGTTGTAAGAATCAGAATGCTGGTCGCCTTCAGCCCTGCTGAAATTAAACCTCTTTTGGAACCTTCTAGACAGTGGATGGATGCCGTATTCTATAAGCTGTCTATTTTGCGTCACCCATTTCGCGTCGACTTGATCTTCTGTTACTGGTTACTCAGTTATACCCGCGGCTTTCAAGTATCTGTGGCAAGCGACCCGGCCATTGAGTGGTTGGTGACCAGACCTCACTGCTGGCTGCATAACGCAGCTAATGGCATAACGCCTGCAAAACGCCTGCTGTTGTTAGAGCGCTGCGATGCAGCTCAGCATTAGCTGAACCATGCATCGAATTTAAGCCAATGGTGAAGTCCGGTCACCAACCACCCAATGGGCGGATTGTTTGCCCCATACGCTGGAAAGCCGCTGGTATATCTGAGTGACCACAGACACAGACCCGAATGACGCGAGAAGGACAACGGAAAATGGACAGCTTACAAAATACGGCCCCTGGTCACGTCCTATTCAGCTAACAAAAAGCACACGTGCCAGCGGTGTCGGCTGATGTGTGTCGGGGACGCGTGATAAAGTTGATGAAGTAAGAGAGGAACAACTACATCTAAAGAGGAACGGAGGAGGAATGGCAGTTGGCTTATACCAATTGCATACGGCGTAGCAATCACATAGACACCACTCTCTTATAAGCTCTAGCGCGTGATGGACGTCTGGTTATTGATCTCCTCTGTCAGGGACAGCACTATGCCAAATAACGAAGGCGTACTTTTAACACAACTATATTTTAAATATTACTAATCATCTTCTGTGAAAGAGCCTGCATAATGGAGCCTTAAAAGTAATGCCTTAAAAGGTGTCGCAGCTTAGAAAAATGGCAAGAGGAATAAAAATTTTTCCAGCCCAAGCTTTTCAATAACAGCCAGCTAAATGAATAAATGTTTTGCTTTTACTGTGAAAAAATTTCGCAGCAGTATATCAGAGTTTTATAGATATTAAGAGATATCGTCTAGACTATCCGTGGAAACATTTAATTCCATATAAGATGTAATTAGTGCCATACGTTCACACCATAAATGTTAACACAAACGGAGGAGAGAACTTCTCCAGCAAAAGCGGCCTTAGACTTCCAAGGATAAAAAATCCCACGACTGGTGAAAGTTACAATTCATGTCACTGTACATGTGTTTTGTTTTCTTTGTACACGCTTTTTGTTGTGAGGTGCAAAAATAATGCAGCAGTTAACCAATTATACAGACAAGGCGAACTTTTAACTTTTTTAGTTGACCAGTATATCTTGGAAAGGTTCTTGTTCATTGAGATCAACGCCGCTTAAAAAGTGCATATTGAGAAGAGCCACCACGTTTACATTTTCAAGCCCTGCTCCCTTGTGACCTTCTAATCCTCGTATTCATTTGCGTGCCTGGGTAAACATTTCGCAGTGTTCAGTAACAAAGTATTTACATCCAACGAAGCGAGTCTTGGTATATATTTCAGAAGCATTTTAGGCGCGCAACTCACCCACTAATATTACGTATGCATGTGCTCTAAAAAAATCTATTATGTAGACTGCGGCGCATTTAAACCTGTCTTAAACATGTTTATAACTTGGAGAAGTAGGTATGCATTTCACAGTCTGTTCTGATTGAACTGCTTGGCAATTTCTTGTACGACCGCTCTTGAAGATGGAACACACTAGAATAAATTACTGGTGTTTTGCATATACTCTTCTAAAATAATGGTGCTACCTCCGGATGATATATGGCTGGTGTGTACATACTTAAACGCGTTGAAATTCCTTCATGCTGTAGATAGGCATCATCAGAGAAACACAAATGCATAGACAATTTAATAAAAAAAAGAATTCGTCTACGTCGCAGTGATCATTCTTATTTCGGAATTACATTCACATTCCATTACACGGTTACACGGAAGACGCCCAAGACACATGCGACTAAAGTTTTGATAAGAAAATTACCGTGCCTGAATCAGCTAATATCGTGCTCAGTATTACCGCTACTGGGAGGCATGAACTAGGCAAAGCATTAAACACAAAAAGCAACAACAAAAGTTTAGTTGCTTCTGAGCGCTACACCCACGGCGGCAAGTTGTAATCTTCCTGCGCGCATTTCTGTTCGTCTGTTAGTTTCGACTGACACTTTTCTGAACATTGCCCTTTCAACTGTTCCGTCTACGATATACTAAATTGCGTAGCTTTACTCACCCGTACAGGCATTGTTTCGGTCATGAAGGTGACAGGCTTCCAGAAGACGCAGTTCTTCAAAATGCTTCAAGCGGCACTGTTCCGTCTGGCTGCTCGCGTATCTAACGCTCGTTGACAACCACCGAGAGAAGACGTGCTTCGTTTCTGACGGTTTTCTCGTATACAGCTTACCACTCACCCACACCTCCCCTCCTGAGAATAAGTAAGCGTCAGATATTCTTGCGGCAGATAAAAGCCGGGCAGTTGTCGCATGAAAGGAATGCGCGCGAACGCTTGATTTCAAACATGGCAAGAAAATACAATAGGGAAGCACGAAACGGGAACGTCAGGAAAAAAACGGATGATAATGTCATGTCCCGGTTGTACGGGTGCTCAAAGCTTCTGCAGGAGACGCGTAGCAGCGGCTGTCTCCAAGCGATTGTCTTTTGTGCTCGTTCACGCACATGTCACGTGACTGTTTTCTAACTGTCTCCATCAATTTAGAGCAAGTAGATACGCATTCTTTTTGGCATTGTCGAGATTTAAGGCTTCGAACTTTAAGGCTGAACTTTAGCCTGCCTTTTGATATCTTTTGGTACTTGTGCGCCGAGCCAAGAATGCCGTCTTCTCTGATTGTCTGCCGAACAAGGTAGCAAGGTAGGGTTGATGGCGCTGGCTCCTTCGAAGCTTCCATTTTTCCAGCTCTGCAGAGCTGAAGAAACGGCCATAAGCCGCGCACTTAAAGGAACTATGCAATGAATTAAAACTCGCTTGTAAAGGTTTTCAATGCTTAGAAATAATGATAATGAGAATTTACACTAAGTATGAGTCTTCGGAACTCAGCCGACAATTTATTATGGATTTTTAAAACCCTGTTTTTCAAAACTCGCGGGCCGATTGGTGTTTTCGTAGTGGGCGGTTTTGAAAGCAAAATCTTGAAAATAGACGTCACTAGTTTCATGACGTCAGCAGGCCACCACAAGTTGTCATTCGCTAGAGCCACAACGTCACGGGCACACTTCCGGTAGCCGTGAAAGTCGTCTGCTCGTGCCGCCGCGCGAGCCCCTTGGGCAAGCGCGAGTCAGGTCACTGCCTTCGCGCATATGGTTTCAATTAACCTCTGCCGCCTGTTTCTGTCGGTAGTTGCGGGGCCACCCGCAGTGTCTTTTTCGTCCGCAACAACAGACGACAACAAGCAAAAGAATCCGAAGCGCACCGCAATCCAGAAAGGCGAAGGGAGACCGCGGAGACGCTGCCGATGCTGGGGAAGCGAGTGCGACAACCGGAAGTTGCAAAAGGAACGTCAGCGGATGACGTATTCATGGGCGGGGCCCAGTCCCAGACCTGTTTTCTTTATTATTTTTGTCTGGTGCCCCGCGTGTACGAGTTGAGGGGGGGAGAGGAGGTGCGTAATTTTTAATCATCTATATCATGGGTGTTATTGATGCTAGCTCAAAAATTCTTGCACTGGTGTGACGCGTGATCGAATGCCAATCTCTCTTTTGCTTTATGTAACCTCAGTTAATTTATTGCATGGTCCCTTTAAATCAAGCTCTTGCTAGTGTTGGAGACGAGTAACTTATAGATCTTCCCTCTGCCCGTTTTACAATCGCGTTTGCCTTCAGTCACTTTCGTATAGACAACTGTTACCCTTTTCGGATAACTTTAGCGCCTTTCTTCTCCCTCTCGCTTTCGGTTATTCTTCATGGCAGGACATCCAGTTGAAAAAATAGACCGAACCGACCCCAAAATAAATTAGAAAATGTCGTTGTATTGTTACGGCAGCATTTTCTGTAATATTGTGACGTTGTCTGTTGTTGCGAAAGAACTGGCTTTGTCGTTACGACAGGAGATTATCCAATGCTACAGAAAGTCCTGTTGTTATTACAACAATTTCTGTTGCCAGGTCCCAAAATAGTACGGTAGAACCTGTTGCGAAAACAGAAACTTATCTTTTGAGAGTTTAAGCTTCAAATAAACAACAGATTATTTTTGTCCTACATCTCATATTAAAGCAGTGTTTTAAAGTAAGTATTTGTCGAAGCACTCAGTTTATGGCCCAGCTTCGTCTCGGTGCGTAGTATAAAGCACCATACAGAACAATCGAAACTTCTTTAGCTGGACGGCTTTCAATGGGAAGGTACGAATTCCTTCCCTGTGTTGCGACCGCGCATCATTGAAGAGGGGTGTGTCTTGCGTAATTATCGGAGTCTGAAGTATTGTCCTTCCTAACGACCGCAGCCTCAATCACCAAAAGAGCAAGCGGCGTAGCGCTGTACCTGCCTCCTACCTAATGGTACTTCACATAAATAACATGGCACCATACCGACTACCCAACATTCCACTAAAACTATAAGGCCACTACGCAGTTTCAGGCGGAATGTACACGTGAGTTGTTAATTTTTTCGAACTTCAAGCTGGTAACATTTTAGAGGATACTATAATTCATGTCAACAGCCTCCATATATTGTATATTTTCTGGCCACGGCCTTTAAGAGGGCTGACATTGCCCTCTAGATAAAGTGGCAGGTTGCACCGTTGAGCTGGTTAACTAAATTTGCATAGTCAACCTACAATTGTGAAGTTACAGTTAAGTGCTCGGTTATCGTTGGAATTTGAAGCTGGTCGTTAGCTTTGTCCACATCCGTTTTTACAGTTATAAAGATGCGATTGTAGTCGATGGTCAAAGAATTCTGGTCATTTCGCGCGTCACTCTAAACCCGTGCTGCTTATTGTGTATTGATGCTGCGTTCCTTCATGTGGAGCATATAACCCCCCTCCCACCGTGAACTTTACTTGATGTTACGTTATTTCGGCCAACCGGGTTAGCGGGCTGGAGAAGTCAGCAGTGGGTTCTAAACGAGTGGGTAGTTTTCTCCTCTTTGCCTACAATTTGAACACTTTGAACAATTGAACAATTTGAACTTTTCGTTAGCCTGCACATTTATGCCCTACAGGTGAGTATCAATGCACTATCTCAATTCATAGTGGCTGTCAACAAAGCGTAGCACGCAGTATTGTGCCTTGATATTTTTGAGGGAGGACATCTGTGTAAGCGGAGGGAATCAGGCTCATAGGGAACGCTCTTTAACTAATTAATGCCCAAAATATGAATGAATCAAAATGGTTATTACAATTACATTATGCTAACCAATCCACTTACATTGAATAAGCAACCTTAAAGGCTTCTTAGTGCTGCCACAATTTCGGAACTCGGCATGCCGCCAATGACCGACAACTAATGCTTGGTCTATTTTTCGCTCCTGGTCTGCGTAGTGTGAAAGACCAAATCGAAGGATTTGAACTAACTCGATGTCCTGTCGACAGTTCACAATTTTTATCGAAGAAATGTCTGCCAATTTCTCCCGCAACCTGCTCGTCTCCCCATACCGTGCTTTTTTCTTTCATACAGCACGACCATTGTGACGCCAATTAGTCTGAGAAAATGCTGACATCCAGATTTGCATCAAAGTTCAAGTATCTGACCCGCAATCTGTACTTCGCGAATTCGGGACAGCGAGCACTAAAGGATTAACAAAGAAGGAAACATGAGTGACTCATAGTTAGATGTGTTGTGGGTATTGTTCTATTCTGCAAGAAACTTTCGAACACAAGATACCAGTTGTTTCAATAAGCTCGAGCCGGGTCGTTAGCCTGTGAAGAAGCATATACTGTAAGCTGGGCGTCCGAGCTTTTACTGGCACTGCCGACAATGGCGTCGAGGAACGAACCAATGAACAAGCGTTGGTGATGATGATTCACAAATGAGGATGAAGTTCACGTGAAGCGAAGGGTGGTGATGGATAATCACAGATGTGGATGACGTTCACGAAAAGTGCTCACACTCCCCCCCCCCCCCCCCCCCCGCGACGAAAGCGGCCATCCTGGTACGCAGGATTTAAAGGGAATAAGGACGGCGGGTGAAGGGCTTGAGCCGATACACGTGCACAATCTCAGTTCCACGACAGCCACGGTCGTTGACAGGAGACGCTGGGGCTACGCGATAGTTCACTGGTGAAGTTTGTTCGAGCACCGTGTATGGGCCTATGAAGCGACTGAGAAGTTTGTCGGACAAGCCTGGTGTGCGGGTACGCGTCCAGAGCAAGACTTCGTCACTGGGATTGAATGTCACCACACGGTGAGCGGAGTCGTAGCTGCTTTTCCGCGCAGTCTGGGCGGCCTCTGTGTTGAGTCTGGCAAGTTCGTGACAGTGGGCAATACGTGAATTGAAGTGTTCGTAGGAGGGTGGTTCAGAGAGAACAGGTGCAGAGAAGAAGGATGCTTTTAGGATGAATGTAGGGTGCCGACCATAGACCAGGAAAAACGGAGAGTAGCGGGTCGTGCGTTGAACTGCAGTGTTTTAGGCGAAGGTGGCAAAAGGAAGCAAGGAATTCCAGTTACTGTGATGTGGGTCAATGTAATTGGATAGCATATCGGTCAGGGTTCATTGAAAGCGTTCGGTGAGACCGTTCGTTTGCGGATGGTAGGTGGAGATTGTCTTGTGAACAGTGTTGGTTCGATGAAAGCGTTCGGTGAGACCATTCGTTTGCAGATGGTAGGCGGAGGTTGTCTTGTGAACAGTGTTGGCGGCGTGAAGAACTTGGGCCATGAATGCACTGAGGAAAGACTTGCCGCGATCGGACAGGAGAACACTAGGAGCTCCGTGGCGCAGAATGATGTCTCGCAGAAAAAAGTTTGCAATCTCCGCAGCGGAACCAGACGGTATAGCTGCGGTTTCAGCATACCGGGTGAGATGGTCCACAGCTGTGACGATCCAGCGATTTCCTGCCGCGGTCAACGGTAAAGGGCCGTATAGGTCAATGCCTACAACTTCGAAAGGTCGAACAGGGCAGGGAAGAGGTTGAAGTAGACCCGCTGGAGGTTACGTGGACCATTTACGGCGTTGGCATGGCACACAAGAGGAAACGTATTTGGCAACACTCGTGGAGAGACAGGGCCAGAGAAACCGGCTCTTGATTCTGTGGTAAGTCTTATGGTAGATAAGGTGACCAGCGGTGGGATCATCGTAGAAGGCATGCAAGGTCTTGCGGCGAAAATAACGGGGAACAACTGGCACGCACGGTTCGCCGAAAGGGATGTGGAATTATGCCAGTAAAGCAGTCCACCTTGCATTTTAAAGTTGGTAAGTGGACGGCGCAATCGAGAATTCTGGGGTAGCGAAGTACCATTGAGTCGATCTATCACCGTGCGGCAGTACGAGTCCGATTGCTGGCAGAAGCCAAACCATGCTGGATGTCGGAAAAGGAAGCAATCGACGCGGTATTTACATCCTTGATGGGCAAATCATTGGCACGGGCGGGCAAGGAAGTTCTCAAAGAATTACTAGGTGATGGTGCGCCAAGGGGGCAACGAGAAAGGGCATCGGCACCGAGGTGCGTCTTGCCAGATTTGTAAGTTATTGTGAACTGAAATTCTTGAAGTCGTAGAATCCAGCGTCCGAGCCGGCCGGTTAAATTTTTCAGGAATGAGAGCCAGTACAAAGCGTGGTGATCAGTGACTACCATGAAACGCCGGCCGTAAAGGTAAGGACGAAATTTTTCATAAAGTGCTGCGCCGTGTGACTGCCACCGATGTGGATTTTTTAGATTGAGTTATTTAGGAAGGCTTTTACAAAGCTGTTTACGGGAGGTCCAACTCCAGAGTGAACGAGGGCGTTCACGATGGCTGAATGGCTGACGTTGTCGAACGCCTTGTGCAGATCAGCAACGTGGATGTCAGAGAGGTCTTTGCACTATTTGCGTGCTCTGTTGAAGTTAGTGTAGACCATACAGACCTTCAGTCTTGTGTTTGCAGTTGAGGATGAAAGCCAGTCCGGAGCCGGCGAGAATAACTGGAGGTCTCTAGATAGTGTGGCAATCTAGTGGTCACCACGCGTGGCATTGGATTGCAGCCGGTGATGAGGAAGGAAACTGGTCGAATGTTGGCAAGCTGCGTGGAGTGTTTTCCAGGTTTGGGATTGGGTATTACTACCGCACTGGTCAGGACCCGGCAACCTCGCCCCGTGGCCACAGGGTCTCTACAGCTAATGCCCTTTCATTCTTTTACCATCTGCTGCAGCCTGATAATACCAGACCTATGACACAGAATTGTCTGAAAGGAATGGCTCGAAGCGAGGAATCATCCCCGCATGCGCACAGATTCAGCCTGCAGGGTTGAAGAAGGTTTTAGAGACTGTGTGAGAGCGCCTGATGAAGATCATAAGCATGAACGAAATAAATTTGAAGTGCTCTATACGGATGAAGTTAGATCTGCTTCGTTTTGTCTGTTGTTAAGGTAGTGCTCATGAAATTAGATAAATATGTGTTTCGCGCAATGCTGAAACATAAATTTGGCTCGTTTCAATTAAAGCAGGACCATTTATTGTACCGAGCAGCTTGCTGTTCGTTGCCTACAAGGCATTTAATAAAGTAATCGCTAATAGAGTAAGGGCAACCTTGTACTTTAATCAACCAAATGGTAAGGCAGGCTTTCGTAACATATATTCCACAATAGATCATATTCACACCATCAATAAGGTGATAGAGAAATGCGCAGACTATGAACAACCACTTTATATAGCCTTCAGTTATTATGAGAAAGCATTTAAATCAGTGGAAACATCAGCAGTCATAGAGAAATTGCGGAATAAGGGTGTAGAAGAGCGTGATATGAAAATACCAGAAGATATCTATAGCAGCTACACCGTTACCATAGCCCTCCACAAAGTCAGAAATAAAATTCCAATAAGGAAAGACATCAGGCAAGGAGACAGAGTCTCGCCAATGCTATTCACCGACTGCTCACAGCAGGTATTCCGAGGCTTGAATTGCGAAGAGTTGGGGATAAGAGTTAATGGAATAGAGAATAGCTTAATAATCTTGCGATTCGCTGATGAAATTGCTCTGCTGAGTCACTCAGGGGGTGAACTGAAAATCATGATCAATGAGGTAGGCAGGCAGAGCAGAACGGTGGCTTAAAAATTAATATGAAGAAAAACCATACTAATATTCAACAGTCTAGCTAGGGACGAGCAGTTCACAATTGGTAGCGAGGTGCTGGAAGTGATAAAAGAATATGTCTACTTAGGGGAAGTAGGGACCGTTGATCCAGATCCTGACAGGGAAGTAACTAGAAGAATAAGATTGGCATGGAATGAATGGAAGTTTACCAATATCCCTCAAGGGAAAAGTATACAACAACTGTATCTTACTGGTACTAATTTACGGGGCAGAAACGTGGAGGCTAACTAAGGACAACGCGGCGAGCTATGGAAGAAAAATGATTGGTGTAACGTTTAGAGAACGGATGCGGGCACAGTGACTGAGGAAACAAACGCCGGTTAATGACATCCTAATCGAAATCAAGAGAAAGAAATGGGCTTGGGCAGGGCATGTAATGTGAAGGCAATATAACTGGTGGTCCTTAAGGGTAACAGAGTGGATTCCAAGAGAAGGCAAGCGTAGAAGGGGGCGACAGCAAGTTGGGAAGGCGGATGAGATTAAGAAGTTGGCGGGCATAAGGTGGGAGCAGCTGGCGAAGAACAGGGTTAATTGGAGATACACGAAAGAAGCCTTTGCCCTGCAGTGAACGTAGTCAGGTTAATGATGATTATGAATGAATGTAGTGCATTCACCCTCATAGCGAAGCTATGTGTGAATGAGAAGAAAACGTTTTCGCAAAGTGGTTCCTTTACATACCGGAACTGTATAGTATGCGATAATTATTTAGTTAGGGGGCATAAGGCGAAAATCAAAAATTACCGGCATTGAAAGTTTATAATATTGCGAAGAGCACGTGTAAAATAGTGCTGAAACAGATTCTTATGTGCCTTCATCGTTCGCAGATTCCAGCTGATTGCCATAGTGAACGTAAAGCTGGCCATAAGAAAAAGACCCGGAGGGCGGAAGCACAACGTTTTCGTAAGATACGATGGTGCAAAAAAAAATCTCTCAGAACTAGACTCGAATGAATTCGAACTAAAGAAATGCGCGCCAGTTCTTGTGCTGGTCGCGAAGAATACACGCCGCGCTGATGATGACGCCGTCGCCTACAACCGCTGCGACGGTCCTGATTTCTCTGCGCTAAGCGGCGTTGAGGCGCAGGGCTGTTTACAGTTGCTGTATAGGTGCCCAGATTGATTTATCGATTGATAAACTCTGTTGACTTAAATGGGGATGGAAAGTGTAGGTTAGGAATAGGTTTATGAGGGAGCAGTGGTCGGCATTCCTTGGTCCAGCAGTCCGTCGGCCTCAGCAACAGCTATTGCTCGCTGTACCTGCGTGAGCTGACACTGCGATCCGAGTCGGCAAGTAGGTTCTCCCACTTCTTAAAAGTAGAGCTATGTATTTTAAGCATTATTGGATTAGACCTGCATCCCTAAGTTGTGTGGTGTAACGTAGCGGAGTCTCCGCACCAGACACATTCGCTGTTGTATCGTGTGGGCCATATATTGTTGTACTGCTCTGTTTTTGGATACGTACGGGTTGGTTTGTAGGCGCCTAAGTGTTGTGGCTTGCTCTCGGCTTAGGCTGTCATGAGGAAGTGCGTACTTCTTACGCCTCTCCCTGCATAACCGGGTTGTTTCCCCATATGTTTGTGGTGTTTTGAAGGGCTCTACCCGAGTCCCCGTCCCCCGGTTAGTGAAAGCTTGGTCGGCGGCGTCTACCCTTCAGTTTCCCCAGCGTCCGGGAACCAAACGATTGTGTGTTCCAGATTTGGGTCTGTTCCATGCGACCGGCTGTCAGAAACTTGTTTTCTATAAGCCTAACCCTACTGTTTTGGAAGGCTCGACGGGCACCTTGTGGGTCTCAGACTATACAGTAACTGTTTTGTCTTCTTTTGGCTTCCAAAATGGCTAAGGCTATCGCCACCTCTTCTGCCCTCAGAATCCGTTTGGTTGGTATAGTTGCTCTATGTATTGGTTTGCCCTGTGACTGGGACTGTGGCTGTTGTCGCCTGTCTTTGTACCTTGATGAGGTGCCGTAGTTGACCAAATCCTTTGTAATCCTTTGCTTTGAAGTGTTTGTACAGAGTTTCGGCTCTGGCATTCCTTCGGTCCTTGCGGTTGGCCGAGTCCATATTCCTGGGAAGCGGTGAGACCACAAAGGAAGAAAGACTTTCGACTATGTGAAGGCGTTCCTAACAGAGCCATCATCGAGATTAACAACATCCGATCAGAAAAGAGGAAGACCCATAACCAGGGCACATCACAAATGTTAGTTGTCTCTCCACTACTAGTTAACACCATCGTGGTAATGAGGATACTCAGGAATATAAAAGGCATAGAACACGCTTTCTACGCAGATAATATAACGGTATAGATCCAGCAGAGCTTTGCCGGGAAAAAAGAACGATTGTCACTAGCTGCGCAAGAAAAGGAAAAATTCGCCCACTGTATCGGAAAGCATCCGACAAACTGACATAATTAGAGTACTATGCCCGTGGCTACAATAAAGAGGAACGCGCGACCAGAAGAGGAAAACTCTCAACAAGGTAGCGAAACAAGTCTGCATAACGATAAGCAGGATAACCAACCTAAGGAGGTGATCGAGGAACGAGACCCCGTACGGTTAGTGACAGCGCTTATCGTGCCGTGCCTCAGTTATAATCTACCTCGCAAAAAATCAATGCAGGCGGAAACGAACTACATAAAACCTTTAATTAGAAAGGCGTGCAAACCGCAGACAGGATTACCTCAATGCTCCCCAAACTGGAAGTTCGACGATCAAGGTTCCTAGATTTTCGCGCTCGTTTTCCCTGTGATGCTCTCCCGTATATATGCCAAACGCTATCGCAAGGCTCAATAAGCATCCATGGATGATCAGATTCATCTTTATCACCGGTCTGCGGTTTATTGGTTTATTGGGGTTTAACGTGCCAAAACAACTCAGGCCATGAAGGGAGCCGTAGTAAACGGCACCGGAAATTTCGACCGTCCAGAGGTCTGTAACGTGCACTGGCATCGCACAGTACATATGACTCTAGAATTTCACCTCTATCGAAATTCGAACGCCTCGGCCGGGCGTTCGAAATTTAATTTCAGAGAGCCCATGTTAATTGAAAACAAGGTCTTCTTATCAACAACACTTAATTTTCATATAAGCGTTTGTTAATTGTTATAGAAAGCACTTGTGACTGGTGGCATCAACAGAAGAAGGCGCCACTCATCCGCATGACGAGCTAGGTCATCGTGCCGACGCATTATTTGATAGACGTGTCATTCAGTACAAACGTACTGTGGATAGAAAAAAAACAAACTCGGCAGCCAAAAACCAGATTATTGAGGCTGTACTCGCTTTAACGGCTGCAACAAGTCTTGCCTCACAACTTTGATGCTTGGGTGAGCAATACGGCGGAATAACGCGCAACTATGGGAGCCTGCACATTAACTGTAGGGCTGCTGACAGATATGCACGAGGCCAGTCGCGATAACCCTGTTCGGAAGTGCCGCCCCGTTCCTGACAACATGAGTGAAGCTGGAAGACGGCAGAAAGCTGGCGGTTGCTATGAATTTCGCTATTTGGTTTCACCTTTCATTAGCCTTAAACTGAAGACACGGAGTAGTGCAATCTGTGATCCGGAGCAGCTCACCGGGTCAGCGAAGGAGCAAAATTGCCAGGGAGCCTAGGGATCATACCATCGCGCGGGGTCTAATCGGCAACCATGATCTAAAACAACATGGCCCATTGAAACACGTTCTTGGTCTTCGCGAAATGAGAGAATATTCTTCGGATTGCCGACTGAAGTACACTGCTATTAACGCCACAGCGTCCACTGAGAGCTTTTTTTGCCTTTTCAGTTTGGATTGATGGTGTGTCTGTGAAAAGAGAAGCCGCATCGGCCCGCAATCGTCCATTTTCAAATGACCTGCCTCGATGACGAGCACTTCGCAAGCTTGAACACAGCAGATATGCACTGGAGAAAGTTGACCTCAGAAAATAAAACTCTACTTACAGCTGGTGAATATTCATTTCACTGAGTAATCATAACACAGGCGTCTATAAATGTGATTTTGCGCGAATTTTTATTTTCAGTTAGTACTTTTGCGTCCCGCTCCTCCAATGCTCGCAGTGATGACATTTCATTTTATAAGAGGAAAACCTGTTATATAAACATTGCATAAGGAACCATAACCGTTACTAATTTTTTTTGCCGTTAGTCTTGTATCAAAAATAAATTTAGATTCTACAGTCATAGCAGGAAAATATTTTGTTTGAAAGAGCGAGCGGCTTCACACTTCCTTAGCAAATCCATAACTTAAGTTTCACATGGTGTAGGCTAGACGAAGATTCCCATGCATCCGAGGGCTCCTTTGAGCCGCTATAGCTGTTTGGTGTGCCAGGTGTTTTCATATGTGTCGTCCGACGTCGACAGGCGTTAAGAGAATGGCAAAGTACTCTGTCAATGTCCTGTGAGTGGGCATGCGCGGGTTAGCACTACTGCGAAAACTCAAGCGCGTTCCTATTCCACCGTTTCCTCTTTTTTTGCGGATGCATATCGTTCCCAGAACATCTGCCGTACACTTCTTTCGGTACATCGTGGCACGTGTATTCGGTTTCTCGCAAATAAAACGATAAAAACGAGTAGCAATAAAAAGTTTCATGTTCTCATTTCTGTTTATTTTTTGTTGTATTTTTGGTGTTGCCAGGAAGTCAGGCAATACAGCCCACATGCGTTGAGCTCATTCTTCCTCCATTTGCGCGCTGTGCTGTCCACGACGCCATGTATTCGCCTTGAAATCCGTGGGCTATAAACAGAAGCCTCATATCTTGCGCGTGGTGCTAGTGTGTAGTGCTGCCTGCTGACACGAATCATGAGAACGGAAACATTCGTCCTGGTAGCATTCGCCTCAATTCTGCGCACTTCAAATGCCTGGGACGGTAAGAGTTTAAAAAGATCATTCTTATGTATTTGCGTTTCATTTGCTATGTAAACAGGGCCGCCTGGTTACTATGTACAAATTGCCTATTTCGGTAGAACACTTTGAATCGGACCTAATGCATATTACATCTAATTTACGTATACCAATATTTTGTTTTTTGTTTCAATGCAAGGTTACCTTGCAGCATCTTAGTGTGCACCGCCGGCAGTGTTTGCGTGTTTTAAAATAGAGTGCTATTTGCCAGTAAGTTTTGAACATCTAACTTTAATTTTGAAAATTTCTCCATACAGCATGATAAGCATCTTTAGTAGGAGCTTTAATTTACTGCTGGCTTGTTTTTTTTTGTTTCCCTCCCCAATAGTGAGAATTACACTTTCAGAGAAATGTGAACGCATGCACATACATATCGAGTCGAGGAGAAGACATCGTTGAAAAATAGTGCATGATGTAGGTATTGCAAATGGCTAATAGGTGAGTGAATCTGTGGCGGGAGTAAGCGCATCTGTTGTTAACCCTGAGCTTCTATGTCACTCCAATTCCCTCACTCATTCCAATTTCCTTTCATCTCAGGTTGACCATCCGCAAGCCAAAGTTGGCTTATCTAATGCTAGATGGTTTCCTTAGGCACCTTAACATTTGATGTCGAAATCACATGGTTTATGACGGCTTGCTTGCTAGATGTAGTTCAACTAACTTTTGTAGAGCAATATAGAGATACATACTGCAGTTTCATCTGCGCCGTGTTACTGCGGACACTTGTAAGGAACTTTTATGCATTTGTGCATTTCATTATGCAGCTCCATGCCTGACCGTCACTCTACCTGACTTCCTCACGACGAACAGGGTAAAGGTTTGAACACACGTCACTTTTTCATTAGCTTCAATACATATCGTCCTAGTGCGCCTGAGTGCTCCTGAAAAGGATAGCATAATACGTCACTTTTCTACTCGATTGATTTCTGCTTAGCGCCTTACAAACACCAGAAAAGCGAATTATCGTTCTAGGAATGATTTTTAGGCTTCCTTCAGAAGATTTCGCAAAAAATGAGATTTCAATAAATTGAGAGAAGTATTTGTAAAAAGCAGAGTTCGAGGCGTCTAAAGTGTTCTTCTGCTGCAGCGCACGTTTCTAAGCAGAGGTGGATTTACGATCTAAATAAGAACATTGTTGACCTCAATCCTGAATAGGAAAAAATGTAGTGATTCTGAATAGTTCGACAACAACGCAATTTTTTTCGCGTGTATATAGACATTCACATAGATATGCCATTAGATTCAAGAACACCTTTATACGCTTCTGGGTTGCACGGGTTAAGATTTCAAATTTAGAATTACCGTGGGTGCTCTGTGCGATAGCACGTTGATAAAAGAATTTTTGAAAAGAAGACATGGCTTGAGCGCATCGCTATTACAAAACCCTTCAGAACCAAAGCTTAAGTATATTACCTCAGTGCTGAAATCGTATGAAATTAGGAGTATGGTATCACATGAGCAGCATATTTAGTCATGAGGGGTAGAATAAACCTCAAACGACCGAAGAGTGCTGTACAGCACACATCCTGGAAACAAACTGGAGGATGCTTAAGCTTCGCCTTTAGGAGTGGAACGCGACAGCGTGTAGCAGCGCTGCCAGGGAATCCACGGAACGCCATCGCCCGTTCGGCGCCGCGACTCCTTGCCCGTTGGTCATATCACTCGGAGTCTCTAGGGAGGCCTCTCCAACCATTCTCAGCAATTTGACACCTTTTAATGCATTTTTCAGTTCTTCAATTGTTTCAGTTCAATAATTGATTAATTACACATTGTAAAATTTACTTAATCAGCATTATAAAGCATTGGCCTTTCATTCTGAGCATTTTGACACGACTGAACCTCTCTCGAATTTTTCATTTCTATAATTAACCAATTAATTACAATGATTTCATTAACTCGTCATCGCATATCCCAGATCAAACCATGATCAATATGTAGAATCATTAATTGGCATAGTACAATTGTTTTTTACGCAGCCCCGATTATATGTGGCCAGTTCGAATCTGCCGCGAGCTAGGCCCTAACTTAACTTGCAAGTTTATGCTACACAAAAAAAAAACGATGAATCGTATGACACAATCCTGAACATTCTGCGGCATAGGGTTGGCATGATACGATTTTTTTACGCAGCCCCCGATTATTTCCGGCACTCGGTGCCGACTACGCCGACGGCTTTCCGACCGAACGAGCTGTACAAGCTGTCGCGTAAAATGTGGTGAATTTCGCTTATGCACGCAAAAATGCATGTATTATTTACACTATAGCACTAACAATCGTGGAAAATCTCCCAAGTCATAGAAGCGAAGTCGGGGTGCATCAAAGGCGGGAGGCCTGATAAAAGATTCCTTATTCCAAAAGCTCAGTCTGCCGACAAAAACTTTCGAAAGTATAAATGGCAGTAGCACTCGCAGATTGCCGAATTATGCAGAGTTATGCTTGTAAAAATTTTCGGTGCCTGAATGCATGTGCCTAGCTTAATTGCTTGCAGACATTGGGACATTATTAAATGTTGGTAATTATAATTAGGCACGAATAAAAATGGGCTGCATAATGTACGTTTCTCTACATAATATCTATGTAGCAAGAAACACGAATAAATGGTGGAGGTTAATACGAACTTTTAAGTGTTTTAATCGCCGGCGGTTTACAAGGTTACCATTTACTGCCAGTGAGTTGCGTTCAACCACTGCTGCTTGCCGTACTTTGGATGTCACGATGTATGAGCATTTCTTAAAGGTGTTTCTCGCCTTACGTGTGGTTATTTTCTACCAGACAAAGTGCACAGAGGTCCAGCCTACCGACATTTGCGCGCCTCTCAACGTGAGTTACATCTTTGATTTTACCGAAGCTTCCTGCGCTTTGCTGCCAATAATTATGCACAGTTCTTGCGTTGTATAAATAAAGTTTCGTATTTTCATAGCCCTGCCTACTAAGTTGTTTGCTGTAACGATAGACACAGAATAAGTACATTCTCGCTCTACGGAAACTTCAGCACAATTGCAGGTTGAAGAACAATTTGAAAAAAAAGTTACCAAAAAATGAAATATTCAATTGCTCTAGACATAGGCATTTTTTTCCAAATCGATGCATTAGGCTACCATCTTATTTTAAAAAGTCTGCTTAGAATGCGGAAAAATCCTGGCACTAAAAGAATTCTTCAAATGTGACTTCTTTTTTGACTTGCAGAGACATTTACTTTTTCATCCGATCCGTCTAAAAGAAATGGATAGGAAGGAGCATTATCCAATATTCTTTTTTGTTTCAGGAAAACGACACCCAGACAGTGCGTGACCTGCTAAACGTAAGTGATATTAAGACCTTCACGGTTTTCACAGAGTCACCTCACAGAGCACCTAGAGTAGATGTGTGGCCTAGTTAAAGGTTTGCCTCATATAGGAACACGTGTCGCACGAGGCAACGGGGTGAATCAGTAATGCTTACCGTTGTCCTTTCAGTGCACTAGCTACGACCTTGAGTACAAGGTGATCTACCTGACGGCTGTGATGCAGGACGCCGTGGCAGCGACACTTCCCGAAGAGCTGCGCAATGAAAGTTGGAGTATGTACAGGTGGTGAAGGGATTCACTGCATTGTCCTTTAAAAAAAAAATATTCAGTATCACAGAAGCCGCATAAACTTTTTGAGAAATACGGGCAATATTTTGATGTTTATAAATGAACATTTACATAGTGCGCAAATCTTACCGGTGCTTTGGGGAGCGGCAGTCAAGAAAGCTGATCGGTTGTGGCTGTGCTATCTGGTATTTTCGTTTTTCATTATGTTATAGGGTAACTCATTAGTACGGTAACAGAAGAGCAAGGCGATTAGCTGAATCCTCGACCATACCAGACTATAAACTTTCTTCTGGAGTAGGGATATTAAGCAGGAAAGTGAAGTGAAAATATGGTGCTTGTTATGGCATACATGACATAAATACCCCAGAAAAGCAGGTCGATTGACAGCCGTCACCGGAGTTCAATTGGTAGAGCACCGGACGCGAAATTTGGAGGTCATGGGTTGGGATCCTACCGACGGCATTAGGTTGCTCTTTCTGATTTCTTATCAATTTTCTTTGAGCAATAAATTAATCATACTATTTTTCAAATAATTAAGACAACGAATTAAAAGAATCGCCTATATTTTGTGTTCGTGGCTGCAGTAAGGATGCTTGTCTTGTAGCGGAATAGACGGGGCTTTGGGAAGAAAGCATGCACCGTCAGGTCAAGATTTTGTCATGTCAAGCATGCACCGTCATGTCAAAGCATGTCAAAATTTGCAACAATGTATCGCTGAGACCACACAACGCAAGTACAGTTAGCTGCGTACGTGGCGCGATAGTTAAATAATTTTGAAATACATTACTCTCTGGATACCCCCATGCGTGCCTTGCTCGCGGATTCTGGGCGTTTGCGTAGTGCGCACAACAGGTGAGCTGACTTAGGCTGTGTTTGTTTCAGGCGATGCCGAACACATAACCGCCGTGTCGCTGCAAACGCAGCAACACTGCGGCTACTTCTCTTTTCGAGGATATAAGCAGAAAATGGGTCGGGCAGAAAAAAATGAAGTCCGGTCCAAAGTTAACTCTCTGGGGCAGTCACACATGAGAAAAGGAAGAAAGGCAGGAAGATGTAAGGCAGATAAGTAGATAAATTTAATGGAAAGAAGGCAAAGAGGTAGGCCAGACAGATTGATATCTGGCCTGCTAATCTACACTGGGAAAGTGGAGGAGAAGAAGAAATTGGGTCGTGGTGGGTGACGATGTCATGAGACGGCAGGGATCTGATCTAAACCATAGTACTGTTGGCGGCCTCGCAAAAGTGGAAAAGAAGGGATATACAGGTGCGAGAGAGGTGGCATGAAGGGGCATAGTACTGAAGGCGGATGCAGTTTCGGGACATGCGTGTGGGAAAGTAACTACATATCGCGGAATAAAGACGTCGTGACGGAGCGTAGCAGTGCCTGGCAAGCCTGCAGCCTGGCCGATCATTCTGGCCACCGCATCAGGGTCTTGCTCTACGTAAACTGGCGAACACTGTTGTCATTTAGTGCGCAGCCCGCATTTGAATTCGAACACTAAACGCCAACAATACACAGTGTAACTCTTTCAGTATGTTATACAGCCCAGCCAGGATATATCGAACCCGGATAATTTGAACGACTGGCTATTTCGAACACAGGTATTAACTCCTCGAAAGTTTGACATAACGAACTGAGCGCCGCGTTCCTGGATCGTTTGTATTTATTGGCCGAAAGCACTGTTCCGATGGGTCAACCCCAATCAAGATTGCGGTGTTTGCGGGTTTGGAGGAATGTTTGTATGCTTGCAGTGTTTGCGGGTTCCTGCCTAGGGAAAACAATAAATAAGAATTCATATCCACGACTGAGATTCGAAGCCGCAGTGCCGCGCAGAAACCAGCTACGCAGGCCGCTTCGCGAGGGCACTAGGCGATCGCTGCAGCCAAACAGGCCTTGTTACGTTAGCGACAGAGAGATGTGCGCTGCTTGCGTTGGCTTAGGCAATGCTGTGGCAGAAACACAGCCCAAGAGTAATACGCGTTGGCCTTGACAACATTGCTGCAGAAACGCGGCACTGGAGCATAAGCCTCCGGCATACTTTGGGTAAATTGGCATTGACGACTGAAAACTTCACGCGCATAACTATCTGTGTGCACGCAGGTGTTCACTGTGTGCTAGTGAACACCTGCGAAAAACTGTGCTTTGGCTGAATGTTTCATGCTCAGCAATGTTAAACCACAGCAAATTTTTTTTGCACACCACGTCCCTGTCATTCAGTGAAGCCAACCTAATCAACTAATGGCCAGGCAGTGGCTAGTTTCAGATAATCTTCCGCGGGCTTCGATGCGAAGCAGGTTAGGCATAGCAACAACCCTCGATCCATGCCCTGCCAGCATGCCTGCGGGTGGCAGATCACTGCAAGAACATTGCCACTGGTGCAGGTACATTGCAGCCTTGCTTCTAAGTCACAAATACAGCTGTTTACTGCCACTTTTATACATCGAACGGTCGACGTATTGAACTATTTCGCTGTCCCCCTTCGAGTTCGATGTACCGTCCGGGCTCGGCAGGGTGAGATAAATGTGAAAGTAAAAGCAAATGTTTTATCGCTGACAAAGTACACAGGGTAACACAAAGCTGCTTTCACAAAAATGCTCCGAGAAATAAAAGCAATTCCTTTTCGCAAGAAAAACATTTTATTCCAAGGACAGTTACATTTAATAGCAACAGGCAGCTCTTCAGTTGTGTCACTATGATGGAAAGATCTGCTTCACCTTCACCTGTTTGTGACCAGAAGCAGTAATAGTTTCAGTTAACAAATAAATAATTCCGTGTATTTTTGCGCCTTTGTGTAAAACCCACATCGTGCTACTGCGTATAATTTACATAACACTGAACTCAACATGTGATTCTGAGGTTCGGGATAACCCGGTATTAGCGGTTTGGCTGCAGGCATGCAGGTAGGAAGGCAAATTTACGGAAGTGACGCTTTGGCCGGTCACACAAGAAAATAAATTGAGCATTTTAAACGGAAGGGGCTTAAACTTTTACCAAGGCACCATGAGTGATCATGTTTTCAAGGTTTTATTAGAACCCGAGGTTGAAACTAAATATTTACCCTTACTTGCAACAACAATGGCACTTAACCTCAGGTTGAATTACTGGAAAGTCTTTATGAAGCGAGGAGCACAATCTTAGAAACACACGCTAGGAAAAATAACGTGATGAGCACAGCGCTGTGTCATTTTGAGACGGGATGTCCGCTTCATGATGCTTCATGATGCTTCCTGGCAACTTTCCTACCAAAACGTTTCACAAGCAAATCTTCATGTTACCATCGCTGTATCATATCCTGAAAGTATTGGAGCTGGGATGAGCGTTGTTAGTGATGGTGAGCTTTGCCTTTTTCAGTTCAGACGGAGACCATCGTGCGGATGTGTTCCAATGGGTTCTCTTTGCCGAAATCTCGGTACAATCTGACTTGCGAAGAATACCTGTCCCTGGTTGAAGTCACTTGCGAAGAACCATCTTCCATTATCGTACCCGACGTAAACGGGCTGGGTGAGGTGAGAAAAACTGCCACCTTTTTTTTATAACTCCGTCGTTTGCAGATTGCGAAAGGTTACGCTTTGATACGCTTCCATGTTATGTAGACTATCAACTGTCCCTAGCACTGAACTGCTTTAAAACAGATGCACAGCAGGAGTCAGAGCCCCCCCCCCCCCCTTCATTGTCCATGATTAGCTTAAATTCAAACACTTTTTCTGCCGATGCAGGCGGCCATTACATCCGTTAGCTACCATATTGTTGTATATCTCTCTTGTGTTAATCAAGATAATTATAAAACTTGGCTAGCGGATCTCTATATAATTTTAAGTCTAGCTCTTGAAGCTGTCACTGAACCTGTTAGCCCGCATACTAGCAGTAATTAGAGAAAGCACACAGTATGTTCGCGTCTTAAAAAGCTTTCAAATGCGCGCAGCAGAGCGACTTGAGAGAACGTAAAAGATCGATAGGACTTCACAATACGCCAATATATTCATGAGTATCGTTGAAAAGCAAAACATTTCTAGCAGTTTTAACCAATCTCTTCCTAATTCCAATTTATTGAGGAATATTGCATGTTGCCATATCTAGTGAAAGACTAAGATATGGTACCTCGGCACATAGAATAAATTGTAGGCGTCTGGCAAGCTCCTTGTGTTGTAAACCGAGAAGTGTCGAGATATACGTAACCAGTACAAAATATTGTGCCACTGAGTTAAGCATTACGATGCGGACATCTCTTCACTGGTATGTCATGATGCATGTACGCTGCCACGCTAACGGCGTCGCAGGCTGATTCATTTGTTGTTTAATTTATATTCAAGTGTCTTCAAAAGAACGAAATCCCGGATCTCTGCACCGAAGGTGACGTAGTCACTGTAAGTATTTTTGCTGAAGCCTTGCAAATGTGGCGTTCGTTGTTTCAATTTGTTAAATTATCTGCGATTGGATTTCCTCTGATGATGATGAACTTAAATGGAGTGAGGTATCCTGGCTAAAGTGCCCAACAGCACAGGTAGCACAGGTATTTGTTGCACAAGGTGGGTGAGAGGCCAAACAGGTAATCACTAATTTTTAAAACTAGGGTTTTTGAGGTAAACAGAAGCTTATTCCGACATAGTAATGCCTGCGTTGGCAGACGTCAGAAAAAGGTGAATTATGGTAACGAGAAAGTGATTAACTATGTCCTAATAGTTAACTTTTTAACTATTGCCGGTAGGCAGCTGACTACTAATAGCTATTTGTAGGCGGCCGTTAATAATAGCCATATCAGTTCTTGGAATTTCGAAAAGGCCATTACTCTCGCTGCAGTGGCACGACAAAATTCGGCCACATTGTGTTAAAATACATGCACTTTCGAAAACTATGCAGGCAAAGTAACCCCTCCAGTGGTCGTAACTAGTCGAAATAGCCAATTATTGTTGAGCCACAGCGCCGAAGATAATCGCGTTTTCAAAATTTTGAAAATTTATATAGCTATTACTAACGGTCGACTACAAATCTCTAACTGCAATCAGGTGCCTATCGGTAACAGTAAAAAGTTAACTTTTAGAATTTAGTTAATCACTTAGCTAGTTAAGATGATATGCCTGTCTTCTGACGTCCACGAACACTCATAATACTATGCCGGAAATTGCTCCTCGTCACCTTAACAACCGTATTTTTAAAAATTAGTAATCAACTTCCATCAATAACCTGGTATATATATATATATATATATAGTCTTGAGAAAGGACAGGCTCTGTCCGAAACGTCGACTTAAAATAAATCTATGGCTAAATGAAGCGTTTTCAACTTTGAATTTTTGCCTCCAGCAACCAAATACGTTTATCTTCCTATAATATATATATATATATATATATATATATATATATATATATATGTGTGTGTGTGTGTGTGTGTGTGTGTGTGTGTGCGTGCGTGCGTGCGTGCGTGTGTGTGTGTGTGTGTGTGTGCGTGCGTGCGTGCGTGTGTGTGTGTGTGTGTGTGTGTGTGTGTGTGTGTGTGTGTGTGTGTGTGTGTGTGTGTGTGTGTGTGTGTGTGTGTGTGTGTGTGTGTGTGTGTGTGTGTGTGTGTGTGTGTGTGTGTGTGTGTGTGTGTGTGTGTGTGTGTGTGTGTGTGTGTGTGTGTGTGTGTGTGTGTGTGTGTGTGTGTGTGTGTGTGTGTGTGTGTGTGTGTGTGTGTGTGTGTGTGTGTGTGTGTGTGTGTGTGTGTGTGTGTGTGTGTGTGTGTGTGTGTGTGTGTGTGTGTGTGTGTGTGTGTGTGTGTGTGTGTGTGTGTGTGTGTGTGTGTGTGTGTGTGTGTGTGTGTGTGTGTGTGTGTGTGTGTGTGTGTGTGTGTGTGTGTGTGTGTGTGTGTGTGTGTGTGTGTGTGTGTGTGTGTGTGTGTGTGTGTGTGTGTGTGTGTGTGTGTGTGTGTGTGTGTGTGTGTGTGTGTGTGTGTGTGTGTGTGTGTGTGTGTGTGTGTGTGTGTGTGTGTGTGTGTGTGTGTGTGTGTGTGTGTGTGTGTGTGTGTGTGTGTGTGTGTGTGTGTGTGTGTGTGTGTGTGTGTGTGTGTGTGTGTGTGTGTGTGTGTGTGTGTGTGTGTGTGTGTGTGTGTGTGTGTGTGTGTGTGTGTGTGTGTGTGTGTGTGTGTGTGTGTGTGTGTGTGTGTGTGTGTGTGTGTGTGTGTGTGTGTGTGTGTGTGTGTGTGTGTGTGTGTGTGTGTGTGTGTGTGTGTGTGTGTGTGTGTGTGTGTGTGTGTGTGTGTGTGTGTGTGTGTGTGTGTGTGTGTGTGTGTGTGTGTGTGTGTGTGTGTGTGTGTGTGTGTGTGTGTGTGTGTGTGTGTGTGTGTGTGTGTGTGTGTGTGTGTGTGTCGAAGTATACGCTTTATTTAAGGAAACATTTTTATTTGACTCGACGTTTCGATCGGAGGACCGATCTTTTTCAAGAGATATTTGTCTTCTTCCCCTCTTATAGGGATTGGGTGCACACAGAACTGGTGAGCGAGAAACGAATAGAGAGTACAGAAATAAGTAGGTAGAAGCAAAAAATAAAGAAATAATCATGGGTAGGAGAAAGAGGAGTGGGACCCGCACGAAACAAATCGAGAGTGCGCAGAATCTGTGAGGAGTAGGGAAATGCAATGTCCAGACGCGGCCTCTGCTTTGTTAAGCACTGCATGCTTGCTTATTGATAGGCACGTCGAGCTGAGCGGCAGCATGCGTGACCTTGCAGCTACCTTCGTGGAAAAATGCAAGAACTCGTCCCTCCTCCTGACCGCGAGTGCAGGGGGGGGGGGGGGGGGGGAGAATTTGGACTCAACAACAGAAGCTGCAAAAAAAGAAAGAAAACCTGAAAAAGTGTTTTTCCGAATTCATGAAAAAAACTCTACTTCAGGTTTTTTTTCTTTCTTTGCTGTTTCTCAGTAGACTAGCAGAATATTATGTTCGTGCCCTTAGTGCCCTAATGAGACATGTCTTGTGTTTTCTTTTTCAGTGGCAAACCTTCATTGATCTCATAGCTCTAATGAGGGTGAGAACATTTTTTCTCGAGCTTGCTTAGGAAAAGTCGAAACCAGACCCGCGCTGAATAATTGACTCCCAGTGTCCGGTGGACGGTGCTTCAAGTGCATAATATTTTACTAAGACGGCCGTGCTCCTCACACAAATGGGCCAAAACTTGCTTCGGTCACCGTTTATGTTTAGTACCGCGCAGTTTTCTCTAAGTTATTTCTATTTGCTCTGCTACACTATTCACTTCCATATCATAACTGATATCATACTATTTTTCCTACACCATGCAACAAATAATCAGCGAAAGCAGGGAACGTACTGTCGTTTAATACTAAACCACATTAACATAAGCAGACGTGCTGCGCAATCTTGTGCGTCATGGACTACGAAGGCGGAATTCGACTCCAGCTCGCTTGCATACATAATATACAGGCAGTAAGGTGCGGAACGTCGCCGACAGCTCATTTGCCACGATTTAGCCATCCTGATTGACTACTTCAGCCATCATTCCTATATGAACGTAACCCAGGCTCTCAGTCCCCAAAGGCGAAAGAGGAACTGACCGATGCGGCGGCCAGACCTTCGACGCCGAAGAGGGTGATAAGAATCACTGTCTGCGCATATGGTTTAATTCGAAACTGCAGCTGGCAAAGTTTAACGCTATAACATTACCAAGAAAGGTTAGGCTAGCAGTGTTGTTCGAGGAACTAGCTGGTATTAGATGGGCGGTCGGAAGCCTTAGTGAGACTAGGAAAACAGATGATAATGGGCGGGCACGTAATATGCTATCGTGATTTAGTGAACAGGCTAGAACTAGGCGTAGGATTCCTTCTCGATAAGAATACAGCTGGTCGCATAGAGATAATATTGGCATTAACGAGAGGGTTGCAGTCATCAAAATTAAGCTTAATTGGGGGTAAAAATCGAGTGTTCTATACGTATACACTCCTACGTCCACTCAAGATGATGATATAATATTGTACTGACGAGTGACTTCTATGCGAAGGCATGCTGGAATAGGTGTTAGGAATAGCGGAGGGAGGTTATTATAAGAGCTCGCAAAACGAAACAGATTACGAACCATGAATGCCTTCTCCCGAAAATATTAGAACTGGAAAAAATAACTTTAATGGCGAGACTAATAATGCAACTGAAGTGCAAGTATGTGCTAGCTGTAGTATCTTGCAGGACCTGGAGGTGCTCAGCAATGTGAGATGTAGTGAGCATAGGGTGCTAAACTGTCGAATAATTCTGGATATGAAGAGGAATCGGTAGAAACTGGTCTAGTGGAAGCCCGTCATCAAGTTAACGGTGAGATGAAGTAGCTGAACTCAACATCTCGCCACAGAACAGATATTCGACTCAAACCGACCACGACGCTCTTTGTGTTCAAGCAATGAATGATAATCACACAGATATGATTACGGAGGGCACAATATAAGCAGATTGTATGTCAGATACACAGGGTATCAATAAGCTCAGGAGGCGAAAAATCTGATTAAGAGACGCCATAGCACGAAAACGTCTAACGCAAAAGATAGAACTACCAGATCTACCAGATAAAGTTTATATTTATGCGTAAACGTTACTGAGGCAAGTACTAAGGATGTATAATACGGAGAGAATCGAGCATGCTCTACAGAAGAAAGCTAGCCTAAACGCGATGCTGAGGAAACTAGGCGTCGACAAAAATCTGGTATATGCTGTGGGACACGCACGTACTGTCATTACTACAATGTATAAGATAATTATAGCTGCGGAGGACTTAAGATATAAAGGGTGTTTCAGCTGGGACTTTACATAGTTTTTAAAAATAGGCTTTGTGAGTTATAAGAGTTCTTTATTCGGCATAGCATTGTCAGCGGGGTAGTACATCAGAATGAAGCTGAGACATGCTAACTAGCAGGTGGCTTAACTGACATTCAAAAAGTAACATTTTAACTATTGCTGTTAGTCTCATAAATTATTGCGAGGCGTGTGCTCACCGTAAGTAATATACATACGCGTTTTTCGAATTTCGAAAATGCGGTTAACCTCAGCGACGTAGAGCAACAAATTTTGGCTATTTCAACGAGATACTTGCACTGGATAGGTTGCTTTGACTGCGAGATTCTCGAAAGGGCATGTATATTGGCGCGATCTCGCGGAAATTTCTTGGGCCACTTCGCCGTTTTCGAAATTCTAGAAACTGATACTGATAATATATACGGTCTTCTACACGCCTCTCAATAATCTGGTAGCCTAAGAACAATAGTTAAGTTGTCAACTTTTCAATTTCTGTTACCCAGCCTGCTAGTTAGCACATATTAGCTTTATTCCGATGTACTACAGGGCTTACAACGCTGTACGAAAAAAAAGCGCTCCTCCAACTCAAAACCCATTTTTAAAAATTTGTGTGATGTCTTAGGTGGAACATCCTGTATACAATAGCCGAAGTAATCAGGGCGGTGATCACGGAGGCAGCATTGCAGGGGTATTGGACATCTCGCCTGCAAGAAAATAGGAAGTAGAAGAAGGCTTAGAAGCAATGCAAAAGGGAAAGCAGATGGTGTGGATCAGGTATCTGCAGGTCAATTGGGGGAAACAGTGGAGATTGTGCTGGAAAAACGAGCCACCCTGTATACCCAAACAATCATTCCGTGATGGTACACAATTTCCTAGCTACATTATTAAAATGAACTCCGCTTCCAATAGTTTTCTTCTTAGTGCCCATCCCTTCAGGCACATCTCCTTAAAAAAAAATTTATAGTTACGTACCATGAAACACACTTTTCTAAGTAATAGAATTTTTTACCGCAATAGCCTTCAGCGTCGGTTAGATTGCGTGGTGTAATGTACTGAGGCTACTGTACTGTACATGTGGTCTTTGTGGGAAGGCATAGCAGAAGGCTCGGCATTAATTTTTAACAACTTGGATTCTAGAATTCCTCGATAACTGGTTAGAAAACAGTATTTATTCGCGCAAGCGTTTGCACTATGGTATAATTGGCAATAAATCAAAAGGAAGATTATGTGGTTTATCATTCGTTTTAGGAACCCTAAAGTGTAGTGCCGAAAAACTGCGCCTCTAATACAACAAAACTTTTCACTGAAATGAATCCATTTTCTTTCAGTGCGTCTACATATCCATCACAGCGATACTTCCTTACCAGGAATACTGAATGTAATTTATTCAGCGCAACATAATAAGGAAGACCTTGTATCTTTTTGTCTGAGAACCGCTGAATATTATGTGGCACCCGGAAACTAGAAAATTCTTTCATCTTGAGGCCTAGAAAATTTTGAATCGTATATATGCCACCCAGAACACTGCTATGAATAAAATATTGCACAACAATGCATGATCGTCATTTTTTATTTGTTTCAGAGAAGAAACAATATGGTTTTATGCGGAAATGCATGACTTTATTTTGATCTCGTTGACCGCCCTTCCATATATACAGCAGGTTAAAGAGTTGTACAAGAAGGGGATAATCAGATACACTAACATGACGGCCACATTCCCAGTGACAGGACCAGGAATTAGAAATATCCCAGTCATACCCTCACATTGTCATCCCTAATAACACTTCCAAGGGGTGACCATGGGATGTTCTTGTTTTAGTTGCCCTCCAAGGGTGTCCCGTGGATATGCCGTTCGGCCTTATTACCTGCTCTTATATATCCTATATTATTTCTGGATTTCTGCGCACATACGCGTGATATTTGCTTCTAAAGTACCTTATTGTTTCAAATATTATAACCTCTAGTCATTCGTTACTGTAGTCAAATACCAATTAAAAAAGTAGCAGTTGGAAACACTGTGACTAGAACCAACGATTCCTGCATTACACCGTGAACAATAACTCCAGTGAAGCAAATCAGATGTTTAATGCCAGGCTAATCAAAGAGTCCCAAAGGCGTCAGACTTCTACAGATTGTAATTTCTCTTATGATATGCTGCTTGTTAAGGCCTAAAAAGAAACATTAACATTGTGCACCTTTTTTGCCGTGATTAAAATTTGCATGGAGATCATGAATCAGGGCAGATCCTCGGTGTAAACTTACGGTGTATTCCACTAAAGAATGAACTTTTCAGATGTTCACAGCGCTGCTCAATACGTCCGGTACATTGCCTGCGCGTTGCCTTATGAAGCGTTTTCGACCTGATAATTCAACTTTCGAAGTCCATTTATTGCGAGGTATACGCAGGCCGATGTAATGGTTAGGTTCACAACCATTCTCAAGCTCTCATGTGGGCAGCTATACTAGGTTTAAAACCTCCCAGATTTGTGGTAGATGACTGCCACTGTTTGAAAGAAATGAAAACCTAAAAACGTATTTAAGCTTCTTAAAGAATTATTTAATAGAACTGCATATTTAATGACGTCCTCGATTAGAAAATTTCCCCGAAATATTGGCCCATTTTGTTTTATATCTATATACAGCTCTCGCTCTCACTCGTGTGTGGGCCGTGGTGTCTCCATGTGTGTTCACACTTTCTATACATACCGGCGCTGAATGTCGGCGCAATGTCTTCGGAGGCGTGATTCCATTGTCACTAGCTACTAGCCCCTTGTGCCTCAAGTGCGGTGCGGGATGGGCAATATTATTTTTAATTCTTTTTATGGCCCCCTCTACTATATGTCTGTGGCTACTGTGACAGTGCGCTGCGCGTCTTCTAAGGGCTGCTATCGCCGGCGGCACCTTCCCTTCATAGGACACCGGAGGCGTTGAGCAAGAGCGTGTTTGGCGCCAGGAATCGTCGGCTGTGGGTGCTAAGGCTCATTAGGGGTCCGAAGGCCGATATGCTGGCCGCAAGCTTTACTCGCACGCCAACAAGCATTAAACTGGTGAAGCACAGGATAAACGACCCAAGCCGGTGGGATGTCCGGGGAAGACGGAGAATTCTGCAGTCACCGGTACTGAGAGAAGGGCGAGAGAGAGAAGGATCGCCCGAATGGACGGGAAAAATATTGGCAATGGCTTATCTCGGCTAGCCCTGGTATTCAGCGAAAAGCAACGACGCTTACTAAGCGCCTGAGGCTCGTTCATGGCAGATCCACAACACGCTCGCAACAGCCGTTCTATATATATACCCACACGACCACGTGGCTATGACGTGGTGTCACATTGTCTTACGACACCCGCATCGCATGTCATCACGTTGCTTCATATCACCTCATCGGATGTTCTTAACGTCAAATGTTAACCCAAAGGTCACCCAATGTCAAAGGGCAACCAATGGTCGTGGGTCAGTATCAGTGGTCAAGGGTTTGACACCATAACTGTACCTCGTATGCTCATACATGGCTATCCTTGGTTGGTCTGAAGGTCGTTCAAGGTAACTCTCCGGCCTACGGGATGACTGCTTTGCCTAGTGTAGTGAAGCTTTTCGCTTCAATATAAGAAAAGCTAGTGAATGGGGTGACGAGGAAGGTCCGAGGCGACAACGCTGCCAGTCGGTCCTCCGGCGCCCGAAGCGCCTAAGACATTGATGTAGAAGCTGAGCCTCAGAGAAGGACGAATGTCAAAATTCGTAGTCCCTCCTTTCTGTCTGACGACTCCGGCGCCAACGCAGGGGCATGTAAGCTTGGGCACTGCAGCCTCTGCGTCATGTACTCTCTAATATGTAATTATTTATTATATCAGTTTTGTTCCAGCTGAGTCTGGCGGCGTCTCTGACTCTCCACCCCATGTGGACGCGCGCAGTATGTGGGGTCGTCACACTCGGAAGTACAGGTGGTCTTCTCTTTATCGCATTAATAAACTGGTAATGAAATCAGTCCGGAGTGGCGACTTGAGTGCCTAAGCTTGCAAAGGCAGTCGCATCTAGCACCATTAGCCAACTGTCTCGAAGCACTTTCGAAGTGCTTAAACCTAAAGTGGTTTTGCTGTGGATTTCTGAGTCGCTTCGAGTGTCCAGGCGTAGGTGGCGAGGTCAAATGCCGACCTCTGCGATGAACCTATCCTTGCGCTGCTGATATTAAAGAACTGAAAGAAAGTGAAATTTCTATTCAATCCTTCAAGCGTCTTTCATAGCTGACATCGAGCTAGGGGACGATATACCTCGCATACTACATACGATATTTCGTGACGTCGGCAAGCAGATTTCTAGCTGACTTTTCATCAGCGCTGAAAGCTCCCTCCAATGAACGAAGCACCCTTCTTTTCCGAATTTCTAGCTCAAAAAGACGAGGACACAAGAAAAGTGGGAAGCACATAGCGTTACCAACAACTTCATTTTTATTGAAAGTTTTTATTGACTCTGACAAGGAATCTTTTTCTGCTAGTGTAAGCAAGCATTTTTCGACGTTTTCAAGATGCCTTGAAGCATTGCAACTGACACATGAATTACCGGATAATGACACAATAAGGCTTTTAGATACAGGACTACATTTTTCAACCGGACACATATGTTGGGCCTCCAAGCGCACTCCAAGCTGGTCAAGAGAGGAATTGTACAATCGTGCTTAACCAGCGCCCTCAACAAATCCTGCTTACTTGGGGTAGGTTACAGTTTGCCAATGAGGTGTAGCGCCTGTATAGCACAGGATATTATCCGGCCCTGTTGACGTCAGTTGCTGAGAACACGCTTAAAAAAACTGAAAGTACAAGCGAGCTAGCTGAATAAGTCTCAGAAAGAGAGAAGAAAGAAAGTTTCGGTTACCCCGTATCACGGGATATCGCACAACCTGTAAAAACTCTGCAAAAGATCTGACGTTCATGTTCTTTTTTAGGCGCGTCAGAAGCTGTCCAGAATCTGCAAAAGGATTAACGCCGACGTCACGGCCGTCGTTTTCTCTAAGCGACACCAGCAGCGCTTTGTAGCCTGCAATAAAGAAGTGGTGTATTCCATACCTCTGGCCTGCGGTAGACGGTACTTAGGTTAGAAGGGAACTTGCCTCAATGTGAGGCTGAGGGAGCATGCCAGGGACGTGGAAAGGATAGCAGAGAGCAACATCGTTTAGCATATTCTGGAATGCCTGAACTGCAGCCCAGCGCTTGAAAAAAAAACAGTTCTGGGTAGATCTCGAAGGAAGCTAGGAAGAGAAATAATTTAAGCTAACAAAATTTAAATTTCCGGGAACGCATGTGTAACAAAGACCATCAATATCGCTCACAGAAATAGAGATCAGATAGATACCTTAGACTCAAGGAAACCCAATTCATCCAGTTTCATAGCTAAGGCGGGCCAGATATTTAACGTGATTCATAAGATTTCTTGATTTTTCTTTTTGTTGTTAAGAACGATTACTTTACATAAGCAGTGCTCTGTTAATAAAAAAACGGAGTTGTTAGCAGCGCTGCGCCCTGTCCACATTATTTCTTATGTCCTCGTCTTTTTTCGCTAGAAATTATGAAAATATGTACCAACTAGGCTGCAATAATCTTCCCGCACCCATCTTTGTGGGTAATTGTAGAATTCGATGGCATACCACTAGCCTAAAAGCAATCACAAGAGTCAGCTTCATTCCCGAAGTTGCGTTCTTCTGTAATTTACTTTCACGACATGGCAATGCTCATCGCCTATGGTTTATGCGGGTTTAACGTCCAAAAGCGACTCAGCGTCATTCGGGTCAGCAGCCGAGCGCCATAACGACTGGGCCACCACGGCGGCTTCATGGCAAGGCACAATGATTAAAGGGGCTAGGAAATAAATCACAGCCCTTGCTGCTGCGCTGACAAACACAGACGTTCTACGTGAGTTTTGCGCTTCCATCCTAGAGATCGCTACGGTGGTCTTCCGTCGCATGATGCGCGGCCTTTACCCTCAGGTCATCGGTAATCGATTGCCTACTTCGGCTTCGCGTCTTAAAATGGGCACACGACCGCTTTCTTGACGGTTTCTTAAAGAACACTATTATAGTTCCATGACGCCTAAACTATCTTGATTTCTGTGAACACTTAGACTGACAAAGATAAGAGGACACAGCGCTCTCTGAAACTATATAATAGCAAAATACCATGTCTTCTTAGAAATGAAGCGACATAAATAATGGGCCCAGTTCTGTCCTTGAATCTTTAGCGCTACAAAATCTGAGCGCCTTCAGAGAAGCAGCTAGAAAATTAAGAGTCCGGAGCATGATTTGCCACTTGCCTCACCATGCCAAGTAGTTCTAGTGTGTGTGTGTGTGTGGGGGGGGGGGGGGGGGGGATTCTTGGATTATACAGCGTATTTCCCCAGGCGAGCCACTTTGTCCAGCAGCACCACGTTTCCGAGCATGTGCACCTTGTTGGTGAAGCTGGAGCGCTGTTTCGCTGGGTTGGCTCGTACATAGCAGAGCTTGTACTGCCGTAGGGCTTCTTAGTTCTGTCAGCAAGTGCTGAAAGCTCACGCCACTTTATATTCGTTCTTGAGGAGCTGTCAAGGCTGTGAAGCTGCTGGTACAGAGCTTCGTGGTAGAAATGTGCTTGTCATTGCCACTCAGATCGAAGTATCTTCATGATTCTTGGTTCATGGTGAAGGAACAAGCTCTGCTATCTACGAGCCAACTCACTGAAACGCGCTCCAGCTTCAACAGCAAGGTGCACACGTTTGGAAACGTGGTGCTTCCGGACAGTGACTCGCGTTCTCAGCCTGTGCCCGAAATAGGCCGTCAAACCCAAGAGGTCCCCCCCCCCCCCCCCCACACACACACACAATAGAACTACTTGGCATGGTAAGGCAAGTGGCAAATAGTGCTCCGGGCTCTGAATTTTCTAGCTGCTTGCCTGAAGGCGCTCAGGTTTTGCCGCGCTACAGGTTCAAGGACAAAACAGGGCCCATTATTTATGTTGCTTCATTTCTAAGAAGACATGCTATTTCGCTATTAGTTTCAGACAGTGCTGTGTCGTCCTATCTTTCTCAGCTCACGTCTTAAGGGTGCGCTGTTTTTTCCAAACATGAATCAGCTAGCCTGTTCGACCAACCTTTCAAGCTGACTTGAATCGGCGGGCATGCACTACAATCTGCGTTTTTCTCTCAATACTAGTTTTCGTTACTCTCGTTGCTACTCGCAGGGTTTTCGCAGTCTTTAAACTTCAAGAAAAGGCTCTTTGGGATAGAACCATGATGTTTTCACCACCATAGAAAAGGCATTTGTCATTTTTTGGAGTCAGCAGCCGAGAGCCATAACCATTGAGCCACTGAAGCGGCTGAGTTTTGTTTTCAACTTAATTCCTTTTTCTGTGGTTACAGAGACCTCCCTGAGAAATGTGACATAAGATCTAACATTCTTTGACCTGTTACTGTAAGTGAACGTCCTCCAGACGAGGAAGCACCTTGTAGGGTGAGCCATAATATTAGGGGATTGGGCCATTTTTGATCGGCGATTTTTCGTCGTGCACCGAAATGTCAGTCTACTAAAGTTTGTTCATTAAACCTTCAAGCCGAGGTAGCATAATGCCTTAACAATTAAGACGCTTAGCTGAGTAACTGCGGAACGATATTTTGTTCGCATACCCAGAAATTCAGGACAAGCGGATTTGTAACTAAAAGTTGTTTGTGAACGCACTTTTTCGTACATTGTAATATTCCAAGATAACAATAATTGTATCGCCTGATCTACCAAAGGCGGAATCGCTGTTGTTTCCTATTAAAGCTTTTTTGCTGTAGTCAAAAATGTTCCCTATTAGTTTTCGGATCTCACGATTACTCGATAAGAGTTGTGGCCAAACATTAAAAGAAAGATGTTGCTACGCAGTAGAAGAATCGAGCGTTACTTACAATATCTCTTTGACGGTACTTTAAAGTACTATGCCATGTAAATGGCTATGTTCGGCTTATAACTTTCCAGAGCGTCAAGAGCAGCTGGTGGGCGGCAAGGAACTGCGGTACTACGTTCGTTTTATTGTTCATCGAACCACCTGCGAGGACTAAAAAGGAATTTATTTACCTGGATCTTGAACTGTGGAACACTAAAGCACAAGCGCTGATGAGACCGCAGACATGGGACGGATGGGATGCGTATTTTATTTATTTATTTAACAAATACTGCAGGCCCTAAGTGGGCCCTAGCAGGAGGGGCGAAAAAAATACAGCATTTTGAATATCAATTCATCGCGCGAAACTTAAGTAAAATACACTGAGACATGTTCAACTCTTACAATAAAACATGCATAAACACGAAACACGACTATGAGGTAGACGACAAAAATTTGTAAATGGAATCAATGAACATGATGACATCAGAAGGCAGCATGTTCCATTCCTCGATAGTGCGTGGATAAAAAGAATATTTAAAGGCATTAATTTTAGTTTGATACGGCGTTAAAGAATGTGCATAATGATGTCTTGTGGGACGAGTTGCAAGGGGTGCAAGGTTAACATCGGAACTTTTTAGCGGCTATTTAGGGGCTCTATTTAAGGATGTTGTAGCTTCGAATGAGAGAAAAAGTTACTGCTATTCACAGTAAAAATTGATCATTTTGTTCTTTCTGTCTGCATTGACGTTGGTGCGAAATCAAAGGATGCATTGACCGGCGAAAAAAGGGAATGAAAACTTCTTCGTGTGAGTACCTTCAAACTCGAGACGTCTTTATCGAAAAGGACTGGTTGCTACCATTTTGGACTGAATGGCCTTATAGCGAAGTTTACGGATTCTAAAAAAAAAGGTTTGGTTCTTGAGGAAAGGAAATAAATGGCGCTGTAATTGTCTTAGATCTCGGTGGACACCCTAACCGCGCCGTGAGGGAAGGGAGGAAAGTGGGAGTTGAAGAAGAAGGAGAGAAAGAGGTGCCGTAGTGGAGGGCTCCAGAATAATTTTGAAACCAGGGGATCTGTAACGTCACCACTGACTGACTGAAAAAACTTTTACTTCGATCAGAAAAGACGTTTGTCCCCGCCCCCGGCACGCAGGCCTGGGAGACGGGGAGTTGCGCGTCCGCGGTTAGAGGCTGGCTCGCAGTCCTTGACTGGTAGCGACCTCTTCCGCCAGATGGATGGTGGTGCGCTGGAGCTCAGGACCGAGCTTCTTAGCATGATCTTCCAGACTTCTCTATCAAATTCCACTTGCTTCCAATGCTTGCTTCCACTTGCTAGCAAATTCCACTTGCTTCCAATGTCCCTTTAGGAGTTGCTATGAGTGCAGTCACCTGCAGCGCATAGGCCAAACGCTGCGCATACTTAAGCACATTTTCTGAAGGCTAAAGTGCTAGCTCGAAAAGACTCTCACAGGCTGTTACACCATTGATGTGAAATGAAATTTCCTTGGCCTACAGAAACAGACCTAGACTAATAGTAATGAGTGAAACCGCACGCCAGTATTCTCGTGGAAATATGTTCTTTTTTGGAGTCGCCACGGATCACGCATCGCGCTCTTTATTCTTCATATAACATAGCATACACCTCAAATCCCTAACTGCGTGCTGTATTTCAAAATGACATGTCATTAGTGCAATACAAACTGCTGGACCAGGCGCACTGTTTCGCTTTCCTTATAATAAATCAGCGGCTGTTTCTCTTGAGTTGCGTGTTTCCAGGCAAGGCGCGACAACAGCCAAGCGTGCTGTGAGCAGTCACTTGCATTTTTACATTGCTTAGTTCCCGCCGGAAGCGACAAGCGTCCCTCAAAAGAGGAGTTCGGCGAAATGGCCACGTGCATGGAGTTTCTTCCACACTGACGCACGAGAGCGAGCCGACAACAGCTGTCCTTCTGATTCTTTTTGCGCGATATCCTGCCACGAGGCATGGCCGCCTCTCAGTGAATAAATGAAAAAATAAATAGACGCAGGCAAAAAGCTAGCGCACTAATTTTCATCCGGCTACACTGCACCTGGTTCTTCCACGTGAACTCAAGTAGTACGCACCACGTGTGCACTCAAGCACCTTATATATCTGTCGGGAGTTTTGTAGACTGCATGTGCTTGCACTGGCAGCCAGCGAGGTATAAAAGCGCTGGTTCTTGTAAAAGGTTCTGAGTGAAGTACTTTTTTCGAAAAGGAAACATGAGGACAAACCCGTCCATTGTGTTACTGTTCGCCACTGTACTCCACGCGGCAACTGCTGGCAGTGGTAAGTTATCCATACTCCGTATATTGTTGCTGTACTATCAACGTGTATGCCAAACTAGAAAAGTATGTAAAAAGCGCAACCTCTCTCTTCGCAGCAACAAAACATTTATTACATCTTCATCCTGAGAATGTAAAAAGATTTCAAGCCACGCTTGCCTACTTTCCAAAATCCAGCCTCCCAGCAGTGTTACAACACAAATTCTACTAACCCTCATTCACACTTAAAGGTCTAAAAACAGCAAACTTTATTGCGTGATCTCTCTTTTGAAATGATGTGTTAGACATTAAAATGCATGAATTACTGCGTGGTATTCGCCTGCGACCAATAATAATTTATAACTGAATTTCTTCTCTCGGGCTGTTTTCCTTTCGGTTTCATCAACAGAAAGATGGCTGTGGCGTGTAGTTGGTGTTTAGGTTCCGTGATGCACTAGTAAAACGCCAATATATTTGCTGATACGTAGTTTTAGTTCACTAGAACACTTAAGCCAGCATCCTTCAAGACCTGTAATGAAAAAAAGCGACCTATTAGCAATCATACAGCAGATATTTCCTTCCTGAGGTGACCTAAACATTAACTACACGTCACAGCCATTGCTAGAAAGTTGAAACTTAAAACGAGAAGGCAACAAGAAGAAACTCAATTATAAATTATATTGCTTTCGCAGACCAACACCATAGGGTGCACAATGTACACCAATGTCTGACGCATCGTATGAAAGAAGAAAACACGCAGGCAAAAATTCGGTGTCTATAGTCCTTTAAGCAAATGATCTCTATGCATTATAAGTGAAGCACACGTTAAAGAACCCCAGGTAGGCGAAATTTCTAAAGCCCGTCACTACGGCTTCCCTCATAGCCTGAGACTCTCTCCCCCTAAGCTATAACCCCCATAAACCCCTATAAACTATAAATCAATATGAGTGAAGCGCGCGTAGAAGTTCACTTTCCCAGCTCAGGAGACTTGTATAGGTTCTACAGGCATTCGACGTTTCGTGGTATCTCGCATAAGCTTCAGCAAACGGACAGGTAATCACAAAATAAATTCTGTGTAAAGAACGTAAAAGGAAAGGAGAGCAAAGAACAACGCTGGACCCAGCTCACCGCTCTCCAGCGTGGGGCTGTGTTCTTGCTGTGAGCTTGTGCCTCCTCCGGTCGATTGCATTGTGTGCGGCCGTCCGCAGGACTGCACAGCTTTGCGTTCTTTTGGAGAGAATGCTGGACATTTCTTATGCTTGCGTTGTTCTTGATGTAGAACGCTCGGAATAAAATCTTTTTTTCTCCCAGTTCCTTGCTTCACCATCACTACGCCTGACTTCCTTACGACTGATGTGGTATGACCGTTTTCGCATTTATTTATGTATAAGCTTGAAACTCTATGGTAATGCGCAAAAATGCACAAATACTCGGTTATAGGCTTGTGATCTTTCGGGCTTATATTTGGTATTATAAATCACCTAAATAACGATAACGTCTTCTGCTGAACGCGTGTGCTTTGACGGAACGTGATAAAGAATTTCTATAGATTTGCTATAAATTGATATGAAGAAACTTCGAAGAGACATTAAATGAATATCTTCAAGTGCCGCAAAGAATAAGAACCCATTCTACTTACTACTTCCACTGAATCCGATGTTTTAGCAAATAAAGCAAACCCGAGATATTTATAATAACGGCATGTGATAATGTGTGCGCGCAATAACATGCATGTGATCAGAGCCTGGAGAAAGAAAAAGTAAAGTCGAGCTCAGAGATACGCCCCTTCGACGACCTGCTGTTGTATCTTCCGTGCGCTCATTCTATGTTAAGTGGTGGTGCCAAAATTTAAATTGCTTCAGGAATTCATTAGGCAAGCTATTCGCAAAAACTTCGAGCATTTATTTTCGCTATATGTGAATGAAAATATTTGAGAATATTTAAATATTTGAGCACGCAGCATTTCTCTTCCCAACGCGGGCATTGTTGGAAACTTTACATATATGGAAATTGGGTTCAGTTGTGGAAGAATCAGGGTTCAATAACAAAATAGGCAGCGGATATATTGAAGCCCCGATAAATGCTTTCTAAACGTTCTTATCAGTAGAAATATGAAATAACCGAAGAACTGAAACAGCGTGCACTTTGTCTTCTTCGTGTTCCCGTTAAGGTTTCGTAATAGAGCTTATGCAAACTGCTTCCAATGTACTCTCCCTGCTAACGATCTACGCTTTCCTACCAGACTCATTGTTACGAGAACCAACCCATCGACATTTGCACTCCCTTCAACGTAAGTACTTATCTATTTTTACCACTATTTCTTTTAATTTGTTCTGCTAACTCATCTGGCACGAGGCCACAGTGAGCAGGAAGTTATTGAGAAAGCCTTTCATTCTGGCCCCTATGAGCCATGATGGAACTTACCCTTTTCACGGTCTCTATTTTCAGGAGAATGACACAGAGAAAGTGCGCGAGCTCATAAACGTGAGTCTTTGTAAAAAGCTTGTATTTCTGTGTTTCATTAAACGTTCCAACGAAAATTCAACCTTCGCCTGCAAAATGATGTAACTTTCTTCTGAGTCTTCGAACAATTCAAACATGCATGAGCTGAATGAATGGAGAACTTGTCTTCATTAAATATTCCTTATTTTCCAGTGCACGAACTTCGACACAGAGTACAAGGTACTAGCGCTGACGTATCTGTTAAACGATGCCGTGGCATCTACACTTCCAGAAGAGGAGCGCAACCAGAGTTTGTGTACGTACACCATGCAAGAATTTTTTACTGAGGACTCTTTACTTCTTGAGTGTAGTTCATTTGGCGAAAAACCATGTTGAGAGGCTCAGGTAAACTTTATATCGGCTGGTGGAGTCGAGTTCGGCTTAAAACTACTGCCTATAGTTTTCCCACATGAGAGCTGCTCAATAACGTCGCCGTAGAAGAATAGACCGCCATCCTTGTTATTTCTTCTTACTTTAACTGTTCAAATTAGGAAAGAACGTGAGGCAACAGGTTGCAGATAATAGGCAGAAATGGAAGTTTTAACTGCAACATTGTTTTTTTCGGCCGGAGATCTCTTATGCGAACAAAATACTTGCTAAGCACTCTGAACACCAACGCACTAAAAACTCGAAAGTAACGCTATTGCAGCTGCTATCTGAACAGAAAGAATAAGTAGAAGGATGACTAACTATAGTTTAGTCATCCTTCTACTTATTCTTTTTTTATAATCAGAGTGCCGAAATATAGTGCGAACTATAGTCAGAGTGCCGAAATAAAGGTGCACAAAAAGTAAGCGCAAGAATGTTTAATCTGTTTTAAAAACTGCGAAAAGAAGTGAATGACAGTTCAGTCGGTACGTTACAGTACATTCGTTTGAAAATGGCTAAAAAATTAAAATTAAAAGGTCACTTAGCTGTTTTAATGATTGCGAAGGAAAAAAATATTATAGGGCGATCAATTGTACTGCAGCGAAAAATAAATAGAATTCTAGTTTTTCTTCCCAATTTTGCTTCTTATTTGCTAATTGTGTCACCTCCCCATCTGCAATTTTGTCGCCTTTGGTTGTTTGTTACCTCCAGCAGCGGCATAGACGCAAAACATGCCAGAACGATACATCGCGGCGAGTCCTTACACTGCTTCACGCGGATTTGGTGCAGTGGTCGGGATGTGCGACAGCACCGGAAGTTGACGGTTTAAAACACAGCCGCCATTCTGGCCTGTGATGCCCACGTTGCTGTGCCCGAGAAATGCGGCGAAGTAATCGCACCCGCAACCAAATTTTTTTTCTTCCACACAATGTCATTCGGGATACTATTTCGCACGTGGGCCTGCTGTTGTCTGAGTAAATTTTTAGACATTTTCATTTTTTCCCACCGAGCCGCCGCGGTGGCTGAGTGGTTATGGCGCTCGGCTTCCGGCCCGAAAGACGCGGGTTCGATCCCGGCCGCGGCGGTCGAATTTCGATGGAGGCGAAATTCTAGAGGCCCGTGTGCTGTGCGATGTCAGTGCACGTAAAAGAACCCCAGGTGGTCGAAATCTCCGGAGCCCTTCACTATGGCGTCCCTCATAGCCTGAGTCGCTTTGGGACGCTAAATCCCCCATAAACCATAAACCATTTTTTCCCACTCATTTTAGACTCCGCCTTCCGTCTCTCCCCTGCAAGTGTTCAAGGGCGGGGAAGAGGGGGGTGGCTAACAGGGGGCTGCTGTAGGCTTCACATACACGGCGATGATGACATTACACAGTTTTTGCCGTCACGACTCTCGTATTGCTATCGTAGTGTAACAAGCTTTGGGGAAAGAAAGGCCACTTGAGCACCGAGACAGTGCCCTGATCTGCGCAAGCAGACCTTTTGTGCCAGGCTATGTGTAGTAGGAAGAATAGAGAAAGTAGGGGATCGATGAACAAGCCCACGCCGAGAGGTAAAGCAAGGAATGGCGTCCGCAGGACGGGCACTATAGCAACTATGGTAAAACCGCGGTGGCTCAGTGGTTATGGTGCTCTGCTTCTGGCTCGAAAGACGCCGGTTCGAACCCAGCCGCGGCGGACAGAATTCCGATGGAGGCGAAATGCTAGAGGCCTGGGCACTGCGCCACGTCAGTGCCCGCTAAATAACCCCAGGTGGTGAAAATTATGCTAAGCCCTCCACTACGGCGTGCCTTATGCCTGAGCCGCTTCGGGACATTAAACCCCCATAAACCATAAACCATACCAAGCAGAACCCTCAAACAGTAGAAAAGAGGGAGGTTGTGTTATTTTATCAAACTGGAAGCGGGCTGCCAACCGTTGTCGCGAAAGGAATAGATGAGGTAGTGTCTGGTTTCGGTTTGGTTTTTATATGGTTTAACGCCCCAAGGTGACTCAGGCTATGAGGGAAGCCGTAGCGGAAGGCTCAGATTAGGAAGTGTGTAGCTCTGTCTCCTAAGGCTGAATGGACAGAAGTGGACAAAGGAAGGGGATCACGGATAGTAGCTTCCTCCATGGAGGCATTTTTGAAGAATTTACGGCTACCATACAGCGTTGATATTAAGCGAATCCACGTTCACCGGAAACCCACACAGTGTGGCAGTTTTGGCAGAGTTAGCTAAAATCGACTTGAGGGCTTGGTGGTACGCGTTGGAGGCTTCAAAAATAAGGAAACAAACAGTGAGTTGCCCGCTATGGCTTGGACAGCGGTGATAGGTGCTCGGGAAGAATACAACGGCAGTGGAGCCTTTAGTCAAGAAAGATATTGTTTTCATTATGAAGAGGTAGTCGCATACGTTCTGTGCGATCGACTACCTGATTGGTGCCCATATCCGTAATGGAGCCAAGGCTGAGCTACGTGCTGGTTTATATTGATGCAAGTTGTAGACGCATAGCCCCCTTCGCTGACCTGAGGTTAGTATCAGCGTAGTATGGGTCAGTACACTTCGGTACCTTGTGGTACAACGGCTTGCTCACATTGGTCGTCGCTATCGCTTCGATTGGAACGATTGCGGCGTTGCAGGTGAATTGTTTTTGTTTCCTCCACTGAATTCATTCCCTTTCTCCTGTCCTCTCTCCTCTATATGCACGCGGCAGTTGTATAGCGGCCGAATCGGTGCCATCAGAGAGGGAGTGGCAAGCTGTGGATGGTGGTAATGTTCGGTCTAGTTACCAGCGGAAAGTGACAGACGACCAAGCTATGAAGCGAACATTGTAGCACACCTGCAGATACGCGGGCCCCACTGTGCTGCTCATAAGATACTAGATAGCTCTTTCCCACTCAAGGTGGTTAGTCAAATGAATATAACCTCACCACTGCGTCTTATCTTCGTGTCAACTATGAAGGAAACAGACGTGTTTCAAGGCATATAAATCTTACATGGCTGCATCAACAGAATCATTTGCTGACACAGTTATGTTCAGCGATTTATGTTGGCATAGTTGAGTCGATTATGCTCTGCTCCAGAGATTGCACCGAATGGGGAAGGGGGTCTGCATACGCCCAGGCTGTCGTTGCCATGCAGAGAACCTGCTATATTTACTCATGTTGTCCAACATAGCCTTAAGGCATTCAAAGATGAAGCTGTGTGCGTCGAAAGAGTCTGAAAGCAGTGAAGACATCCCAATTTCGCCCATATGATTGATCTGGTAACGCGAGGAGGAGCGCTTAAAAGGACATAGCGGAGAAATTGAATTTCGTTTGTATTGTATCGACAGAATACCAGTCTCTAACCTCAGAAAAACCACTGTTACTGAAAACAACGCTTGTATAAGGCAGAAAAAAACAAGATTTAACATACAGGTATCGCCGCCACAGACCAATGTCGCAAGTACAAGCGACAGGATGAAATATCCGAAAAGAAACACAGATCTTTGAGGCTGACAAAAGTAAATGAAGGTTACGCGTTTGATCGATATTGAAGTATGTAAGTTTTGTTTGCAAGCAGCCAGTGCAGTTTTATCCACCGAGGTAGACGCAAAAAAAAGGCAACCTGAATTTAGGAACCCGAAGAAAGCCGATACTTGGCGGCGCAACAGACATCAACCTCAGTTCCGGTATGTTTTGGAGTGCTTCGCGGCTATGCGCTCTGCGTGCTCGCGTGGTTTCGTGACGCTTTTCGATTTGCAAGTGAGAAGTAGCAGAGGAAAACCAGACGCCCATCTAGGTGCTCCTCGGACGGCACGCAGCTGCGACGAGGAATGCCACCTGGGGATAGCTAGTGTTTCAGAAGCCTCCACATTAGCAAGCGCATCGCTCGGTGCATATGTTGGGTCGTATAGCCAGCGCTACGAGGACTATTATTAGAAAATTTAAATATGTCTGTACGTACCAAGTTTCTACTGATCAGTCTTAATGGTGGCTCGGCGGTGAAAAGTGCCGTACCAGTAGATTGGTTTGCTGCCAGACGCTGCCTACTCCTCGGCGCTCGCACTAAAATATTAGAACCCGCCACGTCAGCCCTAAAAAAATCGCACGCTTTGTAGGCTTGAGGTCGCTGAAGTGCACGCCGCAGTTTTTGAGAAAACTTTGCTGGATTGGGAACGGGATTAATCGTAACGCTGGTTCGAACGTAAACGCAGCTACAGTGGCTGACAGAGGCCCTCACCGTCCGGCCGGCAGTAGTTTTCCTTTCGGTTGCTGGTAGGCTCCACCGTTCGCTACCAGCGACCATGGAGTCCCAGCTTACGTTACATTTTGGCTATTTCGTCATCAGAGAGCCACGAATTTGAATTAGAGAAGTGGAAAAACGTCCTTGAAATGCGAATATAAATCCCTTAGCAATAAATGCATTATTCGCTGCCGGACAAGCGGCAACAAATTCACGAAACGCCGAACTCTCAGATTCTGCTAACAATATATATATATATATATATATATATATATATATATATGCGTGTAAAGTGAAAAGGTCACAACTGGTTCGATTATCTAGGTTTATTAACCAACAGTTTAAGACGGTGGACCGTCCTTCATCAGGGTTAAGTCGAATGACCTTCATCAGGGTTGCTGGTGAATAAAATGTTGGTGAACTGTTGGTGAATAAACCTAGATAATAGAACCAGTTGAAACAACCATGCCGCCGGCGGCATGGTTGTTTTTTCTGCTGCTTTATAAGTAGTTTTCTTTAAGCGATAGATTAATCATAGTATCATTATCCCACTGATTAGCACCACGCATTAAAAAAAAATTAAACACTCCCCTATGCACCTTGGTTTCGGCGACTGTTGCCTCCCTTCATATATATATATATATATATATATATATATATATATATATATATATATATATATATATATATATATATATATATATATAGAGAGAGAGAGAGAGAGAGAGAGAGAGAGAGAGAGAGAGAGAGTTCTCCTCAGCGTGCCTTTAAGGTGCGGTAGGTGAATAGTCAAAGGAAACGCACTCAACACTGTTTACGGCGTGCTTCCCACAGACTTCTTCCGGCCAGGAATGAATGAATGAATGAATGAATGAATGAATGAATGAATGAATGAATGAATGAATGAATGAATGAATGAATGAATAAATGAATGAACTTTATTTCTTGTCATAGCGAGTGGAGCCTGAGACTAAAGGTACCAATGACCGGACGAAAGGTCCCAGCCCCCTACAGTAAACAGTTTCGACAGCAGTGATAACAGAAGGAAATACATATAAAAAGCAAAATTACTCAATTTACATAAGTACAAAGATATCACATTTGAAATGCACTTTACACAGCCACAATGCACACATAGCACAACTGCACTCTATATATTCATTTTGTGAACAGATATACAAAACATACAAACTAACAGAAAGGGAACAGAGTGACACTGATGAAGAAAAGGAAAAAACATCGGCTAGTGGCAATGCGGTAAGCTCTTTTTTGAAAGTAGTCAATGAAGTGCTAAAATCTAACAGTTCCTCAACCTTGGTTAATATTTCAGTTGACTTATATCAAAACGTCTGCTTTCCATAATTTCTTCTTGTTTTCGGCTTGTGTCTGATGTTTCACCGTAGAAGGTAAGCAGCAGGTAACGTAACTTGAAAATAAATATTTCTTGCAGCTAAGGCTCAATTTATCGCACAGTGGTGCGCCACGGGGAATCCTCTGCCAACATTCCTCTACAACCTGACATGCGAGGACTATCTGGGAATGGTGCACGTTACGTGCGGAAAACCCGTTACTTTTAACGTTCCCGATGTCAACGGCCTTGGAGAGGTAAGTGCCGAAAAAGAAGTCCTGTTTTTTGTTCCAGATTTCTTTACAAAAAGAAACTAAAATCACAAGTTCTGCCGTGCATGCAAAGCAAATGAAGGCAATAGCTGTTAGTCCATGGACAACTTTGCCGAACTGGCGTTCTTCGCCTCGTCACTGCCTCCGATACAACTGTGTAGGCTGGCTCAATGCAGTCATTTTGTACGAGCTCACAAAAATATTTAGGTAATGGGGGCGGTTCGGGGAGAAGAGGCTGACGATTAGGGAACTGCTGCTTATGCGATTGCACGCAAATTTTGGGAGCGGGAAAGCTAGCCATTTCATCGCTGCAGCCAAACGCTCCAAACTGCTCGACACATGTGTGCTAGTACTCTGTGAGCGTTTATTTTGCGTATAATCATCCAGGCTAGTAAGGTTTGCACGGTCAGCTTCTATCTATTTTTATTCGGTTGTGAACACGGGACGACCAAAGAAGGGCAGGTTGTCTTTTATGATTCTTGTTTCTCTGCAACACACTGCCGCACCTAAAAGGCCACAGTTTAAAAGCATGGAGCGATCTAGAAAAATGTAATGTTTGTGGAAACATCCGCAATATTCCAGATTGTAGATGTTATTCTTCACAGTTTTGTGACACTCAGCTAGCAAGCCATGCAAAATATATACACTTTCATTTTGATGAATGCACGCCGAGGCGAATGCCAATGGCAACTGTGAGCGATGGGTGAGAGCGTGCGAGTATACTCTCAAAATTTTCTGACAAAGGAGCTATTTTACAAAAACACCTAGCGAAAGCCCAAATTCTGTTGCAATAGATATGTTGTAAGATAACAGTGTTAACTTGTATATGACCTCAACGTCTTCTTTTTTGTTTCAAGTGTGCCCAAAACAATGAAATCGAGCAGCTGTGTACGGAAGGACAAACCTTCACCGTAAGTTTGTCAATTACTGTCCTGTACACACTTATGATTGTTACCTAAAAGGATATTATTTAACAGTCTTGTTTTATCTATTGTGCCAAATTTTAATTTTATTTTTGCATCGTACTTTGTTGCCGAAGAGCAGTAAAGAGCGGTTTTCTGTTCTGAAAAGGCAAACGTCCTTAATAGAAGCATGACTATAAAGATATTTTTGAACTCATGCAGAAAATGGAGCACTGTGAAACTTGAAATTGCTACAACATGAAGATTATCCCAGCTTTGAACTATTAACAGTATATGAATTTACAATTCAGTGATTTATTATAGCTTCGATGCATGTTTTGCATCGCTCTCCTTATAAACATTTGACTATGAGAAAAGAATGTGTTTATCTTCACCGAGTTTCATGAAAGAAGCCATCAATCGTCCTTAGATATTGGGAGCAATATTCACGCAAGTAAAAAATATAATAAATAAATAAATACATGTGATATTAGATGAAGAGAATCGATGGTGTCGCCGCCGACTCAAGTACCTTTTCCTTAAAGTTAATGAATGTACAAGAAAAAGGCCTTTGCCTTTGGTTAAGTTGTTAGGCTGAAATAGCACCCGTAGAAACGTCAAAGGATTCCCTTGGAAAAGAGTCGTCATGAGAAAGTTATTTCACCTTCAAAAAAACTCTCTGCTACCCGACTTGTTTGAAGCCAAATTTATAAGAATAAAAAGTATTAATATAAGTGACCCAGACAGACTAAGCTGTAAAATATTTATTTAGGTGATGTTGAAGTGCGTATTTGAACAACAAAAAAACTAAGTAACTGATTTAGTCAACGAGTGAAGTGTTGTACTAAAGCATTTTGCACAGTGATTGACAGTTTCAGAAACTTCGATAACCGCACCAAAACAAAGGACTGCACACATCTCTGAAAGCTATGCTAATCACGATCGCTAATCATAAATGACATACATTATTTTTCAGTGGCAAACCTTCTCCGAGTTGATTGAACTACTAAGGGTAAGCAGTCTTGCTATTCGTGCTATGCGTCAGGCAAAACATATTGGTCTTTATGAAAACGGGTTGCTGTCACGTTTGAGTTTTCTTTTTTGGAAGACGGCATAACTTATTTGCTGATAATAATAAAGATTATTTAATGGAATGAAAAACAATTATTACCGCTCAATATAATCTTCTATACGCACCACGTGAATATGAAGACTCCTTATGATACTTATAAATAATGAGGTATTTCATGCAATGTGACGTTAATTCTTGATAAGTGCTGGAAGTAACATTTTTAACCTTTTTTGTACCACTCATGAGCTGTGCTCCAGTGGTGATATAGGAGCTGTAAAAAGTCATGTTTTAAAAACGGTTCACACACTTGTCGTTGGTGTGAATTGTCTAGCAGTATTTTTCTTCAATCTTTCCACTGTTTATAGACATAACTGCGTGTTGGAGTAAATGATTCGACATATTTTTTTTATTATGAAAATTGCCTGCTTCAGCCTGCGTTGACAGCTGGCCTCCACAAAATTTGGAAATTTTCAGCTACTTTAGCATCAAACACAGTCAATGGCCTTCATATGAGACATCCAATGTCGAATAGCCCTGCTTTGAGCGACACTGAAAATTAAATGTGCTGAGCTAATTGTTTCTGCCTCGGTAGCTCAATATGCAGCTCATTAACCTCCAATGAATCCGTCTGCCCGTATTGAATTTGTACCTGAACACAACCATCCGGTCGGTCTCTTTGTAAGTGATCTGAAGCCGCAGTCCTGAAACAAAATACACAGCATGAATCGATCCACGAATACCGGAAAATAGGTTCTCTTTGATAATTCTTGTTTTCTTTTCTTTCAGTGCATTTATTTCAGCATAATACCAATTCTGCCGTATCCTGAGTACTAACGACGCCGAATGGTTTTCATCAGCCTGCAGTAGAAAGAGTAGAAATATGGCTCTTGATAACATTGTATAGTAAAGCATAGAAAATAAAATTTTGTCTTCGGTTTGTTTTTATTTTTAAAGAATGCTTCGATATTGGTAATGACAATGAGGAATTTTTACCACGCAAGGTCATTTGTGCCAAAGGGCATCATGGCAAAATGTTTTGGTCTACGCAAGGTAGGGTGAAACACCAATTTCTCAAGCATTTCATTCCAATGAAGCCGAGATCGTAGCCATGGGCAAGCGCGTACCATTTTATCGCCGGTGAGCACCCGGCGTATTGGGGATCGAACCCCGCACGTCCAGTATGCGAGGTGGTTGCCCGAATGACTGTTGTGTTGCATTAAGCTTCATTTGCTCCATTCGAGTTCGGCTCTGTGGCGGACTTTATGTGGTCACCAGAGTCACCGTGCTGCCGTTCATACGCGCCTGCTCCGCAGTTCAACGCGTCCTACAGACCATGTTGAGCTTGGTCATCGCATTAGATACCCTTGCAGTGAGAAAGGCCCCTATCACGTGCTCCAAACTTTGGCTTTCTTCGCGCACATAGACGTCGCCACACAGAACGTTAATCTCATCCCGACGGCCGTTCTTGGCACAGTTTGCGGGTGAATTGGACAGCCGGCGATTTTAGTGCCGGCATGTCATCTATGAGCACACGGTACACGCCCCTTGAAGTTCGATGTCCCCGGTGTCCACTCTCTGTCCATGCATTTCGCTCTAAAACATGGTTCTTAGCGCAACAGGCCACGATCTATCCAAGATGTCTTCTTTGAGTGCCGCAGATTGTTAGTCATGAGGACGCGCGGTTCGCTGTCAAAGGATTCATGATGCTTTCGTATTTTCTTATTCGGTGAGCACTCCTTCCCGTACCCACGGCTAATTGTGGAGAGATGGCTGTCAAGCAAACATCTGGTCTGGCGGAACAAGACGGCGCGTACAGTCTTTGCCAAAAGTACCGTCTTTTTTCAGTCTTTGCCAAAAGTAACTGGGCAGCGGTGGTTTGATTCTTAGCTGCATTGCGAAGCACATATAGCAGCCCTTAAGCTCTGAATCTGTGTAAAGTAAGATCGACCATTGTGCTCACGTTACGACACCCTTCGTTCTTTAGGAGTGTCGTAAAGGGTCCGTAATGCGGTCGAGAAGCAAAAACCTGTTGTTCGGTTTCTTTTGGCAAAGGAGGTACATTAAGGCATTGGAAGAACAAGTGTACACGGAGCACAGTGGAGGGTGATGTCAATGCAGGTTTAGAGCTACTTCGGATAAGTCTACAGCGAACATTTAAACCCTTCAACGCTAGCTCTTTTCTTTCAGAAAGCATCAGAATGGGGTGCATTTGAACTCATGTTCAACTATTCTTCAGCTGGACAACGACTTCCTTTCTGTGGACGTTTGTCGTTCGGTACCAGCGCCTGGACATCGGCTCGTGGGCACTTTTGTGGGACTATTCTGACACCTACATGCCGTTATGAGTATGACCGATTATCTGATGCAATGCCATAGTTGCGCTTGCAGTCTGGCATTGTTTGCTCCGGATGGATAGCCAATAAGTGCGGAGGCATTTGCATGATCTGCCTTGAATATATAGAGTAACAACATTCTGTTTCATCGATTCAAATTGGAGGATGGAACGAAATCACGGCCGGTCATGAAAGGATTCTATCTGCTCGCCAAGGAAAAACGGCTTAGACTCATTCATGTCGTGCATTTTCACACGTACTGCATTGCTTAACTTTTAACGTTAAAACCAGTTTTTCCGGCTTCAATATTGTTCATAGCAAGACATTACATTTCACTCACACCAAAGCAGCTGCCCAGGACGTGAAAATACTATGCGCTTAGGGACGCGGAACTTTTTGGATTCAAAACAACAATAGAGCCACCGAGGTGGCTCAGTTGGTATGGTGCTCGGCTCCTGAACTGAAAGACGTGGGTTGAATCCCGGTCGTGGCGGTCGCATCTCGATGGAGGCGAAATTCGAGAGGCCCGTGTCCTGTGCGATGTCAGTGCACGTTAAAGAACCCCAGGTGGTCGAAATTTTCAGAGCCGTTCACTACTGCGTCCCTCATAGCCTTATTCGCTTTGGAACGGTAAACCTCCATAAACCAAACTGACCATAATAACAGTATAATAATAAAGCTGATGAGTAAAAGCCCAGTCACTGTCTCGCTACGCATGGACACAGATAGATATCGCACTCCATGTGAAGGGATGAAAGAGGGGGTAAAGATAGGAATAAAGAGAAACCATATTGTCCGCTGTTCCCTACATTTTTGTTAACGTGCACAGGCCTCGCACTGCGTACTAATATATTTTGCATTTAACCAGCATAGGCAGGGGGCCGCGGCAAGCCATGATTCGATGTCGTGACCTCGTGATCTCAAGAGTCGCTTTATTAGCACGGTAGCATTAAAGGCCCCGTTCTCCAGAAAAACCGGTGTGGGCGTCGGCGTCGCAATCGAACATTCAAGGTCATAGCTCTGCCAGGTGGTCCCTAGAGAGCAACCTAGAATGCAGCTGGGCTGCCAAGGTCATGGGACCATGCTGCGTGATCACAACCTGGCTACCACATAATGAGAAAACTGTACACCGTGAGAGGTGGCAGTTAAATTAATGATTGGTTGCTCGGGAAGAGCAACCCGGGCCTCACAAGGCGCACCGCTAGGACCACTAGCTATGACAGGGCAGTGGCACATCGCTTAACAGCTGCACCACTGCGCCAGGAGAGGTAAGACGACTCCCAGGGATCTATGAACGTAAGGTAGAAAATGACCTTCTGTATCTGGGGGGAATTAACTCATTACGTTATCGCGTCATATCCTTAAGGCAGAGCAAGTGCTTCCTCCAATTTTGTCGCGATGCTTATCCTAAGTTTAGGCGATCGAGTTTGGGACAAGGCGCCTGTATTTCACTGGCTGAAAAATGCGAAACACCCGCGTGTAGTACAACGTCAGCGCACTTTAGAGAAGCCCACGTGGTAAAAATATTCATAAACCCCCCACTACGTCGTCCCTGAGCGTCCATGTGTTGATGAATAACTGTAAACAGACATACAACTTTGTATCACAAGTTCAAATTGAATTTTAGTCGTAACACGAACACTGAGGTGCTGTAAAGTACGACTGCTGCACAAGAATCGCCTAGAACACAAGATTGTGGAGAAGGAAGCGTTCCAATGAAATAACAAATGTAGTAAAGTTATAAACGATAGCAGGCAGTGCAAAAAGGCAGTAGCACCAAAAATAACAGTTCCAAAAATCGTACCTAAAAATAAGCCATGGTCGCAATACAGCATTGCGATAATTAATCGATTAATATACGCAGACGAATGAATGGCATAATACAGAAAAGGAAATAATCATATACAAGAACAATCAGGAAATAATTGCGCAGTTATCTGTGGCCCACCGCGGCTGGTGATACAATAGTACACACATGTGAAGGCATACTGCACGTTGCGGCTGGAGTCATCGATGAATGCACACTAAAACATATTACTACCCTCGCGATCGCGCAGTCTGCTCTTTTATAGATTTATTCATTTCGTGGTGGTCGGCCGTATTGACGAAGTTGTCGTCCTCACAAAAGCCGCCCTGACCTTCAAAGGCTGCGGCGACTCACGTAACCTTTAGGAGCTTGCCTTTCACTCCGTGGCCTACACGAGTTCACAATGCTTTCTTGCAGTGGCTCAGAAGTGGAATTTTTTCCCGAAACCAGTTCTATGGTAAGAGTAATTAAGCTCGCAGGGATTCGTACGCATGTCAAAGGTCTCTGTCACTGAGGACACTTAGTGGCCACTTAGTAATGAGAATACTGCTTCTTATGGATATACAATGTGGACGATGCCCTGAACCGAAGAAGACAGCAGGTACACTCAAATGGTCTTTCGTTGTTGCGCACATGTATGACCAGGTGGTCTCTGAGGTGGTCTTTTCTTTGGAAGGTTGCGAGGCACACTTCACAGACGTGAGGCCTCTCGCCGGTGTGGATCCTCTCGTGCCTGGTCACCATCCACCTGGGTTTGTATATTCCGGCGAATTAAGTTAGTTTAAACGCAAAAAACGTAACTGCCATATCTGAAGCACACTTGGGACGAAGCATAAATGCTGTCGTAACAATCCGAATTCTTGGGGGGAATGAGCGGGAAACTCTTTGAAAGTTCTTATGCTGGCCTAACGTGAAACATTCATTGGCAATTAGTTCGTTAAAAACATAATGACGCAACCATTAAATGAAATATTTATACGCCCGCAGAGTGCGAAACATTGCAAGTCATACGCGACTGCCGCAGAGAGAAAGAAATAATAAACATTTATTTGTAAAAAGGAAATCGAAGCGGATTATGGGTGGGGTCCTCAGTCCAAGACTCCAGTGGCTTCCGCCGACGCTTTGGCGATGGCGACTAGCGCCTCCTGGTCTTTCAGGGCAGGGAGCCGCTGGTCACCTTTACCTCCCAGTGCTACAGCGCCGCGTTGTGTGGCCCTGAGTGGTTCGGTTTAGCTGAGCATGTCAATGCAATGCGCGTGAATGTGGGAATTTCGCCACACCAAGGACATGTATTTGTGTATAATGTTGGGTGAAAGTGGTGTAGGCGGTGGAGATTGGGGAAAGTAAGTGTGGATGCGTCTTAGGTAGTAAGTGTCCTCCGGTTAAATTTTCTTAAGTGGCGGGTGGTATAGACGCCTATACAGGCGGAGGGTCTCTGGCGGGTTGAAAAATGAGTTAGGAGGTGAGAGTAGAGTCAGTGTCCATGATTTGGACCAGCATGAACTTTGGAACACAAACGAAGAGAGACACGTGGAACACAGAACACACTGTTGTGTTCCACGTGTCTCTCTTCATTTGTGTCCCAAAGTTCATGCTGGCCCAAATCATGGATTCATACCAACTGGCCCAGAAAAATGCCATTTTGCAGAGTCAGTGTGCCCCGCTCGGTTGGTATAATGTCGAGCTTGGGAATCTGCTCTAATATTTCCATCGAAACCTGAATGTGCTGAGACTCAGGTGATGACATTATCATACGGCAGATGGCCGCCCAGTCCGCGGAGAGCCGTGCGCGGGACAGGTCCCCTCATATAAGCTCTACAGACAGGTAGGGGGTCTGTAAAAATGCTGGTGCCGTGGTTTTGGGTGTCGCTCATTATGGTGGTGATAGCTATTGCAAAAGCTTCTGCGGCCGCCGGATCCGGTGCCGTCAAGGGCACTTCAAGACAATGGAGTGCTGCCGGGATTGACCGCAGCGCGAGCATATCTGTGCGGCTGTTGCATAGGAAGCCACATCTACACACATAGCCGAGTTGTCCTGGCCGTATTGCCTACGGATGCGGCGAACACGGGCCTGGCGGTGCGGGGCTTGTGACTCGCGGTTCACGTAGCGAGGGACAGAGTCCATGCAAAGGCGTGAGCGGACAGAATTTGGAAGAACTCCTGTCAGTGCCAATGTCCTGTTGGCTTGTGGGTCGCCTATCCTTGAAAGGATGGCCCTACCTGCCGAGGTTGTGAGTAGACGTGTCTGTTGGCAGTTCAGAACAGCCTCCTGGATTTCCCAAACGTGTTGTGAACCCCGAGTGCAAGCAATCTTGTGGTGGATGTACACATGGGGAGGCCCAGAGCTGTTTTAAAGAGGCTACGGATAAGGAAATCGATCCTACACATGGCGCTGCGATCAATATTGTGTTATGGGAGACCATACTGGATTCGACTCAGGTCCAGGGCCGTAATGAATCGGATGATGTCGTCGTCGCGCATGCCCTTGCGATGTCCAGCGATACCTGGTACCATACGTGCGATATTGAGCACAGACGTGCGTAGAGTGGCAGCGGTGCGGGTTGGCTTGCCATCATGCTGGATCCAGAGGCCAAGCACTCGGATGAGTGATTTTTCTTCTGTAGGGTGGTTGTGAATTTCAAGCATGATTGGGCCGGGGGAACGACATCGGGGACATGAATACCGATGATTTCCAATTTGTCCGGTGCACATTGCATACCGCTGGTCTGAACAAAATGCTCGGCCACAGTGATGGCTGCTTGTAGGGCTTGCTCTCTGGCGGCGAGGGACCCTCGGGTTGACCAGATGGTGATGTCATCCGCATAGATAGTATATCCAATGTCGTAGAGTGTAGAGAGCTTGTGGACGAGAGGGGCCATGGCTATATTGAATAGTAGTGGTGATAGGACAACATCTTGTGCAATGCCCATGTCAGGTGTTTGGAAGAGAGGCGATCTAGTAGATTCGATACCTATCGTGGGTGTTCGGGCAGTGAGAAAAGTGGAGATATATTGTAACATGCGAGATCCACAGTCTATCTCATTTCGGCCTTCTAGGATTGCAGAGTGGGAAATGTTGTCAAAGGCGCCCATAGTGTCAAGTGTTAGAAGAAGGTGCTCTCCGCCGGGAGGTATCCCCGTGAGGTCTTCGTGTCTTGCGTAGAAAGACCTAGTCGAAAGCCGAACATAAAGGGGGGTAAGAGATTATGACATCCGATGTAGTTTTGCAGGCTTGCTTGGATGATTCGCTCGTATAGATTGCCCAAGCAGGAGGTGAGATATATGTGCCTGAGAGGAGAGAGGGAGGTTGTCTTGTTGGGATTAGGGATGCGTATCACCTCTGCATGTTTCCACTGTGGGGGTATTTTGCCTTGGGTCCACAGTTCATCAGTGAGGTGTTGGGTAAGTGCTTGAAGGGAATCATTGGAGAGGTTGAGTAGCAGCGCGTTAATGGTTTTGTCTGCCGGCACCTGGGGCAGTAGACCGGCTGCAAGCGCGGTAGGCTGCGGAGACCTCTTCATAAGTAATCGGCGCTTCGAGTTAGGGTTGTTGTGGCCGGTGTAAGTGATAGGATAGGTAAGTGGCTGTCGAGCGCCGAAATATTTGGAGCGAAGGGTGTCCAGGAGCTCTTGGTCAATGCCGGTGAATTGATGGGCTATTGCTTGCAAAATTCTATTGGTAGACGCCTTTGTTCTTTCAGGATGTAGACGGCTGGGGAGTATGGCCCATGTTTTCGAAGTACTCAGAGTGCCACGAAGGGAGTCGCAAAATTGATGCCAGTTTTGGATGGAGAGTGCGGGGCAGTCTTGAGCTTGTAAGGTAAGCGGCGCTATGTGCTTTCTGAGGGTTCGATTATGTCGTTGTCGGCGCCATCTCTTGAGTAGGCCATGACGGGCCTCCCAGAGGTGGAGGAGATGGGGGTCGACTGCGGGATTATCAACGGTCTGTTGGAGGGTTTGCGTGTGCGATTGATTGGTGTCACAGAGGGCCTGGGTCCATGCCGCGATTTCAGTAATAGAGATGGAATGTGGAGCCGCGGATCTGTAGGCTTCCCCATTGGTAATGTTTGATACCGAGGGGCGTGCGGTGTTGTGGGGACATTATGCTGATTGAGGGTATGTAATGGTCGCTTCCCAGGGTTTCCCCTAGGTGAGTCTAGGTAGGTCGGGTGACATTCTTAGTGAAAGCGAGATCCGGAGAGATGTCACGGGAGACAATATTACCTAGCCTTGTGGGGACTGAGAGATGACTTATTCAGGTAAGTTGTGCTGCGTCTGTGTCCACTCTGTCCACGCAGCAGACGTAGGCTATCTGATGCTTTCTTGCAGCCGGGTGCTTCAGCGCCACAAATCCGGGGTATAATTTTCGACAACTTGTTAATGGCTTAAAAACACTAGCGGCATCTTTTGTCTGTTAGCCCCTGTCTTCAGACTGTGTGACATATTGTGCACATAATCATAACTTTAGGTTTGTAGCGCTATGTCGTTTTCAAAAATGCCAAACCAGTTAGCCCGGCAACGTATGTTATTGAAGTACTTGGACAGTTTCAGTGACATGCGAAAACTGGTGGTGAGGGGCCAAAGGCAATTACGGCGAAAACAGTGTTTCTTAACTCAGTTAACTCGTGACTGATTTAAAACGCCACGCGTAATGCTCCTTAACAAGCCAAACACTGACGCTGTTAAAATTGCGTTTGGCTTCGCGTCCTGCCTGCCCTCAAATCATTAGGAAATGTACTGAATCTAGTGCTGGTAACCAGTTACCGGCAACAACTCACTTTTTAGTACTGGAATATTCGCAGTAGGAGCAACGATATCTTCGCGGTGGCCGGCTGCCGTGCTTGCGCAAATGGTGAACTGCTAGGCCTTGCGCCGTAGGAAAGCGCTTTCCGCAGGTCTCGCAGGAGGTCGCCTCACGCTCACGGTCCGCCTCTGCGTCTGGTCCTTAAGCGAAAGTCAAAAGTTTGGCTCACTAACTCGTCACTCGATCATATTTTTCACGAGAAAGCCCTCTCCCGAGCTATCACTTATAATAACGCCGCACATCGTTAAGAATTCCGTGCTGCTAATGTAGATCTGCTAAGAAAAGAACACGGCTCTTGTTGTCTTGGCCGCCTTCGAAAACTCTGAATGCTGGGAAATATCTGAAGAACATCAGTATTGTCTGATGGCACTGTGCGATGGTGGTGATAACACGAAGGCATTCGCCACAGAATTGCAAATATCTAGAATACATGTCTTTAATACAGCCACCACCGCCAGACCTCCATATTTAGGCCGTCTACCAGTCAAAGCAGTCATAGCGACAGCAGTGACAGTGTTGCTTTCCTTTCGAGCCAGAGAAGACTACGTCAGTACTTGAAGATTCAAGTTTTGTTGCACTAAAATTGCTACGAAATTACATACCAAATCAAGTCATCACACTACGAATTAAAAAAAACAGCCGATTTTGCGTAAACGTTTGATTGCTCCTTTTTATCCCGACCCTCGGGGATTCATCTGTGTCGCGAGGGAAACTTCTAGTTGATACGGCGTAGAAATTTAGAAAAAGGGCTCTTTGATCAGATGTCGGTAATTGTCAACGAACTTCACTTCTGCTCACACTGACCAATTGCGGAATCCACGTGTTTCTGGCCACGAAGCACGGCCAGCCAAGTATCAGCGTTGAGAGGAGAGATCATAGTTTAAGTCTGTTTCAATGGCGCATTTTTTTTACAAAATGCAAAAGCAAACAAGGCGATAAACGAAGCGAAGGAGCGAGTTAACCTAAAGTTTAATTTTCGCGCCTTTCAGTTTTTTTTTTTGCAATTGCCATGGCTCATCTCTTTGACATTGCGTGAGGAACGTAAGAAATAACGTTGTGTTCTCTGAGAATGAATTCTAAGTTGTTGAGGAGTGCCCTAACTCTCTCTATTTTATTGTGTATCCGTGCAAAGTATTTTTTCATAGTTTATATGAAACGCCTTCATGTAAATATGAATACTCGAGTTTAACTGCTATATTTATTAATACATGGCACCTAAAAAAGTAAACCGAGGTACATAAGACTGTTTACGTGTGAGAAGGCTATAGCCTTCCTGCTCCCTCTGTGAACGAAGTTGTTGCGGACAGCGGCGTGACGGGTAGAGAGAAATGTGTTGCCACGCATCCGGCAGCGTCCTACCTCTACATGGCTGTTCGAAACAGCCACCGCGGCGCTGCTGCTCCTCTTCGGTTCCGCATGCTGCGGCGTGATGTAAGCCGATGCCACACAGCTTTCAATTCTACCTCTGAGCCGTCGCCGCGACTCCGCGCTAACTTCGTGAACGCAGTCGCCGCCCTACTGTAATATTAATGGCCAATGAAGTTTACACCCCAACCACCATCTATCACAGCCCACGCCTCTTTCCTCACCAGCTGCTGTATCATGTTGCATTCGGATGCTCCGACCGTCTGCAGGTGTACGCCATCTTTTCTGGGTACCGTGGGGTGTTATCACACACACGCACGCACACATACACAGATGGGTTTTCACTCAATGGGGCAAGTAAGGCTTTCGCCTTAAAAAAAGAAACTAGAAGGTTTATTGCACATAAAAAACTGTGGTGAACATGATGACAAAAAGCTTGCCATTCCATTTCCATCTTAGCTATTTAACGCATTTCAGTTCACTTTAAAAGGGACTAAATTACATTTACTTACTAACTGTTGCAAAAGATTGGAATCAAATGCAGCTCAGAAATAGATGAGTTCACTTATAACGCTCACATATATAACGAACGCTGACATACTACGAACGAGTGCGGTGCTACAATCAAAATGTGCAGTAGGGCACTGGCAAATCGTCTTAGATGCAAAGAACAACTGTGGCTGCACTACCCTGTTATAGTGAACGAGACGAGGAGGTGGCGTAAACTCGCCCCAGAAATTCAAAAAGTCGTGCTTCGAGCTCAGCGCGGAAAGAGAAGAGTGTATCTTAGCTCCCGCGACCCCACCAGGAAAAAAACGTGTCGGCCTAAAGAAACAAAAGATGGCACTAAAACCTTTGGCAACCGCCGGAAAAACACGCGTCGGCCGTCCACTTGCCAGTAATTGCCTGCGTGGGTGCCGGCTTGGCAAAACATCCAAAATGGAAACAGAAGCGCGCTGGGCGCGATGCAGTGGGAGCGTCGAAAGCGAAGCCCCTGTGCGTGATCATGGACCAATTAACGGCAGGGATTTGACAAGTTTGAATTCCTTGCAGAGCACGCTGGCCACATAGTATGTTTCAACTGGGCAATCGGCTTAATCTTTTCTGCTGCTACCCTGTGCAGACAGATCCACACAGCAGAGAGTGAAGCTCATTGAGTGTTGCGCACTTGTGCTGGGCTGCTACTTTCGTCACTGCATAGGCCTAGGAACAATAATTGACGTTGTCGAAGGCACACGCGGCGAGACGCATGTAGATATGTGGCAACGCGTCGTTGACGCCTAGTTGAGCGGACGTTGCATCAAAAAGTTTTTTGTAGTCACAAAAAGTATTGCCATAATATTTTGGGACCTGACAACAGAAATTCTTTTAGTAACAACAGGATTGGCCGTGGTATTGAGCAGTCTCGTGTCGTAACAACAGAGCCAGTTCTGTCGCAACAGACAACTTCAGAACGCTACAGCAAAACATCTGTCATAACGACTGGACGACAAAAGTTTCTGTTGTATTTTGGGACCCGCTCTGTCGTATTTTTCAACTGGAATTCGTGCAGAAGACAACGTTGCAGAGCCTGGTTCTGATGAAGCCGTTGTACACTAAGTGCCCTCTATTACCATTAGGAATCTGATTAATGTGGCCGACCCTCTCCCTACGGTCGTACACGCTTCGACCACGATTAGTTATATCGCGTCCTTAAAGCTGGTTGCTGGCAGCAGGAATCTCTGCAAGAAGAACATGACCACCTTGGAGAGCCTGGAGAACGGCGCCTTGGGGTCTGCTTTGAAGAAATCGATGCTTTGAAGAGTCGACGACGTAGTTTATACAGAATAATTTTCCATCTTTGGCGCACTTAGTATTTTTGCTGTAATACAAGGAGTCCACTTACTACGAACAACAGAAACAAGGAATGCAATCTGCGTGACCGTCACCTTTGTTATAAGTAGGCTCGGCTATATACTAAAGTTACGTAATGGTGCCAAATCTGTCGAGTTACGTGATAGAATTACGATTAACTAATCAAATGCAGAGAACTGAAATGCGACTTGCTATTCGTGACGGAACAGCGATTCAACTAGTATGAGACTATACTTAGGGCTTCTCCACCACATTTAAGAACACTTAGGAAGGAAGCGAACAGGCATCGAAGCCAAGAAGGATAGAGAATGTTGCGACTTTTTATTTGCTTTAAAAATTTTTTTGTGTATGGATAAATGGCGAATTAGCAGCCGCATTGATTGTACGATTCATCTCCCCTTGAAGGAAGCCCACAATCACCGAAACCAAGGAGCTCTTCGAAATGTTCTGATCTTTTATTGATATTTTTTAACGTGCGGCGTTTATTAGAAGAAAATATGTAGTGCGCTTATTTCCAGTACTAATTCCCGATTGATCAAGGCTTCAAATAAAAAAATAAATGAAGACAAGAATCACTCCCTTATGCTTTTTGGTTTTGGTGTCTGTTGCCTTCCTTCCTTTGTATGTCTTGATGAGCTCCTCATTTAGCTTGCTTTGTGCTCTCAATAATTATAAACAGCGGAGCATGACGTTAAAAATGAATCTAGAAAATGAAAAAAAAACAGAATAAATAAATAACAACAGCGGTATGGTTTTAACGTAATTAAACGCAGTAATCGTGGAGAACATGTGTTTAGCCTGTTTGGCTCCAGGCTTGGTTTTCTGGGTCGTCGACACGTCTGGCGACAATATTAGTTTAATAGCAGTATTAATTCATGTAGACGACGTTTTTCAATGCGAACCGCGAGAGTGTGTTGCAGCTGAACGTGAGGCGTGATTGGCTGCGGCGATAGCATAGTGCACTCGTGCAGTGTGCAGATAAGCTGATCTGTGTGCTCCGCCGCGGATTCGGAACCCAGTCGCGGCAATATTAAGTTTATTTCTGCATGGGCTGTTGCTATGCTAGGTTTGGCCCAGGTTAGCCTCAAGGCCATGCTTCATACGAACCAAGCGAGGCAGTTAGACCTCATGAAATGGTGCTTGCGCGCATAAAACTGAGATTGCAGCAAACTTTGCTCGTGAGTTCCGTCTTCTGTAGCACAATGCACTGCACGCTCCAGCATCGCCAGGCTTACAAATAGTAGTTGAAACCTTGCGAACATTAATAATAATAACCTTAATTTTAACTTTAATACATGTTTCAAATTTGGCGAAATAATGTCCACTTCCGCTTCCGTGCGTTCATTTGCCGGTATGAGTAGTCAATACGGTAGTAAATACATGTGTTATCTATCGCGGCTGATTCTTTTTGTGTGGCTAAGGGCGCATGAAATCGCAAACGAAATTGGCAATTTATTGATATACGCAACGCTAAAATAATTTAAAATGTACAGACTTGACCAGAAGAGAAATTTCTTTGAAAACGAAAAATAGCCTAAGCATCAAGCACCGGCTGCGAGCCGCCATACACTTCTGTTCAGTGCTCGCACTCAATACATGCTCAAATTTACTGGTCCAGAAAATAAGTTTTTCTAAGAGAGAGCACTAAAAGAGAAATTAAGTAAGATACTTTCTGGCTTTTAGCTGCTTTTTAAGTGGAGGAGGAGAAATTTGTGGCATTCAAATACTGCGAAAATGGACAGTTACTGAGCCTAGTGGCGCCGTCCCAGGCTTCCGAAGTAAAGGCGCGTCATTCCACGAGATCGATGCCTACGTTAGCAGTTTACTCGCGCTGTAGGGAAGCACACTTTTTCTTTGTTATTAATGAGTCATGTTGAATGTTTGCAAGAAGTGTCATTTGCGCATACATTTTGGTTTGTATTCAAAACTTGTTAATCGAAAATGAGCCACAAAGCAGCCTCTATTTTGTTGCCTGTCGCCTTGTAGCGCAAGTGGGTCTTTCTTTGACCTGCTGCTTTAATGAAATTTCCGATAAGTTTTAGCGTCTCCGAAAGCAGGGTAAGAGGGCTGACTAATAAAGCCTTATTAGTATAGCCATAACTGGGATGGTCTCGTGGCTGAAGTTTCACGTAAGAAGATCATAGCTGGCTTCAGATGTCTTTACAATCTCGCGGTGCCGGAAAAATGTGCTAGGTGGATAACTTTTGCCCAGGAAATTATTTCACGCATCGTAACTTACTCAATGCGATCACTGCAACAAGCGGCGATTGATTACAATATCAAAAGAGCGAACATTATTCTTACGGAGGTGCTGTAGATCAGCCAGCACCTTGTCGCCCGTCTCGTCGATGTCCTGCTCCATGGCGGACAATGTGTCTGCTTCGATGACCTGCACGAAGAGCCGGCAGAACGGACAAGTGCGACGCAATACGCAATGATTTGTGCTTTAGATTGTAGGGATGCACTGGACGGTACGGCTTTCTGCATTATCAGGTGACCTGTGCGCAGCTAGCTCAATTCCAGTTCCATAGCTATGCATTGTAGCCCGTCTGTAGAGCTGTTTGGAAATAAAAAATAATAATAATAATTGGTTTTTGTTGAAAGGAAATGGCGCAATATCTGTCTCATATATCGTTGGACACCTGAACAGCGCCGTAATAATATATCGTTGGACACCTGAACCGCGCCGTAAGGAAAGGGATAAAGGAGGGAGCGAAAGAAGAAAGGAAGAAGAGGTGCCGTAGTGGAAGGCTCCGGAATAATTTCGACCACCTGGGGATCTTTAACGTGCACTGATATCGCACAGCACATGGGCGCCTTAGCGTTTTTCCTCCATAAAAGCGCAGCCGCCGCTGATTTTTTCGCACGAAAAAGCATTCTTACACATGGTTGTATTGTAGTTCTGGAGACAAGCACGAAATATGTACAAAAAGCACAACATCCATTTTTATACGAACGACACCAGCACATCCGCTGCCCAGTTAGCTCCTGCTCTCCAGGTTTTGTGAAGCCCTGTGCTAGCGCACGTTCCCAAAGGGAACACCGCTTCGCTTCTTTAGTGCTTCTACATGTGGCGCTGGTAAAGACGCATGTTCTTTTCCATTTTATGGTAGTCACTATAAAGAATGTTTTCAATTGAAATGTGATCTACATTTTGCAGTCTTTCAGGGCTACTTTCAAACAACGTTTATCGTCCTCGATAGGGGCACTAATAGTGAGACGCTAAAAAAATAACGGCATCAATCCAACTTTTGAGCTCTTTTGCTGTACCAAGTGTCTGCCACTGCGTTTTGTCAGGAAGGTAACCTACCTACCAGTGCTGTTTAAAAAGAAGATATAAATCAACCAGTTGTTATCTACGGACTTCCATGACAGTAGCGTTATCCTGTAAACCGGACCATGCCAGTTGTAATGGATAAATTGTAAAGTATGTAGTAGAAGAGCCACACTCAGTAGCACGTGCAATGTTCGGAGAACAGTGTACACTGAGTTTGCACCGAAGCAAGCGCACAGTTTCCACACTGAACTGATTTACGCGCAGTGAGTCTCTCCACTGCACAACACTGAACAATTTTCGCAAGTGCTTGCCACATTTTCACACACAAGCAGGAGAGTATCTGTGTGCGATTCCTGGAATTGCCGATATATGAAATTTAAATATCTCGTTGTAAACTAAAAAACAGCTAGTTCAACACGGCTAAACCTAGTAAGACGAGTGAAAGCTGTATTAAGCATGCTTATCCAGTCCGAAGCCTTTCCACATCGTGAAGATCATCAGATTCCGCTCGACGGCGAGGACAAATCCAGGAAGCACTAGTTGCGGCACGTTACTCGCCCATGGCTTTGTGTGAAGGTAAGCACACGTCACACGCTTTTATATAACGAGTAGCGCGTCGCGTGGTTTCCGGAAGTTGCGAGAACGCCGTAGGCTCCACGTACGTAGTTGTGCTGAGGCACAGCGAGTCACGCGATTCGATTGTTGCGAGGCGAGCCAGCGCCATCGGCTCAACGCGCGCAGCTGTGGAGAGGCGTGACGAGTCAGATGGCATGACGTCAAAGCCAAGCCTCATCTCTTGGTTTGAAGGTCAAATTTTATAGCCGCCGGACCTTAAGCTTTGTACAGGAGGAGTATAACTTTCGCTTTAAAAACGAGGTGGAGATGAAAAAAAAAATGGGGCCTGTTTCTGTATCAGGAGACTGAGTAGGTCAGAAAAATTCAGATGGTACTCAAGACTGCTTACGTGTTGTGAAGGTGAAATAATTAGGCTGTCATCGTGTGCTTTCGACGTCGACGCATGTTGCGCACAAATGAATGAAACGAAGACGCGCATCTGAACGCTGAATCCATAAAGGTCCAAGCAAGACACTCACACCCGCCGCGGTGGCGCAGTGATTAAGGCGCTGGTCTAGTGAGCCGGAGTACCCGGTTTCGAGCCCGACCGTGGCTGCCACGTTTCGATAGAGGCGAAACACAAAAGGCGCTAGTGTGCTGCGCGATTTCAGTGCGCGTTAAAGATCCTCAGGTGGTCGAAATTATTCCGGAGCCCTCCACTACGGCACGTCTTTCTTCCTTTCTTCTTTCACTCCCTCCTTTATCCCTACCCTTACGGCGCGGTTCGGGTGTCCACCGAGATATGCGAGACCGTTACTGCGTCATTTCCTTTCCTCAAAAAAGAAACCAGAAACCAAGTTTCCAAACATTCGGACACTCGGTTTGAATACCTGTCGCGAGCTAGCCTCCCGCCTCAGTAAGAGACGTAAGTTATATGCAACGAGGAACCGTATGACCCCGCCCGCAATTGTATACTAGGAACGGTTTGTTCACGATTTTGATATTTTTTAATTGGTTTTTGGGGGAAAGGAAATGGCGCAGTATCTGTCTCATATATCGTTGGACACCTGAACCGCGTCGTAAGGGAAGGGATAAAGGAGGGAGTGAAAGAAGAAAGGAAGAAAAAGGTGCCGTAGTGGAGGACTCCGGAATAATTCGACCACCTGGGGATCTTTAACGTGCACTGACATCGCACAGCACACGGGCGCCTTAGCGTTTTTCCTCCATAAAAACGCAGCCGCCGATTTTGATATGAAAATTCGTTTTTGGGGAAACGAAATGCCCAGTTACTATCTCACACCTCGATGGACACCTCATGCGCGTCTTAAGGGAAGAGGTAAAGAGCCTGACAAGGCATACAACTGAAGGTGCATGTGTCGTCGGTTCGAATTCTTGTCGCAAACTGGCCTCGAACTTGACGAGCACATGTAAGCTCACGGTAGCTCAGTGGTTATGGCGCTCGGCTGCTGACCCCAAAGACGCGGATTCAATCCCGGCCTCCACTATCGAATTTCGATTAAGGCGAAATTGTAGGGGCCCGTGCACTGTGCGACGTCAGTGCACGTTAAAGAACCCCTGGTGATCGAAATATCCGGAGCCCTTCACTACAGCGACCCTCATTGCCGGAGTAGCTTTGGGACGTTAAACACCATAAACCAAACCAAGACAAGCGGCTGCTGGTATGAGAAAGAAAAACGGAAAGGCAGATAGGTTAACGACTAATGTATTACTGAAAACTGGCGCTAATTAGAGGTCAGGTAGTGGGGGAGGTGTATATATAGAACTACATGTGTGTGATTGTCTTAAGTCGCGGTGGCTGGCTTGATGTATGCGTCTTACGGCCACGTGATCCCGTCACCTTATTTTTCTGGCCATTGCCGGGAGTGTTTCTGTCGCCTGTGAGTAATCACACTGAAAAACAGACGCCGCAGGCTTTTCTCGTAAAAGGACTACTAATGCTTTCACATTATTAAAGAGAACAGAACAAGACCGCCTTTTCACAATGCTATCACAGGCCGACCCGTTTTGATTACCAGTTAGATCTCGAATTCAATGATTTGGCTAACTTACCGGGACAGCGCGCAGCGCTTCGGGCTGTGAAGAACACATGTCACGGGATGAATTAGACGAAATGTCCATGGCTGCTAAGAAGGGCTCAGGGCCCATGGGTAGGCAGCCCGGTCACCTGTCACGGCATGAAGGCGCTGTCTCGCCTGGCTCCTCGCAGGAGACCGGGCCTCAGCCGCTCACCAGGTCTAGAACACCATTTCCGGGCTGAAGCGAGCGCCGATATCGAGCCTGTCAGCAGACAAAACGCCCATTCACCTCCCTGGTATTCGCCCCACAGAGACGGTTCGAACTGATGATAGTGATGACCATGCGCCATGACACTGCCTCAAGCATGCGTGCGAGGCACTGGTGAAGACGACGCTTAATTCCATTTTATATCATCATCATCATCATCATCATCATCATCATCATCATCATCATCATCCTGGCTAAGCCCACTGCAGGGCAAATGCCCCTCACATGTCTCTTCAATTAACCTTTTCCTTTGCCAGCTGCGGCCATGGTATCTCCACAAACTTCATCTCATCGCGCCCACCTGACTATGAGCCCTGCTACGCATGCGTTCTCTTGGAATCCACTGTTATCATCGAGCACCAGCGGCTATCTTGTCTTCGCATTGCATGACCTGTCCAATCCCGTTTATTCCTCTCAATCTCGGATAGTATGTAATTAACCCGCGCTTGTTTCCTCACCCACTGTGCCCGCTTCCGGCCTCGTAACGTTGGAGCTATAATTTTTCTTTCCATAGGGCGCTGTGTTGTCCTTCAAGTTAAGCCGAATCATTTTAGTTCGCTTTCACGTTTCTGCCCCATAGTTGAGCACCGCTTCAGTATAAGGTTCAGTATGAAACGCATATCTGATTTCACCTTATGGCTCGTCTGACAATTCGTTAAACAAAAATATCGGCTTAAATGCATACCGAAATGCGACATAAATGGTAACGCAGGCCCAGGGGAGACAGTAAATTATTTTTATGCTGTTAAGTTTTAGAACAAATGAAACGATAAATTTCGTTAACGAGGGATTGTCATTGCTGTCTTGATGAAGCTAAAGGAAACTCTAATCTGTTGCAAAACAGATCATATATTTTTCTCCTCTATGGCATCAAGTGGAACTGTCCAACCGGAAGGCGTGGGAATGCAGCTTTGAAAGACTGGAATAGACGACGCATCTGAAGGAAAGAGAAAATATGGGAGTGGCGAATGCAGCTTTGAAAGACTGGAATAGACGACGCATCTGAAGGAAAGAGAAAATATGGGAGTGGCGAAAACTGTGAACCGGGGAAAAACGCGACTTCTGGTTACTCAGCGTTCCTAGACTTTGTCTCTGGCTGTACTGTTGCGTTGCCCGAAGGCTACTCAGTCGTAAGAGAGGCTAGGGCAAAGGGCACAGATCAGAGGGAGCACAGGACAAAGCGCGCGCTCCACCCGGGCACTTCCTCACCGTCGTATGCCCAGGAATTGTCCGTTGCACGGCCCCGGCATTAAAAACACCGTCGCGCTGTGCTTGAGGGCGCAGCTGGGCACTGCGAGATTTAGGGTTTCAGGTGAGAGAAGTGGACAACTTCAGGTAGAGGTTGACGGGAGGTGGCGTCCGGGAGCAGTCTGCGAGGCGTAGTCCCTCTGCCTGCTACCGAAGAAGGAGTCAGCGGCCTGCGAGCCGCAGCCCCTCGGGCCAGCACCGCAGATTTCATCTGCGACCTGTGAAGCCCAGCGTCTCTGGCCACCGCACCAGCATTCGTCAGCGGCCTGCGAGGCGCAGTCTCTTTGGCAACCATCGCAGAGTGGGTCAGCGGCCTGCGAGGCGCAGCCCTTCTGCCGTCGCCGCTTAGTTCATCAGCGACCTGCAAGGCTCAGCCGCTGTGCCCGCACGTCGCAACAGAGTTAGTCTGCGACTTGCGAAGGGCAGTTCCTGTGCCTGCAACCGCGATGCTCCTTAAGCCATGTTATCAAAGAGAATCAAAACCACGGTAAAGAGTCAACCACAAGAGCCAGGACACTCGTCAATAAACCCGCACTTACACAAACCACCATGGCCTTCTGCCCAGTTTGCTGACGCGCCCTCGAAAGCGACGACCCTACAGAAGACACAAGACCGAGGGACCAGCGTACGATGACATGACAAGTACTGCTCCTGCGCGGGCCCAGCGAGTTGTGCTTGCTAACTTCAGGGCGCCACTGGTAGCGACGGAAGTCTTTCTGCGGGTACAAGACCTACCACGAGACGTGGGATGCTGACCTCGATTTCCCTGCAAGATCAGACTGCAAGATAAGACTTGCCCGCTACTGGTGTGTCCGGCCTTCGAGGGGGGAGTGCGGTTACCAAGACCCCCTATTGCTCGTCGCAACAAGCTGCGCAGGTGGAGCACATATCATGCTGCGTACTTCATATGCGAACGGGTGCATCCGAATGTAACGAGCCTGTTGCTAAGTTGTTCATCGACAGCCCGGTGAACATTTTCGCGATCTCGCCAACAGCTCGATAAAGGCCGAGCGAGCAGCGCGCTGAAAGCGATCAGTGCGGGTGCACTTACCGCGCAATTTGTGGTTCCGGCTGCACGGACCAGTCGCCGGCGAGGCGCTAAGGCTAGCGTTCTGCGGGCCTCCATGGCAAGCTGGCGGCAGCGTTACAGCAGTACTCGGCATGAGCGGCTGCAACATCAGCGCCGCTTCATTTGTGTACCGTGGAGGCTCGACTATCGTCTCAAAGTTTGTTGCAGCGGATAGGGGCTTGTTTTATGTCAGTGTACCCAGTATTTCTTGCAACGATGTTCTCGTTGAAAAGTTGAAATGCTCCGAGGCTACTGCGCGGTTACACCACTGTGAACGCTATGCCTTGCTAGAACCACGTTGCGGGGGCATTTGCTTATTGGTGTGTGTTCATCTAGCCCGTAACAAACGATGTTGCCAGCTTATTGTTCTGTGTCTTTTTTGTCACTCGTCAGACGATACTTCGGCTCGCATACTCCCCTGAAGGCGGAGGTTTCCTCACAGTTTAAGGCTGTTAACGTGAGTATAATTGCCATTATCGGCCCTACGCGTCAGAATGCAATGTTTCTCGGCAATATTCATAACGGGCGGACGATCAGCAGACTCACTAACGAGGACTCCTGTGTTTCTCCGTCGTTCACACCGTTATGTCGGACACCTCTTACTATGTCCTCGTCGTCACACCCCTCGTTGGCGTCATTTTCCTGACGACGCTGGTGCTTCGGAAGGTGGCAACTATGTTTTTTTGCTCTTCTCATTTCTTTTCACCCGATGATCCTTCACTTTTACTGTTCATTTGCTTTCAATGGAACGTCAATTTTTCGTCCTTGGCTAATATCATTCGGTGACAACTGCCTTCTCTTTGACTACTACTTCTGCATTTCAAGCGGAAGTTGCTTGTCTACCATTTGCTGCCATCGCTTTCTTTATCTAACAATAATATATGCATTTTAGGCCAATTTACCGGTGCTTGTTCCCTCAAGGGTATTGTTGACGGCCGTGCCGGCATCTCAAACATTTCCTCAAGTTCGCTGTTTAGTAGTAAACTTTAATGACCCCTCTAGCAACGATGCAGTCAGGGAGGTTTTTTTATTTTGTTGTCTAGCTGCTTCGACTCTTCAGTCGTTTCTACAGCGTATTTCTCGCGTGGTCTTTAAGCTGCTGCGCTGCTAACTTCGTTCTCGTGATGCATTTAGACCGACCGCTGGTCGCGGTCAGCCTTTCTCAAAGTTGTATTAATCGCGACTGAGCTCTACAGTCGTGGCTTCCCAGGCTGTAACCGAGGCCAGAGTGGCATACAAAAACTGGCCCATTTTGCTTCGCCAACCGAGACTATTACGTGTGTCAGTCTTCTCAGCGTCCGCATACTCAACGTGGGTCCGCTTCTGTTAATAAAATTTTCGGGGTTTTTGAGCGAAATCTTCACGACCAACGCTGCAAAAGCCGGCCTAACGCTTAAGACTTGACCTTGACTTTGAACAAATAAAATAAATATTGCCGCGACCGGCGTTCGAACCTGCGTAGACGCAAACAGAAGATCAGCTTCGCTGCCACTTCACGAGAGCAATGTGCTATGGCCGCTGCCTGTGACGCCTTGAGTTAAATTGCAACAGCCTCTCGCGCTGTGCATTGCACCCCGTCGTATTCACCAACTTCCAACTGGAGCGCGAACAGATCAGATAACTTTAATAAACATGAGGGCCTAGGCTGAGTATAATATCGTGGCCAGACGTGCCGACGACTAAGCAAAGCATAACCAAGAGCCACTCAGGCTAAACACGTGCTTTTGCACGTCTACTCGGTTTGACTGCTTTAAAACTGACGCTACCACTTTTTCCTTCTCTTCAGCGACATTTCGGATCCCTGCGTGCGTCACAAAATTCGGCGCACAATCGAAAAGCCGTCGCGGTCCGTGCGCGGCGTACATCAAAGATTCTAGAAAGTTTGAGAAACGAGCACTGGTTGCCGGCAGAGTGCACGTAGCATTGAGCGGGTTCAATGATGACCTCTGCACTTCGCTGGCACGTTGGCGGCGGCGGGTCGGAAAGAAGCGATTCGAATTCTCTAGACGCCACTCTACACTCTGAACACAAATACACCTATATTTGAGTAAAAAGAGTGCACCTTTTTATAAAAAGGGTGTGCGCTAGAGGGCAGTTTTTCTCCCTTTTTACTCTATTTGTTTAAAGTGTACACGCATGACCAATGGCGACGCGCAGCTGTACGGCTTGTACTGTGCGTAAGTGCGCGCCTTTCTTGGCGCGAAAAAACGAACAGAAGCGGCGCGCTCTTTATATGAAGGACGTGTACCGCTGTCTGTCAGCCGCCTTAGCTAGGAGCTTCGTAGAAGCGCTACCATACGATTCCCGGCAAAATACCGCTGTCGCCCAGCCACTTACCCGCGAGGCAGCATATGCCTGCATTTGGGACTACCGTCGGGATCCTCCTGTCGTCGGCCTGTCGTGCCCGGTGAAGAAATTGTGTTGTTTTATTTACCTCTGTGGTGTTTTAGGGCAGTTCAAGTGCAAAATATCTCTTGTATTCAAGTCTAGCTCTGTCTAGTGTTACTCTGCGCGTGTTGCATTGTTTTTGAATCACTTTGTAGGCATTATTACGAAATAGTAGAATTTCCCCTGTTTCGTCTCTTTGCTATATAAAGTTTGTTTTCTTTGTTAACATTTCGCTTTGATCCATTCCGTGGCTTTCGAACGGCGAAAGCTGTGCGCAAAACGGCCACTCACCTTTCCGCTTGGTAGCTGGCTTCTGCCGAAGTTTGCCACGCTGAGTCGAGGGCACCTCCTCTGAGACCGAGCCCGCTACCTCTACACGCTCTAAGGGTGTCTGGGAATGCACGCGGTTAGTGCGCGAAGGTGATAGCGCCTCATCCTGTTCTAGTAAGTCTCTTTCGGCAATGGCCTTTGCTTCGCCGTCTTGTCCACCTTCATCTCCGGCACGCCCCACCATCGCTTCCACTGCTGACAGAATAGGAGACGGACGTTATAATGACGCCTCTCCGATATCAACATGCAGAAATCGCGAAACTGTATGCTCCGGTTTTAAGGCTGGTTACACACCAGGTGGAAATTGTTTTCCGTCGCGTGGGTTGGACTGTGCATCTTCGACTAGGCAAGGTGCAGAGGCATGTGGCACAAAGGTATCCTTTTCTGTGACCCTCTGGCCGTGCTGATTTACCACTGCATATTCTCCTAATTTGTGACGCTCCTCACAGAACTCCTCACTCTTAAACAATTCTGTTATGTTGGCTTTCAGCTTATACGAAAAACTCAAGTAAGCTGAGCTACTCTTTTTTTCGTACTGATCACTTTCGCGAGTATCCGCCGCTGACAGCCAATATCTCCAACAAAAAATCTCTCAGCTCATCACAGGCCTCCAAGCCGTCGTTTAAAACTTCTCGAACTCATGAGATGCTTCGCTGGAAAGAAGGGCTAAAAACTACGATACTCAACAACACTGCCGATGCGCTTCCGCAGAGAAACGGGTTGAATTCTGCGAGATACTTTGCCATATCCGTTGCGATGAGGATGGGCGGCCGCATGTCTCTCGAGTGATGACCGTTAACATCATGCAATGCAGAAAATGTTTTATCCCTCCTCAAGCATTGCCGATGAGCTTCGTGCTCAAGGTCCATCAACTTGGTTACACAAGCAAGCTGTTTTAATGCATTAGCGATTCTTTTAACATCTTTATATTTGTTTGCATAACAAAACAGAGGGAGTGCGGGCGAAAGGTGTGTCAACACCTGACGAAGGGCTACCGTCCTGTGAAGAGGCAGTTTACAAAATAAATGCAAAAACATCGCATGAAGACATACAGTATACAATATGCAATACAATATACAGGATACAAAATATGAAATATGCACAAAACTATACAATGAAAAACAAGCTATGTATAATAGATATCTCTGGAAAATCAATGTACAGGATATACCAAGATAATACTGGGAAAGAAAAATAGAATACACCAAGTGGATACTTAAATATAAACAATGTGTGAAAGGGAGAAACGTCTGACAAAGTATTGGACATTATCCGCATTTAGCCGTTGTTTGTTTGTTTGTTTCTTTACCTGTATCTTCGTTCGTTTGTTTGAATAGTGTTTTGAGGTAGGCTGATTACCTACCTGCCGCCAGTGGTAGCACCTTCCTAAAAAGGGCCGTCGTGCATCACTTGACTGCTGCAACACTACACCAGGAGTGCCAGAAGGACTTCCTGAGATCTACGAGTTTAAAGGTGAGAATGAACAATATGGACATTAACAAATTATCGCTATCCGAACAACTGCCATCCATGAACACCGGATCTGCACAATGGAACCGAAGTGAATACCGAATTGCTAGCGCACCTAATTGGTATTTTGCCTTACTACGCAAAATCGACCAATATTTTTTCCTCTAGATGCTCGTTTCCCACCACCCCCCTTCACCTCGTCATTTCTTTTCCTCTACCCGCCGTTCCTGTCTGTCTACTTCTTCTAGCCCCCCGCATAGCTTTCCTTTTTAATCTTCCTCTTCGCACTAACAGAGCTGGCATTCTTTTTAACGCGGCAGCCTTACGTTTCCCGTTCTGCAGGAAATCCGGCGTCGTCGGTGTCGTCCTTGGCAGTGTTGTGAACAGAAGATCCGGACCGTGCAACCTGCCTATTGTACTACGTGGTAACCTATCCTTCGGATTATGCGCAAACCGCCCCACCGTGGAAGGCGCCAGTTACACTGATGATTGGTCCCGGGAGGTTGCCCGGCGAGAGCTGCCTTTGTCTCAAAATCCGCACCAGTGACTGTGTTTGAAAGAGCCACCTTACGGGGCTGTGGCGCGTCGTTTACTACTGCACCACCGCACCACAATTTGTATAAGGACTACCTGTGACCTAGACAATGACAATGTGATGTAGACGATGATGAGTTCCTCATATATGGGTATGTAGGCCGAACCTAGGCGACGAAGGTGGAGTACTTGAGCTGGAGGGATCCTTAACCCTTTTTGCCTCGGTGGTATCAATTGACACCACAACACAAATGCTATCGCATTGTACTTTTAAGAGTAGGTTCAGCGTTATGTGATGGTGGAAGAAAAGCAGTGTCTGTGACGTGCAAGGTAAAAAGGAGTCAGTGCCCCTGAAGGGACCCATTAAAGCTACCGCGTAATTTCCTTAAGAACGAGTTAAGTACCCCTTCAAATTTGCTTCCTTCTTAATTCCTAGCGGCGTTCCTGGTAATCAGCCCTCGCATCATTTCGTCAGCAGGCACTCCCTGGCCCAAGGTGATGGCCAGCATATGCTCATATACTTCAATGAGTTCCTTGATCTTGATCTGGTGCCTTGTTTTTTTTTTAAGTAGTTCTCCATCTGCCTCCTTCCATCATCATCGTCCCCCATCGTGACCTTCTTTTATCTCCTCTTCCCGTCCCCCAGAGCAGAGTAGCAGGCCGGATACTTATTTTTCAGGCCAACCTCTCTTCTTTTCCTATCAATAAACCCTCTCTCTCTCTCTTGATCTGAAGAGTTTCAATCGTTCTCAATAGCCTTTTCCCGTCTGCACTTTCAGAAATATACTGTCGCTCACAATGATCGAGGTACAAGTGTGACACGGGCAATCAATTCTCAACTCTGCTTAGTCCACTCCCTCGGTATCAGCCCTGGTGTTAAAGCCCTCCTACTTGGCTTCATACCATCAAGTCTATGTCCAGTGTTTCACGCAGCCCTTCTGAAAACTACAAGAACCTGTGCTGGTGAAGTTTGGTGAATTGAGGGGAGAACATCAGGTGCTCACAGCGCCCAGTCGCTGACGTATGTAGATCCCGCGGCTGCCTTTCCCTGTTGCCTTTGACTATCCCGCCATTGTGACCACTGTTGTGACGTTGTGATCATCAACGCAGGTCTGCCAAGTTTCCTGGAATGTCTCATAAGACCATTTTGCGGAGGCTCGCGCCGGCCCGTAGTCATATGGTGATGACGCTCTTAGGGAAACAAGGTGAGCTTGGGCAGCGCCAATCAACAGGGAGCATATCTTCCGCAGAAAACAATCTGCAGGAACTTCTCTGGAAAACGTCCCGGCGCGACGGGTTCTCCTCTGCTACTAGCACTCTTGCAAAAGCTACGCAACCGCGAAAGGAGAATTTAGCAAGTTTTAACAAGCTGTGGATTCTTATATTTCTGCGCGTGATTGTTCTGTTTCCCAACTGTGTATGGAGAACAATCTACGACCTCCAGTCAACCTCTCTGGCATGCAGCGACGCGAGTAAGCCGGGCAGTCTCCAGTTGCCAGTCATTAAAGGGGCTTCGCCATGGAAAGGAGAGTGCCTTACCACTCCTTATACAGCGAGAAAAAAAAGGCGAGGAAATTTTCCCACTTCATTTTCGTTCATAATACGGCACAGCTTTACGGTCACTTGCCACCTGGCTAGGTGAGTGGTGCTGGGGTGTCTATGTAAACGTGGAATTAAACTTAAAGTGGCCTCAAACAATTGCACCGCCCGAGCCATTCATTTCAATGAAAATGTATATCCCTCTGTCCCAGAGGGTAAGTGTGCTCTAAAAACCAAGAGTGCCTTTGTCACTGTTCGTTACTCAGTTCGTGAGAACTAAGGGTGCACCCCGTGAGACATCGTTAAGAGGATGTTTCATTACACTATGGTCACACAGGATTTTCTGTCACCAAAAAATGTTGCCACGGTAAAAGAAAATAGAGGGCTTAAAGTTGCCTGTAGCCGATTCTTGTATACGCGATAAGTTCATAGAAACCTTGGGTCTCTATTAACGGTAATCTGGTGCTTATAGAGAGGTGTTTGTCATAGGCGACATTTCTCTTGTCCGGTTGACAATAGAGTGCGTCGAAAATTCCAAAGCACGAGTAAGAGTTTTGAGTGGTGTCAGTTCTCATGATGGCGATTCTTCTAAGTATATTTTATGATATGCATGACTGCGTTCTGTTTCAAAGTTTAACACATCGTTCTTATGCTGTCAACTTGTTTTTTTTTAGTTTCGCCGATGTAGGTTCTTGCAGTACGCGCCTAGTGAAAGTGTTACCGTGTTCATTGAGGAGCGCGATAATCGGAGGCTACCTTCAAGATATTTGAAATGGCTTCACTGGCTTCTCGGACATAAGGAAGAGTGATGTCTTTCCGGTGTGGCGTCCACTCTTCTTGGCTGATTTCTCGGCGCATGTTGGTCTGTTTTGAACCGGAATGGTTTTCCGAATGAAAGATTTTGGGTAGGCGTGCAAGGAGCATTCCTTGAAAATCACGCATTTCTCTGTTCTACTCCACAGTGAGTTTCAACTGTTAGTTTTAATTTCTTCACATCTGGTGTGTTATAGTTTGGTTTTGGCTTCATGGGAATTTAACTTCCTAAAACGACTCAGTCTATGAGAGATGCCGTAGTGAAGGGCTCCGGAAATTTGGACCACCTGGGGTTATTTAACCTGCGCGCTGACATCGCACAACACACGGGCTTCTAAAATTTCGCGTCCATCGAAAAACGACTGCCGCGGCCGGGTGTTATGGATGGTGGGCCAATTTGAAGTGAAGCGCAGTGCCAGCCGCAACAAAACTTTCTGCTGGTATTTCGACGACTGTTTCTGAATCATCAAGAATTCCCAAATCCGAAATTTTCTTTTCCACTGAAATTCCAAAGAAGAGGATATCTAGTACAATCTGGGAATGAAAGAAGAAAAGTCCCATCAGTTTGTGGATGCTCTAGTATCCAGGATATGCAACCCCAAACAGTTCTACGTAAACAGCAAATTTCTGCACACTGGCCGATATCTTCACTTCAAACAACCCGACCATCTACAAGACAAGATTTGAAGACATTAATGCGAAGAGTTGAAGCAAGCTGCCGCACAGAACCAAAAAGAATAAAAGCAATACACACGATAATAAAACCTTCATTTTAATTTCTTCACAGCTGGTGTGTTATGGTTTGGTTCTGGTTTTATAGGGGTTTAACGTCCCAGTGCGACTGAGGCTATGATGGACGCCGTAGGAAATGTCTCCTCAAATTTCGACCAATTGGGGTTATTTAACGTGCACTGACATCCATCCATCCATCCATCGAAATTCGACCGCCGCGGTCGGGATCGAACCAGCGTCTTTCGGGTAAGCAGCGGAGCGCCATAGCCACCGAATCACTGCGGCGGGATTGAACGTTGTATAGACTTAAACGAAATAATCAACTTTGAAAAAATAGTCATGTTCGGAGTCAATATAAATTTCTGAAAATGCCGCTTATCTTCGCATACTCAAACCAATCCAAAAAAGGTCAACCACACAGAGGTCAACCATCCATCAATCTAAGCCTAGAGGTTCAGCTCAGAAGCTCCATATCCACAACAGTGATCATATCCACACAGCCCGGCTCTGTGACGCACAAGTGTAACCCTGAATTCGACCATCTGCACTCTTCTAGCACCCTTTACAACACAGCACTCCTCCTTCCCCAAAATGTTGGTAAAGGTTCCAGCAAACTCACCCTGTAACCCCTTCAGGAGGAACCCGGAAGACTACGAAACGTCAGGTGATTTGATTGGAGATCTTTTGCAATTTATTGGACGTGTGGTTTGAACAGTGACCGTAATAGTTTTGAGCACTGTGGCCAAATCGGCTCATTTTCAAGATTCCAGATTTATCTTAACTTTTCCTGGAGGACGGGGAGGAAATGGGCTAGTGACCCAGTTACTATAAAGATTGTGATAGTTGTGGAATGCGGGGTTTACAACGTCCTCAAGTGATGCATGGGTTAAAAGCCAGGTAGCGGACTCCAATTTAACCCAGCTGTGGTTCCTTGGCGTGCCCTGACGTAATGCAGTGCATAGGAGCGTGAAATTCGGCTCCACTAAAATGCTGCTCCCGCAGAGAGACTCCAATTCTGCGACATAATCTCCAGTAGCTGAAAGACGAAGCCGCTTACCCATCAAGGCGGGCAAGGAAAGATCCATGTCAGTGTATTCTAGCGTGTTCCGGTTACCTGCGATTATCGTGTTCTGAATTCATGACAGTCCGGATTTACAAGCAGCAGCATGCAAAACACGGGAGAATATTAATAACGACTAAGAAAACTGTAGAGATCAGAGTTCACACGCTTCAGCTCCACAAAACATGAGGCGACCCATGGGCACGGAATATCAGTATGCCCAATAATGCATGCACGACAATACAAGAAGACGTGATGGCGACGCACGTTTCAGTAACCATTCGCCTTCTCGCTCTTATCAGCGTTGGTTGTTAAATCGAATCAAATTTATTCCTGCCTTGAAAAGGTATACAGACAGCCGAGGCGCAGAAAAAGCTGTAAGATACAGCTTGACAAAGCCGCAGCTCCCTTTCTCTTCACAGCGACTTGACAGCAAGGGTTATAAAACAAAGGCAATTGGTAAACGTATCAACAGGCATACAAAAATGAATACAAAATAAAGTGAAACAGCAATATGCAATATTAAATCGACAATCACACTGGATAAACACAAATCGATAGCAAAGAAAAAGAATAAAAATATTCTGCACATCAAATTAGATAGCACGCAATGATTTTTTTGACGAACTGAAGAGGTAAAAATTATTATATGCGTATGCATTCAAGCATTCAAGCAAATATGCATTCAATCATTCGAATCCCTCCTGAATCTCCCAAAGTGAGCCGCAACTGCAGCTTAAGTTAGGGTTTACGCAAAAAGCGTACAGGCGCTAAAAGACAGAGACAGCGCACACATAAGACAGGACTGACGCCAGTCCTGGCAACCAACTAGCTCAAATCAGTCTTGCTAAGTTAGGGTTTCGCGGCTAAACAGTGCCTTCGACGATCGACGTGTCTTCGACCTTGATTACAATGCGTGAAACTACAATTAAACCTGACCCTTAAAAAGCGCACGAGTCCATAATGACAAGAGTACGGTGCGCGTCGACGTCTTCTCTTGTCAGAATGACGCACTTGTAACGTTGTGACAGCGCTGTTGCTAATAGTCGGGACGTGGACATCCCGGTGCGTACGTTACATCTTTGATGATTTCTTTCAGTCCCCGCGTACGACACCTGTATTCTTCTTTGGCTGGGCATTCTGGTCTTTGGGTTGGCCTAATTCCAGCTGCCTTCAGGAAGTTTGTCCACCTTTTGCGTCTCTTGCCGGGCAGAAGATTTTTGCACACCTTATTGCACTCCTCCAGCGTGTCGAACCTGCATTAGGTCGGTGATAAAATAAACAATGAAGGGCACGAAGATGGGCACGTTCTAATGAGAAGTACATGACAAAGTAAGCGTTTTTCCGCAAAAAAGGTCCCGGAATTCAATGCAGGCAGCGACACCACGCGTCCGTTTTCCGGAACTGCAGAATCGTCAAAGCAGCTTTACAATACACTGCCATTCAGTTTCGCACGATAATCACGTAGGTTGTTTTGGGCCAGTGGGGCGAAATTTTTTTAGTTATTTTTTTATTCTGCTACCTTTAGAATGCGAACCGTTAAGAAAACGTATCAATTGTACGGCGTAGTGTGGTGTACCCTATCTACCTGCACAGGCTAGAAGGTACGATTCACCTTACACAGCTTATTAACTGACCGGTAGGAAGAGCCACCTTCCAGCCAGTTGGCGGTGTTGGCACCTGCCAAGTAGAAGGAAGGAGAATCCACTTCTAAAGGAGACGATGGACAGACCGGAGGATAGATGCCGCGGATGCACTCTCCCTAAAAAATGACTAATTATTATGATGAATAATAAATTGTAATATATATAAAATGTTACAAGGTAAGAATATTAGGCCAGATATTATAAGTGTATAATAAAAGGCACTCATGGCAACAAAATCTAAAGCTAACGAATCGTTACTGCATCATAAGCCCTTTCACTGGCGAATAAGCAAGACGATGGGCAGAAAAAAAATGAATTGAGGTTTTCAAAAAGAAATTCATAAAAGTGACCCTGTGTGCCAACTAGTACAGGCGCCTTAAAATGTGTGCCGTGAAGGTCAGAAGCATGGGGATAGAAGAATGTTTTCTTGGCTTAAAATATTTCTTTGATTTCAAGTTTTTCCCAGGTGTTTCTGCATGGGTGACCCGCTTAACTCTGCTTGCCGCACCTATTCAAAACGTTCTCGATGAAGCAACCTTCCCCCATTTTAGCTATCTGTGCCTCTTTTGGTCAAATAGCACCAATATTGTGCGAAAAGACGATTACAGTTTATGAAATAATTTTTTTAATCAGTCGCATGAGGGAGTATTTTTCAATTTCGCACCAATCATTTCAACACGGAGCGATAGTGCAAGCAGGGCGCTCAAGCTGTCATCCTCTTCTCGTACTAAAATATTTTAATCAACTATTTTTTATCGCTTAAAAGTGAACTCTCCTAGGTACTCTATTACATGCGGCAAGAAAAGAAAATATTTAAAATAGTGTACGAAAACCACTTATCCACGCCGACATAAAATTGCCGGTCTTCCTGCGATAAGGAACAATTTGAGCGGCATCGGATCTCGTGTTCTCGAGTTATTAGCCTTGCAATAGGAGGGAATGATGTGGCATCAAAATTGAAAACAAACAAAAAACAAGTGAAATTATTGTGGTGAACTGTGTGTGGTAGTGACGTAAACACACCTTTTGTCTTCGTCGACGCAATGGTGGTCCTTCATCGTCTCGTACGTCACCTGGTGGCATCGTCTTATTCCATCCGAGTGCACGTACATAAAGTAGGGTTCGTTCATGAGGGTGTGGTTGCAGATACCACCCTTGTGTTCATGTATGCAGCCAGGCGGAGGGTTCTTCTTATTTACGCAGTTTTTCTGGCAGCTGTCGTAAGTGTAGTACTGTGTGTGCCCTTCTGGGTTGGTGGGGCATTTGCCCTCCTTGTATCCCCACCGCTGGCACATGGTTCTGCAACACCAACAGCCAATGCAGGGGTGAAATGTAACGATCAGCCCTACTTAATTTTCGCCGCACCACCGAGACACGAATGTTCGGAGATTGTATACCTCTCCCTAAATACACTGCATTTCGCTCTTTCACGTGAGTAAGCAAAAGATGATTTCTTTGCACACTCGTTGTACTGAACAAGACTTCAGGAAGAAAAAGGGATGCACCTAGACGAACATCACGATTAGAGAATAATCTTATTCGCAAAAAGTTCTTTACAAGCTATGGATAAATGTTAATATACCACACCATATATCCCATGCAGCATGCGTGGCTCGCTGCTCCTTCGTCGCCATCGCCAAGCAGGAAAATGAAAAATGAAAATAGTTTTGGGGGAAAAGAAATGCCGCAGTATCGGTCTTACATCTTGGCGGACACCTGAACCGCGCCGTAAGGGAAGGAATAAAGGAGGGAGTGAAAGAATAAAAAAGAAAGATGCCGTAGTGGAGGGCTCCGGAATAATTTCGACCACCTGGGGATCTTTAACGTGCACTGGCATCGCACAGCACACGGGAGCTGCGTTTGGCCTCCATCGAAACGCGGCCGCTGCCGTCGGGTTCGAACCCGAGAACTCCTGATCAGTAGCCGTGTGCCCTAACCACTGAACCACCGCGGCGTGTCCAAGCAGAACAGCCACGCGCTAGAACGATCACACTTAAAAAACGATCACACTTAGACATCGCGATAGAAGCGGCTGCCTTGCCACCCTTCTCTGTAGCAGGTGTTGCCGGCAACAGTCCGTGCATCTAAGTCTATCCGAGCTGCAATGATAGACACCTTCATTGCTACCGATACTAGACTGGCAATCAGCGAAGTTCAATACTTGTGGTGCGACACATGGCTGATGCCTTTAAACCTCGATAAATTCCAACTGTTGTTGTTCTCTCGCAAACGCGCAGTTATTCATCATTCGTACAATATTAACTCAGTCACGATTGTCCCAACAACGTCATATAAGTATCTTGGATTGCATCTGACATCTTCACTATCTTGGGTAAACCATGTCCAAAGAATATGTTCGGATGCCTCCCGTGTCTTAGGTTATCTACGACGTAACCTCAAGTTAGCAACTCCCGAAGTAAAAAAACTTGCTTACCTAACATTTGTTCGTCCAAAACTTGAATTTGCATCATCCATCTGGCATCCCTCTCAAGCTTACCTCACCGCCGAAGTTGAGGCTTTCCAAAACCGCGCGACCCTTTTTATCACCTCTAATACACTAAAGAAATTATCACTGCACTCAAACGTTCTATCTCCCTCCCCACACTTGAGTCACGCCGCATTATTTCACGCCTTTGCCTACTACACAGCTTTTTTTACCATCCGACGTCAAAGCACCCCCTGCTGAAACCACCAATCCGAACTTCCAGTCGCCTCAGCCACAGCCACCCCATTTCCAGCATCAAGAGCCGTACTTTAGCAATGAGCATTTTTTTTTCCTGACGCAATAACCCATTGGAATGCCCTGTCAAACGACATAGTTTCATGCAACGATCGCAAAACATTTCGCCCGAAACTGACTAGTCATTTTCAGAACACGTGAACTTGTAGTTGCCCTGTACTTTTTCTTGCATTTCTTCCCTGTATTTTTGTGCTTTTTTCTTTTTCTTTTTTTGCTTACCATTTTGTAACCACTTGATCCTATTTTAGTGGGTTTTTTTTTAGTGTTTACAGTTCCAGTGTTAAGTTCATTGTGCCTATGTTTTCATCATGAGTGCATTTACACAAACCAATTGGAAGCCCCTCCGTATGTAATGCCTTCGGGCCTTTAAGGATGAAATAAATGAAATAAATGAATTAGGGAAATTCTCGTCAGGATCACTTATTGGACGCCTCGCTACGGACGCATGCGAATGTGCTACATAGGCACGGCACCAAGAAAACACGAAGAACTTGACATCACTCAAGTCGGTGTACCTGTCCGCTTTGCCTTAGGTTGTGCCTTCCTATGATGCTTTATACTGTAGCTTAAGGCGAAGAAATCGTAGTTCAGGCTGGACACTTACCTCTTTGTGTTTAGGAACCAAAAGTCGGGTTCGAGTTTAGTCTCATTACAGGGTGCGAAGTACTTAGGTTGGAAGCATTTAAAATCCTTTGGCCTTTTTATGCAATATTGCTCGCATTCGTGCAGGTATTTGAACCGGTTGCCATTGCAGTGGCAGATGTAGTGCAGGTAGTCTGTAGTCGACACGCATCTTTTCGTGTAGGCCTCGTAGTAGTACCCGAACTTGCTCTTCTCGCAGTAGTAGAGGTACGTGTCGACCGGAGAACACTGCGGAGAAATTAAAAGGTGTTGCTTCGTTGCAGTCTCGACTCGAGCACAGTCGAACTGCACTGGAGCAGATAGTCCTCGCAGTGCCAGCTGCGCTGAGCACGACGTGGTTCGTAATAAGGGAGTAGTTACTCATTGACATCCACCCGAGCTCAGCCTTCTGGCTACAAAGGAAAGCTATACGGCTCTCTCAGAAACTTCGTGGTGAAAGAAAAATTCGTCCTGGTACGGGGCTCGAGCCCGGGACCACCGCTACACCGGAGCAGTCGCCCTACCAACTGAGCTAACCGGGGCGGCAAGCTTATGGTAGGACGAGAGCGAATGGATCAATAACTAGAAGTCGAACGGTGTTGGTCAAATGTTTAGGGCAACCCCCAAGGTGGAGAAGATCTGTAATAAGGGACTAATTACTCATTGTCATCCACCCCAGCGCAGCCACACGAATTTTTGTTTAACTACGAAGTTTCTGGGAAAGCTGTAGAGCTTTTCTTTGTAGCAGTATGGAAAACTGATAAGGTCGTAAGCGTTTATTAACCCTTTAACCACCAACCCCGAGCTGCAGTCATCATGGGCGACTTTACTAATATTATCAGTGATGATTTATACTTGTCCGGCCCGATGTTGCGCTGCTCCAACTATCAAAAACCTTTCACGATAGAAATAGCATTTCGAAACTTTAGCGCTTGTTTTAAGCCTTACAACAGTGGCTTCGTAATGGCGGTAGACCGTTACAGATGAAGACGAGGGCGACGACGGGGACGTTGGCGCAATGGATAGTGCACGTTAAGTACTAATTATGAAACCTTGTTCGTGTTAGAACAAAGCAACGTTGATAAATTTTGCATTGGGTTACAACGTACCGGATCCTATAAGTAAGACGCAGTTATGTGCGTTGTAACCTACTACTATTGCACGAACTGAAAGCAAAGCTGCCTTTAAGAGCAGCTTTCTCTCTATAAAATTATTGTTTTAATTCTAACCACAAACAAATAATGTATTACATTTTGAGAGCGATATTTTTTTTTGTACACCATTACGAGTGCTTAAAGAATTGGCAATTTGGAACGACTATCGGGAACCAATTTGGCGGTTAAAAGGGCAAAGGACTCCTTCGATCCTTGTAGCGCTCTGTAATCTCCGCGATGCTAGCAAGAACATCCACAAGTCAGAATACACGCGGATTTTCTAAGACGCCACGGTTACGTTGTGCGCAGGTATTGCGAATGTGGCGCAGAAAACGTGCACAATGCATTCCTGGATTCGCGACATACACTCTTCATACATGCGGTTTTCAATGAGTCGTTCACGAGGAAAGCCTAAATGTGACCCGCAGGATCTCCTTGGCTTTCATCGCCGACGAGCATGCTGTCCTGAGGCTTTTGAACTCAGCGTTCTCAAAACTTTCGCGTTGAGCTTTTCCTCGCGCCGGTCTTCAAGAGAACGCCGTGGTACTGCGAGATGTCATCAGTGCTTACACTTTCCCTCCATCAGAGTATTTGAGAGGTCTATCTTTTGATGGCCATTTCGGAGTAAGTGCCATTTTCTTTCTAGAAGCGGCCGGCTTCTTAGACACCGAAGCTAAGTTTTAGCTGGCTTGATTATTTTTAAAGCGATAATATTAAGGCTTCTGTTCAGCGGAAAATGCGGCGTGCCGCCGCCGACGCCTGGCGTTGTTGTGTCGTGAAATTCCTGGTCGATCGAAAAGGTGCCAAAGTGATTAAAACAATGCATAAGTCGCGATTACAGAATCGAAACATCACTAAACAGGTATTGACACATGTAAGACAACAAATAAGTTATGTACTGAAAAAATTGGCCCAATTAGGGGGGAATGAAACCCCTTACACTCAGATAGCGCGACACACACGCTATAGGCGACGCCGGCATGGTAGTGTGGCTGGTTAAACCGGGATTTTGTACGTATACATGCGTGGGCTTTCTGATAATGTGGTAGCTTGCGACTATACGCTAATCATGTGTGTGTTTACAGAGGTACTAATTAAGAGAGTGGCAAAGCGAATCTCGGTGAGGGGTCGGTGCACGGGAACGACTGTCTTGTGCAACCTGACGTTGTAGTGTCGTAATTTGGGAGCATTAGTAGATCACGATATCAAACATAAGAATGAGGTCAACTCGAGTCTCTGATGGGACGCATTAACGCCATCGCGTCGTACACTTACATGAATACCTTAAATGTCCCAGAAATGTTCTATTTATATCGATCGATTACTGCTCTCTACGAAAACGTCGCTGTTTCCACTGAAATGGTACGCTTTATAACAAGGATAAAACTAAACCTCAGAGCTGTCTCCACCCCCAGCCGATTTGACAAACCAGCATCAGTTCAACGAACATATTTGTTCGAAGAGATTCGAAGTACGACCATACGCGCGCAAAACGACAAACAAGAATTAGACAACCAATAACGCTCTAGACGTAATCCGCGATGTCATGATTACAAGCCGAGATGCGAACAAATTTCCAGGTTTATGTTCGAATTTTTCAGAAATGAGCACATAATTACAAGTGACCAAACATAAGAGAGAGAGACAAGACCAGTATACGGTACTTCTTAAGTGGAGAGTACCATGAAGTTTGCTTTAGCGCCCCCTAACGAAGCCCGGAATTTGTCACTCTTACCGTGTTATAGTTCGTAACACATGAAATGCTGGAGCGGGCACAGCTGTTGCCCAGAGCTGCCTTACAGAGAATAAAGCAGTGTATTTTTCCTGGTGCATCTTCTTCAAAGGTTTTTTCTGCGGAAACGCCCTCTGAGCGTTTTAAAAGGAAGAGATAAGCGAAACGTGACAACAGTTTTCACGGCTAGCCATGCGGTGAGACGAACTCAATTTGATCAGATAACTGCCGCTGTCACCTTTTTGGCTCACGCGAATGAAAGTAAAACATTTAACGTATTCAGTGAGCCCATTTAACTTGCAAATTTACATTCTTTAGCCGCGCGTTGTTTCACATAATCTCTTCTTAATATTATGCACGTGATGCACAACTGCGCCTTTTAGGCTGGGATGCTTGAGGCGAAACTTCTAGGCATGACGCTGATGGTGTGGCTGATGTTTATATTCCAAAAACTTGTGAGCAACATGCAAAGATAGCTGTTCTCTCTTTGATACATTTACTGCGTCACATAAGGCAGTATATTTGCAACGATCGCAATCGCTTTCCGTGGCTGTGTTCTCATAATGCGTTGGGATTTGGGCGCCTCTTCTCAACGCTGAAGTGGGAGCATGGAAATGTTTTTTTTATTTCATTTATTTACCACCACAATATACATGGTGACAGGGTGTCCGTAGTAAAAGCGGCCTCTTGGACCGCTTGACCTGACCATGCGCTATTTTATTACTTCTAGATAGGTACTTACGCTGCAAATGGTCACAATTATTCTCACATGAAAATAATATTTTATGTATACACGTACATATATTTATATATTAAAATCAGAGGCTCGTTATACCATGCATATGGAGGAAGCCAGGAGCCTCCATGTCCATGGAGCACAACTGAATATTTTAATTTTTTTCATTTTGTGATGTTGGTCAATGGGAGATTAATTGTCTAATTGCATTTTTGCTTAAAGGATATTCATGAGATGGCAGAATGAATGCAATGATAAGCCACCGATGAGGTCTGATCCCATGACCTCCGATGTTAACGTCCGATGCTCTACCAGCTTAGCTAATTCGTCGGATGTACAACCTCCTCTTTTCGGGGTTCACATGCTGAGTGGAACCAAACGTTGTGTGTAGTCACAAAGTGAACAAGGATGTGAAATCTGAATTTGATTTAATAAATTTTGGCATCCCCAAGCTTCTCTTCTAGAATCCCTTTTGTTCTCTGTATATATCAATGATATTGTTAACATTCCACTAATTGCCAATATTGTGTTTTATGCCGATTACACAAATGTCTTCTTTTCAGAAACTACCCTACATACACTTGAACACCGATCAAATGTCTGGCTGAAAGATGTAATGATATAGTTCTCTTTTATTCAACTTGAATTCAATGTTCAAAATGTGATATTCATGTTTTTCTATCCAAAAAATAACCCAATAGACCACCATATCTCACTTCAGTTTAATAAAAAGAATTTAGCAAGTGCTAGCGTTGGGGTTCTTTTCGTGTATTTCGGCAGTATCTAGGTTGGACCGATCACGCATATAACATCAGATCGAAAATAGCCAGATGTTTAACTGTGATTCGTCTAATAGGGCACCTTCTGACACAGCAGGTTAAAAGACAATGAATTTTACTCTGGTTCACTCTAATCTAGTATTTAGCAGTCTAGTATAAGGTTCCTGGAATGGAACAGATTCGCATAAATTATCTTCTCACCAGAAAAGAGCCCTACGTGCGTTATGTACAACCCAAACTGATGAAACAAATTTCTAAAACATGTCAAGCCCAGTTTCCTTGAGCATTAAAAATTTAGCTTAGCGATTCAAATGCTTCATAGGCTTAAGGAAGATTTCACTTCTTTCCGGAATATGTATCTTTCCATACACATAAAATATGAATTGCGCGTCCTTTCCCTATCTAATACAAGGTTCAAAACAAATTATGGAGCACAAAGCATGATTAATAAAATTGCAGCCTTCTGTAATGCGCACCCATCTTCAGCGGAAATAGCTCAAGAAGCTACGAGCACTATTGCATTTAAGAAGAAATTGAAGTTGTTCTTTATTGTTTTGTAGTTCTGCGATTTTTTTTAGTTCTGTTGGCTCTGTTTCTTTCTGAATGTTGTGAATTTTTCTGTTGCCTGCTTATACTCGAGTGCCTGTTTTCAATTTTCAATTTTCAATTGGAAATGTTTTTCATTTTGCTAGTTAGCAAAAAACCGGTTTGGACATAACAGTGTCATGTTTCTGCTTTTTTTTAGATTTCAGGAATGTCTCTCTTTTGCCTCGGTTATTACTTTTCCTACCCTGAAGTATGTTGTTTTGTTGTAACGTGATTTTTGTACATATGATTTGCCGCTAACTCAGCACTATCCTGATGTGTAAGCCAGGTGTAGGCTTCATCAGGAGGCATGCTTTCCCTGCCTCCTGTCGCAGCTCCTCGAAGGAATATTGTAAATATGGTGGAATAAACTTTTCAACTTCACTGCAGGAAGTATGATCCATGGTTTTTTGACATATTCTGGGCCGGAGCAAAGATACTAAGGCACGGGAGGTTTCGGAAGCTTTCCAGCATAAGAAAAATCGTGTCAGTGATACCCATGCAACTCTCTTTAGGACCGAGATGTCGTATCTTCAACGGCTTTGTTGATTGTGTAAGGTCTTACGGCGGCTCATACCTTGGCTTTCCTAACATTTGCTCTCTCCTCCGCAAATAAAGTTAAATGAAGTTAGCGCTTGTCCAGCGTCGTTTCCCCGTTGTGCTGGACTTTATAGGCGTTGTTGTTTCCTGCCTGAACTGCTATGCAGCATGTAGCCCCAGCTGAAATTTTTCTAAATTCTCAACAGCATCAACTTCGTTATAGTTTCGACTGGCTTCCTCTGCTTATGAACAACACTCGGCGATTAGGCAACAGTGAAAAAGCTCAACTTTGGAGTCATCGCTCGTACTCACTTGTTTTGGCCCTTTCTTCGTTGGTTTTCTAGTGGTTGTTGTCGAAGTTGTAGTAGTCGTTGTCGTGGTCGTTGTTGTAGTAGTGGTTGTAGTCGTGGTTGTAGTTGTGGTTGTAGTAGTTGTAGTCGTTGTGGTAGTTGTGGTGGTTGTAGTGGTGGTTGTTGTAGTCGTCGTTGAGGTTGTGGTAGTAGTGGTGGTGGTCGTTGTTGTAGTTGTGGTGGTAGTAGTCGTAGTCGTAGTAGTCGTGGTGGTTGTGGTTGTAGTCGTTGTAGTCGTAGTAGTGGTGGTGGTTGTAGTAGTAGTAGTAGTCGTGGTCGTGGTTGTAGTAGTAGTAGTCGTCGTGGTAGTTGTCGTTGTAGTCGTGGTCGTGGTTGTAGTTGTGGTAGTAGTTGTAGTTGTCGTTGTAGTAGTCGTGGTTGTAGTCGTAGTAGTGGTTGTAGTAGTAGTAGTCGTAGTAGTCGTGCTTGTAGTAGTAGTTGTCGTGGTCGTTGTGGTAGTCGTGGTGGTAGTAGTTGTAGATGTCGTAGTCGTAGTTGTAGTGGTGGTTGTAGTAGATGTAGTTGTAGTGGTGGTTGTTGTAGATGTAGAAGTAGTGGTAGTTGTCGTGGTAGTCGTGGCAGTGGTTGTGGTCGTCGTCGTGGCGCTTGTAGTTGTAGTGGTCGCAGTGCTGGTTGTGGTGGATGTTGTCATGGCAGTCGTCGTGGTTGTGGATGTCGGCGTAGTTGTAGTGGTCGCTGTCATAGTTGTGCTGGTGGTACTGCGGGTTGTGGCAGTGGAACTGACGTCACCGGGACCACCGGAAGAGGTCTGTGTGGTGGAAATATCTCTGTCGTCGTCGCGGTCGCTTTTCGTCGTGGTTTCAGGTTGTAAGGTGACGGTTGCCGGCGGTCCCAAGTTCCCGAGGTCCGGCAGAAGAGTGGTGGCGTTACCGGTGCGTTTCCCCAGCATCGCTCCTCCCACGATACTTGTGACGACCAGGAAGAGTAGGAGCAGCAGCAGTAGAACAGTGCACAGCAGGCGGAGGCAGCAGGCACCCCAGTTGCTCCGTTCGTCGTCCTCTGTGGACACTGCGAGCAAACGCAAATCAGAAAGAAAAGTCACAAGCAGGACGAAGAGTTTGATCATCTAAACTTCCATGAGCACCAAATAAAACTAGTAAAAAACACGGTGAAAATTTTGAACGCGTTACGATCAGGCATGCGCTAAAAAAAACACTGCATGATAGGAATAGCAATGTCTGGCTGACATGTCCGAAGCTGCATATAGGCTATGACAAATGGCATATTGGTGCGCGACAGATTACTTTAAACCATTTTCGCGTGTTCTGCTCATGCATACCAGACGAACGTGTTCGAGTTTGTTCTGCATCTAACTGAAGCTTGCTGGCCAAGGTTCGATCCCACGGCCTCCAGCTCAGCAGTGGAAACCTTCGACGCGGTTAAATTTCATCAGTGAAGAACTATGCAAAAAAACTATCGCTTGTTTCCCCAAACTTTTTAATCTCGAAAGCAAAACTGGCAAGTATTGCCACGTGGCTCAACGTTTATTTTTAATGCACATCCCTGGCGCACGGCATCATGTTACATAGCGAATAAATTTCGATATCCTCATTAAAGTGGTATATGTGTTTTCAATAAACTTTTATACACTATATCTAGTCTCTAGGCTTTTTATTTTGCCCATAGAGTCCATAGACTATCAACTAAATCTATGAGAGCATTAATTGCCTATTTTCTATAGAATGACTTTAGGCTATTTATATGCTCAAGTCGATAACCCCTGTGTGTTGGCGGCAACCCGTTGCAAGTAACGGCGTTACCGATAACGCATTGATTTTTTCGGTAACTTTGCAACGTACTCGTTACCATTTCTGTACTGTAACGGATAACGTACTTCAGTTAACATTTTTCGCTAACCTGAATTGTCCCGTTACTAGTTACTTTTTTTTCAAATTGTCCCTCCCCCGTATGCTCCTGTTTTTAGAGGAAAAGAAAGCGCAGAGCACCTAAAGTGGTGTTGTAAATAAAGAAAATGTAGAGGTGCTCTCGACGACCCTTGTTGCGGCTCGCATGCATGCCAGAAAACACATGCCCTTGACGATGCACCCAACTAAAAGAAAAAGAACACCCATAATGCACTAATCTCGTGCACAAACACGCATTCACACACTTGCCTTCGCCTACCTCCCCTTCGCAAACCACTGACACACACACAACTCTCTAAAGAGTGGAAGCATGCCGAGCATTTAACGTCACATTTTTCAGGACTACTGTAAATTTGTTTAGAGTTAAGCGATGATTTGTTCGTGAATTTAGAATTGATGATGAAGTGTCATTTTGTGTTTATGATGTCACATTCAGAAAATGGCTTCACCGTGGGCCACAGAGTTGTAAGTAGGATACAACTTAAAAAAAACAGCAGTTCCTTACACTGGGCCGTCGTCCGCTGCGTCCTGTATTACTCCGGTAGCCGAATGGAAGTGCTTGGCTGTATCAAATAATTACCAGATCAAAATTCTAAAGCTCATAATTATTTTTTGTGATAAACTTCTTGTTTAAGTTACGAGAAACGTTTAAGCAGCGGAATACTTTTTCGTTGTGAAGGAATTCTGTGTGCGGCGGCTGAATGTGGGCGAAGCTTCACGGCAGATTTAAGTTGTATCGGACTCCTTTAGGCCACTATAACATTGCTAAGCTCCTGCACTATTGTGCAAAGTATTCTCGTTATATGAGAATTTCCGCTAAAGTCGCCGTTTGGGCTAGAAGTTTTATGTGAAATCTGAGCTTTAAAACATTGTTATCGTGAGCTCTTGCATTGAAGACGCACAAAATTTATTGCCATGGAATAACGGCAGAGTAACGTGCGGTACGTTTTTCGGTAACGGTAACGGTAACCCTCTACCTTTGTTGTAGCTAACGTAGGGCTGTAATGCGTTCATTTTTTTAGCGCAACGAGAAACGCATTTAGTTACTTTTTCTCGGTAGCGCCTGCAACACTGAGTGATACAGTGGGTACAAGTTTTCCCCTGGCATGGTGCTCGGCTAATCCTGAGTTAAATTCTTGGAAAATGGGTTTGAGTAATCTAAAATACCTTGAGCCATGGCACTCTTTGTCCACAGAAGCCCTTTCGCCATAAAAATCCACCATCACCATCGTTTCCTCTATAGACAGTTTATAGACAATCTAGAGAATAATCTCTAACTGCTTTAATTTTCTTTTGTCTATAGACAACCTATAGACTATCTATAGCGTAAGTCCATAACAGCCTTAATTTTTTTCTGCAGACGGCCTTTAGACTATCTACAGGCTAAAGTCAACAGCTTTAATTTACTTTTTTCTATAACCAGTCTCTGTATATGAGAGGCTTATTTTCTTTTAGTCTCTAAACGGTCTATAGCCTATAGATTGAAACCTATAACAGCCTTATTTTCCGCCATCTATCGATGATCTGTAAACTATCTATCGACTGAAGTCAATAACCGCCATAAATTTCTTTTGTTTGTATACGGTCTAAGACTCTGTAGACTAAAGTCCATGATAGCATTGATTCTCCTTTTACTAATAGGCAGTCAATAGACTATCTACAGACTGGAGATAAGAACAGCCTTAATTTTCCTTTGTCTATAGACAGAAGTCTACAGTCGCTTGAAATTCTTTTGTCCATAGACAATTTATAACACTATCTATAGACTAAACAGTCTACAGACTCCTTTACTTTTCCTTTGGTCTATAAATGGTCTAGAAATTATCTACAGACTAATGTCTATGACACGTTAAATTTTCTTTTGTCTATACACTATATCTATACATTATCTATAAACTAATGTCTGTATTCTTTTTTTGTCCATAGACAGTCTATACACTATGGGCCAAAGTTTATTAACTGTCCCAATTTTTTTCTCTGTAGACAATTTATCCAGTGCCTTTCGACTATGTCTACAACAATTTAAATTTCGTTTTGCACTTCATGCGAGGGGATCCCTCGAGGGCGAGGAGAATGCAACACCCTCCTGTATATTGTTTTCAGAAACCTTGAAAAGTACCTTTCCGTTATACGGTGACGTATACAGGGTGTTTCCCTTAAGATTTTAAACAATTCTTGAAAACGCGGTTTTTGAGTTAGAAAATCGCTATATGCGGCATAGCATTGTCAGCGGTGTATTCCAATACAACTAATACGTGCTAACTAGAATACAACTAATACGTGCTAACTAGAAGGATGTTAAGTAATATTGAATACTTAACCTTCTAACCATTACTGGTATGCTTCTTAATTATTGAAACGCATGTAGCTCACTGTAGGAAATATCCATATCACTTTTTAGAATTCCGAAAACGCGGTTACCCTCGGCGCTGTGGCCAACAAATTTGGCTACTTCGCACTAAAATACATGCGCTTTGGAGAAGCTTGCATCTCCAGTGTATTTAACTCTAGAAATACCCAAAGTTTGTAGGGCCATAGCGGCGAGGCAAACCGCATTTTCGAAATCCTAAAAACTGATATGGACATCGCTTACAGTGAGCTACACGTCTCTCTACAATTAAGGAGCCTAGCGGTAATAGTTAAAAAGTTAACTATGCAATATTAGTTAACCATCCTGCTGTTTAGCACGTATTAGCTATAATGGTATGCACTCCATCGCTGAGAATACTATGCTGAAAGAGCTTTCATTAAACTGAAAAAAAAAACTATTTTTAAAAACTGTGTAAAGTCTGACGTGAAACACTTTTAATTAACATAAATATTTAATTCAAACAGGTAAAGAAAGCAAGAAAGGCATTCCTGGAAGTAAGGGAACCCGCTAAGTCTACTACATTAAACCAACACGCTCTCCCTCAAAGGAATCGCTCCAGAATATTTCAATCCATCTTTTGATTCTTACTTCCTAACGCGCTTGACTCAGAAACGTTTCATCAGCCATTCAACATTTCTCTAAAACTCCCTCAAAATGAAAGGGTTAAGACGATTGTCAGAATTCAGGATGTGCCCACCTCTTAGCAACATCGGGAGAATACTCTCGATTAGAATCTGCTGTTTATGCCTTTGCCGTGCGATTCACATTGAAAAGAGCTGCGACTCAACAATCACAAGGCTAGTATTTTTTTGTTCCTTTACAGATACCTGATGCTTCGAAGCCAATTACATGCTGATGTCGCTCATACCAGTTTTCTATGCATACACACACAAAAAAAGACTACGCTTTCGACTTTTTATTTAACCGAAAAGAGTGCCACATACTATACGGTTGGAGACGGCATGCATATGGACAAAGTAGTGAAGTTTCGCTTTTGTTCTCTCGATAACAATGCTGTTTTTAAAGCGCGAGGGAGAATTAAGTTTCTAAAACTATTTCTATCTGCTGGCTTAGATACCAGATCAAGCTACACACGTAAAGGGTGCGAATGGTGAAGATACGACAGTGAAATTAGTTTGCTTCCCATTTTATCTATTATACTGCGAGATGGTGAAAAATTATTAGGGCTGCAAGAAACTGTGCGCGGATGTGTCGGCGTCATCGGCGTGCAGGGTTTGTGTTGGTGGCCACTTCTCGCCAAATTTATTAATTTGAAACTCTGTCTGGCGATGAGAAATTCAGGTTGGCTCTATGGCTATTTTCTCGCTTCTCTGAACTTTTATTTTGCCGCATTTGCTAGCCTTTTTTCCAAACGCTGCGTCCTCGCCTTCAGGGTCGCTGCGAATCGAAGCACCCCTGCGCACGGCTAAGATAGGAAACTTGCATGCGCTCGCGGCGTGACTCTAAAGAAGGTGACATCTTCAGAGACAAGATTTCACTAGACCAAGGAGCCGTGAGAGAGCGCCGCTTACAGTTCATGAGGCAAATGGCGATACAACCCGTGCAGCGGCTTCCAGGTGCCTCGTTTGCTCTTCGGAGGCTGCCGGTCATCAATCGTAATGACAAGGAACGCGCGAAGAGACGTGAAGGCATACTGGAGCTGCCGCTGAATTCTTTTGGATGTTCATCCCACATCATGTTTGAGTTTATGGCACGCAGCGGCAGAATCGTACGAAGACACTTGCAGCGAATGCTCTTTTCCCTAGCTGGCGCAATAAGGCACAAAATTTTGTCACTTGGAGTGGCTATCACTTTTGCTGAGTTTGTGTTCTTGTGTGTTAATGTAGTAAAAAACATATTTTTATACCTGCGCCGCTATGCTGCACCTAAATCGCGGAAAGCTAGTCTGTGCCAAACTCGTGATGATAAGGTGGTCCTCGCGAGCTGTCTACTGGCTTTGTGTAGCAAGTTAGATGCATGGCCACAAATATCGTTAGCCCGTGATTGACGGTCGAAACGGAACTATTCATTAATGCCATGTGAGCTAGATTTACTTGGCGCGGCCCGAAATGCACACTCGCGTTCTGATGTGGATTGCGTTTTTTTTTAAATCTTTGTGTTATCGCCTATCTGGACCATGGAGTGCTGTTCCTCGAGCGGTCAACGACTAACGGTCAACGTGTACAAGCCCCGCGAAAAGCCTACGCGCTGCATCCCGTCTTCTCTTACGTAGCACATGCAAGGATTCGTTCATTTTTGTTATCTGAGCCGCTTACCTGGGCTTTCGTTTCGAATGCTGGGTAAAGGTAGCCTCGATAAAAGATAGCGTAGAGTTCTCTTCGAAAGGCTAGTTCATAAAACCCGCTCAGGAATGCACAAATTTCTCTAACAGCATTTGTGCGAGAGGCAGAGTATGCGTTCAGATTGCTACATTTCGAAAACGCCTTTGTAATCTGCTGCTTATTTATGCAAACGAATTTACTTAGCAAATTTCAGGCGGTATTGACAGTAATGCGTATGCAAGCTCACGCCTGCTTTGGAATCGACGCAGATGTAGCCATTATGTGCTGCTCAAGTTTTTCTCGATAATGCGTTCGGCATGGAAACCCTGCAACCCGTTTGTTTCGAAGAGTGCGCGCTAATGCATGGCAATGCTATTCCATATTTTTGCTTCAATATATGGGCACAAAACTGTGGTGAAATGGTTTACAACTGCTTGGTGGGTTTTGCATGGCTGTGCCCGTTTGGGTATCGGCGTACGTGCCTGGCTTCACACAGAGTATTTTGAACCGCTTGTTTAATAGCAGGTAAAAAAATAAATGCTGCAATAATCTTATGTTGGAATCCTTTTGTGAGGGGCATGAAATGTGCATTATATGGGATGACATTCAAAATCGTAGTGAGTCAACACTGATGTGTGGCACAATTCTTCAAAGTCTTCTGTTTCAACCGAAAAGGAATGCCATCAAGAGTGAGTATTGACAGCAAGTGTTTAGAGCAGAAGGAGTTTGCTCCAGGGATTATGGGCCTTTTTTTGTGTTTTATGAAAACCATTAAAAAATTTTCGTGCTTATTTACTGCAGAGAAGCCGGCGCAATTACTCCGTGGTTACCGCGATCATCTGATGACCTGAGAGACAAAGGTTCGACCTCGTCCTCGGCGGTCGGGGTTTGTTGGAGGCGAAAAGCTAGAGATATAAGTCTATAAACTGTCTATAGACATTCCGTACAAAAATTTCATTGTAATGCTGTAGACCTTTGTCTATAGACAACCTATAGATATATGTCTACAAAACCTTCAGTAGACCGTTGTCGATACAATGTCCCTCAGTTTTAGTCATCTCGGGTCTTTGAGCAGCATAAAACCAAACCAAAGCTATCAAGTTACCTTTCTAGAATGGTATAGCCAAGATATGTTTTGCTTTGTAAAGCACGTGTGTAGAGATGGAGTATATATTTTTTTTCAGTTACCCTTTTATTTTCCCCCTGAGCCATACTCGTCAACATGCGGGATGACTGACTGCAGACAGCAGGCCACAGGAATGCTTGAGGAAACTAGCGCGACCGTTACTTTCAACATTTATTTGTATGATGAGCTGAATTGTTATGGTTCATGTACAGCTTCTTTCAAGCCCGGATAGGTTAGAAATAAACTAAATTTTTAAGTGCATTGATCGTGACATCATTTTTGAAGACCGTGTGGTGATCTTTTCAACAGTTGTAGAATGTGTCTGTAGAAAGCGGTGTACTCAAGGTTTTGCAGACAGAGGTCTACAGGGTGACTGTAGACAGAGGTATCTACAGCATTACCATGTCATAATTGTGTGGAATGTCTATAGACGGTCTGTAGACATGTCTAATGGACCAGTAGGCTTTTGTCAATAGACTGTCTACTGACAGAAATTTTCAGGAACTGCGTGGCCATAAGCCTATAGATTGTCTAGAGAATGTCCATAGATTTTTGTCTATTAGTCTTTCAGCAGACATTTGTCTACACACTGTCTATTCACAAGATAGATAGATAGATAGATAGATAGATAGATAGATAGATAGATAGATAGATAGATAGATAGATAGATAGATAGATAGATAGATAGATAGATAGATAGATAGATAGATAGACAGACAGACAGACAGACAGACAGACAGACAGACAGACAGACAGACAGACAGACAGATAGATAGATAGATAGATAGATAGATAGATAGATAGATAGATAGATAGATAGATAGATAGATAGATAGATAGATAGATAGATAGATAGATAGATAGATAGATAGATAGATAGATAGATAGATAGATAGATAGATAGATAGATAGATAGATAGATAGATAGATAGATGGATAGATAGATAGATAGATATATATATGGATGGATGGATGGATGGATGGATGGATGGATAGATAGATAGATAGATAGATAGATAGATAGATAGATAGATAGATAGATAGATAGATAGATAGATAGATAGATAGATAGATAGATAGATAGATAGATAGATAGATAGATAGATAGATAGATAGATAGATAGATAGATAGATAGATAGATAGATAGATAGATAGATAGATAGATAGATAGATAGATAGATAGATAGATAGATAGATAGATAGATAGATAGATAGATAGATAGATAGATAGATAGATAGATAGATAGATAGATAGATAGATAGATAGATAGATAGATAGATAGATAGATAGATAGATAGATAGATAGATAGATAGATAGATAGATAGATAGATAGATAGATAGATAGATAGATAGATAGATAGATAGATAGATAGATAGATAGATAGATAGATAGATAGATAGATAGATAGATAGATAGATAGATAGATAGATAGATAGATAGATAGATAGATAGATAGATAGATAGATAGATAGATAGATAGATAGATAGATAGATAGATAGATAGATAGATAGATAGATAGATAGATAGATAGATAGATAGATAGATAGATAGATAGATAGATAGATAGATAGATAGATAGATAGATAGATAGATAGATAGATAGATAGATAGATAGATAGATAGATAGATAGATAGATAGATAGATAGATAGATAGATAGATAGATAGATAGATAGATAGATAGATAGATAGATAGATAGATAGATAGATAGATAGATAGATAGATAGATAGATAGATAGATAGATAGATAGATAGATAGATAGATAGATAGATAGATAGATAGATAGATAGATAGATAGATAGATAGATAGATAGATAGATAGATAGATAGATAGATAGATAGATGGATGGATAGATAGATAGATAAAGAGGACGAGGGAAAGGAAAATTTGTCTATTCACAAATGTCTACTAAAAGTGTATGGCCATAAATCTAGATGGTCTAGACTAGTCTATGGGTTTTGTCTGTAGAGAATCTTTAAGATTTGTCTGCAGAAAGTCCACAGATTTCACATACTAATGTCTATAGACAGTCTATGGATTCTCTAAAGAAATTTTTGTAACGCTACATGCTTCCCGGCGCATTAGTTCGACTCAGTCCTAAACAGTTCAAACAATAACCACATTGTGGGCTGCTATGTACAAGCCAAATTGTAAAACAAGCCGTTGACTGAATGCAGTCGAATATGCTATCGTCTGCGATTATTGGCAACATTTCATCGGGGAACTAAAAGCTGTGTTAAATTTTGGAAAAACTCTTATATTCTGAAAAATTTTAAAATATAACGCACGTTTTCGTAACCATTTAACTGAAAGGAACATAACACCATATCCGCCTCAAGTGATTTTGGTTGCTCGTGCCGACATTTTGTGCCAACTGAGTTCAGAGTTCATGAAGAAATAAACGCGGCAGCAACAACCGGTGTGAGGTGCAAAAACGATCTTAAATAAACGCAACTTTTATTCCGACCAAAGTCGTTTTGCCTTTCACTGAGAACTGGACGTTCCGAACAAAAAAGTTTAAGTGATGTTTGACAAGATAGTTTGTGACTAAACGTAGAGTGCCAGCGGAAACCAGTTGGTCACTCTAACCGCACTCTTTTAGAATCCACTCGGATATTGCTTGAGGAAAAACAATAACCTGCAAATTTTGTTAAAATTACTCCGTTTCTCGAATGACTACCAGTTTCACTCAAGGTTGGTCTGGGATCAGAAAAGCAGTGAGTCGGTGCGGACTATAATGGTATGGACGGCTCATAACCTCCAGACGTCTGCTCTGAGCATGGCATAATATTTAAGGTTCACTCCACGACAGCAAAGGCAGTCGCCATTTTTGAGTGCTCTTGATTTTCCACTGATTGCACAATCAACACAACCTGGCGCGATAATAAAAGTGAAGCCCTTGGCTGTTTCTCCCGGAGCACGTGTTATCGGTCCTGTATGTGAATCTATATCGCATTGTTAATAAGTGTGATAGATATAACGGTGGCTTTCAAAACCAGGAATGTGGCACCAACTTTGTCGTACGTGCCAAGGAAAAAGCACAGAGACCGCCACTCCAACAGATGGTGACACTGACCTCTAGTTGCTACAGAAGTCTGGGATGGCTTATCCTTGCTTTCTGGAGGAGATCCTGGTTCATAGCTGCTTTAGTGCCGCCTGTTTCTCTTTGTGTTCCTGATATGCTCATGCTCCAGGAATTAATATTAGGCCTGCCAACTTAGGCGCGAAGTTGAAATTAACAGATTTTTGGCCGGTCGCTAATAATAGCCATATCCGTTTTTAGAATTTCGAAAACGCGATTACCCTCGCCCCGTGAATTGTGCAAAAATACCTGCGCTTTCGAAACAATGCAGGCAAAAATGCAGACAAAGCAAATCCTCCAGTGGACACGACTAGTCTAAAAAGCCAGATTTTGTTGACCCACAGCACAAGGGTAATCGCATTTACGAAAATCTAAAAAAAGATACGGCTATTACAAACGACCGGCAACAACTCTCTGATTGCAACTAGATGCCTGCTACTCAAACTGTCATGCCTTAATTTAGACTCTTGTGTGCTCACCTGGATCAGCAGTTTTCTAACCAATCGTCTCCAGTTTGTTGTCGCCAACTCCCATTCATCCGCTCTCTCCCATGTCCGGTCGGGTGTTCCTCAAGGTACTGTTTTAGGCCCCCTTCTTTTCCTAATTTATATTAATGACCTGCCAAATAACATGTCATCGAACATACGCCTGTTTGCCGACGATTGTGTGATTTACCGCTCCATAAATAACCAATCAGATGTTGCCGTCCTACAGAACGACCTCGTTAAAGTGCAAGAGTGGTGCGATACCTGGCTCATGAAACTAAATGTCAATAAAACTTTTTTAGTCTCTTTTCACCGCCGACGTAACTACTCACCTCCCAACTACCTCCTTTACGGTTGTCCCATAACTCAAAGCGACAATATTAAGTACCTAGGTGTCCATATCTCCAGTGACCTATCCTGGCACAGTCATGTTACTAATATAGCTAACTCAGCCAATCGCGTCCTTGGCTACTTACGGCGTAACTTTTCCTTAGCACCCCCTTCCGTCAAACTAATTGCCTATATATCACTTGTCCGACCTAAACTAGAGTACGCCAGTTCTATATTCGATCCTCACCAAACCAACCTGTCGAATTTACTGGAATCTATTCAAAATCGCGCTTCGCGATTTATTCTTTCAGAGTACTCATATCGCGCTAGTGTAACTGGACTAAAATCTCTACTTGAACTTCGTACCCTGGCATCCCGTCGTCAACTAGCTCGCCTTTCTCTTTATCATATATTTTTTCACAGCTTGCCACCGAACAACGCACTCATCCGCCCAGCCCATCGTTTATCCCGTCACAGCCATCTCAAAGCAGTCTACCCCCAGCGCGCCCATACCACAACGTTCCAAAAATCATTTTTCCTCCGTACTGCCCTGGACTGGAACGACCTTCCCGGCCATATCGCTTCCCTTGAAGATCTTCAACAATTCAAGACTGCCATCGAAAATCATTTTTTTTTGTCATAACTGCCGTACTCCCCGCCCACCCCTCATGTAATACCCCTTAAATGGGGCCTTTGATGACTTAATAAATGAAATGAAATTAGTTAAGTTATTTATTTAAAATAAATGGCCCAGCTTACTAGTTGAGACGATTAACCAGTTTTCTGGTGTCCGTCAGCGTTGGTAATACTATGTAGTAAAAGCCTATTTTAGAATATTTTTGAAAGTGTTCAGTGAAACACATAGTATATTGCACCCGAGCTCGTGCAAAAAATTTTCATTGCATTTGCCGTAACAACAATGCCACTGCAACTCTAAAATCTCTGAAAAACGTGATCTACTGCCGAAGCACGATCAGCCATCACACCTGCCAACCTCACCCTCCGCATTACTTCCACCAATTAACAAGCGTACGCAGGAGAGGAACAGAGAAGCCACGGTGAGATCCGCAATCCGATAGTACGCCTTTCTACTACTTGTTCGAATGAGTAACGATTTCGTTTCTCATGGCTGACATCACCGGAAGATGTGGACGGGCGCAGTGGACGGCAGTTGTGGACGGGGCGTGTCCGTACGAACTGAATGAAAGTAATGAAAAGTAAACGGCGGCGTATGTAAGAATCGAACGCGGCCCTCTGGCGTACGAAACAGGAACGCTTCGACTCCGCCATGATGGGTCAACGTTCGAAGTTGAATTAAGGCGAGTCTACTAAATGCACAAGTGTATCTTCGAGCAACGTACCCAGGCGTACATGATTATGAGCATCTAAATTACAGATGGTGCTGTTTCGGTAAATAACCTCCGTGCTTCAAGCGTGGCCGTAGCGCCATCGTGCGGCACACACTGAAACCCCCCTCGCAATGTACGGCGCCGGTCCAACAGATAGAGCGCGCGTAGGCACGTAGGCAAGATGGCGGACGCGCAAGAGGAGGGAGGACGCGCCGTTTAGAGAAATGCATTCGCATCACTGCACCTAAGCAGACTTAAGTGCACCCCTGGATTTTTTTTGACTTTTACTGTTTGCTTTGTTCTCAACATACTTCCCTTTCCTTTAAGTCCTTTCTTCCTTGTGACGATGTTTGCTTCACCCGTTTTAATTGTATATGTACTGAGGTTATTTCCACGGTTATTTCCACCGGACTATTGACTTGTAACTATGGTTGTTCTTCTTGCCGGACTCGACTACAACTGTATGCATTCTTGTAACTTTTATTGTTTAAGTAAATCTGTTTAGTCATTTTCCCTGCCTTCTAATAGGCTAATTCTGCATTATATCCACTCTCGAAGTGGAATTTGATCAATCAGGGTATACTGTGTATGTATTGTATTGCATAGTTTTTCAAGAAAGAAACGCCACTTTACGGCGTGTATTGGATGCTGTATAGCATTGCAACTTTTTTTAAAGCAATGTCACTTTACCACCGCCTAGTGCTTTTTGTACTGCGACTCTATCAAGCTGTCATTTACACCAGCTTTTACTGTCGGCCTTCAGTGTCATGTACCATAATGACACCAATAAAGGCAGTATTATAATTATTAATATTAGATTGCAAGGAAACACACTGTGGGAAAACCAGCTGCCCCCCTGAAGCACACCATTCTGCTGCCAAACCACCCCACCTGCTTAACTAGGGCGCCTATCCATCCGCCGCCACCTTTCAGAAAGAATTTGTGGCATGTAAAAAGTCTTGGCTTATAGTAAAAACGTTCATTGAAGCGAAAACACTCAAAGTAGTTTTAGCTGGTAGATAGACCTGCGCTCACAGAATTGTTGCAGCAGATGTCTGATCTTCCACTAATTTTTATTCTTCTGCATTGCGTCCTCTGTTCCTTTGCAGTGTGGTTATATTTCCTTAGTTACTTTAATCAGCACTGAATAATGCTATAAGCCTGTAAAGAAAATTTGGCCAAAGTCTTACTCCAAAGTCCTACTCCAAGAACTCCACAATTTGCCACATAAGGAACAAAAAACAAACTGCAAATGCCAGAGAACGGTATTAGAGAAGAGTTATTAGTGACCTTGACGGCTGTGTGGCCTCTACGTAAGTCAGCGTTGCCTATAAGAGCATTTTGACCACTCGTTACAATATTTATTGCCACAGCATCCTCCAGTTGCCCGGCATTTTGTTTTGCGTTCGGAGTTTTCAAGCTGGGCTCAGCGATTTTGCTTTTTTTCCTGTTCAGAAATGTGCGCTCAGAAATGTGCACTCGGAAATATGTCTTCAGAAAGGATTATGGATATGATGAATTTTTAGGCAGCAAAGAAAGCTTTAGCCAAAGCGCGCCATAACAACAACAGTCATTTGTTCGAAAACACAGGTGTGGCCTAACTCATATTTCACGAGCATGTTATCAAAGGGAATCCGGGAACCAAAACATGCTGCTCGGCATCCCTATGGAGAAAAGGAAACGGCAGCTATTTTGTTCGGTGCTGCTGCATCTAGGGCACCTGTGGAAGCAGTTCCATCTATACGGGCCTGAGCAGAATTTGCGAGCTGTCGAATGCCGGCGCTTTGAAAGCGTCAAACCAAACGCCTCAACAGCTGTGTCCGGGGACGACCCCAGGTCGCTACAAAAAAAGACGGGGGGATATCCACAGTGACGAACGCGTAATCAGTGCTTGCCAGCTCGCGAGATGATTACAACAATTACGAGACGCATGGTTGCCCGTTCCACTGAACTGCCAGCGATAAAGCACTGAAGGCCGGACTAGGTGGAAAAGGATAGGTCATATTCATGGCTGAGGGGAATCACACTCCTCATCACCGCAGGGCGGCGGCCTTCAGTTCTGCCTTGGTTGCCCAATATTCTCTGTTGAGGGGTAAAAACCAGACATGGTGGGCCACCTCGGGCACAATGTTCTGTCGCAAGTACTATTCGATCGAGATGAACAGATCGACGACGACGCGATACTGAGTGAACTGAAATTAGTCATTAAGAGCTGTAAAACACTAGAACACTAACTAACCCTTGCCTTAGCCCACATCAGTGCATCTACCTGTGTTCTTTCAGGCCTCGGCCTACCCGTCCGACGCCGGAAGGGCATGCAAGGACTTTCTGCCTTGGAATTGGGAGGGCTGGGAAAAGGGGCGAAACCTAAACAAATCGTCGTGAAAGCTTACGTCTTATGTAGAATAGGTCGTCCGAGTATAGGGTGCTGGCCCCACCGGTGACGCCAGAGGTATCTGCCACGGTGGTACCGCCAGCAACTGTCCTAGTATCGTACGCGGTGGTGCGGCTGGTCTCCCAGCCGCCGGTTGTCATGGCGGTCGTGGCGTTAACCGTGCTGTCTCCGATGCCGGCGGTTGTTTCAAAGAAGGACGTGGCGTCCTTTTCTGCGTATGAGCTGCGATGGGCAGCCATGCTTACGCTTAGCTGGAGACCTCGGTGCAAGCTTCAAGCGAACCGCGGAGCTCTGCTGACGGCTGACGGAGCGCGCGGTTCCTTTCTTCTTCTGCGCGCCCCGAGGCGGCATGCAGCGACACGTGAGCCGCGATCACGCTAGAAAAAGCAGAAGTAATAATCAATAAACATTATTTCTTAGGACGACGAACTGCGTCTGGTTTTGAAAAAGGCGTTTAGTGAAACAGGACTGAGGATGAGGACCTGGTGCCCTTGCACTCGATCTACAATTGTTTTTCGGGAGTTTGCATGGCAAGCAAAAAGTCAGTTTTCTCAACCTAGGTGTTAACTACGAGTATTTCCCTGCAAGTTGAGCCGGCTCTCCTTCGCCATCATCAATAAGAAATTTGGTACGCACAGAGACATTCTATTAATTCTGCATAAGAATTATATAAGACCAAATTTAAAATTCGGTTTCTTTCTATTCTCCGGTTCTCCTAGATACAAAATTCAACCTCTGGTGCTAACGGAGAGGCGCGCTCTACTGTTCTGACTGGGTTTGCCAAAATCAGCGGCAAATGACCTCTTTCTGAAAGCCCGCATACGGTACTTGAACTCACGCTCCCACGTTCTCACAGCTCGCACCTTCTTACGGGGACTTGAGCCTATGCCTGGAGTGGCTCCACCCATTTTTTTTTAGAAACCCTAGCTTCTGCCTAGATAAACATCGGCCGCAATACAAGCTGCCTCAATTTGTGTTTACAGAGTACCGGTTGTCTAGAATTGCTGTCTTGCTTAGGTCTGTGCTATGCGTTAGCAGTTTGCAGGCTGCACCACCTGTTTGCTTCGACCATACGCTGCCACTATATGCAAAGCACTTATCTGCCAATCTGCTAAATGGTCTCCTGAAGGAATATCTGTTTCAATATTCGAGCTATAGAGTAAATTTCACAGATGCCTCTCAACAGGGCGAAACAGTAGCTGTAGGTGTTTATTCTCACGAACAAGATGTAGAGTTATACCCCTGCTATACGGCAAATTTAATGTCATTCGCATCGAATGACATTAGCACCTCATGCCATTAAACCGCTGCTACACGGTAACATCTAGTGCCATTAGGTTGGAATGACATTCGCTATCGAATGAGTTTGGGGAACTCATTCGCAATCGATCCCGAACCGAATGTGTACTCTGGACACCAGATACGCAGCAGAAACAAGCGACGCAAAAAATATAGCATGCGCACTGCCAAAGGTAGAAACTGCATTTATTTAGTTCTCCTAAAGAAATATTTATTTTGTTGTGAACCTCTTGACACTAGAAGCTGTCGTGGATAGCTTTTTTTACTCTCGGTTCCAGCAGCAGCCAACGGCAGCAGGGCCTTTCTCGCAACCGTCAATCCTTTTGGGTTGCGTTTTTCTTGCTCGATGGCGTTCCATGTTCGTTTAGTTCGCAAGTACTGGAAAAAGTAACTGAGCACTTCACCTTTTGGAAGTCATTTCCACGCTCCGCGTGCCTCCATGTCAGCCATTTTGTTTATTTACGTTTATCGGATTTGTGGTTGACTTCGTACTTGCCTTGGCTTTTTATGGCTAAAGTACTGAAGATTTGCTATAAATTTGGGATCGATACCCAGCACCTCCACCAAAAATGTAACGAAGACAGGACCGGCACAGATCACAGTCTCAGCGAAGTCCAGCGCACAGCAGGGAACTCACAAGATGGCTGTCCGAACCACACACACACTTCGTCTTTGTCCACCGGCACACGCACACATCGTCTTCATCGTCGGCGCGCTCCCATGAGCACGCGCCAATATTTTAAGCTTATATGATTGTACAGAAATGTTCTCACCCAGTTTTGAAACACTACATAACCATTTCAAACATCTTTTATGCACGCTGATGTCTTTCAACTGTACTATTTTTTTTTCAGTGATCGACACTTGCATCATTTTCGAATGACATTATTTTTTCCGTGTAGCACTGAAGGAGACCGAATTACATTCGATGCATCGAATGACATTTGGTTCGAATTACATCAAATTTGCTGTGTGGCAGGGGTATTATCCTACCCGGTTCATATATTATGCAGCAATTTTTGCTGTTTGAATTTCTCGCTATTGGTTTGGCGCATCAAAAAGTTCCCCGCTATTTTTGTCTTGCAATCATTCCCTCGGACAGTCTCTCAGCCTTGGCAGCGCTTGAAAGCTCGAGGACTAGTCTCTTGTACTGATCCATAATTTACTTCCTGCTCCTTCATGTAGAAGAAGTCCAGTGGATTCCGCGGCACTGTGGCATTCTTCAAATTCATTGGCCGATTTAGCAAAATACGCCATCAATGGGTTTGCCCCGCCGCGGTGGCTCAGTGGTTAGGGCGCTTGACTACTGATCCGGAGTTCCCGGGTTCGAACCCGACCGTGGCGGCTGCGTTTTTATGGAGGAAAAACTCTAAGGCGCCCGTGTGCTGTGCGATGTCAGTGCACGTTAAAGATCCCCAGGTGGTCGAAATTATTCCGGAGCCATCCACTACGGCACCTCTCCTTCCTTTTTTCTTTCACTCCCTCCTTTATCCCTTCCCTTACGGCGCAGAAACTTCGCATTTAGAAAAATTTGTCCTGGTGCGGGGTTTAAACCCAGCACCAACGCTTCACCGGAGCAGTCGCCCTACCAACAGGGAGGCTAAGCTGATGGTAAATCCAGTGCGAATTGATCAATAACTCGAAGTGGCAACCGCGTTGGTCAGATGTGTTTAGAGGACTCCTCCAAGGGGGAGTGGATTTGTGATATGGGAGTAATTATGCCTTGGCATCACTTTGGGGGATTCCCCTAAAAATATTTCACCTCCGCTGTTCCTACTTTCAGTTATTAATTCACTCTCGCCCTACCATAAGCTTGCCGCCCCGGTTAGCTCAGTTGGTAGAGCGACTTGTGCGGTGAACCGGTGGTTCTGGGATACAATCGCGGACCGGGATGAATTTTTCTTTAACTACAATGTTTCTGAGAAAGCTATATAGCTTTCCTTTGTAGAAAGCTATATAGCTTTCCTTTGTAGTCGTATGGCTCCGCTTAGGTGAATGTCAATAAGTAATTACTCCATTATTACAAGTCTACTTCCACTTGGGGGATTCCCCTAAAACTATTTGTTCGAAATTGAAATGCGACACCACATGTGCTTCACATAAGAATCACAGAACTGCAAGCGTGAAGCGATACGTGTGCAAAGTAAAAAAAAGCGACAAGAAAAGCGAGGACTGTGCCACGAAAAGCCCAGACAGCGCATATTTAGTGGGAAAAATTCACAGGAACACCAGTTATAATATGTATTGGCAGTGCGATAATATTAGAAGTTGTTGATGAGATTACATTCAGTTGTCAGGCACTCTTTCGTGGTAGTGTTCGCGGGTCCCTACACGTGTGTCTGCCCACAACCAAACATCGCATCGGGTCATCTGGAATGAAATATGTTTGTGCAGAGGTGTTTACATTTGGTGACAAAGAAGCAGTGAAAATTTTGCCAAACGCACATTTCCACTTCCCGCCAGGTGATGTAACTTCCGGTCCTCAAAATTAACTGCAGCAACGACCTATTTTTTTCTTTTGAGGTCCTCCCGTTCTGACCACATGTTTAAAGTTGCTGTCCCATTTTTCAGAACAAAAGCGTGTCATAATTCATTTATTCCCAAAACCAGCGCAAACTGGAACGACCTTCCTCCCTCCATCGCTGCCATTTCTGACATTACAATTTCAAGATCAATGTATTTTCTGCCGCTTTGTAAAATAATATTGTATAAGATGCACTGTTTTTGTTAAGTACCAATACCACTCCTTTCTGTAATGCCTTCAGGCCTGGAAAGTATTCGAAATAAAAAAATAAAAAATAAATATAACGCTATTGCGTTGAAAAAAGCTTCGCTTCACTGCGATCTTATCGGCACCCCAGAAGAGATGTATAGATCCTGCGCTTGAGTATGCAAATGGATCGAGCACGATTAAAACTCGAGCGATATTCTTTTCATATGAAAGAAATTAAACTGCTTTGTCAAAGGCGCGTCTCCTGAGCCTATAACGGCGGGCGTGCATTACGTGTTTATTCATTTACAAGACACTGCGTCCTTTCTCTTAGCCTTGAGCCAAGAGTGGGTAGACCTTGAATGCGAACCCTCAAGCGCAAGAGAATGTGGTAGACAAAAGCTTGAATGTTCGTCTTGAGGAACATAGAGTAAAAAATTCGAGGCGACACTTAAGCTCGGCCTTAAGGATGTGACGCCCTAACATTAATGAGGTAATGCCCATATTTGCGGAATCGTCATCACGTTTACATTCAAAAGTCCGTCCTTGCGCCGTGGTGCGGAGGGTACGGGGTGCGCCACATCCCTGCAATGGCAGTGAATTGACAACACCTGAAAGAGAAGGAGAAGGACTTTAATGGAACAGGAGACAACACCTGGTCTCTGCCTTTTACTACTGGTGTTCCCAACCACGCCACTCTACCGCGTTCAGCCCCTACCCTCGATTCTATTTTGTGGTGTGTTTAATAAACCCAGCTGCATTGGCCGCTTCGGAGTTCTGCCTCCTTTGTGGAACCCGACTGCAATGCGCAAGGCGGGCACCATTCATGTGCGTGGCACACAGTACGTATGAAAAGCGTGTTATTCTGTTACGTTCTATCATGAAAGAGTTAGACGTCGGATTTAGAGGATATTGTTTCGACGCATGAAAAAAAAATAGAGGGGTTAGGGGCTGTAGCCAAGCAAAGAAGGTAACCACATTTCAGTATGGTACATGCTAGGCATTACATTCAGGAGATGTCGATGCGTACCGGTTGACGGAAACTGCATGTTCTTACTTTCTAGGGGATTCGATGTGCCGTGATCATGAGCGATGTCAGCCGCTTTTGAACTATCTTCGAGCAAGACTGCTCCTAGTTCATGAGAATTTGCATCAGCAGATACCACAGCCGGGTAATGTGGGTGGTATTTCGCCATATACGTTTCGGAGCTTAGCAACGACTTGATGCTAGCGACAGCTTTCTCTTGGCTGGGACCCCAAATCCAGGCGCTGTTCCTGGTCAAGAGCGAACGGATGGGTGCAGTAACTTGCGACAAATTTGGAATGAAACGGGTCACATGGTTCACCATTCCGAGCAATCTGCAAACGCCGCTGACATCGACTGGAGACGGGAGGCTTTTTGATCGCATCGACCTTGTTTGGGGTGTGGTGAAATTTCCAGCACATCCCCCACGACTCCTAGGAACTTCACAGAAGACGTTCTGAACGGAAACTTCGTTTCATTGAGTGTGATCCCAGCTTGATTTAGGCACACCAAGACGCCGGCTAGGCGTTGGTCGTGCTCGGGATGGTCCCTGCCGAAGCCTAGCATATCATCAATCATATTGACAACTCCAGGAATGTCTTCTAGCAGTCTTGCCATGAAATGCTCGAAATACTCGGGCGCCGTCGCGATGTCACAGGGATGGAGTCTGTAGCAATATCGACCAAAACGAGTTATGAATGTTGCCAGTTCTTCACTCACGACTTAATTTGATTTGATGGAAGCTGGATCTTGCGTCGAGCTTTGAAAAGAAGGGCGCCCCACCAAGCTGGCCTAGGATGTCTTCAACTGTCGGCAAAATATAGCGCTCTCACTGGATGACCTTGTTAAGTTTCGTCAAGTCAACGCAAAGTCTTTACTCGCCCGACGGCTTCGGCACAACGACAAGGCCTGAACTCCATGCAGTTGGCGTGTCGACTTTTCGGATGACCCCCGGAGCTTCTATGTCATCCAGCTCTTTCTTGGCATGCTCGAGCAGAGGGAGAGGTATTCGTCTTAGAACACTTAGTGGAAAAGGACGAGCATCAGGATACAGACGGATGTGATACTCTTGCACTTTTCCAAGTCAGCGAAAAAGCTTCGCGAGGGAACGCTGCCGAACGCAGATGCCGGGAAAGCAGACGCTGAGGCCGGAAGAGTAGACGCTGACGCTGGAGCACTGGGAACGCTGACAGCTGAAGCTGAGAAGCTCTCGACCGAATCTAAGAACTGAACGACACCCAAGTCTTCGATTGCCGGTAATCCCAAAAGATGAGTTGCCTGGTTCTCGACGACATACAAGGTCTGAACAGACATCCTATTGCGTCAATCCAAAGTATCAGAGAAAGTCAGTTCCCAATACGCGTAGCTTGAGATTTCCCTTTCTCGATACCTCGGCTCCGGCTTGATCTAACACACGTGGCAGTCCCTGGAAAGACGGCGAAACTACAGTAACTTCTGCTCCCGAGTCAATCTTGAATTTCGGAAAGTGGCCATTCACGCGTGCGTCGGTGTATCTTGCCCGACGCACACTGAGCGTGTCAAGTTCAATGTAAATTGGTTTTTGGAGAAACGAAATGACGCAGTATCTGTCTCACATATCGGCGGACACCTGAACCGCGCCATAAAGGAAGGGGTAAGGCAGGAACTAAGAGAAGAAAGGAGCAAAGAGGTGCCATAGTGGAGGGCTAGGGAAGAATTTCGACCGCCTGGGGATCCTTAACGTGCACTGACATCACACAGCATACGGGTGCATCAGCGTTTCGCCTCCATCGAAACGCGGTCACCGCGGTCGGGTTCGAACCGGGGTACTCCGGATCAGTAGCCCCGCGCTCTAAACACTTAGCCAACGCGGCGGGTTTCGATACAACCCAGAAGCTCTTTCCGGAGCTTGGCCTTGCAAACTTCTGCGAAGTGGCCATGTTTCTGCAGAAATGAGGCGTTGATTGGCGTGCGGGGCATTATTTTCGCGGGTCTAAACTACGGCCACAGAAGGTTCAGTTCGATCCAGGTGGTGGCGTTGATTGCTACAGCGTGACGATGAACATGACGATATCTTGCTGCTCAATGCTGAGCCCTCGCGAACGCTAGCGCGAGGAAGACGCTTTTTTCGGCTTTTTCTGGCAGGCGCGCTTGACATAGGGCTTCTTCCGCCGAGAGTTTCGTGCAGCGGCACAACTGGTCTGAGTGTTTTCGTCCCACAATCCCACGACAAATTTACTGCGAACGAGGTGGTCTTCTACTTCCAGGCTTTTGCACCCACACCGTTTGACAAGATTACGAAGCGCCGTGAAGAAGTCATCGACAGAACCGCCCTGCTGCTGCGTTCTGCGATGAAACCGGCGGCCCTCATATATTTCGTTGACAGGGTGCATAAAATCAGACGATAGCTTAGTCTTGACCTCCGAAAACAAGACAGTTTCAGGGGTCCACGCTCCCAGTGACAATAAGACGCTGAGTGCTTGAGGCCCCATGTAAGACAAAAGCATCCGCACCTGCTCTTCGTCGTCGGCGGCGTTGAGACGCGCATCCAAGGCGTAGTCTTCGTATGTTGCTATCCACGCCGGCAATTCTGCTGGGCTTGTGGACGTGAACGGCGGTGGTAAGTCCGGGCGCTCAGACATGCAAGACGTTGACCTTGGACTGCTCGGCGTCCGTACCGGCTGCCTCATTCATAACCGTGGCGTTTGTCGGAGCCCACTTCTGACACCATGTTCAGGAGTTCCAAGAGACAAGACAGCGGCCAAATGGGAGGGCCAAACAAGAAGCCTTTATTGCTGTTGTTGTTATTGTGACTGAAGGAAGAATGAAAAGGAAAGTGCATGGGCCTGCCCACTGGTTCAAGCTGAGCCACAATCGTTGACACGTGCTGACAGTAGGAGAGTTGAAAGAGATGTAAGATGAAAGATTAAAAAAAAAAAGACACGCTGCAGACGGAGCTGTCACCGCCTTTATTACTGCCCACAGGCATAATATATACCTTTGAGGGGCGCCGTGAGCGTCCCATAGTAAGAGGAAACACAAACACGGGCGGTTACCAGAAGTCCCATTTTTGAAAAACCGAGAGATCACCGCCTTGCCTTGTGTCCCTCATATAAGTAGATACCGCACGTTGAAAGATTAAATATGGGAGCAGTTATTCAACTTCCGCAGCTCCCATCAAGGGTGGAGTATATGCCGACTGTACCTCCCTATCTGAAGAGAAACGATGCAGTGGTCACTGAAAATTATGGACCACACGCAGCAGCCAAAAATACCTGGCGAAAATATCTTCTGAAACATAAATCCTGTTAAGCCGAGCACTAGAGGAGCAATGAAGGTTGGTAAAATGAATATTGTCGCACTAATTTTCTTCCATATCCACAAGGTTTTGTTCATACGGCAAATCTGTAAGTAAAGCACCACTAAAGTCAGAACGCCTACTCAACATTGTTGGGTCTTCATCCCTGCAAGCACACTAGGAATCAACCAGCAGTAAAATGTTACGATCCTTGCGCAAATGTCCAGTTAACGACAGAAAAAAGAAACCTTCTATTTTGATGCTTTACCGGGGCATAATCATAAATAATTTGCTACAGTATAGCCGAAATTGCGGTGTCATATCAGATTAGTCGTCCGTCATCATCTGCGCTATACAAGACAGCATAAGGCCAGGAATAGCCTGCACCTTCGTGACAAGCCTGTCGAGTTTAAAAGAATGACATTGAATTCCGGCATATGTTATTCACGAGCAACTTCAGTCTCCCAATCAAAGGTAGCTTGGTTTCCTGGATGGCTGCCACACTCACACTCCACTTTAGCAGATGTCTTAACTGATCCCTATTGTCCCTATCGTCAAATACAGCCGCCTGAAATGCTGCGATGCTGTTTATTTTGTAGCGAGAGCTACACTTGCCTACCAGTCGAGCAATTCGCTGTAATCCGGAAAGGCCAGTTGTGCGCATACGCCGTTACCATAGCAACCGGAGAGGCGCAGCAGTTGCGGCGTGCGCTTCGCCGCGGCCGCGCGCCCGCTCCACTGTCGGAGCCATGCGTGACATGACGCGGATGAGCAGTTGTGCGCATGCGCCGATACCATGGTAAGAAGAGAGACCCCACAGGTGCGCTGCGCGCTTCGTAGCCTCCTCGCCGCACGCCGCTCTATCACCCGAACCACGCGTCGCATGCGCAGATGCGTATAATAGCTGGAGATGGAATGAGCGGCTGTATCACAACGTTTGATATGGATGCACAGAAGGAGGGTCCAGCCGCTGCTAAATGGCGGTATAGAAAAGAGAACATTAACTCCTCCGATCCTGACGTTGTCGCCTGGCACTTGGCTACTCCCGAAAGAGAGATTGAGCTCAAGAAGGCAAAGAGAGCAGCGGAGACGCCCGAACAGAGAGAGGAACGGCTTGCCAAAAGGAGACGCCAGATTGTCGACGTAATAAACGGCGCACAGCCGCCGAAATGGAGCCCAATGTCTGTAATTTCTCAACATACCGGACCACAACAAGCTCAGCCAGGGAAACGTACCTCTCGCTACGTATATCCTGGCATTTCCGAGCTAAGCCACTGCCAATTTTTTTGGTGCCTGTCCTAATGAATGCATCTCCTGTACCAGAGTGGCTTCCCTGCAGTTCGACGGCTTGCAAAGCAGACATCGCCCTTCGTTTCGAAATTTCCCATCAAAAAACAACTATACCGGATGCCTTCTGCTCATCGTCACCGACACACACCTGCTCATCTGCAGGGCGTTTAAAAGGTGCACTGTTTTTAATGGCTTCTTCAGATACAGCCAAGGCTTCAGCCCATGAAGCCGAGCAGAGCACTTCGCTCGCAGCCTGGCAGCGAGTCATGTTTTTAAACATAAGGGCATGAGATCAGTCTTCATTGAGAGTGAGTTAAGGTTTCATGAAAGAAAGCATAGCGACAAAACACAAAGCAACGATCAATCATCTATGGTTGCTCACACAGGGGGCAGTTGGCTGACTGTGGCAAGTATATCCCGTTAGCACGAAGCTACGTTCTAACAAATGAGGCCCACTTGTGAATCATGATAAAGTTTTTCCGGCCGATTTAATGGCACATTCGTTGCGCCCGCTAAGAAAAGCGAGGTATGGCTGCAAACAATGGTACAGGAAGAAACAGTAGCTTACAAACACCTGAGCCCCAACGTTAGCATATTCTCGTCACAGTCCGCGTGCAGTGCTGAATACATTTGCCTCTTGCAGAGTGTCCGGAAAACACATCACGTTTGCAGTCTCAGCTCTATTGCAAACTTTAGACCACTTATCCTGCTCTCATATAGTAAACTTTCTAGGAACTGTTTAACAATCGGGGTGCTATAAGCGGTCATCGAAATTGGTTGCGTTGTTTGAATCAGCATTCTGCTCCTAGCGGCTTATTAGATCTCAGGTTGGTTTGGATTTACCGTGAAATCACTTTTTTTCGTTGGAGTATGCATTCGCTCCTACCTATATGCTAGGGCCAAGCCCATTTATAACGGCTGCAGGTGTAACGAACGCTCGCTTATTACGAACGAGGGCGCTCCTAAGCTCGAAATATGCATTAGAGCGAGGGTAGTTCATCTCAATAAAGCAAGCAACTGTGGCAGCACCGCTCAGCTATAGCGAACGAGAAGGCGCGGCAAAATAGCCCCCGCAGTCAACTCTTGTCACCAAGCTCGGAGACAGCACAGAGTCTGTCAGCCTCGGATGCGTTGCACCTGAATGAACAAGATGACCCAAAAGTTGGTATCAAAAGGTGGTACTGTAACCGGACAACCAGCGGCCAAGCGCTCGTTGATGGCCTAAAACGTCACTCATTGAATACACGTGTGCCTGCTGGCCAAAAATCTCTAAAGTGGACTGCGATGGGTGCGATGCAGAGGGATCGTTCTATGTGAAGCTACGGCGCTCGTTCATGTTCAAACTCTTGTCAGCGATCTGAGAAGTTTCGATGCCTTGCTTGTGATTCTCGTCGTGTGTCGTCTGCCCAGTCGGCTGTCCGCGGTTTGTGCTGCTACCACATGCAAGAAGCGAGCCGGTAACAGGCAGTGCCGCAATTTCATTTCTGCGCACGTGTGCTAAGCTGCTTTCTTCGCTGTAAGGTGCTAGGTACGACGAATGACGCTGCCGAACAACCACTAGATCAGGGATCCGTGACCTTTGTGCACAACTTTTTTGACGCAGAACTCGCCAAATGTCACCGGGTTTGACACCATGCGGAAGCCAACATCTCGGAGCCGTTCACTGACGAAGCAGTCGTAGACGAAGCAAGAAAGCAACCCGGCCGTCAGGAAACAGAGTAGGCTCGCCGCCTTTCTACCAGGCGCCGTGAAACGCTTCAAGCGTGATTCATCATCAATTTCGTCATCAGCCTGACTACGCCCACTGCAAGGAAAATGGCTGTCCCATGTCTCTCCAATTAATCCTGTCCTTTGCCAGCTGTACCCGCTAACTTCTTAATCTCATCCACCCACCTAAGACCCACCTAACAGGCGCGATATTACTGCCGCGAATCTTTGTACGGTTTGTTTGTTCAAGGTCATAGCCGCCAGCACCCGGCTTCATAATTTTGTTCATGACTCGAGATGCCACCAGACCTATATTAAATAATTGACATTGACCAAGATTATTCTAGTTGCTTTGCAGCCTTATCTCAATGGTTGCTGGTCAGCTTTAAATCATTCTCGAGTGACGAAACTGAAGTTTCCTCCTGCACCGCCTGCTGCTAATTGAGCAAAAGGCCGAAGGGTACTCTGGTCCGAAGCACCCTAATCCACTTTGTGCGTTTTCTGCGTGGAGACGCGATGTACGGCGGTCTCTTCAGGACGGTTTTTCGGTTTGGAAAGGAAGACGTACACAAGCTACAAAGGGCCTTGCTCATATACGAGTCGGTGATGGACGTCTTCGTGAGCAGTGAAGGTCCTGCGTAACATTTTCGCCGGTGCGCCGCGTCCCTACACAGTGATGCCTACTAGTCGACGTTCGCGCTGGAGGGCGCCAGGCTAGGCTCCACAAGTCTCCCGTTCACTGGCCTCACTCCACTGGAATCACCAGGAGAACGGGGGAGCGTGCAGCGCCGTATACAAGCCTGCCGCTCCAGTGTTGCGCATGCGCAGTTGAGTCCCCACTTGCCCGGTCCGCCGGCCGGTGACCCGATCAGCAAAAACTCTCCAATGTTTAACTCCACAGTGTTAAGCCTCCCGTGCACCCTTAAAACTTGAGTCGTCCCGGCGGCGTCGCTATATCTGAAAACCCGTCATTTTTGTATGCTCTGAAAGGAGATATTTTAAAACTGGTTTTGTAATGTAAAATATAGGCCATCACACTCCCAAACATGATTTTTTTATAAAGTAACTAGGATATAGAAAGAATTGGCTGCGGTTTAGCTACTGCTTAACGTGATTTAGAGAGCGAAAGCTGTAGTGTGTCGGGCAAGTATATATAGACGCGGCTTGGCGTCTGTAACGTGGAGTGCGTTCCACACACTGCATAGGCACCGCGCCCACACTGCCAGTTGGCAGTTAATGGTTGAACTCGAGAGGTTGGTCACCCAATGAACGCTGCGGCCTATTGCTGCAGTGCCACGTGTCTGCCACAATGTTGTCAGAGCTAATGCATGCAGCCTATATCTCTCTATCACCAACACCACGTACCTCAAAGCGCGGTTTAGGCATCCACTGACACAGGAAGCCAGTTATGCGCCATTCATTTCCACAAAATCATCGGTGTCTATAGAACGTTGCCAGTGCCTTCGCGAATGAACGCAATGAACGCCGACGGACTATAGAAACCGAGGCGAGTGCTCGGTTTCGGCTGCGGCGGCTGAGTAACGTCATAGCTGTCACGTGGTTTCCCCGCGGTTCAAGGTGAAACTCACGCACACGGCGAAGAAGCTACGGAGGGGAGCAGTAAAGTTTTCCCTTTAAAAATTGTATATACTGTAGCTGACACTAAAACCCAGGACCTTTTCCGTAGCAGCAAGGCGCGCAACAGAATAGGACACGTAGGCACCATGCTTTTGCGGAGGTACAAGGATGTGACGTGTGTGCGATCATGACGCAATTTGAAGCTTATTAATGTAGTAAACAGTGGACTGAACTAGAGACGTCCTAGGTTTGGTATGCTCTTTATACTAACGTTGTGTGCCTAATCTGCAATGTAGAACAGTTGGATGACCACAACGCGGAGGCTATGTTGAGAAATTTGTGATAAATGCGTGGATGTTAACAAAGAGCAGGGGCTGTGAGGAGAAACCGCTAAAGGAAGGCATTAGACACCTTTAACAATAGAGCACACCATGATACCGTTAATGTTACGGGAGTACCAGAAGCCCACCCACCACCAGTCCGCACGCGCTTATTGGTCTCAAGCCGGGTACCTGGCGCCATCTACCGAGTACGTAGTGTCATTTGACGCTCTCAAGGTGATTTGCACATGCGCCTTCAGATGCAGGGCCGCGTAATCATCTTGAGGAGAGCACTTCAACAGTGCGCCTGGCTTCAGCAGACAACGATCTCCTGGAACTTCCTTGGCCAACGTTCGGTGCAACAGCACCTCCTCTCTGACTAGTACTTTTTAAAAGGCTACGCAAGCATGCAATCACCTTTTAGAACCCCTCAAAAAGGTCTGAAATCTCGTACTTACGTTCACACTGCGCCAGATACTTTTGGTTCCCAGCGGTATCGCATATGGAGACCCATCTTTGACCTCCTGTCTTCGATTTGTTTACCATGCCACGAAGCCTTGAGGAAGTCGAGCAAACCGAACAGTTTCCAACTGACAATCATTTGTTTCTATTGCTGCAACTGAAAATTTTCGTGCTCATAACAATTCTCTCCAGCAGATCTCTTTCCCTCTTTCCTGCCCCACGTTCGCCGGTTAGCGTCTTCATCCTGTGTGATATGTAATTGCAAGCCAACGCAACCAAGGTGGTGAATGGGGCCCCTGCGTAGTTATTGAACAGTGAACGGTGGGAGTGCGTGAGAAACCATTTTTAAGCTCCATAATCAAAGAAGAGTGCGGCGAAACGAGGTTTAAGCCATAGATTCAAACGTTAGTCCATTTCTTTTGGCTACACTGTTAACAAAAACGCCCAAATGGGAGTAAATGGCTTGTCCTCTAGCGCGCACCCAAAATGAGGGTTTAGTAACTCCATATATATGGAGTATTTTATTTACTTCCTTATTTACTTCCTCCACTGCTCCTCGTCGACCACTTCCCTGCACGGCAGCCCAAATCTCACGCAGCATATCTCCAGCCCAGTGCCGTGTGCCGTTGTTTCACCGTCGCCAGTGGCTGTGGCATCCTTTCCTATGGCGGTGGTTTCCACACACGATACGTAGGGAGTAAATTTTTTACTACACTACCTACAGAAATGGAGCCCAAAAATTGCGTCATCTTTATTTATCCTCATTCAGGCTCATTCTTACAGCAGCGCCAGCGGCGGGAACGGGCAGTAGCTGCGGGGGCCGCCGGCAATCCAACTTGTGACACTGCGCTGCCCTAATGTGACCCCGCGTCGCGCGTTCTTTTCGACGTCTGCAAGCCTAGGCGGCGGTGGCAGGAGTCGTCTGCTTGTCGTCGGATTTTACTCTACCCGGCCCCGGATGAATGACTAAATAAACAGAAACAGGTTGTTTGGAGGCAACTTCAAAGAGGCACATTCTCTAGCCCACACAGAAGAGCCCTAATGCACCCCGATAACTATGAACCACAGTGCCCCATGTGTAAGGATCCAAAAGGGAACCTTGCGCATATGATGTACGGATGCCCCAGGCTTAGAACTAGGCCAGAATGGCATATTAGCAACAAATAACTGTGGGAGACTGCGGTAAACAGCTCGGAACCTGAACTTCAGAGGCTGGTGATGGATTCGGCACTGGAGGTCGCCTGCAGGCACGAAGCCGCTGCCATCGCCTGAAGCCTGGACCCAACACCGCACCCACGGCGGTGACAACGCAACCTTTTTTGGTTCATTAAAATTTTCAATGAATGAAATTGCTGTGCGAGTTTCTTTGCTTGGCTATGTTCGTAGATAGAGGGATCTAACATTAGAATCAATAGTTCAAATCTGAAAAGAGTCGAGGGGTAGTTTTCACGGTCTGCACCACGCTCTATTTCAGTAAAAACCAGAGCAGAATAAGTCGAAAACGGAAACCCCGCCGAAGGTTGTTTGGTATGACTGTGTTTGCTTTCATGGTCACTTCCTTAAGGCTTGGATTTTCAATATTAATGAGGAAAAATGTAGCCTCATCAGCTGAATCAAGAGCTCAGCGTTGACACTCTGTTCTATCACAGTTCCATGTTATAATCTCGTTATAACACATTATAACACATTAACACATTATAACACATAATCTCATCCACCCACCTAACTTTCTGCCGCCCTTACTACGCTTGCTGCAGCTTACTGTAGCGAAAAACGGCGGCAAGCATGCCTTGTACCGCGGCAGGCGCCCGTGAAGGCGCAGAAGTGAGCAGGGATCCAGCGACGATAGTAACGTGGGGGTCGTCACTCACCGCCATTATCAGACGACTGACCAGAAGCAGACTAGACGCTAGGTGGCGTGGCGGATGGCACAAAATGGTGTCTTTTTACTCCATTTGGGACTTAGGGCGCATTGAGACCAAGAAGCTCCATTTAAAAATGGGAGTTATAAGGAGAATCCTCCTTATACCCCATTATTTAGTGTACGGAGTAAAAAAGGTCATTTAGCACATTTTTACTCCATACTCATGGAGTAAATATTCCCGCATATGGAGTATAAAGGGTGGTGCCAACCATTTGCGCCCCCATTTTGGTTGATTATTTTTTGCAGTGTAGGCTCACACCAAGCCTCAGTCACAGATGGGCAATGATGGCCGCCGAAATCTGACCTGGCATAGCTTGTTGGAGTCTAGAAGATGCACTTAAAGACAGCCAAACTTTGCCGAACGCAGTAAATTATAATCGCTTCGACGATTGTTTGCGTTTATACGATCAACCGGCGTGAATAAATTCGCCATGCTTTTCCCATTTTATGCAAGACCGAAATGTTTAAGTACTGTTACCGTGAACATCAAAAGACACTGATGTGACACCACCCAAATTTGTGCTCTAAAAAATATTCAACCACTTTTTGTCGCTCGATTCTCATTCCTCCGGTCGCAAGAGGCGTTTATTCGGAAAAAAAATTCATTTCGAAAATTTTCCGTTATCCAATTCAAACCCATAACGTTACGACTGATGAGTATAGTAATCGTCGAGGACGCATCCGCGATTTCACTCATTAAGCGAATGACGCTTTACCCGAGCCACACAATCCCCTACCAGAAAAACTGGCAGCATATATATGACCCGATCCGACATAGTCACGTAGCATTCATCATCATCATCTGCCTGAATGCGCCCGCTGCAAGGAAAAGGCCTCTCCCATGTCTCTCCAATTAACCCTGTCCTTTGCCATCTGCACCCACCGAATGCCCGCTAACTTCTTAATCTCGTCCGCCCACCTAACTTTCTGCCGCCTCCTACTACGCTTGCTTTCTCTTGGAATCCACTCCGTTATCCTTAAGGACTAGCGATTATCTTGCCTTCCCATTGCATGTCCTGTCCAAGCCCATTTCTTCCTCTTGATTTCGACTAGGATGTCATCAGCCCGCGTTTGTTCCCTCACCCACTCTGCCCGCTTCCTGTCCTTTATAGTCACATCTATTATTTTTATTTCATAGCTCGCTGCATTGTCCTTAACCTGAACCTTTTTCCTTAGCCTCCACGTTTCTGCCCCGTAGATGAGTACCGGTAAGATACAGCTGTTGTATAATTTTCTCTTGAGGGATATTGTTAAACTGCCATTAATGATCTAAGAAAACCTGCCATATGCGCTCCACCCATTCTTATCCTTCTCAATATTTCCATCTCATGATCCGGATCAGCGGTCACTACCTACCCTAAGTAAACGTATTATTTTACCACTTCCATTACGTTTACATGGCACGACACGTCAAACACTTTTTACATCACTTTTATTGCATACTAAGTGTTATTTGTACTGTTTTAGGTTTCATACTTCTACTTGTTTTCCCTTCGAAAGAAGGATCTCCCGTCAAGCACACGCGCTCTGCGAAGGCGCCAAAATTCGGTTCGTTTGGTTGGCCGCACAACTTACACGCGTTGTACTCCCTTCGTTGTAGGCTCCACTACCTTGAGATCCACACTCGTGCACCGAACAGGGCCGTTAATCCGTCAAGGAAACTTAAAGGTGCACTAAAGAGGATCATGTGCTCGTATTGTTACAACGGGAACTCGATCTACACGCTCCCGAGCATTCTTGAAACTGCGAATTAATGTCTTGCGCGACCGGTTTTTCTATTAGATCTATTTAAACGTCTCGGCTCCCGCCTTTCTTTTTTAACTCACCTCCGAATAGAGGAGGAGTCAGCTATCGTGTCCAGTTCCTTTCAACCAGTCGGGTACCGGCTTCGCTTTCGCTTTTTTCTAGGTTTTCATGAATAATAAGTTTCAGTCGTGGAGTACTTAGCCGCAAATTAGGCCCGCGTAAATAAATATACGCGTGGACTCTCTGCCTTCGCCGAACGCTAGGTATAACTCCGCCGATGGCAGAGTGCCAAGCCGTCACGCGGCTGGCCGAAAGGCACCCCACGCTTTGGCCGACTCCACTTTTTGGTGGTGACTTAAAAAAAAAAGCGGGAGCTTGGAAGTTCAATTCGATTTAATAGAGAAATCAGCCGCACAGGACCATAATTCGCAATTTATACGATGCTCAGAGAGTGCAGATCGAGTTCCCGCAGTAGCAACACGAGCACAGAATCCTCTCTAATGTACCTTTAAAACTTAATCTCTTCATCGGAAGAGTGTAGCGGAGGAGCGGATACATAGGGAGCGCGTGCGCCAGATGCCTAGAAAGATCAAAGGTATGCCTTCAGCGTAATAAACTTGCATTGCAAGGGAGTGTTCCGTATATTCCATAGAGATATGATAATGAAACGTCGATTTGGGCGAAGGGGTTCGGGTCGATTGATGTGGTCGCTGCCCCTGTCCAGGGCGCCGTTGGCTTCGGCCCATTGCTATCGAGAGTTGTATGAATCGGTGCTGTTCCTTCGGGTCCGCTGGAGGGAGCACGCAAGAAATAGTCTTAGCTGCTATGGCGGTGTTTAGACTGAGTTCAAATATCGAATTTGTTGGCTATAGGTTAAAGCACGAGATTAGCATACTGTTCTGGTCACGTGTTGATTTTTAGCAAATTTCTCCGGGCAGTACTTCTCACGGACCAAGATGAACATTTCTAGCGGGAGGTCTTCAGTGTAGCGGAATAAATATCTACAGGCTATGGCTAGGAAGGTCGGATGTTTGGCGAAAGCAAAAGTGAAGTAGTGTTAACGGCGAGCCTCAGGTGCGAGATTCTTGCAGGTTTTGTTCGCCGAACATGGCACGCAAACTCGGTCTGAAGCTGCGATATGGCGACATGGGGAATGGCACGAATGTTCTATTTCCCGTGGAACACATTCTTGACCACGTCTTAATGCAGGGAATTGAGCAATATCCTGCGGTTTAATAATATGGTGTGGCTGATTTTGGCATTCCACTCTATTCGCAGTAACTACGCAATCAAAATTTCTTGCTACCGCCCTCAAAATAACCAGAAGGAACTAATGGCCCATCTTCTGCGATATTAGATCTTCAGATGCTGCCAGTGGCGGCTACCTGCCCTGGCATCTACGGGACGTCCTTCAGCAACCGCTAGCAACGCGGCATCCTCACTAAAGTCTTTTGATGGAGTTGCGCGGTGTGCTCCCTTTGCCAATAGTGACCAAGCAACAGGGCTTTCTACTGAGTCGCATTATGAAGTCCTAAGTCCCAAGGGTCCTGAAAGGTGAGGACAGGAGTTTTTCCTATCCTGCACAACTCGGAGCTTAAGGGCCGCCATATAAGCTACCTACTGCACGACTAAGACTCGATACTCGTAACGCTTGACAAAGACTGCTAGTTACTGCTTTTAGGCTACGTTGGCAGGCTGCATTATTATGGCGATAACTAACTTGGGAAATAGCCTATAAACAATTTTTCGACAAAACTGGCGCAGTACTGCTCTTGTTTATTCTCTTTCGCCTGCCCTAAACTACGATGCAGCTCCTCTTAGTGAGGTGATCCAGAATATTAGTGACGCTGAGCTCTCCAAGACGCTGACCTCATCTCTGGGCCTGGCGCTTTGGCGGTACAGACCTTTAATGCCTGAAAGACTACCATGAGCCACGGAACTACAGAAACCTCAGCTGCGAGATATTGAGGAAAGACGCGCCAGAAGGATAGACACATACTGATGGCCCCACACGCGCAAATGCACGCATGCAAGCACGTCAAATAGAGAAAGAACGAGTATATTAATGCACTCAGAGGGACAAACGTTGTGCAGCCCCCTTTTCTCTTTGTGGCATACTGTGGCTGCCAAGTTAACAGGAGACAAGTGTTATTAAATCCGGTAAGAAAATAGCACTTAGCCGGAGTACTCTAGAAGCATTTGTACACTGAGTATTAGAAGGCACAGCCACAGCGTAAAGAGTGGAAAGTTGTAAAATCTATGAAAGCAGCTTAGCGCAAGAGAGAAGACGAGAGAGGGGCACACCACGAGCGCTACTAACAACAAAGACTTTATTGCAACAGTTTTCATCAGTGACCAACAAGCCAAATTCACACCTTAATGAAAATCTAGTCCTTGCTTATGCAGTTCTAGAGCACGCAATAATATTTCGTAACTATTATATCTGCTAACATCCACAGCCTCGCTCCATGTTGATCTCCTTTCTCCTTTCGTGGACGACGGGAAACATGCATTTGATTGCAACAGACTCAGCGCCCGCTTTCATTAAAGGCCTTCACCGTATAAACAAATCTAGCTTCTCTAATGTCTTTAGCAACAGAAGTTTCATCGCGGTCAGGTGATATAAGATTCTCTCTCTATCTCGCCAAAAGAAGTGTCCACGCGATAAGAAAATAATGGTCGCAAAGCATGCTTGTTTTTCATTCCACTGAAAATAAACAAAACTCAACAGTAGCAAGATATCGCAGTACCTTACCTTGTTAATGAACGGTCTTGCAGTCGTCCATAGAGCGTGCATTTATTATGGTGTCAGATATAATACCTTTTCTTTAAAGCAGAACTGCAACTTTAATGGCTGCGGCTGTAACTGCGATCTACGCCACCACAGTTCGAGAATTTACTGTCATTCTAAATGACGGCCCTCGTAAATTAATTATCCAAACGAAGAGAAAGCCCCATACACAAGCATAGGGCATAGAGCTGTAGCTTGCTTCTGTGTTGCGCCTTATTAGCGTTTTACGGAAAATCGATCAAAGCCCCAGTGTGGCTGTACTCATGTTGCTAATGTGGAACATGCTATCATCGCAGTTGTTTGCTTGCAAGAGAGCGGCGAAAGTGGCCCCTGTCAGCAAGTAGATTGCCCTCTTATCGTTCACCTCGCAAGGAATTCGTTCCGCAGCTCACAGAAGAAAAGCGCCCAGCAGCATTGTCGCATAGACCGCCACCGCGCCTCACAGTCGCAGACCGCAATGCCGGCACCCTCAACCTTCACACACCTTTCACAACACCGCAATCATTTCCTCCTCTCTATGTTCTTAGAGACGCATGTCGACACTCCCCTCACGCCAGGAGTTTTAAATGAAAATTGTTCTGAACGGAGGTGACTCGCTGGCCGCTCAGAGCACAGAGACAATAATGTCGAAATTTCAAATCGATCGGCTTCCAAAGGAGCGCTATACAGCGCGCTCCGCGAATCTTAAGCCGAGGAGCATTCGCGTTGTGGCCTATAAGAAAACACGGCCACTACCAACTGAGCTTTGTCTTTGCACCTACTTCTTAGCTTTGCATGACCCTTTTGCTTGACACCGAAACAACGCGAATCGGGCAAAAGAAACAAAGAAATTGTCATGCAGGGGAGCACACGGCGTGCGCTTATCGGAGCCTCAAGCGCTGCCGGCACGCTATTCTGGCTGTCAGGGCAAAATGCGTGATTCCGCCGCTTTCTTGCAAGAGGCGTTGTGTGGCGTAAACCCGCTCCCCGACCACCGCAATGATAGCATGTGGCGCATTATCCGCATAAATACAGAAACACTGATGCTTTGTTTGCGTGAGGCGTAAAACGCGACTGAGATGACGGAGTTCGACAAGTGTGGTTTGAACCGTGGGAAATCCTCCAGTTCTGTGCGCAATTCAAAAATAGGCTCATTATAAGAAATGCACGTTTTTTCTACTTTTTCCTGAGGGTGAAAGGGGGGGGGGTGCTGTACGCGGAGGAAATGGGCGTCCAGAGGGAAAAGTTCCTGTAAATAAGTTGATACGAGTGGAATGCGGAGTTTAGCTTCCTGAAGCGACGCATGGGATAGGAGAGTGAGGTTAAACCCAGCTGGAGTTCTTTGACATGCCCCCACGTGATGCAGTACACGGGGGTGTTCGGAATTCGGTTCCACTAAAATGCTGCTCTCCTGGCGAGGGTTTAACTCTGCGACCTTGCCTCCCGTATCGGAAAGGCAAAGCCTCTTAGCCACAAAGGCACATAAAGAAGGGTCCGTATCTGTGTATTCTAGCTTGCGCAGGGTACATATGATTATCGTGCTCTGTAGTTATCACACTCGTGATGCGGGAGCAGCCAAAGAAAAGTGACACGTAATGCCGTAAGAACAAAAGAAATTTGCAGAGATCAGAGTTCACAAAAGGCTACACTTGAGCTCAACGGAATATTGTGCCAATTCGACAACCCATCGGCACGGCCTATCAAAGTATGCTATAGTGCATGCACGGCAATATAACGACGTTATGGCAGCGGCACACGTTCCATTAACGAGTCGCCTACTCGCTCTGTTTTAAATGATGGCCGTTGCACTCAAATGTTCAGAATCCCTCCTTAATCTCCTGAAATGAGCCGCAACAGCAGTCTCACGGTGTCATCCACGATTGCCGTGTCATCACCCTTAGTTACAATGCGTGAAACTACAATTAAAACTGACCCTTAAAAGGCTCACGAGTCCATAATGGCAAGAGTACGGTGCACGTCGACGTCTTCTCTTGTTATTTTGAGGCACTTGTGACGTTGTGACGTTGCTGTTACTAATAGTTGGGAACTGGACATCCCGGTGGGAAAGTTACAATTTTTCCCAGTCCCGGTGTATAACACCAGTCATGTTCTCGGGGAGGGCATTCTTTCCGGGGCTGAATTCTAGCTGCCCTCATGAAGTTTGCCGATCTTTTGCGTCTCTTGCCACGCATGAATTTTCTGCACACCTTATTGCACTCCTCCAATGTGTCGAACCTGCGTTAGTTCGGTGATAAAACAAAACAAGGCCAGAACATTAGAATAACTGTGTTCAAAAGATCAAAAAAGCACTTTTCACGGCAAATATAGTTTTCTAACCTTAAGGGTAACACGGTAGATTCGAATAGAAGGCAAGCGTAGCCGGGGGCTGCAGAAGGTTAGGTGGGCGTATGAGATTAAGGTTTGAGGGATGGGGTGGCCGAAGCTGGCAAAAGACAAGGTCAATTAGGGAGACATGGGAGATACCTTTACCCAGCAGTCCGCTTAGTCAGGCTGATGATGGTGATGATGATGACGATGATGATGATGATGATGATAATGAACAGTTCCCCAGGTGAATGCGGTTAAAGCCGCCAGTAGAGGTTTTCATAAATGAACTGCAGTAACGTCAATTGAGCTTTAGAATACACTTCCATTCATACTGGGATGACGACCCCGGAGGCTATTTTCGGTCCCGACGTCACGGCGTGGATTAGAGTGAAAATTCTCATAATTTTTCATTCGTTAGCATTGAATGACCCAGACGAGAAGAAAAAGTGTTCGATGTTAGCTTGTTTTAGGTAGGTGGCAGCAGCAATCTTGCACCGTCTACCACCTGGCTGATAGCGAGACCGACCTGTCACCTGCTGCGGTTAGTACACGGCAGATCCACCTGCCAATCGTAATAGTCATCTGCTACGACTGCAAGACTGCAAAGTGAAGGGAGGGAGATTTCTTTTTCCGTTTGTAAGGAGATTATGGTGACGCTAGTATGCGGCTTCTGCCGTATAAATTTCAGCAAAGAAATAAATCAAATTGATGATGAATAATGAAGTATTTTATATATAGATGAGAAAATATAGTACACATAAAACTAATACAGCGGTGCAATATAAGAAGATGAGTAGTATGAATGAAGGTATTAGAAGCAACAACACCTGATACTAACGCTTCTCATCGCATAATAATAATTAACCACTCCCATATCTTTCCACACACTACACACACACACACACACACACGCACGCACGCACACACACACACACACACACACACACACACACACACACACACACACACACACACACACACACACACACACACACACACATATATATATATATATATATATATATATATATATATATATATATATATATATATATATATATATATATATATATATATATATATATATATATATATATATATATATATATATATATATATATATATATATATATATATGCAGAAGAGAGCATACCATAGGAATAGATTTTAGAGCAGAACCGAATGAAATTACCCTTTGTGTTGCCACGCACAATCCCCGCAAACGGTGGGGCGTCAAGGCAAAAATGAAGACAGATCTACACACTTAGATTACCTTCGCATGAAGACAATGCTTGGACGGACACCATCAAGATATTTCGGCTAGATTTTATATTTTTCCGTGTATTTTTGTGTGGCCAGATTTTGTGACATCCCTTAGCGAAAAAAAAGGTTGCGCTAAAAATGCATATCGAACGCGTTGTATTAATTTCATATCAATTGTTTATTTTTTGTCCCTTTGCATAAATTGCAATACGAATGTCTTCTAAGTATCGTAGGAGTATATTTTGAACATTCTCACAAATGCATCAAAAATACAATTTCTGTCCTCTTAGTATATCTATTACACATTAAATATATGAGAAAATGTCCATTAAATACATTACATTTCATTAAATATACACTAAAATATACAATTAACACATTAAATATATATTCACTTCGGCTTAAAAAGGTGTACTAGTTGGATTTACCGGAGGGGACACATCAGTGTTGTCAACAGCAGAACTTATGACTGAACCGGCTATAAGCATCAGAAGGCAATCCCAGATAAAACGCGTTGTCATCAAGAAGTCCATCTCAATGCAAGGTCAGGTGACGGAACCTCAACGGGAAAGTTGTCGCCACGCAGGAAATGCCGACGGAAAGTGACGTCAGCAAAGAGTTACTGTTTCGGCAAGTGTGATACTTGGCTTCCCTAGTATATACCCCCCCGAGAGGCGGCCCATTAACTTGCACGGTGAGGCATTCTTCGCGCAAAGACTGTGGGTCCCAAAATTATCGCACTAGTGTCGGAGTGGTCACGTTGGAATCCGGGGGCTATCTTTAAACGAACTGCTCCCCGTAACTTGGGTCTGACATCGGTTATGAGTCGAACTGTCAACCAACAAATATATGGGCTTCTATGGGAACCGGTCGGCCTTTCCAGTCGACGTCCTTTTTACTGGCATGTTCGGGCCCGGAGGCGGGCATAGCGCCCTTGCCGGTATAAAGCTATCGCGCCGTCCAAACTTAATTTAAATAAGTGGCGATTGCCTTCCTGCTAGAAGAAGAAGAAACGAAAGGACGACTGTAAAGGGAGAGTTTTCACTGTTCCCTGAAACGGCATTTCGAGCACTAGGTTGTTCCACGGCACCTTCAAGTGCGCTGCAAATATGCTGACGCGGACTGTCCATTTGTTGGAATTGAAGTATACTTTGCATTAATTAATGTCGTAATTCCGAAATAACACTTTAAATACATTTCCAGCATGCAAATGGAATTTCCCGAAACTCGATTTCGAGCACGAGACTGCTCCATGGCAGCTAATAGATTCAAATAAATTTTAAAGGGCTGTCCATTTCTTTAAACTGAAATATACTTCTATTATTAATATTTTCTACATAGAAAAATTTCGAGCACTAGACTGTTCCATGGCAGCTAATACCTTCAAATAAATTTTAAAGAGCTGCACATTTGTTTAAACTGAAATATACTTCTATTGTTGAAATTTTCTACATAGAAATTTTAATGAAGTACACTTTATTACTTTGACAAGACGCTAAAACCGCGTACATATTTTTTCTGTATTTTACACGTGCTCGAAGCATGTTTTAGTGACGTATTTTTGGAAAATTTTAAGAATATATTTAGAATACCAGGTGTAAAATTTCAGTAACCCATTTTCTGCATGTTTTAGTGCATTTCTGAATAAAAATTATGTTTAAATACAATATAAATATCCCACCGTATATTCGAAAGGAAATTACTTTTCGCTAAGGGATGATACCTACCGGTCTATTGACATTCCAACCTAGGATTGCAGCAGGCGAATGACGCGTCCGCGAAGAGAAAAACTAACTTTGGCGTGGTCATGGCAGAAACTGACCTTTTGTCTTCGTCGACACACTGGTGGTCTTTCATCGCCTCGTACTCCATCCGATGGCACCGCCTTACTCCGTCAGAGTGCTTGTACATGAAGATGGGAAAGTTCATAACTTCGATGGAGCAGACACCGCCGGCGCGTTCATGTAAGCAGCCCGGTGGAGGGTTCTTCTTATTTAAGCAGTCATTCTCGCAGCTCTGTTTTGTATAGTACTGTTTATGATTGCCTGGGTTGGTGGGGCATCTGCCTTCTTTGAAACTCCACGCCTGGCACTTGGTCCTGAAACGCCAACAGCCAATCGCAGGATTCAAGTGTACTGACCAGTCCAACTAGGGAAATTTTCGACGCACAAATTAGAGCACCAAGACGCGAATGAACTGCAATTCTACCTCTCTCAAACTGCACTGTTTTGTACTCTTGAACGTGAGCAAGCAAAAGATTATTTCCTTGCACACTTGCTGTACTAAACGACAAGCCATCGGGGACAAGATACTCATTGGTGAAAATCTTGATTAGAGATAATTTTAATCACTAAAAGCGCAATAAAAGCTACGGATAAATATCGATATACTACGCCATATATACCATGAAGCACGTGGCTCACCGTTGCACCGTGGGCCATCGCCAAGCAGGAGGGCCACGGACCAGAACGGTCACACTGACAGACCTCGCAATACAAGCGGCCGCCTTGCCACCGTTCTTTGCAGAAGGTGCTGCCGGTAACGGGCCATGTATCTGAGTCTGTCCGAGCTTGCAGTGATAGGCATATCCGTTGCTCCCCACTGTGCCTCAACCTCGATACCAATACCAGATCATGCACTCGGTAATCTTCATCACTGACACTATAGTGAAATGTTGAAATTCTCGTTAAAATCACAAACCCGCCACGTCGCTCAGAATGAGTGCCGATTCGAAACAGAGCACGGCGCCAAGAAAACATTAAGAACTAAAATTCATTCAAGTCGGCCTTCCTGCCGCCTTGCCATTGGTGGCGCTTCGCTGCTATGGACCCCCATCTTACGCAGCTTCGGAATGAATTTTAGTTGAGGCTGATTATTTACCTCTTGGTATCGAGGAACCAATAATCGGTGTTGATGTCGGTGGCCTTACAGGGTGAGAAGTACTTAGGTACCATGCGTAAATAATTATCTCTCCTGGGGTCTTTGCCGGAAGCGCGCTCCACGCAATCTGACATGTAGTGCAACCGGTTGACATTGCAGCTGCACAGGTACTGCAGGTTGTCTGTAGTCGAGACGCATCTTTTTTTCTTGTCGTGGAAATAGTATCCGAACTTGCTCTTCTCACAGTAGTAGAGGTATCTATTCACCGGATAGCACTGCAGAGAGAAAAAAAAAGAGTTTTGTAGCAACCGCAACTCGCGCAGAGTCAAACCGCACTCGGCGTCACTGGGCCATCAGTGCTAGCTGTGCTGAAGGCAGTGTGCTTGAAGTGCTCGCTAAGCGCACGAACAAGCATGCTATCCGAATAGAGGGACACATGCTATGGGCGAGTGCGAAAGCGCGAAACACGGCGTTAAAAGACCCTTTGTTAAAGGGCTTCAGCGACCCACGTGACCTGGTCTGGTCTCAGCGGGGTTAGGAACAAACATCAAAAACCTCGAAAGGTCAAGCAAGTTGGAACACGTGTGCGGACTATCCAAGACCCCACGCACATGTGTGCGAAATATTGTGACAGCGGCGCGGAAAATTTCGCCAACCAGTGAAATTCTTACATTCGCCCTGCCATATGATCAGTGTATCTTCCTTATTTCGAACGTGTCACTCATGCGGAAGGCTAAATAATAATCGCAGGATCTTGTTGACTGTCATCGATCACGATCCCGGTATTCATAAGGGCTTTGCGCTCAGCGCTCTCAAAAATTTCAAATTGAGCTACTGCTCTTGTCGGCCTTCAAGCGAATAGAGGGATACAGTGAGAGTGAAAGGACAGACACTTTACCTCTATTGTGGGAAGAAATTGGTCGCGTTTTGTAAACAATTTTAGACGTATAGTTTTCATACTCTTTGAAAGTAAGAGAGAGTATATACCTTCTTTAAAGTGAGCGGCTTCATCACAGACAGCGAAAACAGGTTGACGCACTCCTATTTATTTGCGTGCATTTATGTAATGACCGAATACTGTAATCTTTGAAAACGCCACTGCTTCCGATGAAGTCATTCCCTTTATAAACCAGAGAAAACAACTTGACAGGTGTCTCCACCTCCGGAAGATTTGACAAGCAGACACTTAGTATACATATTCTTTTTTTACGTGGATATTCGAATAGACGCAATGAAACGCGCGAACACGGCCTCTTAGTATTTGCCGCTTTGTTACCTCTGTCTGGGCTGCACACACGATCAATATTTATTGTATAAAGTTAGACAAGCCGGTAGGGCGCGAATACCGTAGAAAGACAAGATTACGTGCTTAGAATGCTCTCCTCGTTAACATGACCAGATAATTGAAATAGCAGCCCCGGAGCTCTTCACATTGTCACGACTGATATCAGTGGAAGAACCTGATCCGTTTCTGCCGAAAGTAAAACGAAAAGAGCGAACCCCCGCAACGGCTAGTATTCTCTACGATTATGTGTGGAACACAAGCATGCTTGGGCGAAGCAAGGCCGCCAGCATTTGGAGACTGCCTGCAAATAAATCAAGCGGCCTCTTTGGGCGCTGAACATATGTAAACCCAACAGCTTTGGGCATCTCGTCTAGCTCAACACGCAATGAAGTCCCATTCGCATGCATACTTCGGCTACATTAACGAAGATTCGAGCGACAGGAGAAACGAATGGTAGGGTAGAGGCTACAGATGGAGCTCAAATTTACTCTTTAGACCCACTAAAGGCTAAAAAAGAGAATTTTAAATCGCTACATGGATTTTCTTAAAAAACAAGAGGCACGCGCTACGCGAAACCCGTTGTCACAGCTATGCTACACGCGCATAAATTGAGCGGATAACTGACCTCGTCACTTATCTATTAACGAGAATGAATAAAATTTTTAACATGTTTAACTTGAAATTTTAAATTTTGTTACCTTCCACGGTAGCTGTATTTATAAAATTTTAGCATGCTCATCGTTAGCGATAATCGCTTGCGTTTATTGTGCGCATGCCACCTAACTGTGCATGCAAGGTGGTGACGACTGATGCAAATTTCCTGACTTCACGCAGTTGATGCCTGATGTTCATCTTCCCAAACGAGGAAAGCGACATCGAGAGAGTACAGCTATTGCCTTTTTAGTATCCTAATCATCTTTTTTTTACAGCGTCACAAGAGGGAGGAGATTGTAGATTATTGTAACTGCCTTCCGCGGCTAATTTGCTGCAATGAGTTAAGAATTAGGCTCAGCTTAGTCTGGCACACGTCGCCTCCATGTCTCCTCTGCCCTCTCTCTATGCCGCTTTCCTCGTTTGGGAGGATTAACATCAGGCACAACAACTGCGCCAAGCCAGGAAATTTTGCATCAGACATCACCACCTGTTATGCACACTAATAGTTAGGCTCTAGGTGGCTACAACAGCTACAATTAACTATTATATATATATATATATATATATATATATATATATATATATATATATATATATATATATATATATATATATACAGTATTACGACAAACGCGACTGTTCGTTTTAAAGGTTTATTGTGCCAACAGTTTCGGGAATGGTATTCCCTTCGTCAGGGCAGGCTTACAATGAAACAGTCTTGTCAATATAAGGACACAGAGCGAGCGAGGATGTATAAACTCCGCCCTCAAAGCGAACTTGATAGTGAGGGCAAGGGGCCGTATAATGCATATATATATATATATATATATATATATATATATATATATATATATATATATATATATATATATATATATATATATATATATATATATATATATATATATAGCAGGCAAGGCAAGGCAAATGAAATGAGGGGCTCGTTTGACAAACCTAAGAATGAAGCCAACAGTCACCGAAACTAAGGCGCATAGGGGAATGCTTCTATTTTTTTGTTTGTAGTTCCAATCAATGTGAGAATAATACTTCGATTAATATGTCGCTTAAAGAAAATTGCTTATAAAGCAGCAGAAAAAACAAGCAAGCCGCCGGTGGGATCTGAACCCACGACCTCCAAATGTCGCGTTCGGTGCTCCGGCGACGGCTGTCAAACCTGCTGCTTTCGTGGGTATTTATGTTTTGAATGTTAGGTGACTCATCGCACACTGCTGCACTGGTTCAGCGATGCGCTACTCTCCTGAGATGCAACGTGCGGCCATCGGTGGTGCTTAGGAGAAACAAGTTGCACTTTCCAAACACAATCTCTCGCGACCAATAATTAACTGAAATTCCACCTGCCATGTTGATCATTTCCATCGTGACCAGTTTATGTAATGAGCTGGCAAGTAAAGGAAAATCAGTTGCTTATTTTGACATACATGCCAAAAAAAAACAAGCCACCAAACAAGCCAAGGAGCAGAATGGAATGTTTCTTTTTTATTTAAAACATGGAGATGACCAATGGCAATTTAATAGTTCAACTGTACCATCGCTGAAATATAAGCTATTTAAATCCAGAAGAAAAAACAACCATGTGTCACTGATTGGGTCCGAACCCACAACCTCCGGATTTTCCGTCCGGTGCTCTACCAGCTCTGCTACAGCGACGGCTGTCTGTACTTTTGCTTAGAGTATGTTTTTTGCGCGTAACCAGATCTCGGGAGTGCTCAGCAGCGCTACCCTCGTTCATAAGGGCGGATGTAGTACGTCCTAGACTACAGCCAGCGCAACGTGGGTCGTAAATAAAAACGGAGGGCAGAATCTATGCGAGTAGCATTTTATGCTGCCTGTGGCATCAAGACTGCCAGAATCGAGGACCTCGTTAAAACAGACAAGGGAAATGAGGGGCGCGTTATGGCATACCTACTAAGGCATAACGCAAGATGTACACAGGCGGCATATGGTTTTGGTTCTGCTTTCCGGTCAATTACCTTTCTGCGATAATATAATTACAGTATTTATTTACCATTGATCAACTCAACAATTTAAAACAAAATAAGAAATATAGAAACCTTTCTTTGTGCTCCTTGCTTTCGGTGAATTGGCTTCCTGCATATCAATGTCATAACGAGCCCCTCATTACTCTAGCCTTGTCTGCTCAATAGCTTAACGCGGCAAAGCATTCTTGATGTCATAGGCAGCACAAGGGGGTTCTCATACACCTACCCTCCATGTTCTATCACATTCTACGCAACACACTAGTATTATAGGAAGTACTGGGCCCGCTGCTATAAACAAGGGTGGCCCTGGTGACCACACCCAAGATTTGGTTACGAACACCGAGGCTAGGCCTAGCGCCTCCGGTGACGTGCTGGCGGGGGTAGCTCCGCCTGCGCCGCTTGCCTAGGTGGCTTTCCCGGCAGTACATCTGCCCCATGAGCATTGACCAGACCTCCAAAATCGTGCCTTTGTTCCTTCGGATACGGCTCCTGCCCGGCCTTCTTCAGATGTACAACAGCTCCTGAGTGATTTGCCCTCTGGGCGGAACACAGATACGGCTGCTCAGCCTATACTTCTGGATCGACCTCTACCAGTACTACATGAGACGCCGAGCACTCCAATGGACCTGTCATCGGGCCGCCGGTGCTCCGCTCTTCTTAAAAGCGCCCTTCGGGAGACGCTGCAACGGGTTCCTCTTCGGTCAGCTGCGGCTCACAAGGCAAGCGTTCCTGCCTAACCACAGACCGCCCAGATGTGTCTACCCATCGCTCAGTGAGGACAAAGCCACTGTCAAATCTCCGGCAACGAAACGCCGTGCAGATATACCGACCAGAATTCTGCCGGCAAATCTGGATCAATGTCTCGGAACGAAAGGTTTTTGCGGCTTTACGGCCAGAAGAAGTCCAATACCATTGCTGTGTGGCTCTCGACCTTGGCTGCCGTGGAACGCCTGCAAACGCTACAGTGCATTGCAGTTAGCAGCGAGGTCTCGGTGCCGGTACAGGTGTACCTGGTTGATGGATCCGACTTGCAACGTTGTGCTGTCTACAACGTCGATGTCAATGAGTACCAGGCCGCCCTTCAGCGTCAGCTTTATTATCCCACTCACCGAGTGACCCAAGCACGTTATATGGGAAAAGGGCGCTCATGCATCGCCACCCTGCAAGGCCCACCAACACTTCCAGCCTGCTTGTATTAATATGGCTGCATTTTACGGCCTCGGCCATACAAACCAACCGCCGTCTACTGCTACAGTTGCTTCAGACCTGGCCATATGCGTAGATCCTGCCCTTTCACAGCTCAAGTGGAACCTGCGCCGGAAGGCGCAGCGGCGCACAGATGTGGGGTCTGTAAAACTGACGACCACGGCATCACATCGCCCACTTGCCCCACAAAGCAGAAGACAACAGAAAACATTCGTCGTGGGTATTCTAAGCAAATGACTGAGAACGTGATTACGTCCCTTGTGCAGACTTCCAACCGGTTTGCAGCTCTCCAGTCGGATCATGACGAATGGCCCGAACTTCCCGTGCTGCACACGCATGAAACTGCTACCCAGCCGACTTATAGCGAAAAAGTGCGTAAGGACTCCCGACATCAGCAGGCTACAAAACAACGTAGAATCCCGGAACCTCTCAACGATGGCATGGTAGCAGTTGATGACCAAATTGCACGCCTTTTGGCAGAGGTCTCAAGGCCCCGACAATCCGACAACATCGTGAACTGTTTGCCCGCCGTAGACATGCAGCGGGATCTGGCACGGCCACTATAAATGATGAATCAGCACCGAGCATGTCCCGCCCACCAGCTTCTTTCACCGCTCCTCCCAGAGTACCTGCTACTTTGCCAGATAAATCTACAGCATCCCTGCTCCGCTTCATAGTTACCCAGTTATCCAACCTGACATCTGTTCTCTTGCAACGCTTGGACTACTAACCGAAGATGGCGCTTTCCGGCTTTTCTGGTGTGCTCCAGTGGAACTGTAGAGACCTCTCCACTAAAGTGGGAGAGCTCAAAACCAGTCTTCGCTTGCACAAGCTCCAGGTGTGGGCCATGTTACTGCAGGAGACCAATGCCTTGCCAGCAATTCCGGGTTTCAGAGGTTACGCGTCGCCTTCGATAACGACCATCGTGTGCACACTGCTTCCCCTCCGGGAAAGGCGGAGGTGTACGTTGACACACGTTTCCCTCAAGTATGCCTCTCTCTGGAAACTTGATGCACCTCCTATCAGGAGGTAGTTTCAGCTGCTGTAAAATTTCCGAAGGCAACTGTTGTGGTGGTATCCTACTACGTAAGACCAGCGGGTGGCGCTCCCTCCCGTATTAATCTGGGCTGATTGTTGACTGTGCGTAGGAAATACCCCGGGTGCCCGATTTTAGTCGTAGGTGACTTCAACGCCCCACACCCAGATAGGGGGTACCCTACTTTGAGCCCCCGCGGCAGGCGCGTGCTTGATGCCTTCGCGGATGCCTTGTTTATTCTTCTAAATCACCCCGATTCAGCAACGCGGGCTATGCGTCACAATTACAGTACCACTTATACTCCTAATCTGACGTGGTGGTGTGGCCCCGGCACTCCCTCGTGGCACCTTGAGCCTGACTGTTTGGGGAGTGACCATCACCCTATAATCATCGGTGTCCACCCATCACGTGCTCGCCGGTTACGCAGAAAGTGCTCGGTTGTCAACCGGGATTGTTTCCGTACTAATCTCCAGGATCTCCCTGCAGTGTCGTCACCATCGCTTGTTGACCGCATTCACTGCGCGTTAAACAGGGCTACCACCTCCCCCTGTGCAGACATCGATCACCCGGTTCCAGATATCGGTCTGCTAACCTTGTGGGCTGCTCGCCGACAGGCCAAGCTGCACGTGATCCCACATCAGCAAAGGCACGTATAAGACTGAACTATATTACTGCTAAGGCTCGCAGATACGAACGCGATCTATCACGAAGGCAATGGCAAGCGTGGTGCGAGCAGTTTTCTGCGAAGTCATCGAATTCATCTCTGTGGCGAACTTTCTGTGCAATGGAAAACGATCACCGTCGCCCCGACGGATCTAGCAATGCTTCGCAGCTAACTTGTCTCCGGATGATTTCGCAAGAGAAGCGGCACGGAAATTCTTTCCAAAATATGATGTGTTGCCACCCTCAGCTACCCCATCTATCTTGGCAGGGATTCCATCTCACGTAGATAAACTGCCATCGGCACCATATGCCGAGGGGGTTGCGTCTCCTTTTACCATGCCTGAGTTGCTTGCAGCCATAGATCAGACTAAACGAAATACATGGCCCAGTGCGGATGCCATTCCATATGAGGTGCACAAGAACATGAGTTGTGCTGTCCTCCCTCAACTTCGCAACACTATTAACACAGTAGGGCTAAACGGCTCTGTTCCTGAGACCTGGAAATTGGCCACTGTGATCCAAATTCCAAAAGCAGGGAAGCCACCGACGGATCTTGGCAACTTCCGGCCTGTTTCTCTAACATCAAAACTGTGCAAGCTGACAGAGAAAATGTCAGCCACACGACTGTCGTGGTGGCTGGAGCACCACGGTTTCTACCACCCCGCCCAAAATTGGCTTCCGACCATTCATCGTCACTGAGGATGGTTTGGCTGTCTTGGCGTCGCAAGTTCTGTCATCAACTCGTAGGCACAGTGTACGTACCGTCCTCGCCATGGGTATCGAAAAGGCTTATGATAATATACGTCTTGCTACCATTTTGCATTCTATTGACATGCTGCATTTCCCTCTTCGAGTATGCAATTTTATAAAATCCTTCGTTGAAGGCAGACGATTTGCCATACGCCTTAGTGGTGACTCCATAGGATCATTTGAATCTGTTCGCGGTGTACCCCAAGACTCGGCACTGTCACCAACGCTGTTCAATATTGCCTTCATTCCTCTTGCATGGCGCTTACATGAGGTCCAGTTCTTACTGTACGCCGATGATATCATGGTATGGAGCACTCACCATGACCTGCTAACTCAAGCGACGGCCCTACTGTCAGCCTTAGATATTACCGCCAATTACGCTAAATCTGTCGGCCTACAGCTTTCCGTGAGCAAAACTACGTTCACGTCAGTGGCCAACCGCTGGGGACGCCGCAAATTCGCTGCCATGCCAATCCGTCTCCAACTATCTTGAACCACACTTCAAGAATCTTCGACATTGAAAATTCTGGGTTTGTCGATACATCACTCCGGAACGGGTACTACCTGGCTTTCTCACGCAAAAAAGCAGGCGTTGCAGACTTTGGGCCTAATCAGACGTATTGCTCCCAAAACCGGCGGCGCTCGCTCCCATGTCGCACGATATTTGGTGAAAGCGGTTTTGCAACCACGCCTCATTTACCAAGCACAGTTCCAACACTTAACCAGAGCTCAGTGGGATCGTCTGGAAGCCGTCAATCGAGAGGCAATGAAAGCTATCACTTGCCTTACACGCATCACACTAATAGTGGCACTTCAAGAAAATGCTCAGTTAAATACCCTTGGCGAGCTTGTGCAGCAGCGCCATGATGCTCGTAGCCTTAAGGCCACCCTTTTGCATTCACCACGAGCACTCCGGAATCTTTGCTTCATTGCACACCATACTGTCGTCGCGACCGCCAGTTCTTCCTCCATGGGACTTTGTGCAGCTGAGCGACAACAAATCTACCGATCTACGTCGCCCAATCTCACCTTTTGCTGCATCATCCCTTCGCGAGCTAATCGCGGAACAAGACCGTCACCTACCCAGTGGCTCGATTATTATATATGTTGATACCAGTATCCAGGGCTTTGTATCAACGACTGCAGTTTACTGTCCCTGACAGCCTGCACTTAACAAGACGGCCAGGTTTCGATTCGCGGGACCCCCTACTTCCTTCTGTGCTGAGCTGCTTGCTATACAAGATGCTCTTCGATCTGTATTCGTAGTTACCTTCCTTCCTACAGCCCACATTATAATCTGCACTGACGTCCTTCAAGCGACTCGTCTACTCCGACGCGTTAGCCGCAGCCCAGAAGTCTGCCAGAATATACATCTCCTGGCGGCTCGCATCCCGCAATTCATTCGAATTGAGTGGGTCCCACGTGACCTACTCAATTCACAAAGTTCTGTATATTTTGCAACCCGCTTGCCAACCCTACACACATCAATGCCTCGATTCTTCAGTATGGATGATGCTACCCTCCTTCTTACAAGAAAGGAACACCTCCGGCGCCGCACACGTGCTCTCGTCCCTCAGTGTGCGATAACCCTCCCCCGCGGTCTTACCCTTGAGGAGGAGGGGGTGCTCCGGAGGATCCGGGTCGCGGTTGCCCTCCCTCCTGCCGTAACTCGGACGTGGCCTCAACTTCGCGACTTATATCCCCACCTAGGATGTCTAGTCTGCCACTCGCAAGGCACTGAGGCTGACATTCACCACTTGTTGTGGGTTTGCCCGGCGCTGAAGCCAACTAGAATTCGCCACCTGGCAGCGGCGGGCCTCCACCGAGACAACCCGTCCTCATATATTGTTTGGACGCAAGGGCCACATCACAGCTCCCTCCTCGCCTACATTAGATCGGCCCACCTTTCCTGCGTTATTTAACACCCACCCACTCTTTCCTTTCCTTTCTCTTTTCTTCCCAATTCCCCTTATGCCCAGAGGCAATAAACAACGCTATCAAAAAGAAAATTGGAGGGAACACTTGAGCAAAGCCTTAAAGTACGACGCGATAGTGTCCACGAGTTAACAGCATGCGGAATTGGTCACTCTCAACTTAACGTTCATAACACCCTAATATAGTTCGCACCACTCCTGGTGCAGTGGTGCAGGGGTTAAGGTATGCGCGCACTGCCCTGCGATGACAGGCGCTTTCACCATTGGGGCTTCTGCGACCCAAATTCCTCTTCTATAGTAACCTATCGCAATCAATCATTAATTTACCTGTCACCTGCCACGGTGGTCAGTCTGCTCACAATCCGGTGGGCAGGTTTTGATTACCCCAGAAGGTCACGTGACTTAGGTAGCCACTGAGGTTGCTTATACAGGATATTTTTAACTACTGTGTGTTACTCGAAGCCCAGCAGAATATTGTATCCCAGGTCAGCCACAAGGTGGCCCCATCGAGTGGACACAGTGGCTCGCTGGGCCACCCTACCCTGCCCTATCCTTCGCTCCCGGCTCCGATGACGTCGACGACACCGGATTTTCTGCACAATGGAAGCCTCAAAGCTATCGTGTTAAAAGCACTCCCGAAAGCAGAAGATGGAACAGCCGTCCCCACAGCTAAGTTGATAGAGCACCGGACGTGAAAACTTGAAGTTTGTGGGTTCGGATACAACCAGCGCCATATGGTAGTATCTTTCAGCGGTAATACAGCTACACCACTAATAGCCCATTAATCAAATAAATTATAAAAATAAAAAGAATAGACACATGTCCTACGTACGCCTTGGTTTCAGTGACAGTTGGCATTTTCATTTATGCTAGGTGCTTCGGAGAGGATGATCATTAATTTCTAAAAATGTTTTTTTTTGGAGTACAGAGAAGCTTTTAGCGGTGTATTAATACCAGTTTGGGCGGACGTCAATAAACGAGCGAATGATAAAATTGATGAACTAAAATCAATTTTTAACTATTACCGACATGCTCCCGATTGCAATTATTGATCTGAAGCTAGCGGTTAGTAATAGGCATATCAGTTTTTGTACTCCGAAAACGCGATTACACTCGCCGCTTTGGCTCTAAAACTTGGCTACATCGTGCCAAAATGCATGCGCTTTCTAAAAGCATGCAGGCAATAGCAACGCCTCCAGTGCACGTATCTAGTAGAAATAGTCAAATTTTGCTTAGCTAAAGCCCAGAGGGCAATCGCGTGTTCGCAATTGTAAGAACGGATAAAGACCGGCTATGAATATTTAATATCAGTAAGGTGCCTATCGGTAATAATGAAGAACTATTGGAATTTAGTTCTTCAGTGCACTAGCTGACATGATTGGTCAGTTTTTTGACGTTGCGTTCGTCAACGCCATTATTACTATGCTGCAAATACGTTGTCTTTGTCTAAAAAACTTTTAATTGGTGATCACCTTTCTTGAAACACCAACTGCATATATACTTCTGGTTCATAGTGCCTTCCTCGCAACAGTTACATATAGTATGTCTAAGGCCGCGGTAGAAACATGTCGAGCAGGTTTCTTGGTACACATAGTTCAGAAGGACGGGAAAAGCTTCAGTGTGCTTTGTTAACGTTTCAATCAGAGGAATAAGTCCTCTCGTCAAAATGGAGCCAAGCACCCCCTCACTTCATCATTCTGTGCGATTCTGAGGCTACGGCAGGCATACGGGAAGTTATTCTTATTTTGTGCGGCTTTTGCTGATGGAAAAGTAAGTCATTTCGACTGTAGATAACTTAGAATAAATTAGAATAGAGAACGGCTCCCCCTCCCCCCCGAGCCATTCGTACCCATGCCCTTCGCATGTCGCGTACGGTGCTCCTTAAACAGATCTACGGCAGCGGCCCTCCGCTGCCTTCTGCGGAAAGTGGTTACATTAACTACCGGCTACTTGAACTTGCTCACCTGGACCGCGGCCAACGTCAGCTGTAGACGTACAGCATGTTGTTGCGTCCCAAGCGATACATGCAACTTGATTGCAAAAGAAGCAGGTAGGGAGCAGCACTGATCGAGAACTCTCGTTTCGTACCTCTTGAATCACGAATGGCAGGGCCGAGCCCTTTCCTATGCAGTCACCAAACAAGACTGTGGCTGTTGATGTTGTAGTTTTAAACTATGATTTTAAAGAGCCAACAGCATGAAGTAATGGCAGGCTAAAGGAAATATACAGTCTGCCTTCATTTGTGTCCAGCAATCGACCAATGTGCACCCCGAAGTGAGAAGTTAAATTAGAAACCAGCCCATGGTTCCAAGACAAGCAGCTTATGCCCTCCCTGCTTGGTATTACGAACAAGCGTTGCCTCTAAAAGCTGGAGGCTGCTAAGAGGTGTTGAATTTTGTGCAAGGTAGTGCGCGGTTCCAGCGATATACACAAGGGTGATGCAGACTGCGCTTTCAAATTTCACAAGGTTTGCATGTGAGAGGAAAAGAGTTCTTCTGGACTACTCGTCATGGCAAACACATGCCAGTCCTGCGACGAGCCCCTGCCAGATGACGGACGCGTCCTGAAGTGCAGCGAATGTGAGTCCTCTTACCATTTTGGTAGTTGCTCTGGAAGGTCAGAGTCAACCTTTAAGACCAAAGGCGAGAACGGCCGCCGGACATGGCGATGTGTAGCCTGCCGTCCATCAAAATCCAAATGTGGGGACAAAGCGAGCATGGACTCTGAGCTAACTATCTTTCTGGCAGATTTAACTCGAAGGCTCGATGCTCTGGCAGGACTGCCAACTCAAGTTGGGGAGATCAAGGATTCTATTGAGCTATTGTCCCAGAAGTATGATGACATCCTGAACCGGCAGATTAAACAAGAGAAAGTCATCAATAGCTTGAACAGACGTGTAGGCAAATTAGAGACTGCCTGCACTTCAGGCGATATTCAGCAGCTGAAAGCCACTGTAAATGATCTTGAGTTTCGTAGCAGGAAGCTAAACATAGAAGTTCACGGCATCCAAGCTACGCCAAACGAGGACTTGCTGTCTAAGTTGAACAATGTAGCCAGGACTGTAGACTTGCCAGAGCTGACAGGGAACGACATCTGCGCTATTCATAGACTTCCCTCAAAACCGAATAAATTGCCTGGGATTATTGTGCGGTTTGCCCAACAGCCAACCCGTGATCAGTGGCTGGAAAAGCGGAAAGCCCTTAGAAATGATTCATCTGGTGTTTCGATCACTGAAAACATGACGCATCAAAAGAGAGAGTTGCTTCGCTGCGCAAAACAGTGGACAGAGAAAAATGATTACCGTTTTTCCTGGCATTGCAGCGGGAAGGTTCTTGTAAGAAAAAGAGTGGGCGATAGCGCCATTGTCATTCGTTGTGCTGCTGACCTTGATAAGCTCTGATATGATTTCACTTGGCACTGCCTCCTGATGTTTCTTTTCAGTTTCCTTTCATCATGCTTCCCTTCTCAAGTCAGCAAGAAGATGTCATAAATCTTAAAAGCTTATATGATACCAATGGCCAAAGATGCTGTAGTCGTGTTCATTTTAATCTTAGATCAGGTAGAAATAAGCAGGATGAACTTGATTATTTTTTTAGTGAGGCGCAAATACGCTTCGATGTTGTGATGTTTTCAGAAACATGGTTTGCCTCTGAAGAGGATGTGTTTGCAGTTCCAATGTACAAATCTTACTACATGAATCGCACAGGAAAGAGGGGTGGTGGCATAGCAATGTTAATCTCAAACTCAATAGATTCTGAACTTATGTCTGAATTTTGCTTCATCACTCCTTTCTACGAGACGCTTGCTATTAGATGTGGTACTTCTGTTTTTTGTGTTTGTTACCGCCCTCCTTCAAATAATGTTCGTCTGTTCTTTTCTTTTTTAGACTCTTTTTTAGAATTTGTGAGTCAAAGAAAATACGCACTTATTATAGGTGGTGACTTCAACATCAACATGTTAGCTGATACCAGTGCTAAGACAGAACTAGAATCATTACTAAACTGTCATTCCTGTCAAAACTACATAACGACGCCCACGCGAATCACCCCACAATCAGCAACACTTCTTGATCTGTTTATAAGCAATTCAGATCCTTCCCTTGTTAGAGCTGGCACCTTAATTAACAATATTAGCGACCACTTGCCTATATTTTTATTCGTCAGTCAAGTGCATAATACACCTAAACAACTACGCTCGGAATATTCCTACAGACTCATAACTCCTGAAACGCTATCTGCTTTTAGAGACTGCTTAAGCAGAGTAAGCTGGACCGATGTGTTTACAGAGAGCGACCCCAACTTAGCATACGATTTATTTATGGAAAAGTTCTCTGAAATATACTTGGCATGTTTCCCAATCAAGGCGTTTAAAATATGCAAAAAAAGTCGGAAACCATGGGTAAATAAAGAAAGCCTTCAGCTTATGAAACATCGGGATAAACTGTTTAAGAGATTTATTGTTAGTAAATCGCCCGAAGCGCTCAAGGAATTCAAGAAATACAGAAATTTTGTCACTAAATACCTTCGTGATGCAAAAAAGCAATATTATTCTAACCTGTTCAACTCAACACAAGGACGCACAGACAATGTATGGAAGGCACTTAACACTGTAATTAATAATGCATCAGAAGCGGTGACTAATATAGTTAAGGATGGGGCAGAAATTCAAGGCGCTGAGCTAGCCAACGCTTTCAATGACTTCTTTCTGTCAGTTGGGGACCATAGCACCAGCACTTCTGACCTAAAATATATGAATGACCGAAGTAATTCAACCATATTTCTAGAGCCAGTCTCAAATAGTGAGGTTGTAGCCACTTTTTTTAGCCCTGAGCAATAGCAGAGCCGCGGACGCGGGCAATATTCAAATGAAGCCCGTAAAACACGTAATTGATTTACTAGCACCTTGTCTTACCCATATTTTCAATATTAGTTTGTCGACGGGAATTTTTCCCCGAAGCATGCAAATTGCAAAAGTAAAAGTTGTATTTAAAAAGGGTAACAGAAATGATTTGTCCAACTACCGTCCTATATCGATTCTACCTGTGTTTTCCAAGGGTTTGGAGAAAATAATTTTGAAACGCCTTACTTCATTCACTGACCGCTTTAAATTGATAAGCTCCTCACAGTATGGTTTTCGCAAAAACAAATCTACAGAACTCGCATTACTCGCCCAAAAAGAATTCATATTAGGAAAATTTGAATGAAGAAATATGGTACTTGGCCTTTTTTTGGATTTTTCAAAAGCCTTCGACTTAATTAATCATGAACTACTGCTACAAAAACTTGATCACTACGGCATAAGAGGCATCGCGAACAAATTAATTATGTCCTACTTGCAATACCGTTCTCAATTTGTCGTCATTGAAGGAGAACATTCCTCGATAAAATCCATTAAAGCAGGTGTCCCGCAGGGAAGCATACTGGGCCCATTTCTGTTCATCCTTTATATTAATGAGATAGACCGCATCGATAAAACGGCCCATCACATAATCTATGCTGATGACACGAGTTTGTCATCACGATGATTCACGAGGTGAATCATATGCAGATTTAGCTAGTCGAGCAAATAGCGCACTGTCAAAAATTAATGCATGGGCACAAATGAACTGTCTTAAAGTTAACAGTAATAAAACGAAGGCTGTTTTATTTCACCGCCGCCATACATATGTGCAGTTGCCTCCTATTTTGTTAAATAACTATGAAATTGAAGTGGTCAAAAACTTTAAATCACTGGGCGTATACTTTTCACAAAACATGACATGGGATCATCACGTGAACTATATTATCAATAAACTATCCAGGACAACCGGCATTATGCGCCGTCACTGCTACTTCTTCCCTACTTCTGTTAACATACTCATATATAATTCATTATTTTGTTCTTTATTAAGTTACGCGTTTCTTGTGTGGTCAACAACAACAGCTGGAAATATTAGTAAACTTTCCATCTTACAAAAAAGAGCTTTACGCCTAGCCTGTAAAATCCCTTATCGGTCTCACACTGCAGGTTTATTTAAGAAGCACTATTTAATTCAGGTTTCATCAATGTATGACTATAAGCTATGTCGTTTGTATAAACTCTGTTTACTAAAAAATAATGACGCCATAACAAGCTTAGCACAACTAGCGGAAAACTTCCCTATTTATAATGTTCGCCATCCAGAAGTGTGGTACGTCGCCAAATGCAGAACCAATTATGGACATCAAATGTTGAAATTTTTACTTCCCACACTTCTAAATCGCGTGTTAAAAGAAACTAACATTGACATATCTGGTATATCACCAAAAGAACTGCGTGAAGTGTTTGTATAATGATGCCATACACTGACCTTTTTATTTCTCTTCTATCTTTTCCTAGTGCTTTCCTCTTCGAATGATTTTGCTTAACTCGTGTATTTGTTTTGTCCAAGTGTACTTCATTAGCCGCAAGTTTTTTATGCTGTCCGTGTGCTAGGGGGTCAGGGCTTCTCAAGCTGTTTCGCACAGCTTTTACCTGCCCTCCTCGTAACTTTTTTGTTGCGGAATAAATTTGATTGATTGATTGATTGATAATTATCTTCGTTTGTGATAGCTTATAATCAAGCAGAAACTACAACTTGCCGCCACCTGGATTAGAACCGTGCAACCTCCGCATGCCGTGTACGGTGCTCTATCAACTTTAATTACGGCGGCGGCTCTCACACCTACTTTCAAAAACATGCATGTTATGTGAAGCCTGAACATGGGTGTCCAGCGTTCACTAGTTCACCTCTTAACATCACGTTCCAACTACAAGGCCAGACTGCCACTACCGTAGCAGATTTGACAAAGCAAAACGAATGCGAAACTTGGCCAGTTGATATAGCGCCTTACGCGACTTGCTTAGGTCGTGGATTCAGATTTCACCGGCATGTGTGGTTTCTTTTTTATTGTATTATTTCACAATATCTCGGATCTAAACAATTTTTTGCTCTCACCAAAATATGCCATCAAATAATATTCCTATATGACTCAAATAACATCAGACTGCGGGCTTTTAGTAAGCATAGTTTAAGTGGCCCCTGAACTTCCCTATTCATGTCTGCTCACAGCGTAGCGATGGACTGGACCTTGCTGGTCCTGAGAAAAATAGTGACATACGGGCACACCACTTGCCTCCCCTCGCTCACGGGGGAATCTTATGGAGCTTGCACGATAGCGATTGCAAGAGCGTACCTGCTGTTTAGCTGAACTGGTAAAAATGACGTGCATGTTCCATGTCATCCGCATTAATTTGAATAGACTAGTCTATCACTTCATACAGTAGTCTTCGTTTGTCCGCCAGGTGCTATAAGTGCCATTAAAACGCGGTTCAAGCTCCCAAACAGCCTGTGTAATAGCTATGCTTTACGAGTGCAGAAAAAACAGCTTCAAAAGTGCGTCTATCATAAGCGATTTTTCAGCATTAGTTAAAATATGATGTAGAATCACGAGAAACCAGGCCTGATAAGAGCACTGCTGAAATAAAAATTAACCGGTCATTTTTTTATGGCCGGTTTGTGGAATTTGATGGCTCGCCGCAGCATCAAAAACGCTATCGTTGCCACTGGCTACGTTTGCTAGCAAAAACAATCAACAATGAGTATAATGTAAAAACTCAGATTTAGAGCCATCGCTCCTACTCACTTGTCTTGGTCCCTTCGGCGGTGGTTTTTTGGTGGTCGTGGTGGAAGTTGTGGTTGTAGTCGTTGTGGTCGTTGTAGTTGTCGTAGTGGTTGTAGTCGTGGTTGTTGTGGTGGTTGTGGTCGTAGTCGTGGTTGTTGTAGTTGTGGTCGTTGTGGTCGTAGTCGTAGTAGTCGTGGTCGTTGTTGTGGTGGTCGTAGTTGTGGTTGTGGTGGTCGTAGTTGTGGTTGTTGTGGTCGTTGTGGTCGTAGTTGTAGTAGTGGTCGTTGTTGTGGTGGTCGTAGTCGTGGTTGTAGTGGTTGTGGTAGTTGTGGTGGTAGTCGTAGTAGTTGTGGTGGTGGTTGTAGTAGTTGTGGTCGTTGTGGTGGTCGTAGTCGTAGTAGTAGTTGTGGTGGTTGTTGTTGTCGTGGTCGTTGTGGTGGTTGTGGTCGTAGTCGTCGTAGTAGTAGTGGTGGTTGTAGTCGTGGTCGTAGTGGTTGTAGTGGTGGTTGTAGTCGTCGTAGTTGTAGTGGTAGTGGTCGTAGTCGTCGTAGTAGTAGTAGTGGTAGTGGTCGTTGTAGTCGTGGTGGTTGTAGTCGTGGTCGTAGTGGTTGTAGTGGTGGTTGTAGTTGTCGTTGTTGTCGTTGTAGTCGTGGTGGTTGTAGTCGTGGTCGTAGTGGTTGTTGTTGTAGTCGTTGTAGTCGTAGTGGTGGTGGTAGTTGTGGTTGTAGTTGTGGTAGTTGTAGTAGTAGTGGTCGTACTAGTGGTTGTAGTCGTAGTGGTCGTGGTGGTTGTTGTAGTCGTAGTAGTCGTTGTAGTGGTTGTCGTAGTTGTGGTTGTAGTAGTCGTGGTGGTTGTAGTTGTAGTCGTAGTAGTAGTGGTGGTTGTGGTGGTCGTTGTAGTAGTCGTGGTTGTTGTTGTCGTTGTGGTGGTAGTGGTAGTTGTAGACGTAGTAGTAGTAGTGGTTGTTGTGGTAGTCGTGGTAGTTGTCGTCGTAGTAGTGGTTGTAGTTGTAGTAGTAGTAGTGGTGGTTGTTGTAGTCGTAGTAGTGGTTGTCGTCGTAGTGGTCGTTGTAGTTGTAGTCGTAGTAGTAGTGGTTGTGGTGGTCGTTGTGGTTGTAGATGTAGATGTAGTAGTGGTAGTTGTACTTGTCGTGGTAGTTGTGGTAGTCGTAGTACTAGTAGTAGTTGTGGTTGTAGTCGTAGAGGTCGTAGTTGTAGTTGTGGATGTAGTAGTCGTGGTGGTAGTGGTGCTAGTGGTAGTTGTCGTTGTAGTGGTTGTCGTAGTGGTTGTTGTGCTGGTGCTGGTAGTTGTAGTAGTGGTCGAAGTGGTGGTTGTTGTGGTGGAGGTCGTGGTGGATGTGGTTGTCGTTGTTGTAGTAGTTGTTGTAGACGTGGAAGTCGTAGTCGTGGTTGTAGATGTAGTCATAATTGTGGTGGATGTGGTTGTCGTGGAAGCAGTCGTGCTTGTGGGGGTCGTGGAAGTCGTGGTTGTCGAAGTGGTCATAGTTGCAGTGGTCGTGGTGGTTGTTGTGGTCGCTGTAGTCGCAGTAGCTGAAGCCGCCGATGTGGTGGTCATACTGGTTGTCGTTGTTGCGGTCGTAGTCAGACTGCTAGTGGCCGTCGGTGTCGTGTCTGTTGCCGTAGTTGTCGTGACAGCGGTAGAGGTACTGCTGATTACGGTAGTGGTTTCGACGTCATCGGGAGCGGAAGTAGTGCTCTCTGTGGAAGTCCTGTCTATTGTGGTATCGGGTTCGCTTTTTGTGGTTGTGTCAGGTTCGATGGGGACGGTCGCAGGCGGTCCCGACACTATCCCGAGGTCCGGCACAAAGGTGGTGCCATTACCGACGCGTTTCCCCAGCATCGCTCCTCCCACGATACTTGTGACGACCAGGAAGAGCAGGAGCAGCAGCAGTAGAACAGTGCACAGCAGGCGGAGGCAGCAGGCCCTCCAGTTGCTGCCTTCGTCCTCTGTGGACACTGCGAGCGAGAGCGAGTACCAGAATTTTATTAGCAGGACACCGAATGGTCACATAGTTTTTTTTCGACCGCAAAGTGAAACTAACAAAAAAAACACCATGAAAAATTTCACAGCCTTCAAGTGACGCCTGAGCTAGAAGAGCAGAGCCCGGTAGAGAAATGAACGACTGCTTTTCGTGTCCGAAGTTGCACTTAAGCTATGACAAAGCCCGTATTCGTGTACGAAAGAACACTTTCAACCATGGGTCTTTCAAGATGTTCTGCTCTCGCACAGTAGACGAACGTATTCGGTTAATCCTGCTTCTAACTACAGCTTGCAGATCGGCAATGGAGCGCCTTCGACCGGGTTCCATTGCATCAATGTGAAGAAATATTTTCGAAAACGATCATTCGGGACCCGCCTCGGTGGCTCAGCGGTTACGGCGCTCGGCTACTGACCCGAAAGACACGGGTTAGATACCAGCCGTGGCGGTCGAATTTTGATGGAAGTGAAATTCTACAATCCCGTGTTCTTTGCGATATCAGTGCACGTTAAAGAACCCCAGGTGGTCGAAATTTCCGGAGCCCTTCTCTACGGCGTTACTCTAGCCTCAGTCTCTTTGGGACGTTAAACCCCATAAACCAAACCAAACCATTGTTCGCTTCAATCCGCTCTTTAATGTCGGAAGTAAAATCGTCAAGTAAAGCCACGTGGTTGAAATTTTAATTTCAAATCAAGTTCCTGGGGCGCAATGGGTGTTACATAGCTTATAAATTTCGATATTGCCGTCTGTGTTTATTCGGCGCAGTCCTAAACGATGGAAAAAAGAACCCAATTGTGGACGCCTGTGTACAAGCAAAAGAGTAAAACCAGCTACTGATGCTGTGTCGTCAAATACGATTATAGCCGACATTGCATCCCTGAAACAAAACAGGTGCTAAATCATAAAAAATAAATGATAGTTTCTGCGAAATCTAAAAACATAACGCACATTTCATAACGATTTACAGAAAGTAACGCAACAACACTTCCGCCTGAGGCGGTTTTCGTTGTTTGTGGCCAACATTTCATGCCAATTAATTTTAGAAGAGTTCATGAAGAACTGAATGGTGTGCCTAGGACCGCAACAAGTGTTCAAAATGCACTTATTTAGTGTGCAATTACTGTTTCTACAAGACTCATCTTGGCTTTCACTGACAGCTCCGCATTTCAAATAAATTATGACATGTTTGTTCGCATACTTCACTTACTAAAGGTAGAGTATCCGCGATCTCTATAGGATACTCTAATCGTTTTTTCACAGTGCAAGCCTGATTGTGCGGGAGGGAAAACAGCAGAAGGCAAATTCTGTTACTTTAGTTGTACCCTCGACTGACTGGATGCTTGACCCAAGGTTGGCCAGGGTTTAGAAAAGCAGTGGATCTGTGCGGACTACACTTTTATGGATGCCGTAGAAGCTCTTTGCGTGTGCTCTGGGCAAGGATTAATTTTGTAAGCTTCATTCCGTGGCATTAAAGGCAGTGGGCATTTTTTGGCAGTAACGCTTTTGTGCTGATTGTACAATCACTACAAGTTGCCAGGCAGCCATACCTTAGTGGGTTAATAAGAGCAGTGAATCCGGCGGCTACTTCGCCCGCACCACGTGTATCTCTCCGGATCGCAAATATATCAAGTATTGTAACCAAGTGTGATTCATGTCACAGTGAGCTTGAAAACCAAGAATGGGGTCAGAACATAGCCGCGGGTGCCAAAAGGTAAGCCGAGTGATCGCCACTCCACCTGTTTGTGACACTCACCCCTAGTTACGGTAGAAGGTTGGGATGGCTTAACCTTGCTTTTTAAACGAGATCATGTTCCTCTGTGTGCTCCAGACTGATACGCAAGGATCGATAGCAGGACTACTTTTGGTATGTAAATATATTACCAACCCAGCTATTTTGTATGCTTTATATCATGCCCTTAACTTTTTTAAATAGCCAAATATGCACCTCGACATAAGAATTATAGGTACATGTGCAGGCCGGTGTCGGCTATGAGTTCGAATAAGGCCCGGCATTGGGGCCCATGGGTCCAGATTTGAGTGTCCGCTGTTCGGCTGGGGTGGTAAACTGAATGCCGAGGTGTCGCTTGCGTAGCTCCCGAAGTTCATGGTAATTAGCATAAACTGAGGTAACGTCGCCTCTGTAGCAGAAGCGGGAGCAAGGCAAAAAGAGCGGTTCAGAAGTGGGGTCTGTGATGTCCAGGAGGCCCTGACCGCAGGCTTCAGCGTAGCATCCACCCGGATTCCCAACGCCACCTCCTCACGGCGAGTCAAACTGCCCGAAAGGTTGGATCAACGCGATGGAAGTAAAGCACGCGTGGAGCAGCGAAGAAATTTCTTTTTAGGCAGCACGGTGTTTCCTGAGGATAATTTCAGTAGATGAAGCGGGTAGGCACTTGCAGTAGATTGGACGTACTGTCCGCTCCCCTAAGATAGTGCGTAATGCGTCGAGCCCATACAACTCGCACAAGGCATGGATACAATTATACGCTGGAGCATATATCGACAACAATGCCCAGGCGATAGGCCACACGCCGTAAAGCCCCTACTGCTTGTGTGAGTAGGTATATAAAGAAGGCAGTTCGATGGAGTAGTGAGCTGGTCCTTTAAAGTCGACCAGCCGTCACGAATGAACTGAGCTCTGCTGTCACAGAGGGAAGCGGCACATCTGTGATGTAGGAACATGTCTGTGGGCGTTATGCAGAACGGGACAGAAAAGACTGGTGCGGCATATAGAATCTTTTGTGCTTGCGTCCACGTAAGCTTGAAGTACGCCTATGGAGTAAGGTTGGAAAGGGGGCTCTTTCTCTGACTGAACGATTGGCATTGCGAATGACATGTAGGGGTCAGTTGTCGGTGACATGATGATGCTGTCAAGTATGAGGTTCCAAAAGTGTTGCGTGAAGAAGCGGGTGAGTGGGGTCCAAGTAATTTGCTAGGGCAGATGCCGCAGTGGTTGCTGATACTTTCAGGTTGCGCACATTACGGCGTTGCTCCACGAGCTCGTCAATGACACTCGGTTGGGCTTCCGCGTGCATTGTGTGAATAGGGGTCAAGCAAGAAAGGCCAGATCTAGCTCGCATGGCCTCTCCGTTGACTGTTTCTATTCGGTCCTAATGCTTAAGGGTAAGGCGTTGGAACTGTCATTATCGAAACAATGAATAACTGCGCAAAAAGGACGGGACAAGAAAGAAGAAACACCGAAACACACGAGACAAGTGCAGACTAACAACTGGTTTATTGCACCAACGCCTCCTTCCTTCGACAACAAAGCGCATGCGCACCAACAGCAAAGACAAAGGCCATAATCATCCCGCCAAACCAAGAAACTCGAACTCTTTTCGGTACAGGTGTATGGAAGCCTCGCTACCACATTTGTCAGGCCCTAATCTCGCAATTTCCAAGGCTTCGATAACTTCACATCCTTTCTCATCCCTCGCGCGTCCGATAATCTTAGTGCTGCCGAAAAGTGGAGTGCAATCTTTATCGTCATGCTTGCAGTCCTTGCAATGGCTAGGCAGATGCTGCCCTCTAGAATCAGCTAAGGAATTGGCATGCTCTAATAATCTAATGTTGATGCATCGGCCAGTTTGCCCTATGTACACCTTACCACAGCTCAGCGGAATCTGATAGATTACATTCACTCTGCATTGCACAAACTTGTTCCTGTGGTTGGTGCTACACTCAGTCTTCTTTTGCCTATCTGGTATAACCAAATTGCACAAACGCGACAGTTTGCAAGGTGCCGAAAAAAGGACCTCTACGCCGAATTTACCGGCCCCCCTCTTCAGGCCGTGTGAGACCCTGTGAACATAGGGAATTACTTCATATTTCCGCCTCTCCTGGGCATCCGCCCCACGAGGCTTTGAGTTTGGGTGGAAGGACTTCAACAGGGACTCGGCAACACCCCGAAGGAGGGCCAGCGGAAAACCGGCAGACCGAAGGCGATCCACCTGTACATCAAAGCTAGCCTTAACCATATGAGGGCAGGACTTGGCTAACGAAGCCCTGAGGCAAGTTGACGAAATGCCCCTCTTGACCAGTTTCGAATGAGACGAGTTGAAGGGCAGGACTGTGCTTGATAAACAGTGCTTGATAAACGAGCCGAGGCTAAAGAACAGAGTGGTCTAACGTTCGAGCCATGTAAAAACACACACAAACTGTTTTCTAGGCAATTCGGCGGAATAGGCGCAGCGTACTGGCGGCCTTCTGTCGCGCAGATCCAGCTCACGGTGCTGCAGATCCAGAGCTGTCCAGGTTTGGCACCTAGCACCCGCAATGACGAGGCTGTAGTAAGGAGTGGGCCGTTCAAGGAGAGCTGTAGGTGCGAGCAAAAAGCAGCGTCTACTCCATCGATTTGTGGCAGCCATGAAGGTTGTCATTTCAACCGACAGCGCCAGGCCAATCTTGGTGCACCACTGAGATGTCTTGTCCAGAGCGGTCTGATGGGCCACTTCTTGGAAGGTAAGGTCCGTGTGTACTGACCAAACCATTACATCGTCCGCACACATCCAACAGAAGATATCCGGAATAGTAGCCAGTCGTCATGCCAAAGGAATCAGGGCGATGTTCAATAAATCGGGGGCCAGCACGGATCCTATAGGTACACCCCTCTTTACAGTGAAGGGGCCAACACGTTCCTTTCCAATGCGTATGGCGATGAAACGGTCTTCCAAGAACGAAGCCATAGAGTATCGTACTTGAGGAGAGAGATGCCGCCAACGTAAACGGCTAAGATCCCTGACTAACTGACGTTGTCATACGCCTAGTTAACGTCCGTGGTCAGAAGCGTGAGGATTTTCCGAGATCTGTTTCCAAACAGCACCATGCTTGATAGATGGACCACTCCATCCTCAGTGCCCAAGTGAGGGCGAATGCCAATCTGAGTCGGGTGGTACCAGTCATACCGTTCCAGCCACCATGACAGCCGCGTAGCTGTCATTCGTTCTAGGAGCTTACAAAGAGTGGGGGTAAGCTCGGTCGGGCTAATGTTGCTTAACCTACTAGGATCTTTTCCAGGCTTAGAGATTGGGACCACTTCAGCATGTTTCCGCGATGTTGGAATCTCTCCAGATGTCCAAATTGTGTTCAGGGCTTCAAGTAACCACTCCAATGCCGGGCCTTTGATACTTTTGAAAATCTGGTATATACGTCCATCCGGCCAAGGTACTTAACGCAGTTTCGTTTGATCTATGGCTGCAAGAAACTCAGCCGTGGTGAACTCCTTCTCTATACCTTCAAGGTCACATTTGCTTAGAGGCCAGCCCGCTTCTGAAGGAAGAGTATTCGGGTAGAGGAATGGCGCTCGTGGTTGGTCGAAAGCTGGTTATAAAGCCCTGACGATCTCTGAAGCGAACTGACTTGGCGTCTGTCCCGAAACAACACATGCTGGACTTGCGGTGTCTTTTGAACGCTTGCCAATTTCCATAAGACGAAAGGTGCGCCATATCGATGCAGTCGTTGACGATGATCCAAGAGACGCGCACCAGTCCTGCTGTCGCTGGCGAGAAAGGCACTTTTGATGTCGGCGTGCCGCAGCAGTTGGCCGGTGTTGTGTCATGGCGTTGCGACGCAAAGGTTTCTCGACGGATCGCCAGCTGTGCCCGACGACGGGCTGACTAGAGCCGAAGCAGGTGCAGATCCGGAGGTGGTTTGCTTTCCTCCACACAACATGAATAACGGGTTTTTTGAAGCGCCGCACACAAAGCTTCCTGCAGATCCGATGGAGCTGATATGAGGCAGTCTTTGAGTGCCGTTCTTGGCAGGTTCCACTCTTTGTATGGCAACAGCGCTAACGGCTACGCTGGGAACCAGGATCCAAACCGAGAAGCAAGGGATGGTGATCACTGCCCCAACCGTCTATTTCTCGGTCCCATGATACAGGGTGTGCACCACACCACCATGTTAGGTCGGGAGAAGAAGAATGAGACTAGAGATGATCCCACCGGAAGTTTGCGGTGCCTGGGGAGTTGAGAAGCACAAGCTCTGCCTCATTAAAGGTGTCTAGCACTTCTATTCTCCGCGCACTAGGGCTGGGGTAACCTTAGTCTGACGCAGTGCATTAAAATCTCCGCCAACTAAAATAGGGCATCCCGGTTATGCGCCGCGAAGATGAGCTATTCATCCACGCTGTAGGTGAGGAGCTCTGTCACTGTATACAGACATATATAGCACGCCACACGAATCACGTCAGTACGGGGAAGGCGAATCAGCACCGCCGCATCACCTTGCTTACTTTTGCACAAAGACACCAGGGGAACTTCAGTCTGAGTGTAACAAGAGGCCCGCGCTTTCTCGTTTTACTGCCTACTCTTCCCTAACTAACCCAGACATCCTTTGTAGCACTGCCTCCAAAACGCCTGGAGAGGCCACCGTATACGTAGCCACTTGTTACCCTCAGACTGAAGTTCCACTAGCGTCTTGGTGCAACATTTGGCCAGAAGTTTTGGCTGTGCTCATTCACCTTCCCCGCACGGACATGATTCTTTCCCCAAAAATCTATTTCTCCGTTCCAGGATAGAGGGTGTGCACCACACCGCCATGTTACGTCTCGAGAAGAAGGATGAGACTGAGGATGATCCCACCGGTGGGTTGCGGCGCCTGGGGAATTGAGAAGCGCGACCTCCGCCTAATTAAAAGTGCCTAGCACTACATTTCGCCGCGCACTAGAGCAGGGGTAACTTCAAGTCTGATGTGGGCCATTGGCATCACCGCCAACCAAAATCAGGCATCCCGGGTATGCGCTACGTAGGTGAGCTCTTCATCCTAGCTTTAGGTGAGGAGCTCTGCCATGGTACGTACTTATGTAACACGAAAAAAGAATCACGTGGAACTCAGTAGAAAACCTCAGCAGCCATACAGGCATAGCGGAATCAGGGTGTGCAAGAGCCTCATGTCAAAATACCGTAAGATATATATAGCAACTGCACGGCTACCACAGACCTCCATAAAGTCAAAAATAAAATCCCCATGAAGTAGGGCGTCAGGCAAGGAGACACGATTTCGCCATTTCCATTCACCACGTGTTTGCACGAGGTATTCCGAGGTCTGAATTGGGAACAGTTGGGAATAAGAGTTAATGAAGAATACCTCAGTAATTTGCGATTCGCTGATGACATTGCTTTGCTGAGTCACTCAGGAGCTGATCTGTCAATCATGATCGCTGAGTTAGGCAGGCAGATCAGAATGGTGGGTCTAAAAAGTAACATTCAGAAAACCAAAGCAATATTAAACAGTCTAGCAAGGGAACAGCAGTTCCCATTTGGAAACGAAGTGCTGGACGTGGTAAAGGAATAAGTATCCTTAGGGCAGGTAGTGACAACTAATCCAGATCAAAATATCAAAAGCGGGCAGAGTGGGTGAGGGAACAAACGGGGGTTAATGACATCTTAGTCGAAGGGTGACAGAGTGGATTCCAAAAGAAGACAAGTGTGGCCGGGGGCGGCAGAAGTTAGGTGGGCGGAGGAGATTCGGAAATTTGTAGTCGTACGGTGGGTGCAGCTGGCAAAACACAGCGTTAATTTGAGATACAAGGGAGAGGCTTTTGCCCAGCAGTGGGTGTAGTCAGGCTGATGTTGATGATGATGATGATAAGTAACGCCCACGAAGGAAGTTTACCTACACGCATTCGATGACAGATCTCGCCTGCCTTGTTCTGGAAACCGCGACAGTTCCATTGTAATGCATATCGATGAGTGTTAAATGTTGAATCACATTTAGGAAACCCAGCAAGGTTAGCTTTCAACACATTTGTCACTTGCTGCAGTTGTCACACCATGAAGTGGAGGAGCTGTACATAAGTCAACTGATCAGGTTGTGGTGTTGCACAAGAGGTAAGCGATGTGTGCGCATTTGACTGCATCACAGGAGATGGGTGAATAGTTCGGTGACTGGACGATTGAGAAAGTAAAGCACGTTTTTGGCGGAGACTTTGTACCTCCTCCTGCAGAACTACAAGCCTTTTATTCAAATCGCCAATGTCATTTCAATGTTGCTCTTCTATAGCTGATTTTTGGGGTGGTTAAGCAAAAGGTCGTTGCCTCACTGCAACGCTTAACTGTACGTTTGCGTGGCGGTCAGACCTTCTTTGACATCACGTTGCGCGGGGTTGTCCTCTTCGCTAAGCGCCAGTAGTGCAAAGCGGTTCGATGTAGTCAAGATAGCATTTGGCGATTTCGGCTTTGGATTCGGGCGAGCACCCTTGGAACGTTTACACCGTTTTTCTATTGTGCGGCGCTTCACTAGGCAGTCTTTCGAAGTAAAAATTCCTTGGGGAACTTTGTTTATTTAAACTGCGGTGAGGCGAGAGTCTTTAGCGCGTTTTGATGCTTGCGTCACAGATTTGTGGTTAAGATGTTAAGTACACAATTGTTACTACATATGCGTTGCGCTATAGGAGGGAGGTCGAGCGGCACCCGGCTCGGTCGATAGCAGCGAGGCGTCTGGCGCGGGCGCCACGCGCGCGCTGGTGGCGCCACCTCGCACATTCGCAGTGAACTACCAATTGCGCAATATGGCCTCCCAGATTACAAACACGGAGGTGATCTCGGAGGCCATGGGCGCAAGAGCGTAACGGACGGACGGACGCGAGCATGAGCCATTAAAGGCTTTCGCCTTAATATCGTGATCGCCCTAGCGACAACGACCGCAGCTATGTTGCTGGGAATTAGAATCCCCCTTAGAGGTGTTTGCAGAATACGGGCAAGACGTTCTCATATGTCCTGGCCGAAAGCAACGATAAACGTAAGCCATCCCAGGTTTGTAATGTCGGTGCAGCAAGATGCCCCCATAGAATGAGATGCTAGTCGGAGCAGAGTGACAAGACAGAGTGACAGAGTGACAAGACACGTAAGTCCCCTCCCCATGTAGCGAGCTTCCACCACCTTATGCGTGAACAACCAAACGAAGAAACTAGTTGTTTAGGTGCGACGTCTGGGTCGACACCCGACACGACATAACGGCGAAGGTCTGAACCAGATGCCAGGTAAGCTTGAGCAGTCACGATGGTCGATGCAGAAGCATGCAAAGTCTTTAGTTCGCGGAGGCGGTCGGCGTCGTATTACAAGCGCACCCAGCATGCACTTTCGGCTGATGACTAATGCTACACAACCGTATTCGCCTTTAATACTTGCGTAGGCCTTTTACAGGGTGTTCTACCTAAGACTTCTCACAATTTCTAAACACAGGCTTTTGACTTAAAACAGCGCTTTCTTGCCATAGCATTTTCAGCGCTCTAGTACATCAGAACACAGCTGAAAGGGCTAACTAGCAGGCTGCTTAAATTATATTGAGTAGGTAACCTTTTAAGAATAACTAGTGGACTCCTTAATTACTAACAGGCGCATAGCCCACCGTAATATCAGTTGTTAGAATTTCGAAAATGCGGTTTTTTTCTATGCTGTGGCCCAGCACATTTTGGCTACATCGCGCCAAAACACATGCGCTTGCGAGGAACTTGCAGGCAAAGCAACCTCTTCAGTGTACGTAACTAGTCCAAATAGCCAACATTTCTTGGCCCAAAGCGCAGAGGGTAACCGTGTTTTCGAAATTCTAAAAACTGATATGGATATAACTTACGGTTTGCTGGAGGCTTCTCAATAATTAATAAGCCTAACAGCAATGGTTAAAAATCTAGCTCTGCAATATTAGTTAACCAGTTTCTAGTCAACACGTCTTAACTGCATTTGGATGTCCTACACTACTGACAGTGCTATACAGAAAAGCGCCTTCCTAACTCAGAAAGCCTATTTTAAAAAAATGTGCAAGTATTAGGTTAGAAACCCTGTATACCTTATTGGTGTTTTAATGCTGCTTGGTTTTCTAAGTGATAAACATAGCGGATTTCCTTCACCTTATCTCAATTTGGCGTATATGTCAATGGCAATGCAATTCGCAAAATTCCCTTCACTATGCTATCGGGCCGCCACAGGTGGCTGAGTGGTTATGGCGCTCGGCTGCTGGCCCGAAAAGACGCGGGTTCGATCCTGGCCGCGGCGGTCAAATTTCGATGGAGGCGAAATTCTACAGGCCCGTTTACTGTGTGATTTCAGTGAACGTTAGAGAACCCTAGCTGGTCGAAATTTCTGGAGCCCTTCACTACGGCGTGTGGAGAACCTGTTTCCCCCCTCCGTTTCGATGCGGCCCATCTTCATCGTCGGCCGTCGGGACGGACAGCCCCCGGCTGGGCGAGGAGGGAAGTCTCCCTCATGGGGGAAAGGGAACGGCGACGGGAGCGCCACCTCGTAGGTTACGCGGAATTCTGCGGAACCGGAGAGAGGCCCTTCGGGATCCGGCCAGCGTCGTGAGCGGTTGGAGCCGGACGCTCCCGTCACCTTCCACGGCAGGCGCACGGGGATCCGTTGTGCCTTGCCGCTGGACTTCTGGTTCCAGGCAGCGAAGCGAGAGCAGCAAACGCGCGCTCTGGTCGCCTTCCCCGGCAAATGCTAGGGAAAGGCTTTGCCTCAAGAATGCGGCGCGCACGGGAGAACCCGGCCGCCATTATCGGCGCATACAAACGTTCGCCGCCGATACCTCCGAAGTCGCGCCCCTGCCCCAGCCGGTAAGTCGGAAGTCCTTCTTACGTAGCCTTCTATTTCCGAGGAATGCCTCGTTGATGTTTTGTAGCTAGCTGGCCCGCTCTGTGTATTAATTGCAAGTGTAATAAATAGCATATGAGTGTTAACGCTGTGTCGTCCCTTCCCTTTGTCCCTCGAGCACGAACCCCATCCGCGGTTAGCGAGCGGGAACGCTGCATCCGCGGAGTGGGAGTGCGGGCGGGGCGAAAGGCTTTGTCCCCCCGTATTTCCACAGTGGCGTCCCAACGTGTGGCAAGCTCTTGGGACGAGGGACGGCAGTCAGTTCGGTTCGTGGAATGCCCGCCCGGATTTGGAACAGCGTTAGGCCTGAACCGAATTCGGAGTTGCTAACAAGGCGAAGATGCTTTCTTGACAGCGAGATGAGCGTAATAGCAGCATGGGAGGATTGCCGTGCATGCTACGCTTTTGATGAGCACTTCATCGGTACACCTGTGGAAGGTGAACCTACGAGGTCCGCTCATGGAGAGCGAGACCGAGACGTCCACGGAGAACAGCAAGCCAGAAGCGAGTGAATGCGGAAGCCTGGAGGGTGGCCCGATTTTTCTTGTACATAGTTGTAAATATTCTCTGTTCTGTCTCTTTGGCTCTGGGAGCCGGGTGCCGTAGTCAGCTGTTTTGGATTGCAGTCGTGATTACAGGAAAAGCACCGGGGCGCTGCGACACCGCGAGAAGCGGTAGGCGCCGTTCGCGTTAGGGTCACCTTGGCAGAGACGTATCTCCTCGTGGCGTTGTGTTCTAGCTATTGTCCTTGGCCCTTTGTTGGCACCCGGAAGTGTAAGAGCGAGTAGGCCTAAGGCTCTTCGGGAGCTGCCTGTCGCTTTTGGGAGGACATAGTCGTACCGTGGCACAAGCACGCGCAAACGGGTTTGCTTGTTTTATATTTAACCTCGCTAGAGCCGAGAGGTCTCGCTCAACAACAGAAAGCTGACTTTGTTCGAACGAACTTATTTTTTGGGCTGTGAAGCGAATTTATAATTTCGCGGAACCAGAGACGCTAACGCAGCTCAAGTGAGCTTAACATCACCATGCCGGAAAGCGAACCGCGAATGTGCTTCGTCCGAAGTGAGCCAGCTACGTTCAAATGAACCGAGCGTTTGGGCGGTGCCGGATAGGATTGTTTGGCACTTGCATTGCTCCGCACTTTACCAAATGGTGAGTTTACGCGGTCTCCATTGTTTTTGATGCAAACTTTTGGAGATCCTAGGAGCGATATGCAGAGTTCAAGAGAAGCTGCCCCGGCCTGCTGTCCATTGTATGGGTCTCTGCCTGCTGCCTTGCGGCCATGAGTCATCGAGCTGCAGAGTCTCCGGCGAGCAGTTTGCAGCGGCTACGAGAGGGGGGCTAGCCCCTCTACCTTCCAACAAAGGCGCGTCGGCGCGAACAACACCCTCCCGACACGCTAATTTTGGATGCCTGCCGCGGGACAAGGACGGGTGCCCGGTGACCTTGCTGCTCATCGGATGACCCCGGCACCCTGCCTGTACGAGCTGTCTTGCAGTCATCATCGCAACGCTCGTGGCTCCTTCGTCGATGGCATCCATGGACGGGTTCAACCGTAGGCCGACATTTAAGGAGGGAGGGATGTGGAGAACCTGTTTCCCCCCTCCGTTTCGATGCGGCCCATCTTCATCGTCGGCCGTCGGGACGGACAGCCCCCGGCTGGGCGAGGAGGGAAGTCTCCCTCATGGGGGAAAGGGAACGGCGACGGGAGCGCCACCTCGTAGGTTACGCGGAATTCTGCGGAACCGGAGAGAGGCCCTTCGGGATCCGGCCAGCGTCGTGAGCGGTTGGAGCCGGACGCTCCCGTCACCTTCCACGGCAGGCGCACTGGGATCCGTTGTGCCTTGCCGCTGGACTTCTGGTTCCAGGCAGCGAAGCGAGCGCAGCAAACGCGCGCTCTGGTCGCCTTCCCCGGCAAATGCTAGGGAAAGGCTTTGCCTCAAGAATGCGGCGCGCACGGGAGAACCCGGCCGCCATTATCGGCGCATACAAACGTTCGCCGCCGATACCTCCGAAGTCGCGCCCCTGCCCCAGCCGGTAAGTCGGAAGTCCTTCTTACGTAGCCTTCTATTTCCGAGGAATGCCTCGTTGATGTTTTGTAGCTAGCTGGCCCGCTCTGTGTATTAATTGCAAGTGTAATAAATAGCATATGAGTGTTAACGCTGTGTCGTCCCTTCCCTTTGTCCCTCGAGCACGAACCCCATCCGCGGTTAGCGAGCGGGAACGCTGCATCCGCGGAGTGGGAGTGCGGGCGGGGCGAAAGGCTTTGTCCCCCCGTATTTCCACAGGCGTCACTCATAGTCTGAGTCGCTTTGGGACGTTAAATCCTCATAAACCATAAACCATCTTCACTATGCTACTTCAGTGTTCACATATCTTCGAGTCGACTTAGTCACTAAGTTTTATTACCATAATTATAAACCCTAACAAGCTAGGCTATTGTTGCCAAAAATTCTCTGTGTAACACTAACGTTATAATTAGCACCGGTTGAAGTGAACTAACATGCCTAGCTTTCGAGAACAATAAGAAAATGGCGCTTTTTTGTCCAAATGAAAAGAAAAGTGGAAAAAGGAATGGTTTTGCTTTAAAACTTAAAACTTTTAGAAACATGTACAGTCCGTAGAGGTTCTGCACAAAAGTGGCCCATGGTGGTATTAAGGCTGACTGTTTCACCTTGTTCCCAAAACTGGCCTATAAAACGATTCCTCGGCTCACAGGAACTGTATCCGCCGTCCGTAGAAAACCAATCGGGTAACATCATACATTCGCCAAATTAGCCGAGGTTTAACTCCGCTTAAACCGATGTGTGACGTGCGAAAGCGCGGTGACTTAAATGGCAACGGCTGAGATGGCGCAAATGTTAACGCTGTGAACAGGTTCTTGACTGGCCTGGGCAAAATTCATGGAAACAACCCGGGTCAAATCTGCAGCCCTCCATCGTGTCAGGCGCAGTCAGTTATGGTCGGATGTCCATTTTGGTCCATATCGCCACTGCAAGATATCAAAGGTGCCCGGCCCAATTTTGACAATACCCCGGGTCACATTTTGAGGACGCCATTGTGTCGGGCATGCTGAATTATATTCGGACATTCATTTTAGTGCCGCCAATATGCCAACGCTAAATTTTTGGTTGGCCCGGAAAACTTTTTGGAAATGACCGGGGCCAAATTTTTCGCCCAATGAATTTTCGCCCAAATTGACCAAGGTCAAAAATCGTGTGTGGCCCAGTCGAAATCTTGGTAATGGCCTGTGCCAAAATTGAATGTCTTCATCGTATCGGGCATGTCCAATTATATTTGAAAATCGGTTGTAGTCCAAATCACCCAAGGTCAAATTTCGGAGGTCGCTTGGGCCACATTTGAATGTTAACGATGATGATGAACTTTTTATGGCGCAAGGGCATCTGTGGCCAAAGAGCGGCATGTCACAAGGTTGCTTCCTTATACTGAAGGTAGGGTCAAAGACCCATTTCTCACGCATTTCACCCTAACGAAGCCGAGCACCAAGCAAGGGAAAGCTTGTACTTATTGTATCACTGGTGGGTACCCGGTGGCACTGGGGATCGAACCCCGCACCTCCCGCATGCAAGGCAGATGCTGAAACGAATTTGCATGTTATCATCGTGTCGGGCAGGGTAAATTATGGTTGGACATCGATTTTGGTCCAAATCGGCCAAGATCAAACTTCTGTGGTGGCCCGGGCCAATTCTTATCGCGTGGCGTCAGAGTCGCTAAAGCAAAGAGTGATGCAGAAGAAAAATTCATGATGCACAACCAAGACGCAAGATGCATGAGCAACATTTTTGCTCGGCTCTGACGATCGTATCAGTGCTATCGCACTGAAATTCCTGCCGTAAATTTTCTTGGGTAATTTATTCGGCAATTTTCTTTAAACGGCCCCAACCGCTTTGCTAAGCTGGCACATCCCTAAATATTTTTCCTTCCTTTTTTCCGTTCTTGTCAGCAAAATTGCGCTCACAGAGCAACTACACTTACATCTGAATAAAAATTTCCGCATCGGTTACAAGTACATAACTCGAATATTTCAGTGCCAGCTGTGATTCTAGAGCAAAAAAAAAGTTTATAATTTAGTCAGGTCTTAATTACCGCGATCCTTAACATAGGCCCGTACAGAAACGATGGAAAGAAATGCGAAGAGCTGATGCCAGTCCTCCCCTGTTTGCATTTTTTTCTGTCATCACGCTATAACTTCGGCGGTAACAAGAAGACGCTAGAGTCGCCCGTGATGCATTCTGAGACGACTCTAACGTTTTTTCTTACCATCCAGGTAAGGGCGCGATGAAAAGAAAATCGAACAGCGGAGCGCGTAGGTGCCGCATTGTTTACGTACTACAACACGCGTCACATTACGCACTATGCCGCTTCCGCACAGTTTTCTTGTCGTACATTACATACCGGGCCGCAGCAGGCCGCAGAATCGTCCCGGCTCGCTGTGGAGTTTGCCGAGCGACTCGCCGCAGCCTCTGCAATCTATCAAATCGACAAATTCAATGCGACAAGCAATACTCCCTCTCCGCTCTCGCCTCCCCTCGACTCTGATTGGCGACCGCAGCGTCCCTCTCACCACGTGTTGGCGCCAACACTCCATGCCTCTTGCCGTCTCTCTTGCTTTCCATCTCACTTCTAGCTGCTGAATGTAAAACGTGGGATTTCGCTCTCAACTTTTTGCCACCTGCCTACCTCCTGCTTGGCGCACTGCGGACGGCGCCTGCGCCAATCTCGTGAAATTAAGAAATGGAATGACAAGAGGCAACGCTTCAAGACTAGTTCTGAAAACACAAGCAGCACATGTAATGGGCTCAATTTTGCAAATCGATGGTTTCACTGCGAGCATTTCTTGGACTAACATTTGCCAATACATTTACAATACAGGGCCGATTAATTGTGCTACTTGGGATTGGATTATTGATTATGGAGATTTTATGTCCCAAAGCGCTCTGGCTATGAGGAACGCCGTAGTGAAGGGCTCCGGAAATTTCGACCACCTGAGGTTCTTTAGCGTGCACTGACATCGCACGTACAGTACACGGGCCTTTTAAATTTCGCCTCCATCGAAACTCGGCCGTCGTAGCCGGGATCAAACCCGCGTCTTTCGGGTCAGCCGAGTACCATAACCACTGAGCCACCGCGGCGGCCCTGCGCTGCTTGGGAATTTTCTTCTTTAACCTACATATACTCAGCAAGATGTATCCTACACAGTATAGGAACACATGTCCGTGGTGCGGGGCAACCCCCACGCTTTACCATATAACCTGGGAGTGTAAGCGAAACTACACGTTCCACCAACACAAAACCCCGAGTGCGGAGCAATGGGAGAGCCGGCTCACCAGTTGCGAGCTCGCCGCCCAAAGGGCAATGGTGCGCATGCAAGCGAAGCAGCGCAACTCAGTGGAGCCCTGGACTAGGGGCCCAACCCTGCTTTGAAGGTCAAAAGTATGCAGCGATGAAGACCAAGACGGAACGCTGAACCCTTAATGAACCAAATAAAGTTTCTCTCTCTCTCCTCAAACACTAAAAAACTGGGGCCGGCTTCAGGTCTGAAAAGTCAGCATCCAAGAATATCCACGTTGTCGTATCCGAGCAGTAAGGACAAGGCAAGCTTCGATATAATGGGTTTCTTTCATCGCAGCTACCAGGACGCAGGTCTTCTGCGTATCGGTGTCAGTCGTCGAGTGCCCTCGCGGTCTCAGTCCCTTGCGCGTTTCAGCTGCTCGCTCATGTGGCACCATCTGTCAGTCCTGCCGCTCCCCACACCCTTCCTTCTTAATGGCGTTTGGGCTACAGGTCCAGGCGATTCGGAGGCTTCACGACGCGTCCACTTCTTGTCGGGACCGTCCCTGGTAGTGGTTGCAGAGACTGGAAGTGACTGCTGGTGCGACGAGTCATCCCGCTTACGGTTTGTACCACATAAGAACGCGGAGAGAGAGCCGGAGCAATCACAGTCCCTTTAGCAGCCGCGCCGTGGAGAATGCGGACTGCTGTACTCGGCAGCAGTCGTTCTCGTTCACAGACCTTGCGCCGGCGGTCGTATTCATTGCGTTGATTTGCCCTGTACACCTGGCTTCTCTTCCGGTAAGCGCGAGAGTTCCAACGCGGTCTGAACTCCGTTGACACAGTTGGCATGTCGGTTCTCGGCGCCCCATGAGTAGCTCAGCCGGAGAGTAGCCTTCGCGAGCTGGCGTGTCACGGTGAGCTAACAGAGCTTTGTTGATGTTCGGCGATTTCCTGAGCAGCCGTTTGGCAGTTTGCACGTTTTTCTCGGCCGCTCCGTTGCTTTGGGGACAGTACGGGCTGCTGGTGATGTGCTGTATTCCCCATTTTCGAGTGAATAACTTGGATTCCGTAGATGAATTGCTGTATCGAATACGGCAGTGGCACTCCTTTAGGCCAGTATGTCGAACAGTAGCTTTTGACTCTAGCTATCGTGGGGTCCTGGTCCTGCGCTGTCTTGATAATTTCAAGCTTGTCGGCGGATGCCGAAAGTAGTTCCATCACGAGTACTGCATACTCTAGGATGCTGCATCAGGACGTCTTGGGTGGCCGGAGTCCCTGTCGGCTAATGGTCTGCGTGACAAGACATCAGCTGTGTGGATCTTCTTGCCTGTTGTGTGGGAGATTGTGTAGTCATACTCCAGTAGTCTCATTCGCAAGCGTGGAGAGAGTTCATCCAATCGTTTCAATGACAGTAGCGGCACCAAGGGCTTATGGTCCGTTTCTACATGAAATCGTAATCCAAGGAGATATGGACGGAAATGCTCACAGGCCCACGTGGTTGCCAGGGCCTCTTTTTCAATCTGTGCATAGAGCTGTTCGGTTTCGGAGAGGAACCGGGAGACATATGGGACAGGTAGGCGTCGTCCAGACATCTCTCGTAGGAGTACCGCTCCTAGGCCATAAGAAGAAGCGTCAGCTGACACAGTAAGCGGGCTGTGGAGATGGTAGAGGGCCAGTACTGGTCTTGTCGTGATGGCTGTTTTAATGGCATCAAAACTATCTTGCTGTGCCTTGCTCCAATACCAGTCGACGTCATGATGTAGCAGATCCCGGAGCGGCTTCGTCAACTGTGATAGCTTAGGAAGAAACTTGCCAAGGTGATTGACCATTCCAAGGTATGACCTCACTTCTGTAACATCAGTGGGTGGTGGCAATTCAATGCGAGCTTTGACTTTTTCTGGATCAGCCCGTATGCCATCAGCGGTGAAGATGCGTCCCAAGAACTCGATTTCTTGTTTTCTGAACTCTCACTTCTCTTTGTTCAGAGCTATACCAGCATCTTGAAGCCGTTGGAGTACTTTCTGTAAGTGCAAGTCGTGTAGTTCCTGCGTTCTTCCGAACACGATTATGTCATCCTGGAGATAGGCTTGACCCTCCAGATCCTCCAGCACTCTTAGCATCTCTCTCTGAAAGAATTCAGTTGCCGTCGTTATGCCGAAAGGCAATCGCAGAAATTTATATCTTCCAAATGGCGTTTGGAAGGTAGTGTACTTCTGCGAGTCATGTGCTAGTGGAGCATGCCAGTAGCCTGCTTTTGCGTCTAACTTGCTGAACCACTTGGTTCTAGCGAGTTTTACCAGGCACTCGTCGACAGTAGGCATCAAAATTATTTCCCTGAGGATGCAGCTGTTGAGACTACCGTAGTCGACACAGATTCTCAGCTCTCCACCCCTCTTTCTTGCTACTACCATTCTGTGGCTTGGTCTATCTTTTCAATCATTCCGAGGTTCTCCATGCGTTCCAGTTCTTGTTTTACACTTGGCAGTATTAGGAGAGGTACTCTCCTCGGATAGGTTATTGCGTAAGGCTTTGCACCAGGTTGCAGCATTATCTTGTACTCCGTACGGATACGTCCTAAGCCTGAGGTAGCTTAGCTTTAGGAAGTCTTCTGCCTTACCGTCTTTTGGCTCTGTGACTTCCAGAAGGTTTTGCAGAACATTCAGGGACTTGATCGCCGGTCTTCCCAGAAGTCCCCAGTGTAAGTTGTCTTGTCTATCACAAACACTTGTTGTTGGGTGGTCTGTCTGTATGCAGCCTCAGAAAGTGGGGTCACCAATTTCCAGAAGCCCCACCCGCCTCTACCCAAGAGAGGCGCCGCCAACCACCAACCCAGGCAGCTTCACCCTCCACATGGCTTCGACAAATAATAAGCGCACGCAGCAGCAGAAAAGAATAGAGTTACTGTATAATGTACTATACAGTTACTCTAGAACAGGAATGCCCCGGCGAAATCGACAGCAAGGATACTGATGGAAAGACATCTGCCTCCAGAAGCACACCTTTCAGCTACCTACACACCCCACTACCCTACACTAGGGCCTGCCGTCCATTCACCGTAATGTTGAAGAAAAATTTTGTAATGTGTGAGAAATGAGGGCTTAGAGAAAAAACATTAATTAGAGTAAAACCACTGAAAGTAATTAGACACGCTAAATGGAACAGCGCTCGCAGAATTGTAGTTGCAGATGTCGGATCCCCCAGCGATTTTTATTGTTCCCCATTTCGTCATTTTTTGCTCTACACCGCGCCTATAATTCCTTGGTTACCTACCATAGCACTGCATAAAAATATAAGCCCGTACAAAGTGATTAAAGAAAAGCCTCATTACAACAACAACACAGGTTCCCATATACCGAACAAAAAAAAGCAAATAGAAGAAAACGTTCTCGATGAAAAAACCTGATACCTACATTTACGGTTCTGTGGCCTCTCCGTAAATCAGAGTTTCCAATATAAAGCCCTTAAGCCACTTGTTATAATAAATCTTGTCGTTGTATCACCAGTTTCCGGGCAATCCAGTTCCAGTTGCGCACGGACTTTTCAAGCTTGGCTTAGCGATTTCGGCTTCTTTATCGTTCCAAAATGCTGCTATACAATGATGGCGATGATTAATTTTTATGGGACAAAGGTACTTTGGTCAAAGAGCGCCATACCAAGAGGTATTTTTTCGACCACAGAAGGTGTGGCCTTAGGTTCATTTTCCAAGCATTACATGCAAGGGAATCTTAAAACCAAGACGTGGAACTTCGGCATCCCTTAGGGTTAAAGTTTAACGTTATGGTCTAATGTTCCAAAGTGAATCAGCCTATGAAGAACACCGTAGGTGAACTGTCCGGCAATTTCAACCACCTGGGGCTCTTTGACGCGTAATGCAATCGCATAGTACACGGACCTCTAGCGTTTTTTCTCATTCGAAAGGGGACCGGCGAAGAAGGGCTGAAATCCGCGTTCTTCTAGTCATCAGCCGGGCACCCTAGCAGCAGGGGAACCACGACGACATCGGCATCTCTTGGGGGAAATGAAAGTGGGCTGAAGTTTTGTTCCGCTCTGTTGTGGAATTGGGAACCAGTTGAAGCCGTTCCATTGATAAGGGGTGTGTAGAATTTCTTGGCGGTCGAATGCCAACATCTTGGAAGCGTCAACCCAAGTGCCGTACAGGCTGCGTTCGGCGATAGGCCCAGGTCGCCGGAAAAATACAGGCGGATGTCCTCTCAGCATGGCGAGTGCACATCGCTTCCCTGATAACGAGATGTTTACCGCAATTACTCATGACCTCACTGCCTATGCCACTTAACTGCAAGTGATAAAACACCGAAGACCGCACTAGGTGAAAAAAAACAGGGCATATTCGTGACTGAAGGCAATCATATTGAGAGTGGCTACCCTGTTGGCAAGCGGAAAAATAGCTGTCCGGTTAGGATTCCAGCAGTGTTAGTTGATGGACTCGCTGTAGTCAGGTGACGAGCAGAAAAACTCTTCAGAACTAATTTTTTTATTTAGGAAAACATGACAAGTCATTATTTGTTTCCCCTGGGAATGTGCCGCCTTTAGGTAGCATTCTGAGATTCATTGGGGTAGGTTTGATTGCCGGCTGCCGGCAGCTTTTTGTGCCATGGCAAAGCCATATAAAAAGAAAATTCCATGGCGGAAGCTACGGAAAAAAAAATTCCCGCAATGGCGTTTCATTGGCTGCGTGCCATGGTGCGACCGCAATCAGCCAATGGTGTAAAACTGCTGTCAGTCTGCTCCGGGCTATTTCAAGGCAAAAGCCTCTTTGCTCATGAGTGGCGTGTACGGAAGTTGTAGATAAAAGCTGTAGACTGAAGTTGACCGCACGAACTGTCAATCATAAGCTGTGTGGTAAATAAAAAAATTGTAAAACTTGATTAAGCAACATTTCTTACGCAGCGTATATGAATTATAAAACCAGAAATGAAAAATATATATAAACAAAAACCTAGAAGAAATATTATAAAAACAAAACAAACATTCCAGAAAATAAAATAAATTGGAGGAAGCTTAAGCTTCGTCTTTAAGAGCGGGGCGCGACAGCATGTTGCAGCGTTGCCAAGGGGTCCACCGAACGCCATCGCCCGTTGAGCCCGACGCCTTGCCCGTTGGACAATTTAAGGAAAGGAAATGACGCTTGTCTCACATATCTCGGTGGACACCCGAACCGCGCCGTAAGAGAAGCAATATTTCTGACGCGCGGTGACGATAACTACTACTACTATAACGCCGACGGTGTTTCGACCGAACGAGCTGTATACTCTGTTGTGTAAATAAAAAATGAAAAGAGAATGAGGAAAGGGAAAGGCTTTCGCATTCGCGCTCTTAAGGAAACAAGTGATAATAATAATAATAATTGGTTTTTGGGAGGAAAGGAAATGGCGCAGTATCTGTCTCATATATCGTTGGACACCTGAACCGCGCCGTAAGGGAAGGGTAAAGGAGGGAATGAAAGAAGAAAGGAAGAGAGAGGTGCCGTAGTGGAAGGCTCCGGAATAATTTCGACCACCTGGGGATCTTTAACGTGCACTGACATCGCACAGCACACAGGCGCCTTAGCGTTTTTCCTCCATAAAAACGCAGCCGCCGCGGTAGTGTTCGAACCCGGGAACTCCGGATCAGTAGTCGAGCGCCCTAACCACTGAGCCACCGCGGCGGGGCATGGAAACAAGTGCAATCCTGTAATTTTTGCCGGCGTCTGGCGCAGTAGTCATATGTTCCAATGATGTTCATCCCTGCCGGATTGCGGCCTCTAGTTCTGATTAGGTTGCCCAAGATACCCTTGATTGAAAGATGAAAACAAGGCGAAACTAGCCGCTTAGGAAACAATCTTTTTTTTTCTTTGTATACGGACTATCCGGTGAAGACTAGGACAGCAACGACGACGCGAAACTTGAGATCTGAGATTACACATTTAGAGCTGTAAAAACCCTCGAGCTCTACCTAACATTTGCCTAAGCCCGCAGCAGTGCAGGATCTACCTCTGTCCTACAAGGCTACGCATGACGCCTCCGACGCCGGGAGGGCATGCGGGAGGGCTGTTGCCGTGAAAAGGGGTGCGGCTGGCGGGACAGGGCAAGTTGTATATCGTTAAAGCTTGCCTCTTATGTAGAACAGGTCGTCCGAGTAGAGGGTCCCGGCCACGGTGGTTTCGCCAGCCACTGTCCCGGTCTCGTACGCGGTGTCGGCCAGCCCGGTGCGGCTGGTCGCCGAGCCGCGGGTGGTCATGGCGGTCGTGGCATTAATTGTGCGGTCGGTCACGAACTGGCTGTCTCCGACGGTGGTGGCGGCGGTCGTTTCAAAGAAGGACGTGGCCTCCGTGTCTGCGCGAGAGAGCCGACGACGGGAGCTCATGTTCGGGCTTAGCCGGAGACCTCGGTGAAAGATGCTAGCGAACGCTGGAGCTGAGGAAAGCTATGCTGCCGGCTGACGGAGCACGCGGTGCGTTTCTTCTTCTGCGTTCCTCGAGGCGGCATGCAGCGACACGTGGGCCACGTTCGAACTTGAGAAATCAATGAAATAATCAATACCTTGTTTCAGAGAATCACAAACTCTGTCCGATTTTGAAAAGGGGATGTTGTGAAAGACGACTAAGGGTGAGCATTTTGCGCACTTCTGTTCGATCTGCTCTTGCTTCTCGGTTGATCGCGCGCAATAAAAAAGACAGTTTTCGCGAACTTGAATCTTAGACTGCAGAAACACAAAAAAGGACGAAGACGAAGTGAAGCCAAATGGCCTCTGTCAGAAGATGAATCAAGAAATAAACAATGTAGGCTCCGGGCCCCCTCTTCAGGACAGACTCCGAACAACCTACGGAATTATTGTTTGTTACTAATGACACTGAAGAAGCCAAAAGTCGTAGCGTTTGCATCAACTGTATGAAAGTGAAATTGCGACACGCCAGCGAATTACTTCGCGCACTTGCAATGATGACGTACTATGGGGGACAAAATTCTCCAGTACGCGCGACAAGCGATTTTGGCTTATAGCTGCTACGTTTGTTAGCGATCACATGCTATGACTTGCACACACTACAGAACGCGAGTCTGACTTTCACTTCAGCGAGTATAGTCTGCAGCCCGCGGATAATTACGGAGCTATCAGCTTCGGTTCCCGATGAGGCATCCTGGAGACATTTGTCCTCGACAGTACGATACACGGAAATTAGAAAGCTGTGAGCGTCCAGCTGTTCGTTTTCGAAAGAAAACATGGGAAGAAGAAAAATAAGGTGTGTGTCAAGAAAAGCAACTTTTATTACACGTCATTGTCGTCACGTGACACAGCAAGTGTCACTTGTATGACGTCAGCAACTTTTTCTCAAGTCATCGTTGTGTAACATCCGTACACATCCCCAGAACTCTTTACCGTCATACGCACCACAACGCGTTCACTTCGTGCCCCTCTAACACGCTTGAACCAACTACCCTTCTTGGCATGATGCTGGTGTGATTGTTTATGACGGGTAGTTGGATGCGACCTGGTTAGATCGGGCTTGTAGCTTGTCAGGGTGGTTGTACTCCGATGAAGCAAAGAAAAGAAAAAGACCCTTCATGGCATATATGTTGCACGCCCACCTGGCAAGCAGAGTGCCTGGGTTCGGATCCCAATCCCGGCAAATGTCTTTTTTCCAATGACATCACGTGAGAGGTACCATTTCCTGCGGACTCCTCTTGCGGACACATCTTGCGGACAACTTCCGGTGACGAGTTTTCCTTCGCATGAGGCAAAGAATGCTTTCGCATTAAAAATAAAAACATAGTGTATGCCCCTTGGCTTCAGTGTCTGTTGCCTTTCGTCATGTATGTCGTAACGAGCAACTGTTTTCATTCCCTTTTCTCCTAAATACAGTAGGTTGTCGTTGAAACTTTCATATGCCATTTACTGCAATGGTATGTAGAAGCATTACCTGTCTGTGAGTGTCCATCGGTAATAATATTTCAACGCAAATGCCGTCGCCATTGCTCTAAATTAATAAAATATGCAACTGCCGCAATTCTAGAGTAATCGCTAACCGTTCTCCTCAGTTTCACTTTTTACGCCTTGCCCTGCGCTGGCGCATTGCTTCACTGGGAGGTTTAAATCCCTTCAGTGGCATTAACAACGCGCAGCATCTGCTACACAAAAATCCTACAATCTCCTTTCAGCCTATAAATGCCGTCGCCTTGGCTTATGCGCCCATTGACAGAGAACAGAAGACACCCCAGGTCAAGCCAGGTCTCATTCACGGCGTCCGCACAGAGAATACATCATCGTTCATCTCGAATGTCATGAGCTGAACGTGATCAGCCTCGAACAGAACAATAGGTGCCGTCGGCTGTATGTTAAGTAAGGAAAAATCGTCGAGACTCACTGCCATGCATGAGAAAATGACAGGAGCAGCTGCACTATCATCCTCACCACAACTAATATCACCGCGCAAACTATAAATAACGATCATATTTATGATTCAGGAGCGTCGTAAATATGTGTTCTTTTAGGACCGATACGATGCTACGTTCACTACCCCGATAATGTTGTGGATTTGTAATAGCCTGCTGATACGGCACTCGCAGTAAACAGCAACCGCTGTGGAAGCTATGATAATTCATTCAGTGTTATAACTGGTCGATATTTGGAGTGTGCATTATTTCCTCCTCATCCAATAGCATGCTCTCTCGCGAATCCGCTCACAATAAAGACGATAAAGTAAAGAAAGCGGCACACATTTTTTTTTTTCATGACAACCGCTAAAACACGATCGCGAAAACTGGACGTTCAACGGCGACCGATGGTATCAAGCATCTTTAACAAAGCGAATAAAAAAGGTTGTATAGAAAAGCGGAAAATTTGAGAGCACGAATCAGATGCGAACCATCTGTCGTTTCGTTCGGGACGCCACGCGAACGCTTGGTATTTCAGGTAAGCTAAATGTTTGAGCAAGCTATCCAAAGCTTTGGGCGCATTGAACTTTGTCGTATAAGCGCGACATTTGTTTCAGCCGCGCCGCGTATTCCACTTTACCCGTCCATAACATATTGCTACAATAGTATTACCTGGCACTTTCTTTGGGTTTAGAAGGCCTTGCAATGATGCATTCCTACATAGATGCATTCAAGCGTTAATCCGTAGAAGAATAGTGTTGCTTGCCGGATTAAAGAGTGTCGACGCTCAACAAACGTTTCTGCTAAGTCACGGTACTGAAGTCGCATCCAGAGTGTGAGGGGTCTGACGTCGGAATAACAGCGGGAAGGGGGGGGGTGAACTTTTGCTTCCACATTTCGCCTCCATTGAGGCCAGTAATGCCAACCTCTTGTTCTTCGCTCACATTACCATTATCTTGTGCTTAACAAGGCGAAGACTTCACAGTAACCTAAAGGATCTTAGTACAAACAGCATTTAGAAAAACAGATCGCAAGACTGGTGTTAGGCGATTGAAACATTTGTAAACAGGAAGTTGCGTTCTTTACTGTAGACGTGGCCACCTGCGCAAAACTTTAGGGTGAAATATGGTCTGGATGACTGCCGTGAATATTACAGTTTAGTCCGCTGTGATAATATTCTATGTTAACAATTGTACGCACACGCGCCAAATATTGGGTGGCAGCTTTATAGTTCTAGAAAAGGTTAAAGTTTTACGGACTGCAAGAAAAGAAGTGCATTGTTTCTGCATAGAAGGAAATGAAAGGTCTAACCAGTATCCAGGTTTCTAGCGGTCACATCGTACTATGCCATTGGATCTGCAGTTTTCTTTCTTTGCAGCATATTCGCTATTGAAGCCGAAAAAAAGCAAAAATTGAGACAAGTGTGTTTCATAGTTTTCTTCGCGCTAGTGCACAACACGATTGACGATGACACAAAGAAACAGACGAGCATATGTACAAGTACTGTACATGTGCGTAATTGGGACAGAGGTTTTAAACGGCTTTCATGTAGCGGGTCTCTACGATTGCAATGTCACGTCTGAATAATGATGCTTTACAAATTCTGAAGTAAATTCAAGTTAGCGTGTTCCCTGCACTTTTTCTAGCGGACAGGCTAAATGAATTTCTTGCGGTGGCGAACCAAATTACACACTTTTGAAATAAGGATGCCCAAAGATGGCATACTCATACGTATGTCGGAACCCAACATTGGCCGAAACTGTTGAAAGCATATTGGAATGTTTCGGTGTTTTGTTCTCGTCTTGAGGGGCTGATAATTAGGAAATTAGTTCGATAATTTATGCCCGAAAGGTGATTAATTAAAAGGTAGAAGAAAAACAATCCCATATCGCCGATGGCATCCGAAACCACGACTTCCTAATTTCGCGTAGGATTTTCTACCAACAGAGCGACGGCAACGGCTGTCCAATCATCTGTTTTCAGAGGTATTTATGTTTCGTATAACTCCATTTTAGCAGTGTTTATTATTGCCACTCTCGTACACAGCGGCGGACGTGGTACGTCCTTTATTACCGCGAGTGTCACGTGGACCATGATCAAGCGTTGAAGACGGAAGCTGTGCGAGATACCTCTTATGCTACCATGGCATCAAGTCTGCCAGAACCGAGGCAGTCGTTAAGCAGTTGAGCAAACAAGGACAGACAATCAGTTCTCTTTCAGTCATGAATAATTACACTATTATTTTTCATTATTCGCACCCCAAAACTAGAAAATGAAAGCATTCCCCAATGCATTACTTTGGTTTTGAACGTTGGCTCCCACATGTATACCATAACGAGACCCTCATTTCTCAGTATTAAACCCCTCAAAGCTCTGATATGCTATTCTGAAAACGCTAGCTGTAAAACGTCGCAAGTTGCGGTGAAAACTAGCCTAGTGAGCCCGACGCGTTAATTGATATCGTTAAAACTGCTTAAATGTAGGTCGACCAACTATGACGACCAAAACAAGCTTTACGTCGATCAGAAGAAGCTAAGGACATCCGCGCAATTTCACATGGTTGTCTCGGACATGCTAGCGTTTAGTATTAGACAGGTGAAATGAGCAGAATAGTATTCACAGGAAAGAGTGTCCTACGTGCCTTGCAGTAAGTTCACTATGATTAGGTTAAAGAAAGAAGCAAACAGAAAACATGATCCCCTGGTGTTTACCGCACCCCGCAAATTAGTGAGCCTTTGTCATCAAAATGAATAAAGTTAGAACGAAAGTTGCTAACACATGTGGTAGAGCAAACCAGGAAAAGTTCGTAAAATGTGTTACAGGTATGGTCAATAAAATTACCTTGACATGAGGCATGAGTTCATAGGCCAATCAGGCAGATGTCTAAACACAAGGTTAAAGGTGCACAGCAATAGCATAGATAAATTAACAAATCCTGGAAACCTTGCCCCCCATTGCGCAAATCACAAGGGTTCACGTTGCTGTGAAAGGACTACAATTTTAGCTCGTGCAAGAACAAGAAAGAAAGGGAAATAAAAAAAGCCTTCGAGATATGGGAGGCTGGTGAACGCGAGTGCGTAAGCACAACCTAGGTATTATCATGTGAGGAGTTCGAAATAATTAAGAAGCGAAGGTGCGTGCCACACATCCGGTGGCAATGAGTTGATTATTTTGAGCATGTGCATGAAATATATTCAATATATATATATATATATATATATATATATATATATATATATATATATATATATATATATATATATATATATATATATATATATATATATTGCCGTCGTACAAGAGTAAATCTTAGTCGTTAGTGCGCGCTTGTCCTGTCTCTCTCGTTTCTTCGTTTCTCCTTCTGTAGCGCGTTATTTCCAACAAATGTACAACCAACTAGCCCACATTGCCGCCTTGCATGGTTATTTCAGTTCATTTCAAGGTGGTTTAACATCCCAAAGCGAATCTGGCTATTAAGGACGCCGTAGTGAAGGGCTCCGTAAACTTCGACCACCTGGGGTTCTTTAATGTGCACTGACATCGCACGGTACACAGGCCTCTAGAATTTCGCCTCCAACGAAATTCGACCACCGCGGCTGGGATCGAACACGCGTCTTTCGGGTCAGCAGCCGAGCGCCTTAACCCCTGAGCCACCGCGGCGGCCTCCTTGCATGGTTAGGTGCTTATGCAAGAACTGAGCTTGGACCACAAGGTTCTCATCGTAACTGATTTTTGTAGAATACTTGATGTCATTCTTAGCCCATATACCGGTGTCTGATTATTCGTTCAGCAGGTCGTTAACACCCACTGAAAAATTAGGAGTGCTAGAACACTCTGTTCATGCTTATCAAATGAAACATCAGCAGGTGGGGTATCTTATTTAGAAATACAAACGCACACCAGAAGTTACGAAATTTCATACCCACAATCTAAACAGAAAGGTGCAAAAAAGAGAGTAAGCTGTCCTCTAGCGCATAGTCTTTCATAAAAGGGTGTGCACTAGAGGTCAAATTACTCCCTATTTACTCCAGTTTAGGTGTTTTCGTGTTTAGAGTGCATGAGGGCGTTCAATAGTCGAGAAGGATTGCTAGTATGGTTGTCAAAGGATGGTGCGCAAAACGGGCAAAATTCATAAGTAAATATAGTCAGAAAGTCCTTGATCATACTAACAATATAGTAACATGCCGGTGTTTCGTAAATTGACACACAGAAACATCACATCAAAGCATTTTTCACAAAACCATGCCCAGTAGAAACGGAGAAGTTGTTAGATTTCAGGTGAGTGTAGACAGCACAAGATGCGATATCTCCGAACGGCTGCACAATTTTCATCCCCGTGACCTGCTTTGGTAGTTTCCAAGTTCGTTTCAATCACAAGATGCCGGTATGAAAACAATATTTGTACTTTCGCAATCTGCTGGTATTTAGCAGTTTGTGTAGAAGGCGATATGTAATTAAGAAATTTAGAATAATGTTTGGGGTACCTAAAGCACTTGGAATACTAAGGTCTAATAAACGTATTTCAGTACCGTAAGCGGTGTTAATCTCTGGGTCTATTAAGTCGCACCCTGCAAAAAAATTTCCTGGATGGGTGGATGAGATAGCGGGGCATTGTATGGTACGTTAAGAGGTTTACCTACCTAAGCTAAGCAACTCGAGGTGAACTATTCGCAAGTTATTAAGCGAAAATGACCAAATGCCTCTTGTAGTGCAGTTGTTAACGCGCTGAAAAGGTCGGCAGTTTAGTGATCGAACTGCGGTAGAAAACAAAAACAATTTACAGTTTAGGATGTGAAGTAATATCGCTCCGAGAAATGTGTAACCGCAGGAACCACAGAGAAAAGGTTCATTCTTCCTTTTTTGCTTTCACTCCAGCGATTCAGTGAAGCATCTTGTCCCTGCAAAGTACAAGATGCTGTCTGAACTTTAAGTTGTACCTTTTGCATTACGATGCCGTCGAAAGTGACAACATAATGTCTTCAAATTTCGGCAGCGTGCGAGAGATTCTTTAGTTCAAAAGCTTCTGCCCGTACATTTAACAACGGTTGGCCTCAGACCAGGTGCAACATTGTCATGTAAAAAAAAAAACGAATGCCACAAAGCTTTCTTTTTTTCGATTTTTTTCTGTTTTTTTTTTCTGCAGGAGCTGTCTCGGTGCAACGAAAGCCCGATAATACCTGACACACGCAGACTGCAGCTACCACTTTCCGATTGTTTCTGCTGGGTTTTTTCACAAGATTATGTAACGCCCGATGTGATAATGATTATGGTAGACTCAGTGACTGCGTCTGCATACACAGTCCAAAGCCGAATCCATCATGGGCGAAGGTATCCCGCTGCTTTACCATTCTCCTTCCCGCCATGTAGAACCAGTGTCATTTTGGTTATTCCGCCAGACTTGATGGAAAATGGGTTGGCTGCAGGGAACACATTTCAGGTCTCAGTTTCAGGGCAATCACGAAAGGCACAAAAGGTATTTTAGAGGAGTTTAACGTCCCAAAGCGACTCAGGCTATGAGAGACGCTTTAATGAAGGGTTCCGGAAATATCAACCGCCTGGGGTTCTTTAACGTGCAAAGACATCGCACTGCACATGGGTCTCCAGAGAATTTTGCCTTCATCGAAATGCGGCCGCTGTGGCCGGGATCGAACCCGAGTCTATTGGGTCAGCAGCCTAGCACCATAACCACTCGCCACTGCGGCGCCTCTCCTCCGCCTGTGCTACTCAGGCGGTTCAGACAGCCACCGAGAGTGAGAAAAATACGGCTTGCCTTCCCTTTCCTCATAAAAAATTCTCAATATTTTTTAGATTGTCCCATTCGCCGCGGTGGCTCAGTTATTGCGGCGTGAGACTGCTCAGCCCAATTGCGTCGAGCATTCTTCGGCTTCCTCCGTAATAGAGGCTATGCGGAGCTTGAGTTCTCTCTTGATACGTTGAAGGTTCCATCGTTTAATGAGTTTTTCTCTATCTTGCCATAACTGAACGAGATGGCGATCTATATCTGGTGCCACGGCAGTACGCTGGGTCACTTGAGTGTGGGTTGCGTGTGCTTCCCTCAAGCGTTGTGTTCATTCTCTGATGTTGGCGATCCCTCCGCGGAAGTTGTCCCAATTTGCGATTTTGGCGTCTCTGAGTATTCTCCTGAGCATGGGCGTGGAGATGGCTGTACTGAGGATATAGTGTCCACTGCCTAATGCCTCCCCTAGATGCGTCCAGGTGACAGCGTGGATATTCTTTGCAAAGGAGGGATCCGGTGTGGTGTCTCCACAAACGCTCTTGCCTATGCAGGTGGGAGTAGCGAGGTCTGTGGCCACGTCGAGACCCTCCCCCCTGTATATTGCTTCTAAGAGTGAAGAACTTTTCGGGATGTCTCTGTCATAGCCCCAAGACGTGGGAGGAGCATTCATGTCCCCTACTATAACAAAGTTGATTGTTGGCCGCGTTCTTGAAGCATGCTTGAATGATTTTGTGAAACAGCGGAGGTCTTGCTCTCGGCGGGCTGTAGAGGTTGGCAATAAAAGTGCTGTTCTTGCCTCTTTCAGAGGGAGGATTTTCAATATTATGTGACCAATTTCAGTGATTGTGGTCGAGAAGGCTATTGAGGCTATGGGGTTGGCTATGTAAACCGCGACTCGTGGATAGGCCGGATCGTATATGAGGTAGTATCCTGTCATAGGGGGAGGGTTATTTCCTATCACCTGGATACAGATCACGTCTGGTGGTAGCGGATAGCGCTGAATGGAATGGTGTAGTGAGGAAATTTCCTTGTGAAGGGAACGACAGTTCCACTGCCAATTTCCAGCTGCTGGTGGGTGTCGCGTGAGGTAGATGACGCTGCCATCGAGAGTGCTTGCGGCGTCGCTGACATTATTAGTGTCTGTAGCGTCTGTAGGATTTGAAACGAGAGTTATCCGAGCTGTTTTCACGCTTCCTCGAGCCATGTTCGAGTACTCGAACGCTACGCTGAAGTTCCCCTATGGATTGACCGCGTTGTTGCAGTTCAGTAGCCATTTGTTGTTGTTGAGTGCTGAGGTGTTGGGCTCTCCTGTCAATCGCTTGTACACGCGATTCAATTACCTGCAACAGCGAGCTAAGTGGCTCGACGTAATACTCGACGAATACTCGAATACTCGACGCAATTCTCCCGGACAAAATTGGGCCCAGTTCTGCTCATCTCTCAAGGGCACCTTCAGCACTGCCCAGACATGGACAATCCTTCGAAGTATTCTTGAACCCGACAAAATCAAAACGGCTACAAACCGAACGCTTCAAACAATTGCTAATCAATTCTCTGGCACGGATGGGGCTCTGATGGGAGCTCTGTGGACGCGCTATGTAGGCGACACTCTCTTCCCTCCCTGTATTCTTGGTTACACAGGCCACCCCAACCCTATGCTTGACGCCCTGTTAGAGTGGCAGACGTCCGATCGGTAGTTCACACCTCCCAGCGAAACAGTGCCGCCGGCGCAGACTAGATAACGAGTGCCATCATTCGTAATCTCAGTTGGGATAATTTTCAGGCTCTCACGGACTACGTCAATCATGAGCTATAGGACAAAGTAGTAGTGCCCCAGGAATGGTGACACGCAGACATTATCACCAATCCAAAACCAGGCAAGAAGGCTACGTTGGACACACTACGCCCAATTTCTTTAACGTCTTGCGTAGGCAAACTCTACGAACGGGTCGTCAACACCAGCTTTCAAACTTACATCGATGACTATGATCTCTTTCTCCCTACCATGATTGGGTTTCGGCCCGGCCTCTCGGCTGAATACGCTTTCCCCCTAATAAGAGAAGAGGTCCTCACAAATATTCCTAAAGGTCATGAACACCTCATTTGCCCTCGATCTAAAGAGCGCCTTTGATAACATCTCACATGAACCAATTCTTCAAGGCATCATCGACCTTAACGGTGGCGAAAAGATAGTTTCTTACGTACGCGCATTCCTCACGGGACGCACAGCGACGATAGGCATAGGCCAAACACGCTCCGAGATTCGAGAAATGGCACACAAAGGCACGCCGCAGGGCTCTATCATATCGCCCCTGCTTTTCAACATCGCGATGCTCAAGCTCGCTCAGCAACTGCAGACACTTCCCAATATCGAATATACGTTGTATGCTGATGATATAACGATATCGACCACCAAGGGCTCTTTAGGCCACAAATAAACAACGCTACGGGAAGCAGCACAAGTAGCGGAAGATTTCGCGTTCAAAAGCGATCTTCTCTGCTCACCAGAGAAGTAGGAAGCAATACGGGTTCATAATCCACGATACAGATCATCGCGCTCGATCAACCTTACGATAGAAGGGCAGCCCATAAAAGTAGTGTGAGCTTATCCGGATACTTGGACTTTGAATCCAAATCAACCTCAATGCCACCCACACCAATCAAACGCTTAAACTACCACTACGCAAATAACCCGCATAATTAATCGTATGACCCGACATCGTCAAGGCATGCAAGAAGAGGACACGATGCGATTAGTTCAAGTGCTAGTCCCCACTAGAATAACGTACGGACTTTCTTTTCACAAGACCACAAAACAGGAAGAGCAACAGATTGACACCATCATAAGAGGGGCATACAAAACGGCGCTTAATCTTCCACCCAGCGCCCCAACGGGAATGCTTCACGCTCTGGGCCCGTTCAACGCATATTCCGAACTCCAGGAAGCAGTCCTAACATCACAAACAGTCCGACTCCAACAAACACAAGCCGACCACGCTCTTCTCAGGAGTGTAGGCACGACAGCGGACGTACGAGTCCTGGTTTCTCAATCCACCCTAGAGAAACTACAAAGAAATAAAATCAAAGTTGCTCCGATCCCAAAACATATGTTCAAATATGTCCACACCGGCAGGCGCAAAGCAAGAATTTCCTACATACGCAGGCGACTCGCCATCTCAGCCGGTGGTGGTGGTGGTAAACTTTAACAAATATTGAGCCATATCTCAAACTATTCTTTGGTTGGCTCTTGGTCGCGTGAAGTGGCCGGCAGTTGGTGACGTCCGGCGACTTCTAAAGCCCAGCCCACCAGCTGCTTCTGGACAGCTGGGTCGGAGCTGGACACCGCGACCTCCCATCGCTCGAGGTCAGTGAGTTGCCACTCTGATGGCGGCTGGAACTCAGAGCATATGTATAGTATGTGATGGAAATCAGCTCTTGGGGCTCCGCATAGGGTACACTCTAAAGGGCACAGCCCTGGGTGAATTAGTTCTACAAGGGCGGGGGAGAGAAAAGTGCGAGATTGTAGCTGGCGCCCCGTGACCTGCTCTAATTTAGTGAGTGATTTGTGAGGCGGAGGATACTGAAGACGTTGCTCTCTGTAGCGGGGTGAAATTTCGTGGTACGTGATCATTCGGTCACGGGCGCTCCCTGGCTCGGCGGCTAGCCCTGCTCGGTTGACGTACGCTCGAGCGGTGTCATGGGCGGCTTCGTTGCCTGGATGGCCCGCATGCGCGGGGACCCATATGAGTTGAATGGGCCTAGAGGGGGGGCTTAGAGGAGTTGAGAATTTTATGGGCTACGGCATGCGTCCGCCCTTTAGCAAAGTTTCTGATCGCGGTTTTTGAGTCACTGAATACGAGTCTGCCAGTGGGGGAGGAGATCGCAAGGGCAATTGCAGCTTCTTCGGCTTCTAGCGAGGTGTGCGTTAGGACCGATGCAGCTGCCGGCGCGGCGTATGTGGACGCCGAGTCACACCCGGAACACAATAAATACGCGGTTGCAGCGATAAATTCCGAATTATTCACAGTGCTCGCTGCCTCCGTCATAGCCCACTCTTCAGAGACAGCGGAAACTGCTGCTGTTGTACTTGCTATACGGCACTGCGGCGCGCAAGGGCGCAGTGCTCATGTGATCACGGATTCACAGCAAACCTGCAGAGACTTCCTTCGAGGACGCGTCCCAAGACAAGACTCTCGATTCATGGGTACCCAGCACCTCAATAAACCCCACCAGATTACGTGGATCCCTGGCCACGAAAAACTAGAGGGAAATGAAAGCGCGCTCGTTTTAGCTCGAATAGAAGTCAACCGAGCGGGGCCATCCAGCGCATTACAGTTCATCCCTGTTCCCTCCATGTACAACGAAGGCTTAGAGTTCCAGCGTCTGCAGCGCCAAAAATACCCTCTTCCTCACACAAAATTAGGCTCCCAGGACGCAATCTCCTGCAATCAGATCCAAACGAACACTTTCTTTCATCTCCACAAACTTCACTTCATGCACCCATCACTATACCCTGACACATGCCCATGGTGGCACACCCACCCAACACTCTTCCACTTTTCATGGCGAAATGGGGCGAAACCGAAACACTTACAGACGCAGTTTACGTCATTTGAGCGGTGGGAGGCGGTGCTGACCATCTATCGTGTCGAGAACCAAAAGCCCTCATAAAACAGGTCCGTCTGACAGCTCAAGCCAGTGGAGCCCTGGAATGAGCACCCCACCCACAAGCCTCAAAAAACATTCCTCTGATTTTAATCAATAAAGTTTACCTTACATTACCTTCGCTCAGCCCAAAGTCCTGGAATGGAATCCTGATCCCTCCGAACGTATTTAAAACTATATCGAAACAATAAAATAGGGGCATGTGTGCTGTTCTACGTCAGTGAGCGTTATTTAACTTCAAGTGGTCGAAATTAGTCCGAGGGCCCTCGCTACGACGACGCTAGATTTCTGCCATTTTTCACTCCTTCCTTCATTTCCTTCTTTGACGGCGTGGTATAGGAGTTCAGCATGAATGACACATTTACTGTGGCTTATATTTCCTAATGAAAAATTCATTATTCTTCACGCGGTTGAGCGCCGGAGCGGTTGTTGCTGGCGTGGCCGAATTAATAAAGGCCAAGAAATGGCACGGCCCTGCCGACTGAAACTGGCGACTGAAGGAATTTAAAAAAGACACTTCAAAAATAAAGATAGATAGGGAAGAACAGAGTGCAATTAATTCACCTTACGTGATTTGAAGGCGAAAGCATAATTTTATAAGTGATATTTTTTTATCCCTTTTAATGACACTTTCCATTAGCATACAGTGGTGAGTAAATGCATGCACTAGCTGCACCTTTATTCGTCAATAAGCAACGCTGTTTAGATGTCTATGGGTTGCGTTCTCTTTCCTCAAACTCATGGCCCTTGGTTCAATTCGCCGCACATGCAGAAACTAAGTTTGTTTTGTTTTTTTTTGCTGGTGACTTCACGAGGTCACGTGGGTTTTGGTACAAATTTCCTCGACGATGATGTCTGCTTCAGCAACAGGTCGTGAGAGAGGCCACGGTAACCCTGTCGCGGCTATAAGATCGGAAAGCCCATACAAACATTTTCTTACACTGCCTACTGGCTGTTCATAGACTTTCGTAAATCAAATCTATAGACTTTCAATAGACTAATTCTATAGACTAGTGTATAGAAAGTACAATCTTATATACAGTCTATAGAAAGTTTATAAATTTACGGCGATAAGCTATTGTAGAGTTTTGTCTACAGGCAGTCTATTGACTATTAATAGTCAAAAGGTCTATAGAAAGTTAATATAGTTTATAGTAAGTCTAGAAAAAGATTATAGACAAAATCTGGACAATTTCCCAACGCTGAAACGTGTAAAACACAACAGTTATTCTACAGCGGCTGCGTTGGAATGCGGTGTCATTAAGTGTTTCATAACGTTGCGAGCGGCAAGAGATTTCTTCTCCTGGTTTTAAACTTTATCATTAATGGTGTATGTTTTCAATGTGAGAAGGTACGTCCGCTATTTCAAGATTTCAGGGAAGAAGTGGTTTGTAGCAATGTGCGACATGCCTGAGGAAAGATGCATCGAACAGAGGTTTTACCCGGAAAATAAATACATGACGTGGGCATCAGACGGCATGTGAATATAGCAGTTTCACAGACTTGTCCTCACGCTAACTCTTATTTCCTACGTTATTTCACAAAATGCGAAATCCTACCCACAATCCACTGGCATCGTTTTGCACCTGCGTTTCTTTCGCTTTTTTACAAAGTAAAGGCTTATCCGTCCGCCTTTGTGAATGTTTAATTACTGCCTGATGAGATGGTTACGCATTTTACGCCATATTCACAAGAATCAGGTATAAGTGCTTCATTAACCTTTGTCTCAGTTCCAGCTGTGTTTTAAAGTAAAATTGTTACGGGCTGTCTGTCCGGAGAAATGCTACATGTTCGGAATATCCGAGACATTTTTGTACATATACATAATGAGAGGACCGATATGACAAGAAAGAAGCAAAATATCAACATGCAGCAATTCGAACTCACGACCTATCAGCTCGTCGGTGGGCGCGCATAGACTTGGGCATTCTTACTGTTAATTTTTCATTCACTGCTAGATTCCTACACAGGAGAACACAAGAAAATGAGCTGCACAATAAGTAGCCTTAGATTCAGGCTCCTCACATAATGTTCACAAAAAAGCAAACAATTAGGTGCCAGCCCTGAATAGACTGACATCACCAACTTAAGTTGTGCGAAGCAAAAAATCATTGCAATATTTCGGTGGTGTATCATCCAAAAGCAACTCAGTTTTTAAAGATACTTGGTTGGTTTGATTGCCTAGGGCTCTGAGTACTGCTGACAGTCTCATAGCCTAGTGCCAGCGTTAATTTTTCCTTGTGCAGAAAATTTTATTACTAAATGCCACATGGCTAACATTTTTAACGTTGCTGTTGGGAATAACATGTCAAAGCGGAAGTTGAAGATCCCCTTGAAAAGCAGCCGGCCGCAATGTTTACCTAAGATACAGTTTGCGTCATCATCATCATCAGCCTGACTACGCCCATTGGAAGGCAAAGGCCTCTTCCATGTCTCTACAATTAACCCTGTCGTTTGCCATCTGCGGCCACCGTATGCCCGCAAAATGCTTAATCTCATCCGGCTACCTAACCTTCTGCATCCCCCTGCTACGCTTACCTTGTCTTGGAATCCACTCCGTTACCCTTAAGGACCGGCGGTTATCTTGCCTTCGCATTACCCGCCTTAGGTAAAGCTTTCAAAATAGAAAAGTGTCAACGAGACGCTGGTACTGCTTCAGCAGTTCACGGCGCCTCATAGAGAACAAATCCGTTTTACTCCGGAGCGCCGTCCCCTACGGGGCTTTCTGTCACGTGTAGGTCACGTGTAGCTGTCACGTGGTAGGTTTTTTTTAAGTGTAGTAAAGTAACACGTGAAAATGACACCTTCGTGCTAATATATACGCAAGCTCTTTCCCAAGGTGATCTACAACTTCTGAATTGACACTTTATTCGTGAAGTCATTATTTTAAATATTATGATTATCTTTACGAAATCGCTTAGGACGGGGAAAAACAGACGATCTATTTGATCGATGCGGAGAAGGTTGTGTTAGCGTTAGTGTTCCTCAGGACGGTGCAGCCACTACTGCCTTGTTCAGGCCGTGCGAGTGCGTGACATCATCCAGTCCGTCAGTCGGCATGCGCCACGGCTATTCCTGCTACACCACTCTCCTGATCCAGCCCAGTAATCAAAATAGTACCCACTCAATACTCAACCCACTCCCCTCGCTCCGTCGCCGTCCCCCCTCATCCACCATTCATCTCTCCTCTCCCTCATCTCTCCTCTCCCTCCCCTGAAAGCAGAAAGAGGGATTTATTTCTGTCCACATTGTCACCTGCCAAAACAGGCTTCAGTCGGACGGACAGACAGACAGATTTTTCCGACATGCGGGTTCTAATGCTGACGCATCAAAATAACTCCAGATCAGCTCCGGATACTCAACACATCTGAGTTCCTCCCACTTCGCTGCGACACTGTGTTGTTTAAAATCCTTGTTACGCCTAACTAGCACGTCTTGTATACGAATTGTGTCCGAAGTTGGCATGCCCAATTCTTCGTGGACAAAATTTTCGAATGCGAACAGTTTAGGAACGCAGTTTTTTATATATTGTAAGATTTCACTCTCATCATCATCATCAGCCTTACTACACCCACTGCCGGGCAAAGACCTCTCCCTTGTTTCTCCAATTAACCTGTTCTTTACCAGCTGCGCCCAACCTATGCCCGCAAACTTATCAATCTCATCCGCCCACCTAATCTTCTGCCGTCCCCTGCCACGCTTGCTTTCTCTTGGAATCCACTCTGTTACCCTTAAGGACCTGCGATTATCTTCGCTTTGCATTACATGCCCTGCCCAAGCCCATTTCTTCTCCTTGATTTCGACGAGGATTGAAAATAATAATAACAATAATTGGTTTTTTGGGAAAGGAAATGACGCAGTATCTGTCTCTTATATCGCTGGACACCTGAACCGCGCCGTAAGGGAAGGGATAAAAGAGGAACTGAAAGAAGACAAGAACAGAGAGGTGCCGTAGAGGAGGGCTCCGGAATAATTTCGACCACCTGGAGATCTTTAACTTGAACTGGCGTCGCACATCACACGGGCGCCTTAGCGCTTTGCCTCCATAAAACGCAGCCGCCGCGGTGGTGTTCGAACCCAACCGCGGCGGCTGCGTGTTTATGGAGGCAGAACGCTGAAAATGAAAATTGGTCTTTTGGCAAAGGAAATGGCGCAATATTTGTCTCACATCTCGGCGGACACCTGAACCACGCCATAAGAAAAGTAATAAAGGAGGGACTGAGAGAAGAAAGGAAGAAAGAGGTGCCGTAGTGGAGGACTCCGGAATAACATCGACTACCTGGGCATCTTTAACGTGCACTGACATCGTACAGCCCACGCGCGCCTTTGCGTTCCGCCTCCATCCAAATGCGGCCGCCCTGGTCGGGTTCGAACCCGAAAACTCCGGATCGTCGACTAGGATTCCATTAACACGCGTTTGTTCCATCACCCACTCTGCACGCTTGCGGTCTCTTAACGTTACTCCCATCATTTTTATTTCCATGGGTCGCTGTGTTGTCCTTAATTTATGCTGAACCATTTTCGTTATTCGCCACTTTTCTGCCCCGAGGGTGAGTGCAAACAAGATACAGCTGTTGTACGCTTTTCTCTTGAGGGATATTGGTAAACTGCCTCTCATGATCTGAGAGAACCTGCCATATGCGCTCCACCCCTCCTTATCCTTCTAGTTATTTCCCTCTCATGATCCGGATCAGCTGTGACTACCGGCCCTATGTAGACGTGCCCCAAGTAGACTTTTTTTGTGGGGGCGGGCGGGGGGGCGGGGGCAGTGATTAATCTGTGACCCTCAACCCGGAAAAGTATGCTCTCATTAGGTGTAGACAATAAAACGGTTCTACAAGTGGGCAAAAGTCTCCTTACCAGATTTTTGCGACCTACTTCGTTGCGTGTTGTCCGCCCGTTAGTAATTGTTAGTCTATTGATTCTGTTCGTTCACAGCCAGGCTGAACTGATGAGAAACGACAATTTCAACTTCAACAGTCACCCCTTGGCGGAGAAAATGCACTTTAATTCTACATGTCTTGTTGCATACCACGTTCTCACATCAAAGACACAAGCGAAAAGTCTTAGGCATCCACAAGTAGAAAAGAAGATGCGAAGTGTCAAATTTATTCCGTCAGTTATATTGGTACTAATACCCGTGTTGTTTTTTCTGATGTGTCCCCTGGTACTCGCTACCAGAACGTTAAGACCAAATCAAAGAGTGAAAATACATTTTTTATGAACCTTTGGTTTTTGGCCTTAGTATTCAAAAGAAATCCCAAGTGTAATCTTCAATTTCCGTGTGATCAATGCATATAGCCTGCCCTTCTATATATTTTTAAGTACTTACCCAGTAGAGAATGGAGCAGGAGATTCCTAGTATGTGAGCTTCAATGACACAGTTTGTTCAATTTCCACTGTACTGCTACGCAGCACCACAGCCATTAATGGTTATGTCCGAGGAGAGTGGTTTCGTCTAAATAACGGTAAGTGTTCAAGAATGTCACCGACTTCAATTCCTATCAATTTTCTTCTCAAAGCGACTACTGTCGTCAAAAGTGTTTGGATCATTGAAATCGAACAGGCATACATAACGTTCTGCAACCATGTCCGCCACTTTATTCGTTCATACAGTGCGTCGGGATCATCCGCCTGTTCAACAGCCGCGAAAGCACGGGTACTGCTCTTGCGTGCATACCCCTAAAAGGGTAAATGTAATATCTTTAACTCAAAAATAGATAGTTATGAAAACAGCTGTTTGGTTCAATTGGAACGGTTATTTATAACAGTTAAAACTTGTTTGATATCAGTAGCATTTCCCTCCGTTTCAAGAATGACGTCACAGATCAACGGCACTGTTTCATTCACACAGCAACGTTTACAGCTTTACTCGGTTCTGACGTTTGTAAACAAACGTGGAGTTTTGATGATGATACTACCACAACGTGCGTCCGGTATCAATGGCACGGCGCTTGAAGAGGTTTGAGCCGGTGCAGACACCGCGTGTCGTGCAGTATGTGATAATGTGCCCATGCAGGTGACGCTGATGATGATTATGATGACGATGCAGGTGACGCGTCAGCTATCGATACTTTTCTTCAAACAGGAAGTGTTCTGGGGCTAAATCACAGTGCTGAGAGCAAAAAAAATGACTTCGGTTTAACGTGGCTTCAACCTATAGTTGTATGAGCGAACGCTCTATTAACCGTGGTCTGCGCTATCTCAAATCAAATATCACGGTCAAGGTCAAAGGTAAAGGACAATGGTCGTAGTCATATGATCACGTGGTCATACTAATATAGCTTGGACCATACCACCATGCAGTAGTTCGGTTTGACACTGTGAGGCATTGGAAGTCATTGTCGTTGTGGTGCCCGCTGCCTGAAATCAAATGTCAAATTCAAAGGCCAAGGTCAAAAGTCAGTCATGTATCCAATGGTTATAGTCATATGTTCACGTGGTCATGCTACCATAGCTTGGGCCCTACCACCATGCAGTTAAATTCGGTTCGACCTTGTGAGTCATTGAAGGCCCTTGTCTCATCCACATCTAAATGGGAAGTTATACCACTAGAAGCAGAGCTCTCACTCTAAAATGTTCGACAAACCCGTGCATCATAATTTTACGAACACAGGATGCGTTTGGCTGAGCGAGAGACCGTGCTGGAGCGCGTCGCCACACGTGTTCTGATACCATGGACTGCCACAATAAGCAAGCAGCACGCGAACCACCGACTGACTGCCGACACTGTAACAAGCGTTAGTAGAGAGTTTTGTAGCGAAAGCTACATTGGCCACGTACTCGCAGTTTCGTCGTGCTCGCATTCCCACCGTGGCCGCACCGCACCACGTGACCAACCACAGGTCTGGTCACGTGACCAACTGCGTGACGAACCACGTGACAACAACTAGCCGGACAGCCAGACTAACCTGGAGAGAGAGAGATGGTTTATTTACTTGAAAGGCAGAGAGGTTGGCCTGAAAGATGACTGGCCTGCTACTCTGCACTGGGGAAGGTTAAGAGGAGAAAAAGAGGGTCGCGATTGGGGATGATGATGATGGCAGGAGGCAGATGAAAAAATACATAAAAAATGTACACTTTCTGACATCACAAACGCGAGGAAAGGCCCGTGTCGCTTAAAAAGCGTGACAGCGCTCGCGTTGCCTGTACAGTTTTCAAACTATCTGGCCAAGCGCCGAGGATCAAATCCTTCGAGACGGGACTTGTATCCATAGACCTCAAAACAGGTGCAAGCATAAGTCTTTCACGTGTATATGCTGGACACACCAATAAAACATGTTCTATAGTCTCTTTCACGCCACATGTGGTACAGTCCAGGGAGTCCGCTTGTCCTATTAACTGCAAGTATTTGCGCGTGAAGGCGACGTTTAAACGTAATCTATGGATTACGCATGTAATAGGGTGTGGTATTCCGCGAGGAACAGAAAAGCTCATCGCCGGATCCAGCCGTTTAAGGCGTATGTGTCGAGTTTCTGGTAGGATCCAGTACCTAGCCGACTAACCTGGACTAACCTGGACTTGCAATCAAGATTAACCAAGGCTAACCAAGCTATGTCTTACCTTTCGCTACGTACATCCTGGCATAGCCGAGCTAAGCCACCGCCAATTTTAGCATAGCGCGATCCGCGATCCGTGAACCGCTTCCTCGAGGCGGCACTGCGAGTGCGCAGAACGCGCATGCAGGCGCTTACCATTTTATCTCTTAATGACCGCCAACACTCAAAACCGCGCCAGCCCACTTGAAGCGCCAAGTATCTGTTGCCATTAAACCTATGGATGCCTTGCAAGGCTCAACAGCATTCATAACCATTTAAAGAATGTAAAGTGCCCTCTTGATGAACAGCTGTTGTTGGAGTGAGCTCGAGTGGTCTACCTGAAGGGCTTTTCGCAAAGCCTCAGTAGTCTCGCTGGGCTCAGAATGATTAGCCTTATTCATGTACACCCTAATGAAATGAATCCGTATGCAACTGCACGAAAAATGCATACCATGCGTTTTCCTTCTCACGCATGCGGAGAACAAACGCATACAGTGCGTTCAGCACGAAAGTCCTTGCGGAGCTTAAGTATTTTATGTGGCTGATAGGGACGGCTGTTTTTTTTTAAGCGAAATTTATTGCCCCAGGGCATCAATGATGGGTGAAGGTGTGATGAATGATGTAGTAGAGATCAAATGAATGGAAAAAGTTTAGCTGATTTGATGAAGTCCAGTAGAGAACGATGGTACGGTACCTGCGTCCAGGCAATGTATGAAGAAGGGTTGCTTGGTGAAACACCTGCTACCATCAGGTGCCGGATCCTTGTAGGCTTGAGAGCTGGGCAGTCCCACAGTAAGTGATGAATGTCGGCCTCAATTTCCTCGTGTTTACATATCGGACATTCTGGCTGAGGAAACAATTCTCGATACTGAGGCATTGGGTTTAACGTCCCACTAAAGCGGCTCAGACTATGATGCAGTGGCGGCATGCGTTCTTTACGGACTATACAGAACTAGAACGGTGGATACGGATAGCTAAGGGCGAAACGTAAGGATTTTTTTCCTCACATTTCATGACACATACGCAGTCAGCATGGTTGCTATATCGATATGTGCGCCACATGCAGAAACTTCACTATAAGACTGTAGAGACATGAGAAAAAAAAATAGTGTTCATATTCAAATGAAGTCGGCGATCGACAGCCCCGGAAAATTTTTTTGACAAATGAAGTGCAGGCTGGTGTAAATCGAACATACGTGCACACAAGTAATTGAATGACTCGACAGCGGCGTTAGCAACACTACTCGACCAGCGGCATCCAAGATCAGGGTCACCCACTGCTTGTCGGTAACGGATGGCTAACCATATTTGAAGCGGGTTAGGTGCAGGCGCACTGCAGGTACAGATGCGTGTCGAGCCAGATACGGGATACATCCTTACGAAAAACACGCTTCACAGCGAAATTCAGGAGCCTGTGCGATGTCCGACGACAAGCAACCTGCTTAGAGAGGCGCAGACACAAATTTTCTAAGCCAACCCACCCAGTAACGTAAAAATGAGCCCCAAACATCATTGCATACCGTGAATTACTAACGATTATGTACCGGCAGTTCCAGTCTCGGTCAGAGCTATAGAGACCGGCCAACCTTGATTGTCACAATACTGACGCCATCGGCGTCGCCAGCAAGCACTGACTGCTCGCACGAACAATCACTAGGTTCGGTGCCATCCCATTATTGGGACAAGTGCGCCATGACGTCACTCGATACGGGTGAAAATGTCAAGTGGTTCCGTCAAAAGCGTTCCGTATGGGTTTTTTCTGGCAGTCTTAACTGTTTGACGCAATGATGGAAACAAATTACAGAAACATTTTGCTACATATCAGAAGAATGGATCAAGCTTCAATATTTCCATAAGAGTATCTTGCAATTTTCTAATTTTTAAACGTTTTTTTTCTGAGAATGTTGTACACGAACTTGCCCGAAGGCATCGTCTTACGCCCATAAAGCTAATTGTATCCTTTGTTTGCTCTCGAAAATTCGTGCCTGCAACCGTTTAGTGGTGCTAAAATATTTTTTTCCCCAGCTGATATTCACCTGCGCAAAATTTGACACTACGTTACTTCAGCTTGCTGTAATATTGCAATATTAGTGAGATTGTTCACAATTTTCAGCACATTTTTTCCCCTATTTCACCCCGTTTCAAGAGTTCGCGCGTGTCAAGCGACCAGTTGAAGCAGCATAGTGATATACCACGTATTTTCTTTCCCCGTAAACTTTCCTTTGGCATGTTATTTAAAAGCCTCATGGGACATAAAATATGTCGCGGCAGCTAAATTTACTGATTAGCTGCAGCGTAGTGACGTCACCAGATCGAAACGCTTTCGTCGGATGACTGGCTGGAAGGACTGAGCCTTCCCAATAGCTGCAGGAAAGTGACGTCACAATAGAGGAACATTCCCAATGGCTTCAGAGAAGTGACGTCGCAATACGGGAACTTTCCTTCGGTGTATTATTTAAAAACCTATTGGGAAATAAAATGTGTCGCGGAAGCTAAATTTACAGACTGGCTGCACCGAAATGACGTCGCCAGATCAGAACGTTTTCATTGGATGATTGGCTGGAAGACCTGAGCATTCCCAATAGCTGCAAGGAAGAAGCGTCACAATGCGGAAGAATTTCAAATGGCTGCGGGGAAGTAGCGTCACAATACTGCAGCATTCCCAATAGCTGCAAGGAAGTGACGTGACTTCTTGCAAAGGCATTAACCGCGTCTACTTTGTCGCATGCCGATACATTACGAAATTTCGTGTCGCTTAGATTTTTAATGTCTACTTTACGCTGATTTTACGCAGAAAACTACCACCAGATTCTGGACACGGACTACAAATCGTGGATAATCGAGCGCTATTGCAAATTCAAACCGGAGCGAACCCCAGACCAACTTGATATAGGTGGGTAGCAACGCTCTTACCTCCCCGTCAGTGGCCACGTGCCATTAACTGTGGAGAGCATTGTTACTATTGCAATTCAGAGCATATTACATCGCTGCCATACTGACGGTGACCACATCCTCATACACAAGATGTTTCACCATGCATAAGTGTTCACATTTACACCATAAGTACGTACCATACCACGTTCACCATACGTACACCAACATATGCTTCTTTAGTTACAAGAGCGCTTTTTTTCGTCATAGCATTGTCAGCGCTGCACTACATCAGAATACAGCTAAGAGGTGCTATATGGAAAAATTAACTGTTTCACCATTACTCTTAGGCTCTTAATTATTTACCGGCGTGTAGCCCACTGTAAGTAATATCTATATCAGTTTTTTAGAATTTCCAAAATGCGGTTGCCCTAGGCACTGCGGCCCAACACATTTTTAACAATTCGGACTAGTTACGTGCACTGGAAAGGTTTTTTGCCTGCAAGCTTCTGGAAAGCGCATGTATTTTGGCGCGATGCAGCCAAAATTTGTTGGGCCAAGCGCTGAGGTTAACCGTGTTTTCGAAATTCAAATCTTGGAGATATTCCATACTGTGGGCTACACGCCTCTCAGTTATTAAGGAGCCTAACAATAATTGTTAACAGGTAACTATTCAATATTAGTCAACCAGCTGGTAGTTAGCACATCTTAGCTGCGTTCTGATGTACTACACCACTGACAATGTTGTGCCGAAAAGGCACCCTTCTAGCACAGAAGGCCTGTTTTAAAAAATTGTGTAAAGTCTTAGGTTAAACACCTGTAAGTGGCATTCACACCACCCCGAAGCTCAGAAAATAATACAACCAACCGTGAGAAGGAGGCATAAGAAACGCAATAATGCTAATCGATTGTACCAGCGGATTTGCCGGTTCTGCAAGGTACAGACCCGCGAAGATGCGGCGAGTTTCGATGGAAACTGAAACAAAGCCACCTGATTAGTCGCTATTATTAAAGGGACAGCGTTTGGGTCAGCTGGATAGCCATGTTTAGATCGCGGAAGCGCTCAAGAAGACAGATACACAGAATGAGATGGACACAAATGGGCTTACTTCCAACTGACTTTTGAAGCGAAAATGTATGCTCTTGGCACTTCGCCTGCGCATACTTACAAGGTTAAAAGATGGTATAGAAACCGATAACAACTTGCCAAACTCTCCAGCCTTCTTGTGGTAGATGTTATAAGGTAAAAGAGGAAGATGTTTAAAAGAAAAGTTAGGTGAAGATGAAGTGTGGACTACAGAAAAGGAAGAGAGATTAGTATTCATTGTCTCAAGTGGGAAAAAAGCCGTTCCCGTCTTGTCTTCCACACCTGTGAACTTCTTTTTTAAGAGAAAATTGCAAAATCACCCGAGAAATTGTTAAAGCTTTCGAAACAGGGCAAGCTGGGGATGATTGCGTAAGTGCTCCTTCAAATCTGCTCTCGTATTAAAGAGTTGTTTTATCTTTAGTCGGGCTCCGGGCAATTCAATAAGAATTCACTGTTCATCAATGTGTGGCTGAAACCTTAATTGTCAGCATAGGCAGGTGAAAAGCCAAGAGCATAAATTTCCGCTTCTCGCATGAAATAGAATCAGCTGGAAGGAAGCGCTCTCTGTGTCCATCTCTTTCTGTGTCCCTGTTTTCTTGAGTGCTTTCACGATCTAAACATCTCATTACAAGGCAGCTGGGTTATGCGGCCTCTAGGGCCGGAATTGGTGTCATTTAATATCGTGCCTTTTGGAAGCACACGGCACTTATACCGGAGAACGCGTTCAGTGCAGGCGCTTGTTCTCACTGGTGATAGCGGTCCACGCCGTGTTAGGGCGCTGCCATGTCGACGGCAGGTCGACCGTCGCGCCGTACTGATGTAGAACATGCTAAGTCTGCGTACAGAGCTTTGTCATTCTCTAACAATACGCCGCTACACATGCAACCCAAGCTCGAAGCACTATACTCCGTCCCATGCATTGCAGGCAACGCTGCGGAGGCTGCGGAAGTAGTGCGTCCGCAAAACCGTACAACTCCGCCACCTATTATTCGTTCCTCTCAAAGCCTCGGGGTCAGTGTTTGAACGAAAACAAAGAGCGGAGTAATATGAAGTGATAGCACTGAAAATCACCGTCGAAGCTGTCAGCTGCTCAGTATTCGAACCCTTTGGCTATAATGTTCACTCAATGTGAACTTCTTTTTAGGCGCTGATGAAACAAGAGCAATTCGCCCTACCAGCCGCGTATTATACAGCCAAATGTGATTCTTACTTCTCCATGTCTCTATGAGTTACAGCACCAAAATGGGGCAAGAGGTAAATCAAAGCCCAGGAGATTGCCATTCACGCCACTTAAGATCTGCCGCAACGAAATATGCTTGTGTTCACTTTGGGTACAGGGCGAACTACTTTATGGGTGCGAATTTGGCCTGCGCGAACAGGTGCTCTAGCTTTGGCAGCGTTGCCTGCAATGTATGGAACGGAGTGCAGCTGCGTTGCACTCAGATTTTTGCGTTCATCGTAAGCTTGTTGCTAGACACTGCACTCGATATACCGCCCTGTTTTCTGGAACAAGCTTACCTTGCTTACGCAGACAAAAAGTCAGAGCCGTCTGTTCGCTCTTATATTCAATGTAGGTGAAGCAGAATCAACGGGCAATTCGCCTTTTCGGATCCCTTTAGAGACTATTGCAAGAGCTTACTCGAATTCACGTCAGTGGCATTATTTTTTTTTACTTGACACCAGGGAAATGTTAAAATTGTACTTGACCTGAGCACATACCTATAAGTGAAAAGGATGGCTGCTAAGCTTAGTCAAAAGCCACAAATCTAGCCTTATTCCCTTTTCTAGCTGTTCTTGATCTTAACCCTCCGGCTCACCCAGGTCCTAGTTTGCTGAGGAAAACGATTGCTCTGTTTTGGTGGTCTTCGTTTTCGCTTCATCAAGAAATTTTGTTTTCCTTTAACAAGGTAACCATGTGGGCTAGTTGGTGTGTATCAGACATAACTTCACCAGCGTTGTCCTGTCTTCTTCTTCTCCTGGTGTCCCGTTCTTTCGCTGGTGAAGTTATGTTTCTTTTCCTTCCTACAGACTAGTCCATAGGCAATACATATCTTATAGACAGTCTATAGAAATCTATATATTTATGGCAGCACACGTTTAGTAGACTTTTTATAGACAGGCTATAGACTATGAACAGACCGAAGGAAATTTCTGTAGGAAGGAAATAAGAGTCTATAAAGTGTCTATAGACCATCTATAGACCATGTCATTAAGGGGAGCAAAGATCACAGGTAGCAATAGGATGGTTGCTGCCCATCTATTACTTGAAATCCTTAGGTTCGTGCCTGAAAGAACAGCCGCTTTGTGGCGACACTTTCCTCCATCATTCAAAATCACACTTCTCGAGAAAAATCGCGCGGATTAGTTTCAAACTGAACGGACAAACCACAGTTTACCGTTCTGGACCACGGAGGAAAATGCTGCCGGAGGCTTTAAAGGTCCTTCCGTTGAGGCGACGACTGAAGCTATTTTAAAAAAGGAGGATCACCACAAAAGGAGAAGGCGACACATCGGGCATCCATCGCCCGTTTACTTTATCCGAGCAGTGGAGGCTTAGCTTGGAAGCGTTTATTCGATACTGGATAACCCGTTTCCGGTTTCCCTTCTCGCAGTGGAAAAAGAGTTCGTCTGTGTATTGGTTCCCAAGCCAGCGAATGTTAGCCGTGACGTACTCTACCGAGCGTCTGAAATTCTGACGTGGAACAACGTGCCTGGAGTAGAAAAATGGCATCCCACAGGCTGCATGAAGAAGTGGAAGATTAAGAATCCTTCTAAAGAAGGTCCTCCTGGAATGTATGTTCAGAGTGAGCTTTCTTGAGAAAAAAATTAATATTTCTGAAGCTGACTTGCTCTCCGTATGTGTGTGCTTTAATTATTGCCAAAGCAATGGCGGAAGTGGACCTTTCAAAGCGGGCAAGGAAATTCAGGGAATAAAAAGAGGGCCATGCAAAAAGCAACAAAGTCAGCTAATATTGGTCCGGAGGTTCCCCTTACACGAAAGCTAAGGGCTGATGAAGGGAGTTTATTGGGGACACGGTGATAGCCCTTGTTCGTTATAAAGCACCACGATAATATATTTGCGTGCGGGGACTGGTTCCGATTAGCACACTTACAAACAGCCACGAATGCCCGCTGTGTGTTTGTAGTCTTAATAATTGGGCATTTTTTAAAATTTTGCTAGGATTCCTGTGGTGGAGAGTTATATGACTAGAGTGTACACATAAATAGTTCGAATTGCTGCTTTGAATTCAACGAACAGTGAGTGTTCGTTGAATTGAAGTATGCACGCCATAACCAGTAATTTTCGTGAACCGATATAACCTTCAAACACTCAAATGGTTTGTTATCATCATCATCATCATCATCAGCAGCAGCAGCAGCAGCAGCCTGACTACGCCCACTGCAGGGCAGAGGCCTCTCCCATATTTCTCCAATTAACCCTCTCCTTTGCCAGCTGCGCCCACCGCATGCCTGCAAGCTTCTTAATCTCATCCGCCCACCTCACCTTCTGCCGCCCCCTGATACGCTTGCCTTCTCTTGAAATCCACTCCGTCGCCCTTAAGGACCAGTGGTTATCTTGCCTTCGCATTACATGCCCTGTCCAAACCGATTTCTTCCTGTTGATTTAGACTAGGATGTCATTAGCCCGCGTTTGTTCTCTCATCCACTACGCCCGCTCCCGGTCTCTTAACGTTGCACCTATCATTTTTAATTTACAATACAGAAATTGAAAATTGGTTTTTGGGGAAACGAAACGGCACAGTATGTGTCGCACATCTCGGCGGACACTAATTACAATTCAGGAGACCTCCCTCATTTAGTGTGTAGGGCTTTATCAACCCCTTTTTATCCATTTCAATAGCGCGCGCTGTCTTCCAGTCGTCTAGGTGCGTACGAGTGCAGCGCATCTGCGCGTGGCCGAACTGCTGCTCGCGAGGTGTGGCATATGATAATAATAATAATTATTGGTTTTTGGTGGAATGGAAATGGCGCAGTATCTGTCTCATATATCGTTGGACACCTGAACCGCGCCGTAAGGGAAGGGATAAAGGAGGGAGTGAAAGAAGATAGGAACGAATAGGTCCGTAGTGGAGGGCTCCGGAATAATTTCGACCACCTGGGGATCTTTAACGTGCACTGACATCGCACAGCGCACGGGCGCCTTAGCGTTTTTCCTCCATAAAAACGCAGCCGCCGCGGTCGGGTTCGAACCCGGGAACTCCGGATCAGTAGTCGAGCGCCCTAACCACTGAGCCACCGCGGCGGGGCTGGCATATGATCGCTGGGTGATGATTTGATTATGGCGGGAGATTCCGGCGGGAGCGCTGCTGGGGCGCGGTAACGCTATCGGCGACAAGCACGAGCCGTCGAGATGTGCACGGACGACGGGGTGGCACTTAATAAGAAAAGATAGAAAATGAGGAAAGTGTAAGGCGCCGACCAAAATAAAGTATGAGATGACGTTTCGGCTCCTCCACGGGAGCCTTATTCACAATGAGGCATAACGTAGCTTCGTCGTTTGTTTATACAATGCTCATGAGCAACCCCAGGCACCTGGCGTAGATTGAGGGCAGGTTCCCGTCATTTCGATTAAGCGTGTGCTCTGTCGTCTGAATAATCAGCGATTCCAGATAAACGACGAAGCTCCGTTATGCCTCATTGAGAACAAGGCTCCCGTGGGGAGCCGAAACTTCATCCCGTCCTTTCTTTTGGTCGGCGCCTCCTACCTTCGTCATGTACAATCCCGACCAGACGGGCTTCCTTCAGACTCCAGACTTAAGTAAAAGATGGAAGCGGCGTCTCCGAATGTGGCATAGCTGTTTGGTCTGAATGGCCGCTACACGAGCAGCCCGCAGTGAGTTTGTTTTGCCTTTCTTATGGTGGCAGGCCTGTTCTGTTGTAGTTCGAGCATTCCGCTCTCTGTAGCCTAGACCACATGCTCTGCTCCGCCGCTACGTCCCCTTTCGTTCCCCTTTGAAAGCGTTCGTTTGGTCCGGAATAAACCGGTGTCTTTTAAGCCGACTGTCGGTGTGTCACTCGTCGAGCGAGACCATGGCTCGCGGATACTGTTCCTAAAGAGGTAAGGTCTTCAACTGTTTCGTAAGCACACGCGATGAAATGCGTCATTATCGGCTGATGAATTGTGTCTGCCACTGGCAACTCTGTCCACCATTTACTATGGGCGCTTATTAGCACAATTTCGAGCGAAAGAGGTTGTAAACATCGGTTCATGATTTTTTTATGGCGCAAGGGCATCTATGGTCAAAAAGTGCCATGGCACAGGAGTTTTTTCTTCTACCCAAAGTAGGGTAAAAGATCCAATTCTCAAGCATTCACCCCAAAGAAACTGAGCACCAGGCAGGGCAAAACTTGTACTCATTGTATTACCGGTGGGTGCCCAGCGGCACTGGCAATCGCCGGGCCGGGCACTGAGCAGGAATAAGTAATGCCATTGAAACAAATATTGCTTGCCTATTAAGAGTCAATAGAAGGACGGTTGTGCCCAGAACAAGAAAGCGTGCACGAAGAAATGAACCTCGATCCAAAATCAAACGCCAACAAGCGCCAAGAACAAAGGAGTAGTGTCTAAGTAGATAGAAGAAAGTTGTATAGGCAGGTTACCGCCATACGGTTAGCACTGTGTGGCATCCTGAACTGCTCCAGATTCTCTTCGCAATGTTTTGGAACATATTCGTTCAGCGCTTGTCGCTCGCTGCTAAACATATTAATAAAACATTTTCACCTCTTCCACGATCCCTACCCGATTCTATGTCCAGTTGCACAAATCGTGTAAGACCATGTTTCCACCGACTTGACGGAGCTTTAAGTAGCTTTCGACTGAACAAGGTAGACCGACGGTGTTAGTGAGCAATGCCCTTTGCATCTGCTGGCTTTATACCTGTCAGAGTGCTAGAAGTGCACGGTGAATGAAAACCGCGCATACGTTATACGTTAATACGTTATACGTTATACGTTATACGTCGGTATACGTTAAGGCGCAGCGATTGACAACGGAAATCTCAGCTCATGCTGCCTGCAGCTATGTGACACCTACGAGCCCAAGATTTTAGCGTCGTAAAACTCATAAATGCTAATTCAAATCAGCTACAATGAAAGATGCAATTTCGGCGACAAACTTCATTGGGCCTCCGGCAACGTTAGCAGACTTGCCAATTCAAAAGGCTCTCTTATAAAATCCAAACAACTTGCCATCATGAACGCGACCACTCAACTGCGCGACTTAGTGCAGGAATGCAGGGGTCGTATTCTATAAGTAGTCCGTTTTAGAATGGCCATTTTGAGCCCGTCTGGTCCTCTGATATTGGTCACTCAGATGTACCCGCGGCTTTCAAACGTCATTGGAAAGCGACCCAGCCATTTGGTATAAGGCGACGGTACCTCACTATTGGCTGCATATCGCAGCCAGTGTGCGCGCGCGCTCGCTTTCCCATTGGTGCGTTGAAACCCTGCATACTCACTGGCGCCTCCAGAACACAGCTATATCCTTAGCATGCCCGTCTATGTTGTGCTCAGTCGCCCCTCTTTGCTATTTCTAGCGGTTGTGGTTACATACGGCGCATGCGGAACGGCATACGCAGGAGCAGTATAAGCTCTCTTTGAGTGAAAAGGAAGAACTCAAACCCACGACAGGAGACCATCACGAGCCCGATACCTGATGCTGTGGGCAGCCGCTTTCAGCCAGGCTTCTTACCTGCCGTCACGGTCATTGTCGAGCTTTTTATTTATTTGTTTGTTTGTTTGTTTGTTTGTTTGTTTGCCGATTTATATATTGCAAGGTGTCTGCTTGCAGCCATAGGCCTCCGAAAAGAATGCACTCAGAGCAGTGAAAGTGAAAAAAAAACAAAGAAATGAAAATGAAATATATAAAAAAGAGCAATACAGACGATGACAAGGATATTGGATGATAAAAACAACTAACACTCAAAAGGCATTGACTCCCAGTAAGCGCCGCAGATTTCGCTGGAAAGAGTGAAAATCCTGTTAAAATATATCACGACAACATGGTGCCATGTCGTTATGCGTGCACGTCATTCGCACAATGGGGCTCAGATTTAACGGTTACACCTCCTTACGGAGGTTTCTTATACCTTTGACTACTTGACTGTTCGCTTCTTGTTGCAATTATTATTCGACCTGCCAAGAAGGCAAATGACAAAAGTACTAATAGGGTCTTTATTTCCGATGCCCGCGTATCGGCACCCTTACCTTCGTTTTATGAATTCTAGTGTATTGAAGCGAGTTCAAGGAATGTATGCTCAATCATCTGCAAAAACCTTTTTTTTTTAACTCCACACTTCGTGTCTACCCGTCAAAGCATGGCTTTGCGCCAAACGGAGTTTTGTGCCATGGTCGGTGAACTGTCGCCTGTGCGACCTACCAGAGACAATCGACCATTGTTTTATGTGGTGCTGTGATGCAGTGTTTTTCTGGGGTATTCTGCAGAGGACAATCACAGAGGACACTGAGATATCGCCATGCACTATAAGGTTCTTGCCTTTCCTGAAAGACTCCGGGATTCCATGCGATCTGCCGATAGTAATAATATTTGATTTTGGGGGGGAAAGGAAATGGCGAAGTATCTGTCTCATATAATGCTGGACACCGTTTTTACTGTCAGCAGTGACAGCATTTCTGAGAGCAAATACCAGCTGCGTTCCGTATGCCATTACGAAACAAACGGATCAGCCTAATTTTTCTTCAGAAACAACTTAAACATCATCGAGAGAAATTGTTTCCATATTGATCTCATGTTCAAGCCGTGCATTCGAGTAAAGTCCGTGCTCACCGCCAGAGGCACTGACCGCCGCTGTGCCATCACTCGCGCCGAAGGAAGGAAACGTTCAGGCCTTGCTGCTTCGGTTGTACTAGAAAAACACTCTCTTGTCCTCTTTTTTTTTTTAAGGCGATAGCGTTAAAGACCCCCTTCTCCAGAAAATCCGGCATCGGTGTTGTGAGCGAAAAGTACGAGCATGGCTCTGGCAGGTGGTAGCTGGCAGCTGACATGACCTGGCACAGATTGGTCGTAGGGCTGGGCGACGTCACGTGACGTGACCGATTTTGGAGGAGTTGCCTACTCGGGCTTCTCAAATCAGGTGGGACGCTGAGGGGAATCGAACCCTCGAGCACCCTTCCATTTCGCGTCTTGCATGCTCCCCCAAACCACGCACGCATTGTCGTATGGCTTGCCTATGCAGGGCATTATATGGGCGTTAACCCACTAAAGCTATCACGTCATACCCATAAAGCGTAGCTTAAGCGTCTCCTCTAAATTTCTCTCTCTCTTTGCCTGCACTAAGACACGCCTTGATGAAGCATCCAATCAGATGCTCACTTACAGCCTCGGCCAACAAATAAGACATAAATGGGTCAATTCAGGACCATATTGTTTATCAAGCATATAGTTCGCTCTCTTCGAAGTGAAGCCAGCATGCACTTAAAAGTCAGCCTCATGTCCGTGCAGTCTTCACCAAGATCGATTTTTCTTCCTTGGGCTTGTCGACTTGACAAAGGTGACTGAGTATTCTTGGATGGGGCGATCACTTTCTGCACCTTTTATGCCAGCTGAGTAACTGTGTGAAGTTTTGTTCGGGGCAGATGCACTAATGAGAACCCTGAAAGAGAAAACGCAGACGAAGTCAGAGCCTTCTGTTCTGTCTTATATGCAATGTAGGTGAAGGCAGAATCAACGGGAGATTCGCCTTCTCGGATCCCTTTACAGATTGTCGCAGGGGCTTACTGCAATTTACGTCAGTGGCGTTGTTTTGTTTTCGCACTCCAGGCCAGGGAAATGTCAAAATTGTACTTGGCCTGAGTATATTCCTATAAGTGGAAAGGATGACGGCAAAGCTTAGTCAAAAGCCACAATGCTAGCCTTATTACCTTTTCTAGCTTTTCTTGATCTTAACCTACCGGCTCACACACGTCCTAGTTTGCTGAGGAAAAGGAATTATCTATTTTGGTAGCCTTCGTTTTCGCTTCGTCAAGCATTTCTTTTTTCAAACCATTACGGTGTTTATAAAATATGAAGATTTAAATTTTCGAACTATGCTCGATATCAAGCTGTCGCGGTAAATCACAAAGTTTCTTTTTTTTCGGCAGGTGTGAGCGCATTAAAAATTTTTGAGATACGAATCCAATGCGAACAGTTCTCTAAGAATATGAATTCCATATCGAAACATTAATCACAAATAACCTAATGGATAATAGCATTTTTATCCTACAGATCTGAAGGCTTGTATTGTTTGAAAAATGAACCAGCAGGCATTAGCGCCAAGGGCATAGTTATGATCCTTGAGATTGTAGATTGAAATATGTTCCGCGCTTACAAGAACACAGTTATTACTTTTTCATAATTTCAAAACTCCCCACTGCAGTTCCGCGCGCCTGAAATTAAGCGAGTGTAATAATGTCATAATGTTCAATCAAGTAAGAGGAAGTCTGGCAAGCTAAAACCGCAAAGAGAAAGCGCATGTTAGCCCTGTCTATGAGCCGGTCAACGTTTTTGCGACCGCTTGTTCCCTTAAAGGGAGCACAACGTTTAGCACTTAGGGTCAAAATAATACTCGTTCTTTTAACTTTTTTTCTATTTTCAACTGACATCTAATCTATTTAACACAAAACTGCGGCATGCAAGTTATACTCGTTTAATTAAACAGACCAAGGGTAAGGTTCTGCGATTTTTCGGAACGAAGGTTTTATGCAAGAAATACTCGCTTTACAAATGAGCTGTTAATTACGTGGTCAAGTTTCTTCGTTTTTGTTGATTTTGTGAAACTGAAATTCGTTTCACTTCGCGGGTAGAATATACTGTTTATAGCTCATGTATTTTAATTTGTGCGTGCGCAAGGTTCTTCAAATCTGTACATACAAAACTAAAGCTTCATGTGCGCGCCATGCATGCCTCATGTAAACAAGGCACCTATTGTAGCGAATAGAAAGTTCCGGTCAGAGCTATGGTTCCGCCGGATCGAAAAAGGGGGTCCTTGGACGTCGTTGGGTAGAATTGCGTTAACTAAGTTTGTAACAGTTGGCCGGTACGAACATACAGTAGGTCAAAGTACATGAGATAAAATAACAAGCAATCAATCGTATTAAGGGACGCGCAACGTCTCCGGACACTTACCAAAATTTTTTAGGCATTGTGCAGACTGTCCATAAACTTTTGTCTATAAAGTCCGCTGACTTCCTACAGACTAGTCCATAGGCATTACAAATCTTATAGACAGTCTATAGAAATCTATATATTTATGGCCGCACACCTTTAGTAGACCTTTTTATAGACAGGCTATATACTATGAACAGACAAAAGGAAATTTCTATAGGAAGGAAATAAGAGTCTATAAAGTGTCTATAGACCATCTATAGATCATTTCTATAAGGGGAGCAAAGATCACAGGTAGCAATAGGTTGGTTGCTGCCTATATATTATTCGAAATCCTTAGATTCGTGCCTTAAAGAGCTGCCGCTTTCTGGCGACCCTTTCCTCCATCATTAAAAATCCCACTTCTCGAGAAAAACCGCGCGAATCAGTTTCAAACTGAACTGACGAGCCAGAGTTTACCGTTCTCGACCACGGAGAAAAACTCTGCCGTAGGCTTTAATGCTCCTTCCGTTGAGACGACGAGTGATGCTTTTTTAAAAAAGTAGGATTACCACGAAGGGGGAAGGCCACACATCGTGCATCCATCGCCCGTTTAATTTTAGCCGTGAAGTGGAGGCGGCGGGACTGGGCGCCATCAAAGCTGGCGACTCCGTGGTCTTCGCCTTTTTATTGAGCACCATAAAAGCACACGCACCGGGGACACTTATATTGCGAAGTGCTAGAAAATAGTGGAACAGAACAATTGCGAGCGTCTGAGTAAAGATGTGAAGGGTTTAAAATTTTTATGTCTTTCTTTGAGCGAAACTGAACACGTGTGATATAAGCATACATAACACAACTACGCTTCGCGCGCTACTATTATTGCTCCCTCGCATGTATATTTTAGTAAGTTACCTTCTTCTTTACTGAGCTAGTCTCGGAGGCTTTGCTTTCATCTCAGTATTGGTGCAGCCCTAACTAGGTTCTATTTTTTTTGGATGGCCTCGAGCGTAGCAGGCGAGGAGCAGAGGAGGTGGCAGATCGCTAAAGCTTTAAAAAAAATGAAATACCTTTGAGGACCCCTGAACGATGCCGTCACTACGGTCTAATATATTTTGCCAAGCAGAATAAGGCACCTCACTGACAGAGACATACATAGCAAGGACTTACCAGTGCGCCACCTGCACTTGCAGAAGTCACCCTGGCAGAATGATTGAAGCCATGGCTTTCCCATGTACGTCAGCTTGCAATATCGCTCGCATTCCCACGGCACGCACTCTGCATGAGAAACAAATCCGAAAAACAGAGCGCTCTGTTTAGTAAGGGGCACCACAACTTCGATCCTACACTTCTCCGACATTTCCAACGTTCTGCGGGTCATATTTTATACCTGCCATATCCGGACGCCGCAGTTTAATGCAACAGCATTAAAAGCCTCATCGGGGGAAAAAACCTGTCGCCTGTCATAAAATTCGCCCCGTGGCTGGACCGAAGGGACGTCGCAAGACAGGATAATTTCTATAAGGTGGAGGCAAGTGGCGGCTTCAGAGCGGTTAAACCCCATTGGCTGGAGGGGCATGCCTTCACCAAACCGGAAGTTACGTAACTTAGAAGCTGTTGATGCCTCTACCAGAAGTTGTGTGCCTTCCGGTAGAGGCATCAACAGTTTCTAAGCTACGTAACTTCCGGTCTGTTGACACAGGTTCTAATGTTTTCGCATTGCCAACACTTAAGGTAATTAGGTGGTCCTGAGTTTCTTTTCTCACAACGATCGATTGCTGCCTCATGGTCGTTGCAATTGGCTACCTCATCGGCCAGTAATGGTGGCAGGGGATAAATGCGACGTCATGGTCACGTGAGATTCCTGCTCCGAAGTTTAGCACGCGTCTTTGAAACCTAAGAGGATTGTGACATCCTCTCATTTTATGTTCCTTGATAACCTGAACCTGGTAGCCGTTATGGCGACACAGCATGGCATACGCATGGGTGGGCCGTCTCTGGTAAGAGCTGAGCGAGGAATCTTCATCAGTGAAATGCGTTAGTAGAGTGAAATCTTTACTATGATTTTTGCATTTCCATAATTTATGCTTCGTTCGTAAACATTGTCAGTGTAGTGCTGAATAATGTCTCCATATGTGCGGTACTGCGAATGGCTAATAGGAAGGAAAAACTGCGAAAAAATTATGACTCTTGACATTTGTGTTGGAGGTTTGGAACAATTTTTCGCTGCCGCCGTCAGTTGAAGAGCTTGAAAAATTGCATGAAAGCATTTCATTGCGTCATTGTTATTGATTTTATTTAGCTTTCTGCTTTTTAGGCTTCCGTATTTATGTTAATACATTTTGATTTGTAGCTGTTGTCGTGTGTAGTAGTCTCCCCAATTTCACAGCGCGATTATAGTTTTATCGGCTTCTTTTCAGATGTTTACCCAGAAAAATATTCAGCGTAGGCTATAAAAATATTAGCGAACATTTTTTATAGCTTACACTTCTTCCATAGAAAAACGTCTTAAAGGCCGGAATGAGAGATGTTAGAATTACTCTCCCACTGAACTTATCCCTAAGTATAGGAAGAAACCTTTTCATTTTAGAAGGAGGCACAGGTGAAGCAATTGCAATCAGACTAACCGCAAGACAGTCCCACCTAAAAATGCACCACCATCCAGTCTTACGAGCTATTCAAGGGCTTTAAAATCTGACAGGCCTCTAAAATTACACTGTGATTAACAAACCAACTGTAAGGTAGCATGCCTGTGCTACACGCGATTCAGCGAAAGCTGGTTAGATGGTGAATATGCAGCTTAACTGCAGTTTAGCAGGGCGCCGATATCGCCCAGCCCGTGAAGCGCATTTACAAACGGGCAAACCACGAGGCTTAAGAAGACAGAAACTGCACGGCACTTGACAGGCACAGCCCGCTTGTAGCGGGTCGTGTGCAGCGATGAGGTAAGTATTGAGCTGGGGGCTGCAGTGACTTCGCCCTGGTAACTCTGCTCGGTCATAGCGGGCCGTACACATCGCGTTGCCAGGCCGTTGCTCACCTGGACGCGTAACCGAGTTGTCCGTGTTTCGGCCTGTAGTACATGGGCACCCCATCATCAAAACTTTGCCGCACTGGAGCGGACGGTTGTCCTGAGAAATGCTCCTAGCGTTCAACACTTGTCGCGGCAATAGCTTTGCGCATGCTTTGTGCGATTCTCGACATAGCGGATTATGCGTGGTGATTTAGTTTTCCGCATGTAATGGCGCCGCAATCGTTCCACAGTTACAAATCGATACACTCAGCCCGAAATGACCGGCGCAGCTGTTATGAGATTCATTATAGTCGAGTTCTAAGAAATATTAATTGGTAAAATTATATATAAACTAAATGGGCTTCCATGGGCGCTTCCAAGAGAAATAGCAATTTTTTTGTTATGCCCCCTATTTCGTTAAAAGGTGTTTTCTAAACTGAAGGTTTAACCTAATATCACTCGAACAAAGGATACATGCCTCAACGGGCCTACAAGCGATGAATTCGGAACGTGCAATGGGGCGAACGGCGCAAACAGCTGCTGGCCAGACAGTACGCGTTAGTTTTAGCTACCGCTTGCCGCGTATCGCGCCACGCAAGCAGTGGCGGAACACGTGACCATATCAACTCTCTCTGAGGGCGCCAGATGGCGCAACGTTCCCGTCAACAGCACGCCCGCCTCGGCTACCGCGTCAGGACCAATCAGCGCGTGCGCAGTCGCGGTAATCCGTGGCGCTAACGGTACGCGCTATGCTAAAAGCATCTAATGGCGCTAGGAAGAACGGCGTCCCGCCATTCTCCTTTCCTCGTTTCTCCTGCTTGTTACCACGAAGACGCCAACAACGGCGGCACCGTAGAAGCGGGAATAGACAGCTGTCGCTGTAAAAATGCCACCTGCTTACGTTCTTTCCATCCACAGTAGCAGATGCCATCGGTGCAGTTTGACGTGATGCCTATTCTTATGCCATGATCCATCTTGCAGTATTCCGCGCACTTCTGCTCTTCACAATCTGCGAAAACAGCAAGTTTTTAAACAAAGGTAAACTTTTAAAATAGGCTGCACGGAGTGAGCTTGCTTTTAGCGCCGGGGTAATACCGGGTAATTTGTGAGCTTTCACAGGTACAAGCTCTTTAAAAAGCATGCCCAGTAAAGTAGTTGTACCAAAGGACCGGTCTTAATTTTGTTGCACACATAGACGGGTATGAAACTGCTTCTTTTTTTATTTACTTCGTACACGCCATGTGCATTGGCATGGTGGTTACGACGGCATAACTCAGTTCGGGATCGCTCATTTGGGCAAAGTTTCAGAGAAACCACTATTGTTTTAAGTCTAAACAAAAGGTTATGACAAGTTGACGGACACAGCGGCGGTCAACTTCTTACTGGACCAATCGTGGCCCTCAAATACGAAAGGAGCAAGTGCGTCCAGGGTTAAGGATGCGCGCAGTTCCCGGCATGTGTCACTTTAGGACTTTAGTGTTCAGACACTGAAAAAGTTTGAAACAAAGCTATAAACTCCTAGAATTTCATCACTAATTTTTCTTCATCACATAAAAGTGTAGAATATTGGGAGATTCGTTAAGAAAAAAGATAATTAGAGCATAAATAAATTATCTAATTTTACACTTTGTGAATGTCTAAAGGCGATAAAGTTGTGAAAAAATACGCAGGCCAATATTGTTTGTCAAGAGGAAGCATCATTACGAAGACACAAATTTAAGTTTCTTGGGCTTTTAGGCCTCGGCTTGGTATCAATATATATTTGATAGGGCTTCTTGCATCTCTAGCACCTGATACTTAGGTCTTTGATAAATGTGTTGAAAAAACTGTTTTTCTGATAATTCCAGCAATTCAGACATGTTCCAGCAGAAATAAGCATTATTCACATTTTTTGACTCACAGGTGATATGCCTCTCATTACATGGTTGAAGGTGGCACCAAACATTGCAGATAAGGCGCCGATAACGATCCGGAATTGTTGCAAAGCGCTGTGCCCTTTTTATTGATCCTCTCCTCAAATGTAAAAAAAAAACATGAAGAGAGGGGAAGCCCAGACCAGCAACGCTTTGCCATGCTTAACGCCAGTTGAAGATAAATGAAAAGGAGGGAAATGTTCCAAAGAAATGAAAAGTAAGATCAAAGCAGCAAAAAACAAAAGAAAGGTCCAAAATAACAAGAAACAAAATGCACGCCAGAGTCAAAGTCACAGACAAAGTGCAGAGTGCCGTTCACGAGAAAAACAAAGGGAGAGAAAACCAAAGTCACAGTATAGTCACGGTCTCGGTAACAATCACAGACAAAACACAGAGTGCAGGCCACAGCGAAAACCAGGGAAGTAAAACATCACCAAATTAAAACAATACAAATCCAACCATACAGTCAGAACACACATCTCGCATAGTAAACAAACAGAAATAAGGGCTTGGTCAGTCAGCGATGTACAAAGTGTAAAAACGAAAATAAATTTGAATCGCGGCAGTTCGCGATGCTGTGCGATGTCAGTGACCCGTATGCTGTGCGATGTCAGTGCACGTTAAAGATCCCCAGGTGGTCGAAATTATTCCGGAGCCCTCCACTACGGCACCTATTTCTCTCTTTCTTCTTTCTCTCCCTCCTTTATCTCTTCTCTTACGACGCGGTTCAGGTGTCCAACGATATATGAGACAGATACTGCGCAATTTCCTTTACATCAAAAACCAATTATTATTAATATTATTATTCGCGATGAAGATTTTGGAAACCCATCAGCGCGTTCTTCATTCGCAAGATACAGGTGTCTTCTTAATAATAATAATTGGTTTTTGTGTGGAAAGGAAATGGCGCGGTATATGTCTCAAATAATGGCGGACACCTGAACCGCGCCGTAAGGGAAGGGATAAAGGAGGGTGTGAAAGAAGAAAGGAAGAAACGGGTCGTGGTGGAGGGCTCCGGAATAATTTCGACCACCTGGGGATCTTTAACGTGCGCTGACATCACACAGCACACGGGCGCCTTAGCGTTTTGCCTCCATAAAAACGCAGCCGCCGCGGTCGGGTTCGAACCCGGGTACTCCGGATCAGCAGTCGAGCGCCCTAACCACTGAGCCACCGCGGCGGGGACAGGTGTCTTCTTGCGGAGAGTTTTCGAGAACAATGAAGCTAAACGCAACACACTATAAAACTCGCGAGAACTGTGTCAAAAGAATCATCATCGCCAGTTGGGGTTACGTCCGCTTGGAAACATACGCGTCTCGCTTTGATGTTCAATTATCTCTGTTTTGCAGAGTAGTGGATACCTTGCTCTAACTACATAAAGTTGCTTGCAAGACTACCTATAGTTGCCTTCTTTGTTTCTCCAATATGTCGTTTACTATGGTGGCTTCTGCCGCGGCATTAAAATCAAGATACCTCTATTCGTCGCTTTCTCGCCGCTTGAAAAGTGAAGGTTATGTTTCGAGCGTGTATTCAAGAAAAAGCATGTAATTCGATAAGCGATTAGACTTATCTATATGCTGCGCACGGTATGGCCTGGCACTTTGAATTCTAGTACCACGACCACCATTTCAAGCAGGTGAGAATAAATAAAGACACCTTCTGGCAGAAGCAGAGTAAGCGCTCTTTTTAACCTGAGATCGCGTATCCTAGCGCCACAAAAATGCACAACTGAGATGGAGAACTCTTTGAGACACGAGTGGTTTAACTGAACCCTTTCAATCACAGCTCGTTATGCCGATTGAAAACAAACATATTTTCCGCCTCAACAATATACCTCGGTCACTATAAAACCAATTATTTGGTTCTGTAAAGTAGAGTCCCAGTTGCTATTGGAAGTGCCTGAATTTGTGAAATTCTGAGGCATGCTGCAACTCTGTGAAGTTTCAGCATAGCAACGACCGATTTGTTTAATAAATACCCTGGGAATCATGGACTCACTTTATGTTCTGAAGATGCACGTCAAAAATCTAAAAAATATTAGATTATTGCCGGCGATAAAATATTCCTGCATCGAAATGGCGAAATATACGTGCCCCTGAGCTCGCTATTCAGAAAAATATTCGCTCCGTTTGTGAGTTCAAATTAACAAAAAAAATCTGTTTGCGATATCAAGGGTCCTGAATTCGCCTGAAACGAGTCTATCACTGCTACGTGTAGCACACACCACGTAAAAGCTCCGAGCTCACCGTGCCCACTCTTGCGTAAACATAACGCCTAAAATGATCAAGTCACGGTGGTGTTCTTTTACATAAAGTACACTTCATAACCCTTTGAAACGCTGTGCATACAACTGTGTACAATGTGAACTCGCAGCTTTTCTGAGACTGGGCCGCAACTGGCAGTGATTCCTTTGTTTTTTGTGAATTTCGTATTCTTAATATATCAAAAACTGGGTGTTTTTAAGCAATATAGCGAGCGCAGTAAATAATAATTCGCGATAGAGTGAACATGGGAGCTAGTTGCCCGCCATGTTTGTGTAGGCATAGTTTGCCAACATTAGTAACGTCATAATTTACTAACATTTTCAAATGTAATGCGCAGCTTTGAAATGAAAATTATTTCCACGATTCCGCGGGTGTTTACATGAGAAGTCACGGAATTTCGATGTTGCCATTTTCATGACTTACGACACTTTGGCGCCACAATTTTTCGCAATCCTGAGAAAAATAGACTCGTAGTATTTTGAGCAAGAAAACAAACAAATTGCCTTTCTTAACCTCTGAACACGGTATTTAGGCGGGAAAACGTTTGACTTCGATGGAAACAAAAAATGTCTGTTAAGCTGGTAAAGCACGCCCAGACAGCCCTACTCTTACGTACGTGTCCGGTAGTAGCATCGGCACACCTCCTTTTCGCACTGCCCGACCACCTTGAGGTCCACGCGATCTCTGAACTGCAGTTTACACATATACTCACAGGTCCTTTCGTGGCAAGGCTTGACATTTCTGAACGGTGGAAAAAGGACGGAAGATAAAAAGACATCAGCGCTTTATTTTTGAATTTCGCGTTTAACGGAACACCTTCAAAAATCATTACTTCTCAGAGAAAGCACAAAAGCGCAGTTTCCAAATTTTACGCTTTCGTCCTGGAGCAATCATTGTCATAACCAACAATTCTGGACAAAAGCATTTTTTATCGGGAAACGGCTTATGGAGGTCATGTTTTTTACATAATGTAACATTTCACTATACCAATCAAAATATGGGGATATCCCCCGACGGCAGTCTTTCATTTTTTTCTATTAAAATTATTGCTATCGGAAAAGGCATTCCCCATTTGTTTTCTACGGTAGTGTTAACAGTCCGATGCGATCAATGGAAACACTTTGAAAGAAAGATTTTGCTACATAAAAGAATAATGGACCATTACGTTTATATTTCTATAACATTGTCTTATAATTTTTGAATTCTCAAAATTTTTGTCCGAGAATCTTGGGCATGCGACAGGGGAAAGGTTTGCCACTCGTCTGCGAAATCTACGCTGGTAGGCTTCTATGGTGCGCATAGGGGTAGCATACAAATGGTCATGGTCGCTAATGGTCGATGCTTACGAGCATTAAAACCTTCACGTTATAGTTTTGAATTAGCCTTAAATGCGAATGCCACTGTGTTTTAGTATCGTGTAGTAGTGCCCCTCAAGTGCCCACGAATTCGCTGGTGTGATCACCGTTCTTGTCTTTTCTTCAGACCAAGCTAGACTCACTTTCTGTAAAGATGCATTAAAAGCACTAAGCCTCGTTAAAAATTGTACAATCGAATTGTATGCGTTCGTTTCAGAGGAGGGTAATAAGGATATTTAAGAATAGCCCTTATGAGATATCGCGACTGCTTCTGCTGCGTTTAAATACCAGTGGTCCGGACTTCTGAAAACGGATGATTCATGTAAAGTAGTGAGCTGGTCAACTAATCTCTAATTATTTTTTATATATTACAGTTATGTGCTTGATTGCAAATGAAGACTTGTAACCGGTCTTTAAGTATGTTACTCAAAGGCGGGTTACAAATAATACATTTTTAAGAATTTCGAGACGTGATTTTCCTCCGTTCTGTGGCTCAACAAATTTCGTCCTCCATGCACACTTTTTTTGAAAAGCGCGCCTTTAAGCGATGCCCATCACTGCACGTAACTCCATGAATCACGTGTCACGTTACGCAGAGCATCTGGGACAGAGAAGGCCACGTGACACGTGTTCCACGCAGTTAAGCGTAGTGATGGGCGTCGTTTCGAGGCGCGCGCTTTTTGAAAAGTGCGAGCGGAGGCTGAAGCACTTCAGCTACAGCGCCGAGTGAAGTCACGTTGTTTTCAAAATTTAAAAGTGTCAACGCCCATTACTAGCGACCGGCTACTAATCTCTATTTGCATGAACGCACATAACTGTGATAGCAAAAGTTGGCTGTGAGAATTTAGTTGGACAACCTGCAAATTACTATGATTCACCAGTTGTGAATGTCCGCCATTATTAGCACTGCGACGCCGAATAAGCCATAAAGACATCTCAAAAAGCGTATTTAAAAAAAAGTGTGTTACACCTCCATTGAAACAACCTGTATATTTGTATCCATTCGTTGTTGAAATACCAGCGAATATTCTGAATGTGACAAGAGCTCCACATTGCCACAAAATTGAAAATAACACTCCCAAGTTGACACGAAGCGGTAAAGGGCATAGGTATATTCTTTCTTACATTGCAATGTCATTGTATTGAATATTGGCTTTTGGGGAAAGGAAATGGCGCAGTACCTGTCTCACATATCGGCGGACACCTGAACCGAGCCGTGAATGACGGGATAAAGGAGGGAGTGAAAGAAGAAAGGAAGAAAGGGGTACCGTAGTGGAGGCCTCCGGAAAAATTTCGACCAACTGGGGACCTTTAACGTGCACTGACATCGCGCAGCACACGGGCACCTTAGCGTTTCGCCTCCATCGAAACGCAGCCGCCGCAGTGTCGTATGATGAACATTTCTTGCCTATAAACATGCATCTGGTGCTGTCCCTTTTACTGTGAAGGGAAACCCGCAGCAGTTTTAAGGATATTTTTCAATTTATTATGTTTGGCAACTGCTTTTGGACACAATGTTTAAAAGTTAAACGCACATTCATCATGTAACAAAATACGTGTGGAAACTGAATGTTGACAACACCATCGATTTCAGTTGCTACAAGCACACGTGTATTTGTCCCCAATGCCTGTCCTACTTTGCGCGTTATTGTCTACTTTTCAGCATTCAGCCCCATCAGACCCAAACTACAACTTTTCAAGTGGATCCGCAACGGCACTGCGAAAAATAAAACAAAATGTTAAAAACATAATAAAACGTTTTGCTTACTTGTGATTTCTCACGGCGAATGCTACGGACGTCAACTGCAACAGCGTTAATATCGATGTGGTGGAGAGCAGCATTCCTTGTATATTTTGTTGGTTTGTTTAGCCGGTTTCTTAGGCAAGGGCATGCAAAAAAAAAACGGTTGGAAATATTCAGTAATGTGAGATGAAACGGCTTTTTGTTTTTAGTGTATGCAAGGTGCACGGAGATTTTTGCGCTGTATCGCCAACGTGTGGTGACATTTAGAGATAGCTATTACGCTTGGCATCTTCCCGAGCAGACAAAAATACAAAACCTACCAAAAATATAAAACTGGAACCAATACTTTTATTCACACATAGAGAACACTTCAGTTGTTATTTCTAGGCCTCGCTAATGGCATCCTTCACCGACAGTGAGGACAAATATGAGTTGTCCTCTTTCGGTATGGTCATCATCATCATGAGCCCGACTACGCCCAGTGCACGGCAAATGTCTCTCCCATATCTCTCCAATTAACCCTTGCCTTTACCAACTGCGGCCACCGTATCCCCGCGAACTTCTTAATCTCATCCGCCCACCTAACCTTCTTCCGCCCCCTGCTACGCTTGCCTTCACTTAGAATCTACTTCGTTACCATGTCAAGGACCAGCGGTTATCTTGCCTTCGCATTGCATGCCCTGCCCACGCCTATTTCTTCTTCAGGATTTCGACTAGGATGTCATTAACCCACATTTGTTTCCTCACCTACTCGGCCCACTTCCGGTCTCTTAACTTTACACCTATCATTTTTCTTTCCATAGCTCACTACGTTCTCCTTACCAGAAATGGAACAATTTCCTTAGCCTTCATATTTCTGCCCCATAGTTGAGTACCGGTTTCTCTTGAGGAATATTGGTAAACTGCTATTCGTGATCTGATAGAACGTGACAACTGACCCCCACCCCATCCTTTTTCTTCTAGTTTCTTCACTCTCGTGATCCGGATCAGCGATCACATCTGTGCTAAGTAGACCCTTACCACTTCCAGGACCTCACTGCCAACAGAAAATTGCTCTTTTTTGTTTAACATTCCTTTGCTGTTTAACATTACTTTAGTTTTCGGCTTATTAATCATCAGCCTGCCTACGCCCATTGAAGAGCAAAGGCCTCTCTAATCTGAATGTCTGGTAGCATTCAACCCCTTTAAATTTTACAACAGTATCATTAACTTCGGCTCCTTAGAAATTACTTGCATAAGTCACGTATTTCACCCTCATAAGTCACCTTGCATCAAATTTCTTTTTCACAGCAAACATGGCTTTCGAAGAAATCATTCCTGTGAAACACAGTTAAACGCATTCACTAATGGCCTCTTTCAAGCTTTGGATCATTCCTCCGTCGTTTCTTGCACATGCACTGATTTTACTGAAGCCCTCGGCACCGTGTATAATCCGCTTATACTCTTAATACTTAGTAAGCGAAACATATGTAAGGATGCATTAAAATGGATGAAGTGTTTTTTGCAAAGGTGACGGTCGCACTCAGTATCTGGCCACTAATAAGCCTAACTCTAATCTTATCAGTAACATTAGGTGTTGCTTCAGCATCTACGCTATGACCTGTACTCTTTTAAATCTGCAATAATGATCTTCTTCAACTGATAATGTCATATATAAGGCAGTGAGCTCAATATTGTGCTATATATAGAGAATTCTCTCCAACTAATCTGAAATTTCTTCAGTGTGGCATTCTAACATTTCTTCATGGTGCGACACCTGGCTTATGAGGTTTAATTAATGCAGACGTAAAGCCATGAAAGTAGCAGGAATTGCCAACAAAGCTGATTCTCAACCATATACGGTCACTGATTAAATATGTATGCATATGCTCGGACCCATATAAAGCTGAACTAATCAACAAGGTAAAAATATACAAAACCGGACAGCCCGATTGTTTAACGATATTTATAACCGGACACTCATCGTCACTACAACTAAGCACCAGCTTCAATGGCAAGAATTACAGGTTCGCGGGAAAAATATCTCACTAAAATTAACTCGTGCCATATACCATGCAGAAATCGAAAAAATTGCATCAGACCTCTGTCATATGTATCGCTAGATAGGACTTTTTTTTTATTTCAAGGTGTTCTCTTTTAGAAGTGATGTCTTCTGTTTTTCATTTCTTTGCTCAGACTGTTCGAGACGGGCACGAACTGCCACACAATGCTGTTCAAGTTCGGTCTGTTTTTTTTTAGCCAGCTTTCAGTGCGTGAAATTTGTGTTTCACGTTTTCTGAATACCTCCTGACCCCCTACCCCGGGTTGCAACGCGTGCTCACCCTCAGCCTTTGTTTCTGTATTTGGGTATATGGGGGTACACATCAGCAGTGATCTCTCATTGAAAACTCTTAACTAACCCTAAATTAACAATGCTAATCGCATGCTTGGCTTTCTTCGCCGTAATTTTTCGCTTTCTCCAGTTGCTTTAAAGCAACTACTTTACAAAACGGTCACTCTGCCGAAGATGAAATATTTGTCTTCATTAAGGATCTCTAGTATAAAGTGATATATTAATGCTCTTGAACATCTTCAAAATCGTTCAGCTAAATTTATTTTGGCTAACTACTCTCCTTCACCTAGTGTCACCCTCATGAAAAGAACTGTAGACCTTCCAGATCTTACATGCGGCGTCATCTTTCCAGACTTGGCACCTTCCGCAAAACATATTGTGCAAACGATTTACTGAAATAAAGTCTCGGCACTACTCCAAATTACGCATCATCCCGCATTAATTACTGATTGAAAGTAAGCATTTCAAGTTTACCAAGGCAGTTTACCAATATCCACCAAAAGAAAAGTATACAGCAGTTGTATCTTGCTGGTACCCACCTATGGGGTAGAAAACGTGGAGGTTAACGAAAATGTTTCGGCTTATGATAAGAACAACATAGCGAGCTAGAGAAGAAATATTATGGGTGTAACGTTAAGAGACCGGAAGCGGGCAGAGTGTATGAGGGAACAAACACGGTTTAATGACATCTTAGTCGAAATCAAGAGAAAAAAAATGGGCTTGGGCAGGGCAAGTACTGCGAAGGCAAGGTAACCGCTTTTCCTTAAGGGTAACGGAGTGGATTCTAAGACAGGGCAAGCGTAGCAGGAGGCGGGAGAAAATTAGGTGAGTGGAAGAGATTAAGAAGTTTGCAGCCATAGGGTGGCCGCAGCTGGCACAGGACAGGGTTAATTCGAGAGACGTGGAAGAGGCCTTTGCCCTGCAGTGGGTGTCGTCAGACTGACGATGATGGTGATTTCAAGTTGGAGAAGTAATCAGTATTATCGTTAGTACGTCCCCAAGTCCCGCTCAGACTGGAACCACCTGCCTACCTGCATCTTCTGCACCACTGAAACCCGAAACATCCACATCTGCGCTTCTCTGTCGCCTAGGATAAAACTCTCTTCATATTCTATTAATTGTAAATACTTTCCACATCTTTATGAAATGTCTGAACGTCTCTAATACAAAATAAATACGTAAATAAAGGCACTTATAAAGAGGCAGAAAATCTTTTTTTACAGAGAATAATAACAGCATAGATTTTTTAGATTTTAAAAGTGATCCACAACTATTTATATCAAAGTATACGAAGCATGACCCGCAATACGAATTTAGGAAAACTGTTTTCATAAAATCTAAATCTAGGACTAACTATGGAAATCAATTATTCAGTTGGCTTATTCCTAACCTGCTGAACCTCCATCCTTAATTGCTGGGCATCATGGAAAACTGTTCTTCTCTGCTTGCTTTCCGAAAGCAGGCAAGAGATTTTTTTTTTGACTTGCGTATAATCCCGACAATGTTTGCAGGAACTGCAGTACCAGTATATTACTGCTGTGTTCTAGGCGATCCCCTCCATTCCGGTTATCTTTGTTTTTGTCTAAGAAACACATTTATGGTTATTCTTTTTTTTAAGTGCTTTGCCTTGTAACTAGGGTGTTTTGTTAAATCATATGGTATTCCTGTAGAATTTTGTTGTATTTGTTTGTTTTGTTTTTTGCTGAACGTGATATCTTACGATATTCTTGCACAATTTTGTTGTGATGCCTTTCATGTCCACACTATGCTGTATGAGTTCAGGGTGTTTTGGGCCAAGTCAGGTGACCTCTCGTGTCACCTTTAGCCCTCTCCACCCAGACAAATTGTATTTTGTCTGAATTTCAATAAATTTCTAAATTTCTAGTGTAAACGTCACTGCCCTTTTAAAGCGAAACAAAATGCTGATTGAGGTCTTCAGCATTTTTATAAAAGCTGGCATCCGCTGCAGATCGGCCTGAAGAGATCGCGATTCATTGCAAACATTGCAGGACGTTTTCTTTTTCTTTTTTTGCTAACATTCAAAAGGAAGCTTTACAGAAGCTGCACACTTATGCCAAGCCTTCAAAAATAAGAGGTTAATTATTGCGTCAGTTTTCAAACGAAGCTGTGAAAATTGTGTTGAAATTCATCACAAGTTGAAAAGTGTAAGACGCTACTCACACCCGCGCACTTATAGTAACACGCCACCACTGTATTTAGTATTCAGTTTTCTAAAACGCGGTCGCGAAAATTGCGAGACAGGAATAGCACACAGAGCTTATTGAATTCGTAGCCGGCTGGTAAGATAGAAACTCACTTGCATATGCACGCCGGTCTACTTCTATACTTTATAGGAGAGTCTAAATTCCCAGACCAGAACGGTCGATCACTTTTGCTAGTGTGTAACGCTAAAAAATTGGGAAAACAAAGCAACATACACGAGTATTTCATTCACAGAGGTTAGTTGTAGCAGCTAATGGTGTGCACTTTTTTATTCTTTAGTACAGAAACAGTCGCTTACTGGTCTGAGATGTTCTTTTGATTCAATACGTTTGTGTTGGTTCACTATGGAGGAGCCAACACGAGAATGATGAGCGACTGCTTGTCGGCAGAATGGAATAAGCATAACGCAGATTTAGTTTTTCTACGACAATGAAATGAAAGTTCTACATATTTGCAATGATTTTCTTTATAAATTCTCTACTGCACAACCGGTGCCAATTTATAATTGCAAACAAAAATTAATGAGACGGCCAAACATGCGAAGGGAGCCTAACAGCAAAGCGTGACAACAGGACTTTTAGCACTGCCATTATACGTCAGAGTGCAGAATTATGTACGCCATACGAAGACGCAAGAAGCAGTCAAGCCAAGGAGACTCCAGGTGAGGTCTCATATGACTCGCCAAGCAAGACAGGTTTGCTATCACTTGAAAAAACTATCAACACCAGAAAAGCTCAAACCTACGGTATTGGTTGTGTGTTAAAGCCACCGCGGGGCCGCAGTGGTTTTGCCGCTCGGCTGCTTACCCGAAAGACGTGGGCTCGAACCCGGCCACGGTGGTCGAATATCGATGGAGGCGAACTTCTAGAGGCTTGTGTACGGTGCGATGCCAGTGCACGTTAAAATCAGAGATGTCTAAATTTCCGGAGCCCTTCACTACGGCGACCCTCATAGTCTGAGTCGCTTTGGGACGCTAAACCCCCGCAAACCAGTTGTGCATTAAGCATATTGCACTTCGCGTCACAGCTATACCCGTACCCATGGTGTCAAGTTTCATAATTGTTTTGCCGTATTTATGTAGATTCGACCACCAAGCCTGCACCACAAGCTCCAGGAACCGGTCGCATCACCGATCCGCGCCTGGTTCAGTAACGCTCCCACCAAACAATTCGACAGCAACGCCACCCCCCTAACATCCGCATCCTCATTCCTGCCCATTTGGAATACTTGGACCGCATGAAGAACAATATCCTGCCGACCGTGCCACAGCAACTCACACAATACCATCAACAAGTGCAGCAGCAAATGGCCACCTTCCGGCAACAGATCCAGCAACAGATGGTTACTATGTACCCCTCCCTTACAACTTGCATAGCCCGCCAAACGCACAAACAAATCCTATCTGCCAACCCCCCTAGTGGGCACCACCAACGCCGCATGTGTCATCCGTCGGACGTCAATGATTCGGATAATAGGGACAGCTTCCCGGCACTAGACAGCCATCATGGCGCCCAATAACGAATCGATGTCGCCGCTCCACCACCTTGAAATCTGTCAGTGGAACTGCCGTTCTTTTCATCCTAAAGCAGCATCTCTTCAACAATATATACATTCTGCCCCAGTCCCCCGAAGGGTAATTTGCCTTCAAGAAGTGGGCAAAGGGACCATCCGCACACGAGGCTATTACCCGCTTCAGACTCACCTCGTATCCGGGGTAGCCATCCTGGTTCCGAAAACCACAGCTGCTACCACCTATGCTCTCAACTCGTCCGACATTGGTCATCGATTCATCCAAATTATTCCCTGAAAAGCCCGCAAGCAAAGTACGTTCATCATCAATGTGTACAGTCTCTCCTCAACAAAAACACGCTCCGTTTGCCCCCCTGCTCTCGGAATGCCACCGCATAGCCCAATGTCATCGTCTTGTGGTACTTGGCGACTCTGATGCTCCCCACATCGCCTGGGCTTACCGAGTCGATACAGCCAAGTGGACCACTCTCCTGGATGTCGTGGACGCCGCACACCTTATCTTAATAAATGATCTCTCGTCCCCACAAGGCTAGGTAACAGTGTTTCCCAGGACACCTCCCCGGATCTCACTTTCACTGAGAATGTCCCCGCCCTACCAGGACAAACCTAGGAGAAGCACTAGGAAGTGACCATTACATACTCTCAATCAGCATTCCATTCCCACAGCACCGGATGCCGTTCGGTATCCCTAAGATCAGCAATTGGGAAGCCTACAGATCCGCGGCTCCACATTCCATCTCTATTAATGATATCGCGGCATGGACCCAGGCCCTCTGTGACACCAATCAATCGCACACGCAAACCCTCCAACAGACCGTTGATAATCCCGTAGTCGACCCCATATCCTCCACCTCTGGGAGGCCCGTCGTGGCTATCTGAAGAGATGGCACCGACAACGACATAATCTCACCCTGAAAAAGCGCATAGCGCAGCTTACTTTACAAGCTAAGGACTACGCAACGCAACTCTCCGCCCAAAACTGGCATGAATTTTGCGACTCCCTCCTTGACATCCTGTGGTTTTCCGAAACATGGGCCATACAACGCAGCCTTCTTCATCCTGAAGCAACAAATGTGTCTACCAATAGAACGTTGCAAGCAGTAGCCCATCAATTCACCGGCACTGACCAACCGCGTCTGGACACCCTCCGCTCCAAATATTTCGGCGCTCGACAGCCACTTACCTTCTACCACTTACACCGGCCACAACAACCCGGAACTCGACGCACCAATCACTTATAAAGAGCTGCGTAGCTGCTCACGGTTGTGCACGCCCCAGCGCCCTGGGTACTGACAAAATCACTAGCGCAATGCTACGCTACCTCTCCGGTGATCCCCTTCAAATACTTACCCAACACGTCAATGATGAACTGTGGGCCCAAGGCAAAAATCCCCTCAATGGAAACACGTAGAACTGATACTCATCCCTAAACCCAACAAGCCAGCCTCCCTCTCTGCTCTCAAGCCCATATCGCTCACCTCCTGCTTGGGCAAGCTGTACGAGGGAATAATCCAAACACGCATGCAAAACTATATTGAAGATCATAATCTCTTCCTCTCTTATATGCTCGGCTTTCGACCAGGTATTTTTACGTAAGACGTCTTCTCAAACACGAAGTCTTCACGGAGATACCTCCCATCGGAGAGCACCTTCTTCTAACACTTGACGTTATGCTCGCCTTTGAAATTTTCCACTCTGCAATCTTAGAAAGTCTAAATCAGATACATTCTGGACCTCGGCTGTTCCAATATATCTCCACTTTTCTCACTGCGCGCACAGCCACGATAGGTATCGAATCTACTAGGTCGTCTCTCTTCCAAACACCTCACAAGGCACTCCACAAGGTGCTCTCCTATCACCACTACTATTCAAGAAAGCCATGGCCCCTCTCGCCCACAAGCTCTCTACACTCTACGACATTGGATATACTATCTGTGCGGATGACATCACCATCTGGTCAACCCGAGGGTCCCTCGCCGCCAGAGAGCAAGCCCTACAAGCTGCCATCACTGTGGCCGAGCATTTTGTTCAGACCAGCGGTATGCAATGTGCACCGGACAAATTGGAAATCATCGGCATTCATGTCCCCGATGTCATTCCCCCGGCCCAATCATGCTCGAAATTCACAACCGTCCTATAGAAGAAAAATCACTCATCCGAGTGCTTGGCCTCTGGGTCCAGGCATGATGGCAAGCCAACCCACACCGCTGCCACTCTACGCACGTCTTTGCTCAATATCGCACGTATGGTACGACGTGTCGCTGGACATCGCAAGGCCACGTGTAAGGAGAACACCATCCGCCTCGCCAGGGCCCTAGCCATGAGTCGAATCCAGTATGGTATCCCATACCACAATATTGATCACACCGCCGAAAGTAAGATAGATATCCTTGTCCGCGCACTCTTTAACACGGCCCTAGGCCTTCCCATGTGTACATCCACCACAGACTGCTTGCACTCGGGATTCACAACACGTTTGCGGAAATCCAGGAGGCTGTTCTGAACTCCCAACGGACTCGTCTCCTCACCACCTTGACAGGTAGGGCCATCCTTTCAAGGATAGGTGACCCGCAAGCCACCACGACCATGGCACGGACCGGAGTTCTTCCCAATGCTGTCCGCTCCTTTACATGGAGCCTACACCTCGCCACATGAACCCCTCGCCATAGGCCTGTGCACAGCCCAATCGATATGCTTGCGCTGCTGTCCATCACACCAACACACCTTACCTTGAAGCGTCCTTCACGGCACCGGATGCGGCGGCCGCAGAAGCCGTTGCATAAGCCATCACCATCAAAATCAGCGACACTCAACGCCATGGCATCCACATCTTTACAGACTCCCAAGCTGCCTGTAAAGCCTACACGAGTGAACGTGTCTCGTGCACGGCTCTCCGCGTACTGGGCGGCCATCTCCAGTATGATCATGTCATCACCTGGGTCCCACCACATGCATGTCTCGAGGGCAATGTTAGGCCAGAAGCCCTAGCTCGAGATTACACCAACCGAGTGGGGCACACTGACTCTACTCTCTACCCTCTCCCAACTCATTTTTCAACCCGCCTAGAGACCCTCCGCATAAATAGGCGTCTTTGCCCCCCGCCACATAAGAAACTTTCCCCGGAGGACTGCCACCCTTGACACCGCCCTGGACACTGAGAAAATCCGGCGTCGGCGTTGCGAGCGAAAGATGTGATGGCGTAGGGTGACCCCGGTAGCCACTAGCCGGAGGAGCAACCTAGGCGGGAAACATAGATGACATGACCTTGTGGCCTACCACAAGGGCAGGTCAGACGACCTGCCCCACCGGATTGTGAGCAAACTGACCACCGTGGCAGATGGCAGTTAATGATTGGACACAAGGGGTTGCTCGTTAAGAGTAGCTTGTGTCGAAGAAACCCACCGTTGGCAGCGGTGCGTCCAGTGGCAGTTCATGTCAGCGCAAGGCAGTGGCGCATCCCTTAACCACTGCACCATTTCGGAAGGAATGGCGTGAGAAATTCCAGGGATCGATAAGTAGGAAGTCATTAAGGACTGCTTCTACAGTCGCCTCCAGGTGGTGCCCTGCTCCTTTTCCGAGTTTTTGTCTGGAAGGGCGAAGATCCTTCCTTCTACTTTAAAATAATTATAATGTCGTGATATGATGATAGGCCGTCCTTTGAGAAACTCTCAGTAAATACTGCGTCCCCTGCTCGGCTGACGAATACTCGAGCTTTGATGTGCGCCGCGTCGTTACCAGGGTTCCCGAGTTAGCCGGGACCGATATCAACTCAATAGTTTTAAGTTTTTTGTTTGACTCGATACGTTCATTGGTGCCTAATAAATTCTGCCCCCCTCATATCAAAATTCTAGCAATTTCTAGCACCGGAATCTCTAATACAAGTTCTTACTCTCGAGCAATGGGAGGCCGTGTTGGTCAGCTCAGACCTGGGTGTTGAAATCCGGACCATTGAATGGGATACTCAGGTCGCTTTCAGCCATCGGCGGATAGCCACTTATCCTGGATCGCCTGCCTTTTGCCTTATGACGAAATGAATTTTTTTTGCAATCCAACCCAGGGATCGGTGAATGTGGAGTTGAGAATGGACAATTCTGGATATATGGGCATTAACTCATTAACCGTATCGCGTCATACACTTAAGGCGACGCTTAAGAGGCCGCTCCAGTTTTTGTTTTGAAAAGTACAGGCTATTAGCGCAAAGCTTCTTTAGTACTACTCAGGTGAATAGGAGCGAGCAGCATAGGGGGCAACGCATACAGTCCACGATTAATCGGCAAGCATGGGAAAGAAACGGTGTTTTTTTTTTACAGCGACAGCTTTTAGGCACCCGTCCCTGGTTCTCGCGTCGTAGTCGTCGTCGTCGGCGCAACGGTGGGTGCTAGCGCACCCAGCGGTTGCGCCGATTTACCTAGATCCCATAAGCATACCAGTGCAGTGCTGCCACTACGCCAGCGCGCCATGAATATATTCCGTCCTGTGAGTTTTTTCAGCGTCGTTTCTTGTGTATCAACGATACGTTTAGGGTATTTTGAAGTTGAAGTGAGAACTAAAATAAGATTACGATAGTTGGTAATGCGAAATTTGAGCGCAGCTTTTCCCATATTTCAGTTTTCCGATATGCTCAGGTACAGAATTTGAAAGACCCACGTTTCTTTATACGCACAGTTGAAGCCCACTCTTTATTTTGCTCTGATATCACCCTCCATGGTTGCCAAACGGTGTTTCACGCCGACAAGGCCAAAGACTACGACGCGTAGTCCAGGAACGGGCTTCTAAGGACTGCGCTCTAAAATACTCTTTCTCTGAGCATTTGGTTTGAGACCCTATGAACATTATCTTCAGCAGCAATCAATATGCACAGTAAATGGTGCGTACCTGGAAAATTCTTAAAAATAACATCGGCATCACATTCCTTGGCTACATTAAATACTTAAAAATCAATTCCAGCGTTACATCTGTCGGTTATCTTTTTCACTCGTTAACGTAACATGCATGGTAATCTGTTTCTTCACTTCCGAAAATACAACCAACAGCAGGCACATTCGAGCTTGTATTGAAGAACCGGATGCACGTAGCAGAAGCCGCAGTGTTCTATGTCAAAAATAGTGGGAGGAAATGCAAGGTACTGTCATCGCCACCATTTTCATCGTCAACCTGACTACTCGCACTGCAGGACAATGGCTTCTCCCATATCTCCAACTTTTTAATCTCGTCTCTCCTCCTAACTTTCTCTCGCCCCTTGCTACACTTTCCTTATCTTGGAATCCAGCCCGTTACCCCGAACTACCATAGGTTATCTTGCCTCCTCCACATTACAAGCCTTAAGAGACATCCTAGATTGCCGTTATCTCGTATAGAGGACGCCGGCTTAGAACAGTCAGTGCTTTGTTGTTCAGAATAACAAGAAACTGGTACAAGGCGTAGAGTTCTGCTGTTGCAGGCTTATAAAAGGTCACTATATATAAACAACTGTCACTCCCCGCGTGATTCTAACAAATTTAAACTTTTTCATGTTAAGACCATGACTGGAGCTAGTCTAATTCCGCTCAGGAGCGTGTCGCTTGCTCCTAATTGCACTGGCGAAATTGAAGAGAACCTTATCTCCTCGTCTGTGATGCTTGCTGATAACTTTATGTCTCTCGTAGAAGTCTCTCTTATTGAACAATTAAGGGCGCGTGGTGCAAATCTATTGTCTGTTCCGTCTCGATACTGAATTCTTTGAAGCATCGGTACAACAGCACTAAGCACTTGGCTAATAGCATCACCACTTCGTCTTGAACTCCTTCCTGCCGCTTTCGTTTGCATCGAAGAAGGGACTTATAATTAGTATAAATACGCGAACGTCTAGTTTCTAGTTGCTACCTCACAGCAGGCTTACTTCGTTTCCGACATTAAGAGATATTCCTGCCCTCGTTTTAGAGCAGTTTTTAATATACAACGCACTGTTTCATGCTTGTGTTTACAATACCGCTGTGCGATGAGCGGTTATCAATTCAATTACTTTTCGTTACTGCAAAACAGTTAACAATATTGCGGGTTTTTTTATCCAGTAGGTGCTAATGGTCGTAATCGGGGCACAAGAAAGACGCTTTTTGGGAAGGGGAAAGAAGTTGACGTCAGTAAAAAACAGGAGGAAACACATAAGCTACCTTCATAACTTTTCAACATTATTTTTATTCTTACAATTATCATTATCATTTAACCACTCGGCTATAAACCTCAGTGTCGATCTCCTGCGTGCGTTATGGATTTCCCGTTTCATTTCGCTGTTCCTCTTTGTTTACTTCTTTTTTCCTCGGCATTAATTTTATTTTCGTCCCGGAAATATTTATCTGAAGAACCCTCTGTGCCCCACAATTCTTGGCCAATCTCCCTATGTGGGCATGTGCCATTGTATGAGGGTAACAACAACAACAACACTTAAGAGCCTTAAATGTATGACAAGATAGCGTTAATGGCTCAATGCCCATATACGTGGAAGTGGTCATTATCTACTTTGCATTTATGATTATGGGAAGTCCTCATTCCTCTCCTGACACAGTTTTACAGCGGTTCAGCGATGTGCTACTGCCCCGGTGGGTTGCAGTTTCACACACAGCCACCCGTGGGGCAAGTGAGACCTAGGTTGCTCTCTCCGAGCAACCTCTCGCAATCAATCATTAATTTATCCGCCACCTTCGACGGTGGTCATTTTGCTCACAACTCGGTACGCAAGTTGTGATGACACCACAAACTTGTGTGACCCACGTAATTAAGGCTATCGTGTTAAAAAATTGCGTTCATAAAGAGTTTCCCGCTGAAAAGTGCTTTTGTTGGGTATGGGCATTAATAAGATTTTCAGATTGCTCTGGATTGTGTAATGCGCGGTTATGTGGCAAGGAACGATATTCAAGGGAGCTCGTGGTGATCGAAACATGACCCATTGCAGCCTTAGCTTTTTTTATGGCCAAAATAAATTCTAGTCTCTAATCTATTCCGCCAAAGAAGACGATGACATGACGATTATATGTAAGCTTTATTTCTCTGTATGTTTTAGTCCTCGTCACTGACTGGGACAAAGCTCAAGTGTTATCACCGTAAGCCCACCTGTGGCGGAATATTTGGTGATCTCCACAATAGTGGCTTTACTTGAAATAATTGATGTAGGCGTAACAATTAAGATTTGTCTAAGCCGCTGCGCTATCTGCAGATTTTTCAAATCAGGAGATTATACTTGTATTTGTAATCTCAGTTTTGTTTTGCGAAATACATCTAGGTTTCCGAATGTTCCGACTTCTAGAGTGTGCAGTGTTTCCTCTGCAATTTTATGACATTGTGCACTTTAAGATGTATATATTTCTAGCATCATAAAGATTCTTCCTATGGCTATGACTGGGTATTTGAAACACAAGGGGGGGGGGGGGGGGGGGTTCACATTCTCCAGGAAACCTGAATTCTTGCGGCACTTCATTCATTCATTCATTCATTCATTCATTCATTCATTCATTCATTCATTTACCAGATGAAACAATGTCACCATTTAAGCACTGAAATCTGCTGTTCCCTTGCATAAATCGGTGCAACTGGCTCCAAGAAACCAAGAAGCTGAAATGCCGTTTGAATTACTCCGCACGCAATGAGTGAACGTTTATTTTATTGTTACTTACCAAGTAATCAAGCACACAGGATTATTGAAAATTCTGTGGCATTGAAAGTGAGTTGAAAATGAATACAGCGGTCTTAACTGGGTTTGCAAAAACACTGCTCACACGCCCAACTGCAATGGAATTATTAACTGGCAATCACCAAGTCTTCCAATGTAAAGTTCCGAAAATCTCAAAAAGCTCAATAGTATCCGTTTTATCAAAGATGTCATCGGCTGTTCGCCTTGGGGCAGTACTGTTTTTGCTCGATTTCTTTCATATATACATATTTGAGTTTACTGGCACCTATCAGCGGTAGAGTGCATGTGGGCAGTGTTACCCAACACGTGTTGCACACTTCTTCATTAGAAATATGTATAGAGTGTTTAAACACAACCGTGTTTGAGCACGTGCTGTAGCTGAGCACGTACAGTATTCCTTCTCGGTGGCATAGTGGTGTTACAAAATACAGATGAATAGACAATGCCACACGGTTTCTTGAATTTTACATTACACCTTGGGTGCGACTCACGCAATACACATATGTTTTCACTTCTAAAGTGAACACCTGAGCGTATGACGAGCTGTATGACAGCTCCGCAGAGCGCCCCACGTTAATTACGTACGCATCATTTCGCAAGTGACTGAAGCTTGGGGCAATGGTTACCTCTCGCATTGCCTGTGTCTTCTCGTTGGTTCGCGGGTATCCAACATGTGGGGCACACGTGTTTACCCTATAACTGGACGACAGTGCACTTCACTGCATCAAAGCAAATGCGAGTTACGTTCAATAAATAATAGCTTCCTCGGTCCTAAGTATTTTGCAGATAATTTATTCAAACGAGAGATGGCAGCTCAGAATGTCGTCTTTGCAAGGAGCACGTAAATTTTCAACATGGTTTATGCCAGCGGTGATGCCCTTTCAAGAATGATACGTTATCTTGACCATGCTGACATGGATTGAAAGAGGCGCTTCGACAGTACTTCATGTCATGCACCTAAAACTCTGGACACCATTCCACCGCCCTTTTAAGGGCTATCCGAGGTGAACACAGGACAGAAGGGTGAGTGCTTCGTATCCCGCGAAGGCGTCATCAATGCAAAGCACCGTCACTGGTGTCAATAGTCGGCCTCATTCTTCGATAAGGCGGCATGCAGACACTGGTTCACTGATAAAAAAAAATTATTCATCTCTAGTGGAGAATATATCAAACATTGAGATGCTCCTATAGACTTGCCACATAGCGCTAAACAGACACGGACGCAGGGAGACAAACAGGACGTGTTGTCCCTGCGTACCTGTTTGTTTAGCGCTATGTAGCAAGTCAACAGTCACCAACTCGCCCAAGCTTCCACTCCTATAGACGCCGAGGCTAGCACAAAAAATTCATCACTAGTGGAGAATATATCAAACATTGATATGCTCCTATAAACTTGCCACATCGCGCTAAACAGACACGGACGCAGGGAGACAAACAGGACGTGGTGTCCCTGCGTCTCTGTCTGTTTAGCGCTATGTAGCAAGTGAACAATCACCAACTCGCCCAAGCTTTCACTCCTATAGACGACGAGGCTAGCACCAAAAATTCATCACCTCTTGTGGAGAATATATCAAACATTGAGATGATATTATAGACTTGCCACATCGCGCTAAACAGACACGGACGCAGGCAGACAAACAGGACGTGGTGTCCCTGCGTCCCTGTCTGTTTAGTGCTATGTAGCAAATGAACAGTCACCAACTCGCCCAAGCTTCCACTCCTACAGACAACTAGGCTAGCACCAAAAATTCATCACCTCTAGTGTAGAATATATCAAACAGTGAGATGATATTATAGACTTGCTACATCGCGCTAAACAGACACGGACGCAGGGAGACAAACAGGACGTGGTGCCCCTGCGTCTCTGTCTGTTTAGCGCTATGTAGCAAGTGAACAGTCACCAACTCGCCCAAGCTTCCACTCCTATAGACGACCAGGCTAGCACCAAAAATTCATCTCCTCTAGCGGAGAATATATCAAACATTGAGATTCTATTATAGACTTGCCACATAGCGCTGAAAAGACATGGACGCAGGGAGACAAACAGGACGTGGTGTCCCTGAGTCCCTGTCTGTTAAGCGCTCTGTAGCAAGTCAACAGTCACCAACTCGCCCAAGCTTCCACTCCTATAGACGACCAGGCTAGCACCAAAAATTCATCACCACTAGTGGAGAATATATCAAACATTGATATGCTCCTATAAACTTGCCACATCGCGCTAAACAGACACGGACGCAGGGAGACAAACAGGACGTGGTGTCCCTGCGTCTCTGTCTGTTTAGCGCTATGTAGCAAGTGAACAGTCACCAACTCGCCCAAGCTTCCACTCCTATAGACGACAAGGCTAGCACCAAAAATTCATCGCCTCTAGCGGAGAATATATCAAACAGTGAGATGGTATTATAGATTTTCCACATAGCGCTAAACAGACACGGACGCAGGGAGACAAACAGGACGTGGTGTCCCTGAGTCCCTGTCTGTTAAGCGCTATGTAGCAAGTGAACAGTCACCAACTCGCCCAAGCTTCCACTCCTATAGACGACCAGGCTAGCACCAAAAATTCATCACCACTAGTGGAGAATATATCAAACATTGATATGCTCCTATAAACTTGCCACATCGCGCTAAACAGACACGGACGCAGGGAGACAAACAGGACGTGGTGTCCCTGCGTCTCTGTCTGTTTAGCGCTATGTAGCAAGTGAACAGTCACCAACTCGCCCAAGCTTCCACTCCTATAGACGACAAGGCTAGCACCAAAAATTCATCGCCTCTAGCGGAGAATATATCAAACAGTGAGATGGTATTATAGATTTTCCACATAGCGCTAAACAGACACGGACGCAGGGAGACAAACAGGACGTGGTGTCCCTGAGTCCCTGTCTGTTAAGCGCTATGTAGCAAGTGAACAGTCACCAACTCGCCCAAGCTTCCACTCCTATAGACGACCAGGCTAGCACCAAAAATTCATCACCACTAGTGGAGAATATATCAAACATTGACATGCTCCTATAAACTTGCCACATCGCGCTAAACAGACACGGACGCAGGGAGACAAACAGGACGTGGTGTCCCTGCGTCTCTGTCTGTTTAGCGCTATGTAGCAAATGAACAGTCACCAACTCGCCCAAGCTTCCACTCCTACAGACAACTAGGCTAGCACCAAAAATTCATCACCTCTAGCGTAGAATATATCAAACAGTGAGATGATATTATAGACTTGCTACATCGCGCTAAACAGACACGGACGCAGGGAGACAAACAGGACGTGGTGTCCCTGAGTCCCTGTCTGTTTAGCGCTATGTAGCAAGTGAACAGTCACCAACTCGCCCAAGCTTCCACTCCTACAGACAACTAGGCTAGCACCAAAAATTCATCACCTCTAGCGTAGAATATATCAAACAGTGAGATGATATTATAGACTTGCTACATCGCGCTAAACAGACACGGACGCAGGGAGACAAACAGGACGTGGTGTCCCTGAGTCCCTGTCTGTTTAGCGCTATGTAGCAAGTGAACAGTCACCAACTCGCCCAAGCTTCCACTCCTATAGACGACCAGGCTAGCACCAAAAATTCATCACCACTAGTGGAGAATATATCAAACATTGATATGCTCCTATAAACTTGCCACATCGCGCTAAACAGACACGGACGCAGGGAGACAAACAGGACGTGGTGTCCCTGCGTCTCTGTCTGTTTAGCGCTATGTAGCAAGTGAACAGTCACCAACTCGCCCAAGCTTCCACTCCTATAGACGACAAGGCTAGCACCAAAAATTCATCGCCTCTAGCGGAGAATATATCAAACAGTGAGATGGTATTATAGATTTTCCACATAGCGCTAAACAGACACGGACGCAGGGAGACAAACAGGACGTGGTGTCCCTGAGTCCCTGTCTGTTAAGCGCTATGTAGCAAGTGAACAGTCACCAACTCGCCCAAGCTTCCACTCCTATAGACGACCAGGCTAGCACCAAAAATTCATCACCAGTAGTGGAGAATATATCAAACATTGATATGCTCCTATAAACTTGCCACATCGCGCTAAACAGACACGGACGCAGGGAGACAAACAGGACGTGGTGTCCCTGCGTCTCTGTCTGTTTAGCGCTATGTAGCAAGTGAACAGTCACCAACTCGCCCAAGCTTCCACTCCTATAGACGACAAGGCTAGCACCAAAAATTCATCGCCTCTAGCGGAGAATATATCAAACAGTGAGATGGTATTATAGATTTTCCACATAGCGCTAAACAGACACGGACGCAGGGAGACAAACAGGACGTGGTGTCCCTGAGTCCCTGTCTGTTAAGCGCTATGTAGCAAGTGAACAGTCACCAACTCGCCCAAGCTTCCACTCCTATAGACGACCAGGCTAGCACCAAAAATTCATCACCACTAGTGGAGAATATATCAAACATTGATATGCTCCTATAAACTTGCCACATCGCGCTAAACAGACACGGACGCAGGGAGACAAACAGGACGTGGTGTCCCTGCGTCTCTGTCTGTTTAGCGCTATGTAGAAAATGAACAGTCACCAACTCGCCCAAGCTTCCACTCCTACAGACAACTAGGCTAGCCCCAAAAATTCATCACCTCTAGCGTAGAATATATCAAACAGTGAGAGGATATTATAGACTTGCTACATCGCGCTAAACAGACACGGACGCAGGGAGACAAACAGGACGTGGTGTCCCTGAGTCCCTGTCTGTTTAGCGCTATGTAGCAAGTGAACGGTCACCAACTCGCCCAAGCTTCCACTCCTACAGACAACTAGGCTAGCACCAAAAATTCATCACCTCTAGCGTAGAATATATCAAACAGTGAGATGATATTATAGACTTGCTACATCGCGCTAAACAGACACGGACGCAGGGAGACAAACAGGACGTGGTGTCCCTGAGTCCCTGTCTGTTAAGCGCTATGTAGCAAGTGAACAGTCACCAACTCGCCCAAGCTTCCACTCCTATAGACGACCAGGCTAGCACCAAAAATTCATCACCACTAGTGGAGAATATATCAAACATTGATATGCTCCTATAAACTTGCCACATCGCGCTAAACAGACACGGACGCAGGGAGACAAACAGGACGTGGTGTCCCTGCGTCTCTGTCTGTTTAGCGCTATGTAGCAAATGAACAGTCACCAACTCGCCCAAGCTTCCACTCCTACAGACAACTAGGCTAGCACCAAAAATTCATCACCTCTAGCGTAGAATATATCAAACAGTGAGATGATATTATAGACTTGCTACATCGCGCTAAACAGACACGGACGCAGGGAGACAAACAGGACGTGGTGTCCCTGAGTCCCTGTCTGTTTAGCGCTATGTAGCAAGTGAACAGTCACCAACTCGCCCAAGCTTCCACTCCTACAGACAACTAGGCTAGCACCAAAAATTCATCACCTCTAGCGTAGAATATATCAAACAGTGAGATGATATTATAGACTTGCCACATAGCGCTGAAAAGACATGGACGCAGGGAGACAAACCGGACGTGGTGTCCCTGAGTCCCTGTCTGTTAAGCGCTATGTAGCAAGTCAACAGTCACCAACTCGCCCAAGCTTCCACTCCTATAGACGACCAGGCTAGCACCAAAAATTCATCACCACTAGTGGAGAATATATCAAACATTGATATGCTCCTATAAACTTGCCACATCGCGCTAAACAGACACGGACGCAGGGAGACAAACAGGACGTGGTGTCCCTGCGTCTCTGTCTGTTTAGCGCTATGTAGCAAATGAACAGTCACCAACTCGCCCAAGCTTCCACTCCTACAGACAACTAGGCTAGCACCAAAAATTCATCACCTCTAGCGTAGAATATATCAAACAGTGAGATGATATTATAGACTTGCTACATCGCGCTAAACAGACACGGACGCAGGGAGACAAACAGGACGTGGTGTCCCTGCGTCCCTGTCTGTTTAGTGCTATGTAGCAAATGAACAGTCACCAACTCGCCCAAGCTTCCACTCCTACAGACAACTAGGCTAGCACCAAAAATTCATCACCTCTAGCGTAGAATATATCAAACAGTGAGATGATATTATAGACTTGCCACATAGCGCTGAAAAGACATGGACGCAGGGAGACAAACAGGACGTGGTGTCCCTGAGTCCCTGTCTGTTAAGCGCTATGTAGCAAGTCAACAGTCTCCAACTCGCCCAAGCTTCCACTCCTATAGACGACCAGGCTAGCACCAAAAATTCATCACCACTAGCGGAGAATATATCAGACATTGAGATTCTATTATAGACTTGCCACATAGCGCTGAAAAGACACGGACGCAGGAAGACAAACAGGACGTGGTGTCCCTGAGTCCCTGTCTGTTTAGCGCTATGTAGCAAGTGAACAGTCACCAACTCGCCCAAGCTTCCACTCCTATAGACGACGAGGCTAGCACCAAAAATTCATCACCTCTAGCGGAGAATATATCAAACAGTGAGATGATATTATAGATTTGCCACATCGCGCTAAACAGACACGGACGCAGGGAGACAAACAGGACGTGGTGTCCCTGCGTCCCTGTCTGTATAGCGCTATGTAGCAAGTGAACAGTCACCAACTCGCCCAAGCTTCCACTCCTATGGACGACGAGGCTAGCACCAAAAATTCACCACCTCTAGCGGAGAATATATCAAACAGTGAGATGATATTATAGATTTGCCACATCGCGCTAAACAGACACGGACGCAGGGAGACAAACAGGACGTGGTGCCCCTGCGTCCCTGTCTGTATAGCGCTATGTAGCAAGTGAACAGTCACCAACTCGCCCAAGCTTCCACTCCTATGGACGACGAGGCTAGCACCAAAAATTCACCACCTCTAGCGGAGAATATATCAAACAGTGAGATGATATTATAGATTTGCCACATCGCGCTAAACAGACACGGACGCAGGGAGACAAACAGGACGTGGTGCCCCTGCGTCCCTGTCTGTATAGCGCTATGTAGCAAGTGAACAGTCACCAACTCGCCCAAGCTTCCACTCCTATGGACGACGAGGCTAGCACCAAAAATTCACCACCTCTAGCGGAGAATATATCAAACAGTGAGATGATATTATAGATTTGCCACATCGCGCTAAACAGACACGGACGCAGGAAGACAAACAGGACGTGGTGCCCCTGCGTCCCTGTCTGTATAGCGCTATGTAGCAAGTGAACAGTCACCAACTCGCCCAAGCTTCCACTCCTATGGACGACGAGGCTAGCACCAAAAATTCACCACCTCTAGCGGAGAATATATCAAACAGTGAGATGATATTATAGATTTGCCACATCGCGCTAAACAGACACGGACGCAGGGAGACAAACAGGACGTGGTGTCCCTGCGTCCGTGTCTGTTTAGCGCTATAGACGACGAGGCTAGCACCAAAAATTCATCACCTCTAGTGGAAAATATATCAAACATTGATATGCTCCTATAAACTTGCCACATCGCGCTAAACAGACACGGACGCAGGGAGACAAACAGGACGTGGTGTCCCTGCGTCCCTGTCTGTTTAGCGCTATGTAGCCAGTGAACAGTCACCAACTCGCCCAAGCTTTCACTCCTATAGACGACGAGGCTAGCACCAAAAATTCATCACCTCTTGTGGAGAATATATCAAACATTGATATGCTCCTATAGACTTGCCACATCGCGCTAAACAGACACGGACGCAGGGAGACAAACATGACATGGTCTCCCTGCGTTCGTGTCTGTTAAGCGCTATGTGGCAAGTGAACCGTCACCAACTCGCCCAAGCTTCCACTCCTATAGACGACGAGGCTAGCACCAAAAATACATCACCTCGTATAGAGACCACATAAAATATTAAGCTTCTCCTATAGCCAACGATACTAGTAACAAAAATGCATCACTTATAGTGGAGTGTATACTGGGTGTTTCACTTAAGACTTTACACAATTTTTTAGAAGGCTTTTTAAGTTAGAAGAGCGCTTTTTTCGGCATAGCATTGTCAGTGGCGTGGTACCTAAGAGTACAGCTAAAATATGCTAACTAGCGCGCTGGTTAGCTAATATTCAAAAGTCAATGTTTTAGCTATTACTGTTAGGCTCCTTAATTAATGAGAAACGTGTAGCCTACGGTAAGTAATATAAATATCACTTTTTGGAATTTTGAAAACGCGTTTACCGTCGGCGCTGCGGCTCAGCAAAGTTTGGCTACACCGCGCTGGTAATGCGCTTTCGAGAAGCTTGTAGGCAAAGCAACCTCTCCAGTGCACGTAACTCGTCGAATCTGAAAACGTTCGCTGGGCCACAGCGCCGAGGGTAACCGTGCTTTAGAAATTCTAAAAATTGATATCCATATTACTTACCGTGGGCTACACGCCTCTCAATAATTAGATAGTTTAATAGTTAAAAACTTAACTATTCAATATCAGTCAACCTACCTGCTAGTTAGCACGTTTTAGCTGTAATGTGATGTACTACACCGCTGATAATGCTATCCCGAAAAAGACGCTCTTCTAACTCGAAAAGCTTATGTCAAAAAATTGTGTAAAGTCTTAGGGAAAACGCTCGGTACGAAACACTGAGGTGCTTCTAGTGACGACGAGATTGGCACCAAAAATACATCACCTCGTGTGGAGACCGCATCATACATTATAGACGACGATACTATAGACGACGATACTAGAAACAAAAATGCATCACGTATAGCGGAGTCTGTATGAAACACTGAGGTGCGCCTATTGAAGACGATACTAGAAACACAACTGTATCTCTGTAATACAACATACAAAAAAAAACAGCGGTGATCTCATTAACGGCGATACTAATAACAGAAATGAGTCACATCTAGTACAGGCATCAAACACTGAGGTGCTCCTACGATACTCGATGTTTCTCACTTAAAGGTTTAAAAAAAAGATACGGCGCAAGGGGCAAACCTTATCGCAAACTCCTTGTATGAATATCCTTAATGCTTTCGAACATCTGCTACCGTTCTCTGCAATAAAGGAATTATTTCTTGCGAAGAAGAGACAAACTTACCAATGATCTATGTACTTTCGTTTACTCCGAAGCCCCGACTGTTGCTTTAAAATTGTATATATACTTTCAGGCGTCTCGGCATGCTGAAAACTTGCTTTTCTTTTTCCAGATCTGCTGCTATGAGACCACCTCTTCTTGGAAGCGGGAGCCATGCGAGTAGCAGTCCATTATGCCGGTATCGCTTTGCAAAGCGCCGCTCCAGAAAGGTTTCAGAATATGACAAGGTGCCGCACGCTCAACTCGCTTCAAGAATACGAGCCGAACTGTCCACAAGAATGCCTTCCTGATTGTTATTTACAACCAAAGACGGTGAAGGTACACGCTGCTGTTGTTGAAGCGTACAAACGTACTGAAAGCATTCCTCCGGCATAGATACTTCATTTTTCTTTTTGAAACAATTCTTGGCTGTGTTATTCCTCCAGCACAGGGACATCTCTCGACTTTCTCTCTCTGTCACGCACCTGAAGCTACGTCAAAGCTGACAACGAGTAAATCATCGCTAGCGGTTTCTTTTTTAATAATATTTACTGCAAAAAGCTGCTCATATCAATGCCTAAATTTTTTTTATTGTTAATCAACACGAGTAGAGTTATATTCCGGCAACAATCATGGTCTAAACATTTCGGAAGGAAAAACGGAGATGTGTTTTCCATTTCTTCTTCATCGGTGGAACGTATTTCAAACGACATACGCGGGACCTTAAACCTAATTCAGTCACGGGTTTGATATGGTCTCATTGCTTCCGAGACCACATATCACTTCGCATCAGTCATCCGAAAGCTGTTCATACACCTCGAGCATCCTCTTCTGCGCATCTGAAATCATTCTTCGCCCAGACCGCTTGGGACCGGAACAGCCTGCCCGCTGAAGCTTTCATCCGTCCTGGCCTTCAAATAATTTGTCATTGACCTAATTAAATGATGTGTCAGCCAACCCCTCATGTAATGCCCCTAGTGGGCCTTGGAGGTAATAATAACTAAATAAAAGTTCGGCCCGAGCGCGCATATCTCTTCTTGGCTCTAGGGTGTTTCAACACAATTTGATTTTTTTTTTCAGTTAAGAAACAGATAGTCATGCCTCATAACCCAAATCCTCCCCTTGTTCTTGAGCACAGATGAAATTATTGTCATTATTCATGCGTTCGTCACCATCATCAGCCTGATTATGCCCACTGCACGGCAAAGGCCTCTCCAATGTCTCTCCAATTAACACTGTTCTTTCCCAGCAGCGCCCACCCTATGCCTCCAAACTTTCTAATCTCATCCGCCCACCTAACCTTCTGCCGCCCTCTGCTGCGCTTGCCTCCTCTTGGAATCCACTCCGTTAGCCTTAACGACCAGCGGTTATCTAGCCCTCGAATACATGCCCTGCCATGCCCATTTCTTCCTCTTGATTTTGACAAGGATGTCATTAACACGCGTTTATTCCCTCACCCACTATGCCCTCTTCCGGTCTCTTCACGTTACAGCTATCATTTTTCTTTCCATGGCTCGCTGAATTGTCCTCAACTTAAGCTGTACCCTTTTCGTTAACCTCCACGTTTCTACCCAATAGGTGAGTTGCAGCTGTTGTATACTTGTAAGAAAGACTTCAGAACGTCGGCAGTTTTTACCTTCTCACGTTGTTGCTATCAATGCCTCTTTCAACTCACACCGCCTCGATTTCTTCATATAATAATACGTCACGCAGCACACCATACCGTTTGCTCGTGCAAGAAGCGTTGATTGACCTCACTTACACATCAAATCGTCTCATCACGGCAGTTGTTCCCTTTGCAAAAACGGCCGTGCGCAAGTACTCCTTGTGAATTAATAGGTGACCTTGTTGTCCATAGTTCGGCTTACAATATTATGCGATCTAATTAAACCGAAACAAAATTACCGCAACAATTACCAAAGCAGAATGCATCGACGTTCAGCTGTATGGCTGTTAAATATGAAAGTGCAGGCAAGGTCGAATTCACTGCTAACGATTTTATGTGAACACTTCCAGCATGACTGCAAGAGCATCCACAAATTTCCTCTTCTTTATGCAATGATGTTTGCTACAGTAGCATGTTATCAATGCGTGTACTACCATGGCCAAAACTAACAGACCTCCCTCCAAGTTCTGACCCATGCCACTCTGCGTGGTGGCGCCACCTGACAAAGCCCTTCCGGTTTCGAGAAGGGCCCACTGTGCCGGCCTCGACAGCATAAGTGCTTTGGCAGGTGCCAAAGCGACGCAGAATGGCACGGGTCGGAAATTGTAGGAGGGAGTCTGTTACTTTTGCCCGCGATAGTACGTGTCACTTTCATCTTAGCCAAAAGGCCTAGAAGCGTTAATACGTGCCTGTGTTTTTGTTGGGCCGCTGCTGCTGCTAACATCATGAAGCGCACGCACGACTGGCACTGTGAAAGCTACATCGTCTTCACAAGCAGCAAGGCAATTTATGACTCCCGAAGAACACTTTTTCAGAAAACCGTTCTCTTTCTAGCTACTGATGGTTTTCGTCAGGCGCTAACTTTACGCGAACGATCCATTGTTGGAGGACGGTTGAAAGACATTATTTTAGTTAAGTGCTTTGATACCGAAAAAAGTCAAAAACTTCAGAAATGCAGAATATTTTACGGCCTTCGTTTTGTACACTATTTCTTTATTAGAAACCGCAGACCAAACAGCTATACGTCTGTATACCTCATTTGACCAGTAGTGGCTAAACAACGTAAGGAAATTCCGCCTCTTTAATTCAGGGAGGTGTGAATTTGCTCGATCCTTGAGGAAAGAAACTTTTGTAAGAAAACTGTTCAAGTGTTTTGCGTCAGCCCGCAACCACTAATGTGGTAAAGCTGTAAACAAGGCACAGTGCGCCGCGCAATACTACACTTTTTTGGCAGATCAAAATCTTCTTTAGCGCTCGTGTTGCGCGTTCTTTCTTTCGTATGTCCTGTCTTCCCTCGCTGTTTAACAATGAATCAGTACCAACTGGCCCAAACCGCAACCTTAGACATAGCTTGATTAGTCGAAAGCTTGTTATGCAGTCTTCTCTCGTCATGGGAGGCTGTATCAAAAATAGAGATTAAGAGACAGTCTGTAAGCTGCTCAAAAGGACGAGCAGGCTTGTCATCAGCAATAGAAAACAGGATGTTGCATGAAGAGTACACTTGTCATGAGTACTCGACGACACTATGTGTCATGCCGAGTTGACTCATGACTGCTGTTTGAGAATGTTATGTCTGGTGACGAGTGAAATCGTTATGGGCAGGCAAGAGCGCACAGTGTCAGAAGAGGTTACTCGTTGCTGGCAGCCAAAGTGATAAGGATATGAGCTATCGCTGAGGAACAGACGTTTGTACTAGAAACCGCGACAAAACGAAGGACGACGATAAAGCTCGCATACATATAGCGCTGACATGCGCAATAAAATTTATTGCCTGAAACACACGTACATAGGCTAATAAAAAAAGACAGAATAACACTAAAGCCGTCAGCGCGCGTATTTCTATACGGCGAACAACGGATGTTTTGAAAATCAAGTTTTTTTTTCACAATTGCGAGTCAGCGCTGCGCGTGTGGGCTTTTCAATCGTGTTTGCTTCTTCGGGCTACTGACATCAGTACAAAAGTATGTTATTAGTCCACCTTTGCATTAATCAAGCAGACGTTTCTGAGCATACGTCTTTTCCCTGCCCTGCGACTCACAATGAAATTCAACAGAATATATTGGACTAAAATCTGCTTTTATAAGCACGCCCTATAAATCAATGTGCCACAAATAACTCAGGTTTTATGTTCAGTTAGGAAAGCGAAGTGAACCTGGATGGCTGAATAAGCTGAGAACAGTGTCACGATGCGTAAATTTAGTAGTAAGCTAACCTTTGCTATGTCAATTGGTCGAATGGCTGCAGCTCCAGTTTATCTGAGCGAGCGGACTCTGATAATCTTGCATCCACTTTCAATCACCTCTATTTTGCAGTGTGCCATGCAGTGTGTCGTTTAAGCGCAACGCCCGCGCCATGACCAAAGCCAAACATTCGACGAAATGAGTAAAATACATAAGCGACATCAGTTATGAGTAAGTGATCGTTTATGATCCCACAGCACATACACACTAATCGCGGCGAAGTTGAGCCGATGCAGTGTATCCCCGAGGTCACTGCACGAGCCTCGATACACCTTTTTTTTTAAATATGAGCCGCCACCACAGATTTTGAAGCCAACTAGTCCGGAAATGGGACTCGAGATGTGGCAACATGCGATACCTCCGCTGCTTGCACCACCTACGCTGTTTGCATTAGTCACTGTTCGGAGGATTCATGAAATCCTCCGACACAGGGCCTCTCTTTTTTTCTATTCGTTTGCCCACTATTGCACGCACACACTGAGTAGTCTATTAAAAATTAGACTGGAATTTTTCAACATCGTGCACGAAGCCCGGCAGGAATTTCACCACAGATCCCAAGTTCTCAAACCGGCTTTAACTGGTTGCGGGAGCCTTCATATCTTTCGGCCATAGGAACTCAGCACCCGAGCCAGCGAGTTTGCGGAAGAACTTGCTCTCCAGCCTCTCATTCTGATCCTGCGTGAAATAGTTGCGCCAGTCTCCCACTCGGCCACGACGTATGAAAGCCGGCATATTTTCCGCTCTCGTGCTGCTCCACTGTTCAGGGCGATGCGCTCTCATCACGTCGAAGCTCGCCTCGGCGACCACGGATGCCAAGTCGGGTGGTTCCCACCCGTCCGGGAAGCAGGGTCTGACGTGGTCAACAATCTTCCTCAGCTCTTCCAACGTTCTCTCTATGAGGTCTTCGTAGGTTAGTACCAGGACGTTCTCCTTGTGTCTATGGTTCCAAAGTGACAGAAGGTGGTCGTGGTAGTCTGCTGAGTCCACTTCGCCTTCCAGGAAGGCCTCGAAGAAGTCGTCGAAGCTGCCGTCCGTGAAGTGGTAGTACTTCTCGAACCCTCGGACATGGTGGTACAGGGAAACGCACACGTCCTTCGGGTTCCGCAGCACGCAGACGTAACGGGGCTCGGCGTGCCAGGGCATCACGTCGAATGACAGGTGCGTCTTGATGGGCCTCGGAGACTTCTCCAGGGAGTCCAGGAGGGCCAGTCCCCCTTTCTCGAGGAACGGCGCGAAGCTGTCCAGTCTGGAACCCGGCGGCACAGGCTTCATGTTGTGGACGAGCAGGTAGAGCATGTACTGGACCCACGTGGTGCCGCACTTTGGGTACGTCATGAGCAGGATGTCGTCGACGCGCGGTCTGTACTTGCAGGACGCTTCAAACTCGGACCACTCGAAGCCGTCGCGGGGAAAGACCCATCCTGTCGCCTCGTGACGCTTGTACGTCGGTCGCCGAGCCGCCATGGTCTCCTGCAAAGCTGAGAACGCGTTTCGTGGAACGGCTTCTCCTCGGCGGTGCGGGCTCGCGGCTCTGTCGGCGTGTTCTGTCGGCTCGGCCTTGGTGCGAACGAGACGAGGAGGGCGGCGCGGCCGACGTTTCTAATCGCGGCAATGGGGCTAATTCCTGCCGCCGGCAGAGGTCGAGAGATAGTGGGCGAAACCGGAGAGAGTGAACGGCGCGTCGCACCCGCTGCTGCCTCTTTTTATTTTATCGCCACCCGGAGAGGAGATGATGCCACGGAAAGGGCGCTTCCTGACTGCTAAGTCGCCAAGCTCCGAGTCTGTGAGTGCGTCAGCAGCGATGGTCGCTCTGCTTCGGCGTGGCTAATCATCCATCTACACTTGTCAGAGAAAGGAGCTGTTCACGGCTATTGTCCAAACTTATCTGCTGAAAGAAAGAAATAGGCCGTGCTTTCCTAGTGATAAAAAGAATGGGGGCATAGTGTTCAGGCGTGAGAATGCAGCAACGCAAAGCCTTAGAGATAGGGGAAAACTAAAGCCAGCGCAATATTTTACCCTTACGACGGAAAATTTCATCGTGTGCTTAAAGGTTGCAGCAAACGTGGGTACTATCGCTTTAAGAATATAAAATTACAAGTCGCGAAGCGAATACAAACTGTACAATTGATAGCGAATTGAATCCAATATTTTCGAATAGTTTCTAACATAGACGTAGTCAGATTGAAATAAAAGCAGTTATCAATAAGCCTGAAAAAACAAGTACACCTATGAAAAAAAAAACGTGTTGCGTACTAGCTTTGTCAAATTCGTCATCAGCGTAATTTATGATACGCATCAGGTTTCTTAGACATTAAATAAGGCGAGGCAGGTGGATAACTCAATTGAGTACAATTCTTTGAAAAACATAAGTGTGCGCAGTGAAAAACTTCTTTGACTGTTTCACTAGAATCAACCTAGAGCTCGCCTCTAAGCTGATAGGTTGGGTATAGAGACACCCGCGCCGCCGTTTCCCCCTCGCGGAAGCATGTTTTTCCACCGCGCCTGGCGCACTGCGCGCTATACGTGTTTCGTGGCGAGTGCATTATTGCGACTAAACTGTAAATAGCAACGAATAGTTTTTTTCGCTCGAGGCATTATACGGCACCTATGAGTGTGTTTTATGCACTACACATCAATTGATGCTGTGACGGATTGCTGTGTTCGTCATTGACTCGCTACACGGAAAAAGTGCAGCGGTTATTAATTCATAAGCATTACTTGGCTCACGCGTGAGGTTAGCAGATAGTGTTAACAGAAAGTGCGGACACTTACCCGAACTAACCCAAATTACTCGGTAGCTCGATTGCTCGGTACTAACTCTGGTAAGCTCGGGTAAGTTTGCAGGAGCGCCGCGCAAGCTACAGCTAATGGGAGGAAGCTGGGGTAAGTTCGTAGAAGCTCTGCGCAAGCTGCAGCCAAAAGGAAGAAGCTCGGGTAAACGCACAAACCACAAACTCACACACGGAAACAGAAGTAGTGCACAACGCTTTCGCATTCATAGCACGTAAGCAGACTTAAGTGCCCCCGGTAGTTTTTGGTTTTCGATCGTAGTCACAATCTAAAATATCAGGATCGCTGAATTATGCTGCCTTTCTTATTTGAACGTAAGTACTCTTCACAAAGCCCCAAGTTTCTCGGGTGAGCCAGTAGTGCGGAGGATGACCTGCCAATTATTACTTTTTCTGCGTAGTTAACACCCGCTTTTCCAACATTCCTTGGTATCCCTACGTCTTATTACTGCACCATACGTGGAAAACCTCACGTAATAACGGCAAATTTATTTTCCAGACGATGCGTTAATTGCCACACTGCTCTGGTATGGAAAGCTGAGGACACACGTGTGAAACGAAATGGTCATATTTTTCAATTGCTTCCGTTAATGAATCGTTCCACAAAAAATAAATTGTGCAGATGGTTGAGTTCACCTACAGACTTTGTTGACAACACGTACACTCATGATGCGATGCGACGACGTCTTCCTGATTTGTCTTTGGTAGCCTTTTTCGAGAGCAATTTTAGCTAAGTACGTTTATTTTTTCTCTTGGAACCATGAAGAATAAACCATTAAAAGCGACTGATTCACAAAGAAACCTCACAAAGGCAGCCCTGGATAAATACTTTGTTTGAATCCCATTATCCCCGCCAGGTTAAACAAAGCGGAGTCGGACTCTTTTTTCACAGCCCCGTTTGTTCTCTTGCGCAGAGCCGTCTGCTCCAGTTACTGGCTTACCGTCTTACTCGATAGTCGTCGAGAAATGTAGATCTTTCATTAACGTATGGCTCTCGGTCACACGGGAAACTGCGTTTGACGTAAAGCGTGAAGACGCGAACAAGTGAACACGAAAGACAAGCTGTCATCACCGCTGCTGTCATCAAAAAAGGCAAAAGAAAAAGCAGGCTCACTAGGACATGCCTGCCCAAAAACACGCGTGTCGAATTTTATTGATGCAACTGCATGATGCCAACGAACGGAGCCTTTTTTTTAGCAGTCCGCTCCGGTGTGCTTTTTACAAATAAATGTTAATTTTCTCTCTGTGTGTCCCCAGTAGTGGTTTATTTAAGAGCAATACGAAAAGGAAGGGAAATAAACCACTTCTAGATGATGTCAGGACAGCGCGAAAAGAACAAGGACAAAAGAGGCACAAAAACACAACAGGACAGGCGGCATCCTGGGCGCTTATCCTGGCGCCTGGCGCCTGTCCTGTTGTGTTTTTGTGCCTCTTTTGTCCTTGTTCTTTTCGCGCCGTCCTGACATTATCTAGAAGCTATGCACCAACTAGCCCAACCCAAAGTACTTCTTAAATAAACCACTACTGGTGAAAAAAGGCTCCTTTCGTTGGCGTCTACACAGCCAGGACTTCTTTGCAGACTGACGCTACCGGGTAGGTACGGCGCCAGGATATTCGTAGTGACCTGGAGCGAAGAAAAGGGAGGAAGGGGGTGTGGCAGGAAAAAATAGACTGAACTAAATGCATCGACGAAAGCTTCACATACCCGCATACAACCCAGAGTGCCTTGAAATAAGAGCTACTACCTTACGGGCAAACATCTTTTTTGTCAGGTTGGGAAGAAAGCGGTCGGCAAATTTTGATGTGGCCTGGCCCTTTTTAACCCTTGTCTCCCCTTGGCGCCATCATTTCAGCTGGGGGCGCGACAACATGCGAACAAAAATCGATCCTCTGGTTTGCGAACAAAATACCCGCCACGATGGCAAAGGCACCCTGCAGAGCACTCAGTAGTCGAGGCACCCACAGCACTAGCGCGCAGTGCTCCCTGGTGTCTTCCATGCCTCGCGCCACTGATTATTTTCGTGTCGTGACGTCACTGCTGTGTCATATCCACATCGCTTCCCATTTGTTCATGCAACTTACACCAGCGCCTCTGCACGCACGCACGTAAACTCGAGCGAGGCTTGTGTTTGGACTAGTATGGTGTTCGTTTCATGCCAGTTTAAGTTGTTTTATTCCCTGTTCATGTCTTCCGTTTACCTTTTGTGTCCTGTCTATGGCGCTGTCTATTCCGTAAACTTGTTCGCGCCTTCTATTTCAGGGTACGACGTCGGTATGACGTAGAGACCTGTGCGTACGTACATTGGTACACAAGAGCGCTATCGCATACGTTGTTCACACCACCTTACACCCTTCCCCACAGTCTTCGCATCACAAGCGTATTGCCCCCTCGCCTGTTCCAACCTGTACGTCACCCTCTCATTTGGCTACATCCGCCACGTAGTATTTACGCTATTGTAATGTAAATCACCCCCTCCTCAATATCGATATCATTTCTTCCGCTCATCAATATCATGCACCCCCTCCTCAATATCGCATATGTTCCATCCGCGCTTCACCGGACAGAGCCCGAGGACACCGGTTGCATACCGGCCGCGGCAGCTTCGTTTCGATGGAGGCGAGACGCAAAAAGCTCCCGCGTGCTCTGCGATGCCAGTGCACGTCGAAGAACCCCAGGTGACCGAGGAGGAGGAAGAACAACGTGAGTGTCTCAAACCTCATCGGTGGCTGCTTTCGAAACAGCTGCCTACCAGCGCAGGTGAACGAAATTTAACCTGAAGACTCCACTACGACACCTGTTTCACATTCTTTTTTTAACGCGACAGCGTTAAGTAGCTTGTGTCGCAGAAAAGCCGGTGTTGTCGGCGTCTTTGGTCGTGAGCGAAAAATGGCGCATATCGGTGGACACCTGAACCGCGCCGTAAGGGAAGGGATTTTAACGCGACAGCGTTAAGGATTGATTGATTGATGTATTGATTTATGGATTGATTGCTCGGCTTATGGCTTGATTGATTGATTGATTTTTCCTTCTTTTACGGTGCGATCCACGTGTCCAGCGAGAAATGTGAGACAGGCGCAATTTCCTTTCCTTAAAAGCAATTGTTCATTTCCTTTTCCTTCCCTTACGGCCGGGTTCGGGTGTCCGCCGAGATATGTGAGATAGGCGTCCTTTCCTTAAATTCTCCAACGGGCCATGAGTCGCGCCGAACGGGCGATGGCGTTCCGTGTACCCCTCGGCAAACGCTGCGACAAGCTTTCGCGTCTCACTCTTGAAGCTTAAGCGTCCTCCAATTATTCACTCATTCCTCCATTCCCTCACTGAGAAGCCCGACAGTTGTCACGCCTTTCTTTTTCTCGCAAACAATGTTCAGCCTCCGACCCTAGCGCCCACAGGGCTATGGCATCACTAACTTGTACTGATTGCAGCGCCCTTGGTGTAGTAGGCGTGCTGACTGGAGTGCACGGGTGCGACTCGGCGACTCGTGCATTTCGCGGCAAATCTTCCCAGAAACAGAGAGTTGGCTGCAGAAAAAGTTATACGACATCACAACTCCAAGTTAGTGCGGTTTGGAAACCCCACAATGTTTGCCTGTGATTACAGATTAACAAGAAATTTCATATCTGATTGTATAAGAGGGTTGCATACTTCGGACAGCGAGAGTGAAGTGCGAATCAAATCGAATAGCAATTAATATTCGCAGAGTATCCGCGATTTCTAATATTTCCACTCTGAAAAACATAGACTTCAATAGGCAGCAGAAGCCTCCAGTTAAAGTTTCACTTTCTTCGTACGTAAATGGGTTAACCAGTGCTCAATAGTATTACCATACTATGGACAAGCAGTTTATTCTCCACAATCTGGGCTTCAGTGAAATGCACTAAATGTGCATGTTACGATACATATACACTCCTGTTCCACATGATATTAGCCGTTAATAGCGTCAACGGCCAAGTAGAAGGTGACGAGCTCAACGCACCGTTATCTTCTTATGTCTGCGTAGGCAGCAAGTCCAAAGAAGATGGACGAAACAGAAGTCGCGACACACTTAATGCCATTTAAAAAGTTTTTGCGTAGTTAAACATACTTTGCCCGAAAAGAAGCCACTAGAAGCCGTCAGCAGAACTTTCATAACTATAACCTTACTGCGTGCAATTTACGCCAGAGTTCTCTGACGAATAGACATGTAGCGTTTAGTGGAAGGTAAGCATATCTATGTCAACCAAATGATCATTCTACTAACAGCTATTGAATGATAGCAAAACTAAGAAAAGAAAAGGCAAAGAGTGAGTAAACGTCAAACAAACCAAATGGCCAGTCTCGCACATTTTTAGTTATGTACATTCGACTGTCAATAAACAAAGTACCTTATATGTTCAACTTTCTCAGAAAAAAATGTAAAATTGGAAACCTAAGATATTGTTGCGGAAATATTGAAGATAATAGTCCATTCTTCTGGTACGTATCAAAGTTTTTCTTTTAAAGTGTTTCCATCTGTCGCCTCGAGCAGTTAAGACTGCCGTAGAAAACTAATGGGGAACGCTTTTGACGATAGCAAAAACGTTAATAGCAAAAAAAATGCAAGACTGTCATCGGGTGATCTGCGGATATATTCATTGCTATGATTGCAGTTATTATTGGTGGTTATTGATTGAAACATAACTGAATTCAAAATGTTATGGTGAAATCTTACATTATTAAAAATATTGCGTTCATAAATGGTTTCCCGCTCAAAAATGCTTTTGTCCAGAACCCTTTGGTATGATTTGCTCGAATTGTCCTCAGTTCAAGTTAAAAATAAAGTTTGACATACTAGGCGTCCTCTGGACTAGATCATCATTTCGCATTACCCATAAGTTCTAATTCATCGTCATCGTCATGATCATCAGCCCGACTACGCCCACTGCAAGGCAAGTGCCTCTGCCATGTCTCTCCTATTAGCCCTTTACTTTGCCAGCTGCGGCCACCATACCCCCCAATTTTTTTAACCTCATCCGCCCACCTAACCTTCGGCCGCCCCCTGCTACACTTGCCTTCTCTTGGAATCCACTCCGCTACCCCCAAGGACCAGCGGCTATCTTACCTTCGAATAACCTGCCCTGCCAAAGCCCATTCCTTCCTCTTGATTTCGACTAGCATGTCATTAACCAACGGTTGTTCACTCACCCAGTCTTCCCGCTTTTGGTCTCTTAACGTTCCACCTATCATTTTTCTTCCTATGCCTTGCTGCGTTGTCCTTAACTTGAGCTGAACCCTGTTCGCATGTTTCTGCCCCATATATGAATAGTGGTAAGATACATCTGTTGTATAGTTGTAGAAAGTCTTCAGAACGCGGCCATTTCTTTATCTTGTCACGTTGTTGCGACCATTGTTTCATTGAACTCATAGAGGATTGATTTCGTCATACCGGGTGTTTCAGTGAACACTTTCAAAAATTCGTGAAAATATTGTGTTCAATATAGCAAAAAAAAGGCGTAGGAACACACACTCTGCCCCGACAGACGCAATATGCGGCAAAACCCCTCAATTATCCAGGTAAAAAAAAACTGCTAATTAACTTTTTTATTATCCTAGATCGGTGGTTAGTCCCAATTGGGAGTTTGATGCCGTGAACAAGACGATGTCATATCAGTTTTTGAAACGAAAAAAAGACTCAATTTCTAGAACCCTGCAGCGCGAAGTAATCCGGCGCTTTTTCCTGCGCGCGACTGGAACTGGCGCACGAGGAGCGCCGGAAGTATGACGTAAGCGAAGCGTCCGCCGGTGACGCTGCGTCCAATTCGCGCCCAATGCAGCGCCCAGTTCGAAACGCGTGTGCTAACTTTCCTTGCTAGAGAACCTCGGCGCTCAGCTTAGACCGTGGCCGGCGTTATGAACTGATTCGGGGTAAGAAAAATTATTGTCATAGTGTGCTAAGCAGCCGTGGCTTTTGGGAACACTGATAAGCACACCTGGCGCTCTGCCAGTCTGGTTAACTCCGGGAAAAGCTTTTTGTGTGTTTTTTGTTATTTTTGTCACTAGCTTTGTGAAAGGAGTAAAGGTACTCTTCTCTGAAAGTGTGCAGATTACTGTTTAACGTTAAACAGTGCCAGTATATCCACATGCTGGTTTTGGTTCAGTTTATGGGGGTGTAACGTCCTAAAGCAACTCAGGCTATGAGCGACGCCGTAGTGAAGGGCACCGGAAATTTCGACCACATGGGGTTCTTTGACGCGCACTGACATCGCACAGCACACGGGCCTCTAGAATTTCGCCTCCATAGAAATTCGACTTCCGCGGCCGGGATCCAACCCGCGTATTTCGGGCCAGCAGCCGAGCGCCATGACCACTGAGCCACCGCGGCAGCTTTGTATATCGGCATGCATTGTACTATTATAATATATATATATATATATATATATATATATATATATATATATATATATATATATATATATATATTATAGCGACTCCTCAAACACACAGGATTGACATGCGACCCAAACGGCCTATAAGCAACTGAAATAAATCAATGTTAATGCTCGCAGTGTCAAAAACAAAACTGACGAGTTAGAAATTTTATTGCTAAAGCATGATCCTGATATTACTGTCTTGACTGAGACTTGGCTTCATGAATAAATAAGTGATATACTTCCTGCTTCCTATACAGTATTCCGGAAGGACAGGCGCACTCGGGGGGGGGGGGGGGGGGGGGGTAGCCGTACTGATCAAGAATAGCATATCTGCTCAGCTCTTAGAAGATATCAATGATGTTGAGTGCTTGCGCGTGAAGATAAGTGCTTGGGGACACAGCTTTATTGTTTATGCCCTTTACAGACCACCGGATGCTTCTCCAGCATATTTACAAAAGTTACTGGATGAAATGACCGAGAATCAACAGGCTAAGATTATATTGGCGGGCGACTTTAATTTGCCGAGTATCAATTGGCAGCGCCTCAGTACCAGAAAAGCGTACAACAAACACTTCAGCATTATCTTTGATATTATGTTACGCTATGATCTACAACAGGTAGTACACGAGCCCACACGAGTACAGGGTAACTGCAGTTCTATTCTCGATTTAGTATTTCTTAGCCAGGAGTTTTCGGATACTCTTGTTTGTGTAGAGGAAGGATTGCCCGATCACCACATGGTCAGCTTAACCCTGCCACTTGTACAGCTGACGGAAAACTATTCCTCACTGCTCAGTTACAAAGATTATTCTCATGCCGATGACGTGTCCATTATAGAGAATAAGGAAAACTGTTTTGTCGAATTTAACAGCGCTGATGTGTCTTTCCTTTGGAATCGGTTCAAGGCAATGTGCCACTACTGCATAAACAAATTCATACCTACAAAGAAAAAGTTCACAAGCGTACGCCTTGGATCAGACGCGATGTTATTCATATTAAACGTAAAATAAAAACGTTAAAAAAGAGACATGGGAACCCAAATAAAATAAGAGAAGCGCAGATCTCTCTTCAACAAAAGGTGTACGCACCAAAGAGTACTATTACAATACTTCACTGCCTAACTTTATCAAAAATGACCCTGAGAAATTTTGGAAGCATATGAAAGAAAAAAAGAAGCCAATTTCACAAATAATGATTGATGGCACCCCGATAACTAAGGATGAAAACATAGCACAGCATTTTAATGGGTATTTTCAAAGCGTCTTTTCAGTATCAAATGTTTGCGTGACGAATATTCTAGAAAAACCGGTATATGATGTCGATTTTATTTCTTATGCTGGAATTGTCAATATGCTAGTAAACCTGAAAGCAAAAACGTCTTGTGGCCCTGACGAAATCCCAAACATCTTTCTAAAACAATACCCAGAACTTATTGCCAGATTTCTTGTAAAAAAAATTTTCTGTTTCCCTCTTGAGGGGACAGCTGCAGTATGATTGGAGGGTGGACCGCGTTGTTCACAACGCGGGCCACACTCCAGTTTTAGTTTGGCGAGGCAAAAACAAAAAACTCCCCTACTAATTTGAAATTACTCTGTTATTTTTCATTTGTTCGACCAAAGCTCGAGTATGCATGTATTTCATGAGATCCTCACACTAAGTCAAATATCAGTCACCTTGAAAGAATACAAAGAAAGGCAGTTAGGTTTATATTTAATAAATTCGCACGGCTTCACTCTCCCTCTAAAATTATGGCAGACAATTGTATACCCACTCTTAAATCACGTCGAAAGCAGTTAAGACTTGAATTCCTTTCTTTCCGTCTTAACAACAAACTTCAAATGAATAAATCACCTTATATAACGCCCGCATTAACGCGCCTCACAAGACATCATCATCCTGACTCACTCACACCCTATTATGCTCGAACTTATACGTTTAAATTTTCCTTTTTTCCTTGGACAGTATCGGACTGGAACCATGGTTTGCTGACTGCAGTGGGACTAAATATTGTATAAATGTGTACTTGTTTGTTCATGTTTTGTTCATTATTATCTGTATATATACTAATGCCCTTCTGCTTAGACCCAAGGGTCTGAAGTATGTAATGAATAAATAAATAAATAAAATAAATGAGAATGACTTCGTAGATGAAAAGATTCTAACTGAAAACATTGCTATTTTATCACTAAGGGGCTCCGTGCCGGCTGGCTCAATACGGCTGCCTTGTGCTGGATCAGACACGTCCCGTGCTGTGAGAAGGTCTAGTACTTAATAAAGAAACCTTGTCCGCAGATGTTTAGCACTTTGTAGATGTATAACAAACAGGATGGAATGAAATTTGTTTCTTTAATGTATTTAGTTGGTTGCAGCCCCGCTTGGACACTCTAGTAATGAACTTGTATATGGGATGAAAAGAAGCCGTTTTCCCTTCACGTGTTCAAAATGCTTGCCATTCATTGCGATGCTCAGTAGAATGCTGCTTTAGATGGAGTTCACAGCAGGAATGAGCATCTCTCGGGGAATCTTCTCAATTCATATCTTGATACGCCCCTTCTGGTCTTCGAGGTTCGCTGGCTCCGTGTTGAAAACTTCGTTCTTAACCTATCCCCAGAGGGAGGTATCCCGTGGTTACAAATCGGGCGATCTTGGAGGCCACGGTGTTGTTCCGAATCGCCCAATCCATTGGTTGGGAAAGGTGCTCTCCAGGAATTGTACCGCAGAGCGACAAAAATGTGGCGGGGCTGCGTCGTGCTGAAACCACAATTTTTTTTCAGCCCGGCCAGTGGTTGCTCTGAGACAAATTCAGAGACGGCGCCTTTAAGGATACAGTCTGTGTACTTTTTCCCAGTGAGGTTTCCGTCGACGAAGTAAGGACCGACAATACGGCCGCCAAAAATGCCACGCCAAACATTTGCTGACCACTTTACTTGGTGCTTGTGCTGGCGTAGCCAATTTGGGTTCTTGTCGCACCAATAAGGCGCGTTGTGCAAGTTGACATTGGAGTCAATGCAAAATTGGGTCTCGTCTGCCCAAATCATTTTGTGCAGGAATTCCGGGTCTTCATCACATTTAACCAGGAGCCAGTTGCAAAAACTGAGCCGTTTCTGAAAGTCATTGTGTGCCGAAGACACACGTTATAGGGGTGGTAGCTGTGTCTTGATTGTGACCTTCAAACTGATGCCGCGCTGGCTCCGTACGCTTGCCTCTGGTCTGACAGAAACGTACGTGAGGACATCAATGCCAAAGTCGTCAGTTGCGCTCCCTGGTCTCTTCCTTTTCCGAACATGAACTAATCGTAGAGCGTAGCGTTTATGCGTGTGACTGACGCGACTCTTAGCTTCAATGGCAGCTTAACTCAAAAGGGAGTGAATGATTTTACACTTTCAACGGCCACTTTCATCATGCGCTTGAAACACGCGGCAATTGTAAAAATCTTCCCAACGAAGGGGCTCCGTTAAGGAAACATTTCACTTCTTTTCCATACGTAAATGGACCCGCAGAAAGTCAGTAAGGATAACATACCCCGGACAGGTACTTAAGCCTCTGGTATTCCGACTTCACTCAGGTTCCGTTAATGGGACACTGCTCCAATTTGAATCATACTTTTTTATTCCACTTGGAAGCTGCCGAAGTAGGCGGCCAAATTGTAAGTCTATACCCCCTGGTCGCTTTACTTTTCACAAATGCTCTTTCTTTCAGTTCAATCTTATAGGTGTATAAAAATCTTTGCTTTGTCAATACTGCATGGTTTAGGAAGTTCAAGGAGGGGGCACCTATATTAGGTAGGACACCAGGTGTTTCAGCTTCATAACCCGGGTTTCGGGTAGCTGCCGGCGCCGTTAGTGCGCTGACAATCAATTGACAAGCCCGTGCACGCAGCAGCCCCCCCCCCCCCCTACCTTCGTCGTCATTGCATGGCACTGAAATCGGAACAGAACACCGGTAAAAAACAACGAAAGCATCTGACAATAGCATCCTGGCATTTGTCAATTAATTACTGAATATTTCCAAACAAAGATGGTAAAGGATTCCTCTCTCTGTCCACTGCCGCATTTTCGGTCGCACTACACAAATCACACAAGCTGGAGACTTCAACATTAACATATTGAAGCACAAGTAATTCGTTGTGAACGTCGCATCAGGCGACTTCACTGCGGAATTCAATCCAGCGCAGACAATATCATCACCAATCGAGAACATCGATGTGAATTTCACAACGCATAGTAGTGTTAAAATGGTTAAGCACATACGCAGGCGTGTCCCAGACCGAAATCTAGCAAATATTCAAGGTGTGTGAAACAGAAATGGCACAACGCCAATGAAAGTTGTGGCGAGGCACAGTAATACGCACGTCATTTAATAGTTAAATACAGACCCACCACCACCATTACAGTAACCGTGCCAAAACCCGTTTTATAGTGCGTAATCATTTGAACCGTCACATCCAGGACCAGCTAAGCGCTGGTCACTTGTGGAATCGTAGGACTAAGGGACCGCCATTATTTTATTTATGTCGGGTGGAGGTTGCCAGCGGGAGGCGCCTGCACGTTTAAGGGCATTACTTTTAGAGGCTCAGTGATCCTCTTATAGTATTATACATTTTTTAAAGATTTCATCTGTCTTTCCATTTTAAAATCTTATTTCTCTAAATTACCTGTTCTAATAAATCTAAAAACGCTTTTTAATTATCTTTTCTCCTCTGCAACTTGTAAGAAATGTGAAGCAATGTATATGAGTCTTCTTCGACCTTGTGTGCAACATCGAGCCGTTTCCTAACAAGCTGAAGTTAATCAACAGCACGGTTCTGCGTTACCAGGAAACTGAAATGCCGCAAGAAAACACGAGTTCACCTTTTTGTTGTGTATCTTCACTTTACTGAGTTCAATAAAAACACATATGAGAAGTTCTAAAGAAATATTATTCTCCTTTATTTATCCTTATTCATTGCTGCAACCTAGGAACGAATTAAAAACTTTACCACCGATTATTAAGGGGCTTAGAAAATTCGATATCACTGGCTCCTGCGGCCTTCTTTCGCTTGGCGACACAAGATAGAGACGACTTCACGTTCTCTGTTGTTGTAGATGTAAAATACTCCGAGGCATCTGTGCTTGACCTGCGGCTGAAAAAGCGTCATAAACCAAAATTAGCAGGACTCCTAAGCTTTGCCGTGATAGGGCCTTCTACTTTTTCTATTTTCATTCTCATTTCTCACCGATTACCAATCCACAACCGCATTACCGATCAAGGTCAACAATTACAACCACCATTTGCGATCTTACTGCTGAGCTCAGCAAATTGCTGAGCTCAGCAAATTGCTGAGCGTCAAGACAATTCTCTGCTCGCGGATCACTGATCCGAGGCTGCATAGCCATTAGCATTTAAGCGGAAATCACGAAGTCCGTTTCGATCTTCACGTCCTAAGTTTGAAGCGCACAGCGGGAAAAAGAATACTGCATATCTTGAACCCAATTTTTCGAGAACTAAATGCGTTTTTACTGCAGAAGGAACGTCATCGCAGCCAGCACGAGCCATATAATCGATTTTTACTGAAAAAAATAAAAGTTCTCGCTGAGCTACGCTCCAGCTTGTTTTGTTTTTAAATCAGCGATAGCTGCCGCTCCCGTCGGTTAAGCTCATTATCAACCATCGTTCGGCGTCGGCTGTCAGTTCTATTCCCCCGGCGGTCAATTTCGCGTTCGGCATATTTCACATTTGATTCTCTCTGCCGTAGCGTTTGTCCTCCCGAATACAAGCCTGAACATCTTCCTGTCGTTGTTGCGCTTCAATATTGTAGTGAATCTATATTACAGCAACCGTAAAACTGCTCTACACGTACACTGCGCGCAGCTATATTATAGTATAATACTGCGTTATCTTTTGGGCACAACAACAAAGCTACGACGATACCGCCATTCGTTCCGCCACAACGCAAGCGCGACTGGAATCCTGTCAGTCAAGCCTCAGTCGCAGTTAACATTTGGAAGACGCTGTTAAGAACGGCGACAGCAAGTCTAGCAATCAGCAACGACTACAGCAAGTCTCGCCTGTTGGCATCTGTTTCTACTGGGTAGCTTCGAGCAACTCGATGGCGATCACCCCCAGGCCTGCCGTCAAGGACCACACGGAGAGGACCCAGGTGTCAGCTGGTTCCAATTTAGCAAGCGTTGCCCGGTCGGAGTATAGGACCCGAAAGGGCGGAGGCAGGAAGGACGAGGAAGAGGACGTTGTCTTCCCCAATCGCCGTGAAAAGGCCTCCTTCCCGGTGGCTCGTCGGCGTTGGGAGCACAGCGACAAGCTGGCGGTCATCGTCCCCAACAATCTCAAGCATCTCTGAGGACAAAGGGCTACTTTCGGCCTCTCTTCCCAGCCTTGCGCGTCGGTGTCATCTAATGAAGAACAGGTGTCGGCTGGCCAGATGACATCACCTACCACAGTCGACGTGACCCCGACGGCATCCTCCTCTCTCTCGGGCTCAGCATGTGACCGGGCGTGTCCATATGTGCGGTAGTGCGAGTTTGTGCGCGTGAGAGTTTCAGGCCACTCCTACACCGGACAGAGCGTCTAAACCTGGCAAATTCGGGAAAAGTCCCAGTTTTGACCTTGACGCTTGTAAATATGTATATAAATCCGATCTTCCTTCTCCACTAATGAACCCCTTCACTCAGCGGCACTCCTGTCCTGGTCGGAGCGGGCGTCGTCTTGACCGTGGTTTCGTCGAGCAGCGACCCCGATCCCATCTTAACAACGCTTACAGACCTTCGAATCCTCCATTTCCACCAGTTCATGTGTGCACTTATAAATTAGACGCACCATTCGCAGAAATGTGGTCATGGCCGAGTAGTATGAGGCGCCAGCCAAACAAGTTGCTGGCTGAGGGCTGACGTGGCTTCATATCCTGCTCAGAACGCACTGCAAGTTTCGTCTCTGGTACATGAAAGCACGTGGTGCGCCTTAGGGCCCTCAAAGCATGTGGCACGAAAAACATTGAAGTGCTGCTTGCAGAGCATGAGCGTCATCTATAGTGGAAGTACGCCCTCACTCACTTGCTCTTTTAATCTATTCGAAATTTCTTTTCTCGTTGCACTGCGCCAAGAATGCTGTGATGACTGCCAGCTAGTAAACGCTGTTTGTCCCCTGATCGCTATACGTGGCTTATTTTTACATTTAACGACCGGTGTGCTCAGCAGTGAAAGGGACACAGCTTTCACTGTGAAGCAAAAAAGCTAACTCAATGCTGCGTATCGATGGGCACACTGCGGAGAGGAGAAGAATGCCAATGTATAATGCGCATCTCACTGAAACAATGTGCGGCGATTGCAAGGTGCCGCATTGCAATTTGTGCACGCGGTCGGCACCACGCAGATGAGCATTCCGTACAGCGCGGGTCAACCTTCTGTATCACGCTTGCATTTGATGCCGCGTTGTTGCCGGCGTCCGAAGAGGTGTTTCTCCTCCGCCTCCGAACGCTGAAGGCCCTGCAGAAGCGGATTTCAATCTCCTCTCACACATCTCTTAACCCTCCTACTTTCTGCACGTGGCAGCGATTGTGGCTCAGCTTGAGCCAGTGGGTAGGGGCCGAGCACTTTAATTTTCATTCTTCCTTTAGTCGCAACAACATTCACCTGGGGGCTTCGGAGGTAGCTTCTTGGCCCTACGGCGCTGGTCTCTAGGAGCTCTCACAAATGTGGCGAGGGGTCCTTGTCGCCGGGTCTCTCTGTTTCTAAACCGTCTTCGCTGTTTCAGAACGATAACGCGGTTGTTGCGACGCGCGTCTTGTCTTTCAATCATTCCTCTAATATCTCTTTTGATTCTCCTAATGTCTGCACATGGTACCGATTGTGGAGGTGAAGGAGGAGGAGGAAATCTATGCGATCAAAGGGCTTTTAAGTCACATAAGCCCTTGGGCCCCCGCACGACCCCACTGCACTCAGACGTTCATGTGTCCATGATGGTCCTTGGCGTCGGCGGCCCGGCCTGTCACGATCTTCTGCGTGTCCGGGTCCACGGAGCGCCACTGGGCCTCCCATTCCTCCCAGCTGGTCAGGTTCTCGAGTCTCCTCTAGGGAGGATCCGCCGGGCATTGGAAGAGGATGTAGGCGTTGATGGGTGCAGAGAGAGCTGGTGGAGATGTAGACTCCCGGGCGGATCCGGGAGAGGATACAGGGGGATGGGAGGGTACGGGTCTGAAGGCGTCTCCAGAGGAGCTGGAGGTGGTTATCAAGAGAGAGGTGGGGCTCACTGGCTCTCTGCTCTGTAGGCTTGCCGTCATCTGGCTGAAGGTGTGCACGCGCTCTCGGGAAGAGCCTGGCTCGGAGACCTCCGCCGCCCGGTTTATAAGACCTCGGGCGTGGTCATTGTGGCCTTATTGCCTAGATTACCGGAGTGCGCAAGCACACAGATTAAATCCACATGGCGGGGCAAGTACTCTGGGAGGTAGTTGTTAATACAAAACGTTGTAGCAATACGTTTTAGGGTGTGGTCTACAACCGCTGCTTCTGCTTCAAAACCCGTGCAGGCCGCGTCCACCCATACGGTGAAGGGTTCCGACCCGTAGTATTTGTGATGTGCCACGCACGGGCCGTGCTCGGGCCTGGTGGTGGGTTTGGTGAACGTCTCCGGGAAGAGGTTTGACTGGGAGCACCCGGGCTCGAACCCGACCGTGGCGGTCACGTTTCGATGGAGGCGAACCTAGTATACGTAGTGAACACTGCTACGAACCACTTCTTATTCCTTTCGCATCCTGTCGGCGCCGCTTGGCGAATCGCGCTTCGCGCTCCTCTGGAGTCTCCAGCGCTGTCTTGGGCCGTTGGACTTCCATCGCACGCTCCCTGCTAGCCTTTCACCAAGCAACGACTTCGGGGTCCGTTGAGTTGATTTCCCGAAGCCTGGGTTGAAGAAGGCTTCTCTTCTTCCATGGCTTGCAACTGACGGCTGAGCGCATCGCCTCCGGTAATCATTTGACCCCGCGCGCATGCGCAGTAAGGCGCATAGGTAGTATTGGCGTCAACGCGCTGCTCGGAAGGGAGCGAGGCGGTGGAGTAGGCGGCGGTCGCGGGGGCAGCGCAGCTGTGATGTCACGTGCGAAACTCGCGCTTCCTCAGTAGGAGCAGATGGCCAATACGGGCGTAATTTACAAACGGTGAATGCCACCCTGCATGCCCGCACTGCGGTCACGCAGCCGGCCCTCATCACGCGAGCTAAAGAGGTGGCCTGCGACTGGAGGCCACCCTGGACTCGCCCCAGCCCCAACTAATCCCTTCCATTTTACGGAAATAAAGTTGTAACCACCACCCACTACGAGTTGCGAGTGTATGAGTCGAAAGATGGGGATGAGGAAAGGGTCTGTAGCTGGCATACAGATATTTAGGATGTGGCGTCCAGTGGAGAATTGGGAAAGTGGAATGTATTGCGTATCTCCTCCCACCCGAGGCGAAGATGAGAGAATGTGTGAAGGAAGCGACTGAGTACAAACGCATAGATAAGACGACAAATGCTGTGCTCCTTCATGTCATAGTGCTTTCCGGAGACCTGTCTGATGAGGTGCAAGATAGTTTCCGTCACCTGCTTGAGTTTCCGGATAGTAAAACTGTTGTGTCCGTTGTTCTGGATGTTGTTTATATCGGCGCCAGCGGGTCTCATCATAAGCAACAGAGACAGCAACTCAATCCCCAATGGTCGTGACTAATTTTGGAGAACTAATGCGGCTTCGGTCCCGGTAAAGGACGATCAGCGTGGGAATACGGCGGCGGACTGGCGGTCGTCCGATACCTTCGCCTGCTTCTCTAATGGCACAACCATATTGGATTATCTCCCGACGGGGCGCTCCGGCTTGCGCCTCGGCTTCTTCAAAGGAAGAATAGGGTTCGCCGATCGTGGGAGAGTTGGCGGACCAGATGACGTCACCTACCTGCCCGGCGAGGCCCCAACCGCAACCCTGTCTCTCTCGGGCTCGACTTATGCCAGAGGCGTGTCCATGTGTGTGGAGGTGTCCGTTAGTGTGCGCGAGGATGCAAGTTTGAGGCCACTCCCACCTTGGCGAGGGAACGACTAACTCGATAAAACTGGACGGCGAGTGCATTGAATCATGCTCCATTTTGGATCCTCCTTTTGCATCCTAAATTATGATCTTACCTTAAGATACTCTCTTCAGAGAGTACATTTTTGGTCTCTGACTATGTAAATAATGTAATTAAAACCCACTCGTAACCTTCCTCCCATCATCCAGCTCCTTTAACTCATCGGCAGTCCTGTCCTGGTGGTGGTGGTGGTGGTCGGAGCAAGCGTCGTTCCTGACCCGTGGTTCCATCGAGAGCGACGCCGTGCCCCCCCCCCCCCCCTCCACACACAACAATATGAAGACACAGGACCCGGAGTGTATCCACTTCCGGGAGGCGTCGTCCGTCCAAGGCAACGGTAATGGAAGCGGTGGGTAAAGAGCAGGGTGTTGGGTGTATGAGGAGGAGTTCGGACTTCTCTGGTGAGCAGGAAAGTCCGATGTTTCTCGCTTGTTGTTGTGTAAAGTCATCAGCAGTTTGTAGGGTTTCCTCTATGGTCCCATCGAAGCCGTGGATGGTCCACAGCGTGATGCCGTACGAATATGGGGTGTGTCGAAGGTGGAACCGCGTGGAGGCCTTTGTCATGTGGTATGAGTGTGTAATTGAATAGAAAAGGGTGGCAGGACAGAGCCCTGCAAGGTGCTAACCTTAATAAGGGTGTATGATGACGGCGCGTGAGGGCCCATGTGGACTTCGACTTTGCGTCCGGAGAGGAAGGCCTGAATATAGGCGCGCATTCGTGCGCCTATATTGAAGGGAGGGGGAAGGGGGAGCCTTCATAATCGCTTGGTGTTCAATGGCTCAGCTTTAGCCAGTGGGTAGGCCCGTGCACTTTCCATTTCTTTCTTCAGTCGCAACAACCACATTGTCACCGGGTGCCGTTCTTAAATCCGATGTCGTTGCTTCGGCGGACACTGTCGCAAGTCCCTTTCAACCCCCTCTTCGCACGTGGCAGCGATTCTGGGTCAGCGCGACCCAGTGCACAGTGCGCAGTATGCAGCGTGCCATTTCCTTTCACAATCTCCTCTTTCAATCTTTCCTCACAAGTCTCTTTCAACTCTCCTCGGTTTGTACGTGTGGTGGTGGTGAAAACATTATGTAATGATATATATGGAGGGGTGTTCGGGTCGTGCCCTGAAGGGTTACGCCCTTATTAAAACCACTAGGTGAAACCCCTAGTCAGGCACCCCGCTGGCGGTTGCCGCAGCCCGGGCGCGCTGCGTTAAGGCACTTTGGGTTTCGAGGGCGCAGCAGTCGGACAGGGTCGCCTCCAAGTCCTCATGGGGAGTTTCGGATAGGGGGTAGGAGTAGGGATGGGTTCTGCTTGCAGGCTGGCAGTGATTGTGGCTGAGCTCGAGCCAATGGGCAGGACCGTGTACTTTCCAACGCATTCGGTGGGGGCGGAGCATGTCTTTTTTCAGCCTTTCCTCTCAAGTCTCAACTCTCCTCTGTCGGCACTTGACAGAGATTCTCGCTCAGCTCTAGCCAGTGAGCACGCCCGTGCTATTTCCTTCCCATTCTTCCTTCAGACACAACAACAACGAGTCTCATTTCAATTTTTCGTCTAAAGTCTTTCAACTTTCTTCCGTCTGCACGTGGCAGAGATTGTCGTGGTGGTGGAAAGCTTTATTATTGGCGAACCCCTTATATTTCACAATTTCAGAGGTGGGCTGGCTCCTGGTCGTGGGTGGTGGCCGGCCGCCCGAATACCCGCTGGCCGATAAGAAATTAAATAAGAATAGAGAAAACATCTCGAGGGGCTTACAAACGAGGAAATATGCGAACCCGGCTAGCCTTACCCAGTGATACCCGGGACAATTCTCAGATAGATGCCGGCTGTGACAGGGTAGGGCAGATTTCATACACATTATGTGCACCTGTCGTGGCATATGCGACACGCACACGGGAACTAAGGCAGGTGAACTTTGGGAGACTAATGCGCAGCTCAGACTCTGAGATTCAACTTAAAACTATCCGACTATCTGAACACGCCGCCTGAGTCCATGGATTCCAGGTGGTCGTCTAGGCGGTTGGGCTCAAGCTCATCCTATGTCCGTAGGAAAATAAAGTTATATACTACTACTACTGGCGGCTTTGGAATGGCTGAGTATAAGAGTGGCAGTGGAAGACGATATCGATAGCGCGATGACTACTTATTCGGCTTCTATTGAGGTGTTTGCCCTGAGTCGCCCAGCTCTAGCCAGTGCGCAGGCCAGTGCAGTTTTCTTCCCATTCTTCTTTCAAACACACCAACAACGCGTATCCTTCTTCAATCTTTTGTCTCAAGTCTCTTTCTACTGTCCTCCATCTGCACGTGGCCGCGAATGGGGCTCAGCTCGAGCCAGTGCGCAGGCCCGTGCAATTTCCTTTGCATTCTTCCTTCAATCATAAGAGCAACAACAAGGCAACAAGTTAATACTGGTTTTGTTTGGTAAACTAATTGATCGTCAATCAAGCATCAGGCAGGTGCCGGGTCTGTGCTAAAAAGCAAGCCTAATTTCTCTTATTTTCAGAAGTCCTGATTTCAATTACGGAGCAGATGACGAGCTCGCGCTGAAGTCACCTCGCTTTGTGTTGACTCCTCTATCGGCCGAATAGTCCTCCGATCTTTTCAGATGCTCAGCCGCTTAGGTTCACACTGGCCAGAAAATTGAATACGATTATAGCAGCCACGAGCATTAAACACCGATAGGGCAAATGATGTAGGAGTACATTGCCTCGTCGAGTCCATGTTGCAGCTGTTCAGTGTCGCTTGGGTTTGCAAACCCCAGGTGCCGACCAGGAAATGGGAAACATGCATCGAGTACATTTTTAACTGCGACCCAAGCGGGTGCCGAGGTGGTGCTTTTGGGTCTGCTACATCAGCCAATATATCTCTGTACTTCGTAAAGTCTTCTCTGCTGGTGGATCAGTGGCTTTCGCGTTCGGCTACTGATTATAAGGTCGCAGGCTCTCAATTCCTGCGTCAGAGGCCACACTTCGATGTGCAGAAACATGCACAAGAACGCCCATGTTCTGTACAATGTGAACACACATCAAAGAACCCCGGGTGAACAAAATTAATCTGAAGCCGTTCACTCTGGCGTCTGTCATATCCCGTAGATCCCGTTGGTACGCTAAACCCAACAATTTTCAATATTTATTTTCAAAATGTAAATTTTGAAGCATGGAGAGGGAAATTCAATTATTGACTAAGTCGTGTATTACCAGAACAGTTAATATTCATTAATGTCGGAAATGACGTTGCTGTGCATGTGGAAAAAGCCCAAACTGTCGAGAGCATACATGGAAAACGTTTTATGGCGTCTCGAGGCTTAACGCGCAGTATCCGCAAGTACTGTAATTTCGCGCAATTTTCCGTAAAGCGCTGCGTTTCGCAAAGCGTCGCCCCACCTCGTGCAATCAGCAGCCATAATCTATTTCAGTGACAGCAGAGATGCGATGTCCCAAAAATTTTTCTGTATATTCAGACTGCACTAGAATATACGTGATAACTGCATTAAGAAAAACATAGTGCCGCTATGCATGCAGCTGTTGCAGTGTTGCTGCTCCACGTAAGCATTGCAATATGCAGAGCACACAAATATGTGGAAATCTTAGCCACAAGATGTTTCATTGGTGCACTGTCTGTAACATTGCGGCCGAAGTTCAATACTTGATACACGCGAAAAGTTTAGTGCGAGCACCGCGTTATGTTATCAGCGGTTAGTAGCGTTTACTTACTTCTGAGCTCTTTGGAGTACATTTATTTCTTTCGTATGCCACGGTCCTCTGGCAAGTCGATTGGATTGTGCTGAATCTGATTGCATAGTTTCCTCCGTCAGCGTTCTGCGCATCATGACAAAAGTAGTACATGTGGCAGAACATAGTGATTTCCGCCAAAAAATTTAGCATCGATGCGTGAATGGCATTTTCTATTCTCATCTAGCACGATAGATAAAATAAATACATTTCATTTAAACAGACGGTACGCAGCGCTGCAAAGGTATACACAGCAACAAAAATATGTTTTACAAAACGTTTAATACAGGCCAAATGTTTCAACCCTGACCTGCGAGATGAAATGAGATTTTTTTTTCTGTCGTGATAAATTGTGCGCTTTTTACTGCAGCGGTTTTATCCCGCAAATCTCTGCAGTAGAGACCACGAGGTGGTTAGACGCACCCAGCGAGACGGCAAAATCTAAGGCTACTACAACAGCACAGTAGTGAGCAGCCCTATCTAGAGCACGCTGCGGAGCAAGTCAGCGTCATCTAACGTTAGGCTCTTGGTTTGAGTTATGCGTCCCGTGTGCATGCGTGGCAAAAACAGAGGGATGCCTGCTCATCGCTTCCTTGTCCAGCCCCCACATTTAGAGTTACTTTCGTGCCGCCAGGGACGCGCTGCCTGCATTTGTGACGCTGTGACGGCGGCCAGGGCGTCGCCATGCAGCCGTGTTCCATGAGTGCAACGAGACGGCCAGGCAAGCCAGCGCTAGTGATAGCGGATGATCGTGTATTGCTGCATCTAAGTTCCTAGATCTGCACGGATGCCAAATGCGGTGTCCCTTGAAGCTGATAATACAGTGCAGACACGCAATCAAAAAATACGCGTGCAACGCATGGTGCGTGGTGGTAGCGCGCGAACCTTTTACTGACAAAACGGAAACGGAGAACAAACAACCAACTAAGCCCCATTCTCGCACTCTTAGCCTGGTGCGTGTTTGAAACGCGCTATCATCCGCTCTCACTTGCTTTTGAAACGCGCGATCACCCGATATCACTTGCACTTGCTTGCCTATGCGCCTTGAGATTCGTGCGAAACGCGTTAGTTTTCCGGCCGCTGCTACATAATATTCAGCGCTGCCCTGGCGGCGTGAAGCGCAAGCAATGAGAGGAAATGAGGCCGAGAATCCACGAGCAGGCACTGCTTTATTTTGGCCGCGCATGCGCACGAGACGCGTCACTTAAACCCAGAGGCTAACGTTAGATGACGCTGACTTGCTCCGCAGGGCACCGTCGACGCGCTCTAGACAGGGCTGCTCACCACTGTACTGCCATCTCGGCTTAGTTGGGCCCTACGGCGATACCAGCAATAAACCACAATAGCTGAAGGGCTCTCAGCAACGAGACTTCTACGAAGATTTTTTGCTAATAATGTTAGCTTGTAGATTCATTCATCTAAATTCGGTAAGGTTGCTTTGGGTACCAGGTCACATGGGCTTTCACTTAAATGAGGTTGCAGATTCCTTACCAAGGGCCTCTCTCTGCGGCCCAAACAATGCTGTCCGAGCCGCCACGGTGGCTGAGTGGTTATGGCGCTCGGCTGCTAGCCCGAAAGACGTGGGTTCGATCCCGGCCGCGGTGGTCGAATTTCGATTGAGGCGAAATTCTAGAGGCCCGTGTACTGTGCGATGTCAGTGCACGTTAAAGAACACCAGGGGGTCGAAATTTCCGGAGCCCTTCACTACGGCGGCCGTCAAACCCTTAGTCGCTTTGGGACGTTAAACCCTATAAACCAAACCGAATGTGCAAAATTTATATCTTTAAACAGTCTTTACTTTTAGTCATGAAACTTCCAAAATAAAATGCGTTTATTTCCTGTCACTTTCTTTTTCTCCACAATTTTTTACCTATACCAACAAAATCAACAAGGACATATGCTGCTGTCATTGATCACGCCTTATCAAATATAAGTGCCAAAAAATCATCGGGCCATCAATGCGATAGATGCAAAGGGGAATGCGCTAGCAAGACGACTCCGATTGGTTCTTTGCGCGGACACGTACACTAGCGTGTACACTTGGTTTTTTTGGCGCGATCTGTGCGCAGCTGCACCAACAATGGCCACAGCGCGAGAGGCTGGCAGTTTAAAATGCGGGAAAATACTACTTTTCATGGTTGCCACTATTTTAAATCATTTGGGATTTTGTCCAATTTGCTGAGGTGGATCTCAAATGGGATCCCGTGTTTGATCAAGTGCAACGAAGCGTAAGCTTGAAACTGGACACTCGTACGACGATAACATTATGATTGTCATTAACATTACTATTTAATGAAAATATTTTAATTCGACCTAAAATTTCAGGTCGGTCTCCTTATTAAGGGGATTCCGTCAGATCTCACAGCCGCTCTTGCCATTTCGGTCAGCTCCTGGTTAACTTTCTGTTCGACGCTGGACAGCATTTCTTCCCACCGCTCAGTCGACGGTTCTTTTATTCTTTCTATTAGTACAGCAGCGGTGTCCAAGTGGTTTGAGCATCCGCCTCGCATGCGGGAGGTGCGGGGTTCGAACCCCAGTGCCGCCTGGTACCCACCGGTGTTACAATGGGTGCAAGCTCTCCCCTGCCTGGTGCTGGCATTCTTAGGGTGAAATGCTTGTAAAATGGGTCATTGACCCCCTCCAGTATAAGAAACAACCTTGTTCCATGGCGCTCTTTAGCCGCAGATGTCCTTACGCTATAAATATCATCATCATCATTCTTTATATTAGTGTGTAGTTTTGGCAGGTCCATACCATATGGAATAGGTCCGCCTCTCCAAGTTTCCAAGTCACCTCACGTCATCCCCAAGTTTCTGGACTTGGCCTATCCGCTTACATGTCTATTGCAGAAAGACATTCCTTTCAAGTGGGCTCCCGAATGCGACTCTGCGTTCTTCCAGACACACGGTCCATACTCACGATCCATAGTGCGACATTTCTGCCCGAAATCGCCCACTGAATTCCACAGCGACGCCAGCGGAATCGGCGTGGGTGCTATGCTCATGCAACACCATGACGGCAACCAACACGTTGCCGCTTATATAAGCCGCAGCCTCAGCAAGTCTGAATGCAACTACACTATGAAAGAGCAAGAGTGCCACGCCGTTGTTTTCTGCGTACAACGATTTCATTCGTACCATGTGGACGTGTCTTTACAGTCATCGCAGACTATAATCCGCTTTGATGGCTTGTAAATCTGCACGACCCCTGATGTCGGTCGGCCCGCTGGGCAGTTATAGCTTCAGGAGTTTATCTTTGCAGTATCTTACAAAAGTGGCCACCAAGACGCCAACGGTCACTGCCGCTCGCAGCTGTCGCTCGCGACTACTCATTGCGGCCATGAAAACTTCCTGGACTATGTCGCCGCCGTTTCCCGACAGTTTCCGGATCTCGAGGAACAACAACTCAAGGATCAGCACTTGGCACCGCTTCTCGAAGAAGCCCGTGACCCGACATTTTCGGGCCCTTTCTGCATTCGCGACGTTTTACTCTACAGAGCGAATTACTCGTCTGCAGGTGTGCGCTTTCTGCTCGTCCTTCCGGCTAGTCTATATTCCTTTGTTCAACGCGCAACGAACGATGTAACCATGGTAGGGCACTTGGGATTTTCAAGGATCCTTACCCGAGCTAAGGAACGTTTTTACTGGCCAAAAATGCGTCGCAGCACTTAGCGTGACTTGACGTCTTGTGTGCAATGTCAGCGGTTCAAACTTCCAACAACTTCTGCGCCGGGATGCTTGCATCCGGTGATGTCTACAAGCACACCACATGAGCAAGCTGGTCTTGATTTCCTAAGCCCTTTTCTGCTTATCTGAAGGTAACCGTTCGGTCATCGTATGCGTAGATCGCCACACACATTTCTGTGACACTGCTGCCATATCTTTCTCCACCACTGCCGATGTTTGTGACCTCCTCGCGTCGTCATCAGTGACCGTAGCCGCCAGTTTACGGCAGGTGTTGTTTAATATCCTCTGCGCCTTTGTTCTTGCAATTTCCGTCACTCAACGCCGTACCACCGCCAGGCAAGGGGCCTTGTTGAACGTACAAACCGGACACTCACGAACATGCTTGCAACGTACGTCGACTCCCGTCATAAGAACTGGGTGGCGTACTTCCCTTCATTGCATTCGCCTATAACACATCGAGGCACGAAACAACTGCTTATGGCCCGTTTTTCCATATTTATGCCCGTCCGCGTCAAAGTTCTCTCAACACTATCTTACCTTTCTCTCTCGACACCGCGCCTTCTATTTCAAACATCATCTAGCGCTCTCAAGAGGCCCGTAGGTTTGCCCGGCTACGCACTCTAGTTTCACAGGACCACTCTAAGCAGCTCTACTACCATCGGCGCAAGGACGTCTGCTGCCTGCCCGGCATCTTTGTATAGCTACGGACGCCTATCCGTAATCGTGGTTTGCCAAGAAGTGAATGCTCCAGTATACAAGCCCGTTTATTGTGCTCGATCTTATCAATCACCTGAAATACGTGTTATCCCGCCAATCTTCACAAGGTTGCCGCTTTAGGACAACGCAAGTTGTACATGTCCCACGGATGAAGCTCTGTCAGTCTCGGGACTTTGACTGACTAGCCCATGGAGCTTCGTCTTCGAAGGGGCAGTGTCATGCACTACCTACGGGGGCAAAAGAAACTACGGATAAGTGGGCTCATGGAAGGAGAAGCTCCACATTTTCGTGCTAACGCACAAGGCTCATGTCGACCAACTTCTGCAAATAGAACCTGTAACAATACTCTCTTTCCTACGCTAAGTTCATGGTCACACCCATCGTCCATCTCCGCCGTGGCGGTCTAATTTTGGTGGAGGCGAAATTCTAGAGGCCCATGTTCTGTGCGATGTCAATGCACGCTAAAGAACCCCAGGTGGTCGAAATTTCCGGAGCCCTTCACTACGACATCCTTCATAGCCTGAGTCGCTTTGGGGCGTTAAACCTCCATAGACCATAAACCGCACGCTTATTTCGCTGTGAGGGCGCGCCGTGAGGTCCTTGCTATTCGCTTCTTGTACGCTTTAGACATGGCCGCTTCGTCCTGGAGGCGCTCTCGTTAGCCTAAAACAGTCGAAAGAACCCTTAATGGCCTTAAAAACGTTAATAATTGACCACCAAAACATCATACAGTGCCTTGCTTAACTGCCCGGCTGCCACCCCAATTTAGTCAGCGTCGGCGTTGGTGGTGCAGAACGCTGCAAGCCAGTAGCGCCGCCTGGCCATTGCAGGTTGCTAATAAACAAATACGAAGTCAATCCAGTTAAAGACAGGGCAAAACCAATACTCACGATACCACAGGACTTACCTGGTGTTTGACATCGATGATCTTGTACACCGCTTCATAATAGTTGCCCCCTTTTAGGTGTTCTTTAATGGCCATTTCCGTGAGTGAATAGTACAGATCCACATCAGTGTATTCAGGAAACCAATATCCCACGTTGCACTCATCAGTGGCGCTGGAGCACGGAAACGCAGCGACGAATGCCAAAAAAACAATGGCATTCAACATAGGTGCCATAGTATTTCCTTGAGCAGTCCTAAACACTGTTGGAAAACATTGTAATTATCAGGACGTTTCATAGAGACTGCAGGTTTTATTTTCATCCTTTTCGTTTTAATTTTTATTTTCATTTTATCGAAGTGCCGCGGCAGGTCTGATTTCTGGTACTGAAGTGCGTCACGGCTCTCTTTACATCTGCACTAATAACTAGAGAGGATCTCCCCTCTCGACCGTGAGTTTTGGAACTGCATACCAGCTCTCATTCTCAACGGCAATTTATTTACCTTGTATACACAGTAAACAAGAATCAACCCAAATGTGGGTTTAAATGGTTGGCGCCACCCTTTATGCTACATATGCTGAAACACTCCAAGAATACGGAGTACAAATGTGCTAAATGACTAATTTTACTCCCTGCACTAAATAATGAAGTATAAAAGAGGATTATCCTCCTTATTACTCCCATTTTTATATGGTGTTTCTTGGTCTCAATGCGCCCCAAGTCCCCAATGGAGTAAAAAAACATCATATTGCGCCATCCGCCCAGCCACCTAGAGTCTCTTCTGCTTTTGGTCAGTCGTCTGATAATGACGGTGAGTGACGACCCCATAGTCACCACCGTCGCTGGATCTCTGCTCGCTTCTGCGCCTTCACGGGCGACTGCCGCGGTACAAGATATTCGGCTTGTCGCCGCTTTTCATTACAATAAGTTGCATAATTTAACTCTTCCTGAGAATCTTAGAGTGCTCCAACCATGCCTGACCCTCCTTTGTTAGTGTCGCCACTCCGTTAGAGCCTCCGCTTAGGCCTAATTCTCACGGATTTTTTCACTGTGGTTCTCGCGGTGTGTTGCAGGAGGTTATGATGCGTTGCATGAACATGGCACTGTGACAGAACTTAGTTTCAACGCTGAGCTCTTTATTGAGCAGATGAGGCTACATCTTTCCTCAGTAATATTGAAAAGCCAAGCCTTAAAGAAGTGAATATAAGAGCAATCACAGTCATCCCAAACAACCTTCAGTGGGGTTTTCATTTTCAACTTATCCTGCTCTGGTTTTACTCAAATATAGTGCGGTGCACACAGTAAAAACTACCCCGCGACTCTTTTCATGTTTGAACTGTTCATTCTAATGTTACATGCCTTTATCTCCGAACATAGCCAACCAAACGAGCTCGTACAGCAAAAGCAGACGAGAAGCAGACGACTCCTGCCACATCCGTCTACGCCGCCGCTGGGCTTGCAGACGGCGGAAAAAACGTGCGAAGCGGATTCACATTAGGGCAGATCAGTTTCACAAGTTGAACTGCCGGCGGCTCCTGCAGCTAATGCCCTATCTGTTTTCCTAAAGTGCGTATTATGCCTGCCTGGCGTGCACGATCAACCAGACAGCGACAAAAACTAGACATTTGAGCTGGAGACAAGCACACTTGTTGCCTTCCGCATGATTGATGTCGGAAAACACTAGCAGAGGTTCAGCGCTTGTTAAACCTAGTGATACGAGCAAAAGCTCTGTTAATCTCGGTTTGGCGCTGGAGTCGGCCCGCCACGCGCCCCAGTCATGGCAACAGTGAGCGACCGAGCGCCAGTGAAGCAGCTGTTATACCCGGGCTAGTCACGTGTTACGGCAGCGACGAGGCTTCGAGCCACCAACGAAGCTTGGAGTGAGAGCATCTGCGGCGCCTCACCCCGGCGAGTCACGTGGTATGACATCACTTGCCGCACCTCCGCTCCGCCGGCTCAAAGTCAAATGCGCACAAAACTTAACCTTGGGAGAAGCAATGCTAAGAGTAGAGCTTTCGCTCTAAAAGCTTAAGTCGCATGCGATTACCTCCATGCGCTATACCCTGCCGTGTCGGATACTTAGTGGGTGGCCACAGCATAGCGCAAAGTCCATTCAACACCATTGCGGTATTTAATGCACTTTATTATGCATTACAGAATAATCAGGCACATTTAAATGACAACTGAACTTAGTTCGACTATTGTTGCACTGGATTGAAAAGCACTGTTTTGGCCGGCAAGGTTCTTCCATCGCCCTGTGGTTGCACTATAGCACCGATTGAGGACTCGCTCGCCTTGCTTTTGCGTTATGCCTCAACGCCTGTGTTGAGTATCACAAGTCAAACTTCGTCTCGATATTTAAAAAACACTTAATTCAATCGCATTAACGTTGCCTACCTACTAAATCTGCATGTAAAATGTGTTTGTTTTGTTAGCGTAGTCAAAGGTAGCGTGTAAAATATAGCTTAGGTTTAAGTTAAATTCAACTTTAAGATTGGCAGTTGCACAGTTTGCCTTTTAGGACGCGTCGTGCACCTGCAAGGCAAGAAAAGGAAGCTACACCGAACACATATCAGCTCTTGCGCTCTTTGTAAATTCTGCATAGAAAGATTTTTGCACAAGTACTTTGAGAAGCTGGGGCCAGCCTTCTATGAGGAGCCTTGGTCTTTGTAAGAATAACGCTTCCCTGCGTAGTTTTCTGGGCCGAGCAGTGGAGCAGATTGTTTCGTTTCGTCCAGGCGCTCTACCTGTTCAGGCAGCGGCAGTCGCTGCCTTGGTCCCGTTCGCAGGGGCATCCAGGAAACTTATGGACATGCATTCCGGGGGGCTTCTACACGTGTTTGGATATCCCATAGCATATCAGTTTTTTTTTTCATGGTTGATATATTACGTTAGGAAAGAGCTCTGATTTATTACAATTAACATTCCGTCAACATGCTCGGCTTGGAGGAGAGCGGGTGTCAGAAGCCCCAAAAGCGTTTCGTGGCGCGGACGACAGGTGGCGCTACCTCCGCAGTGTTTCCCTCTTACATTATTTTGCCCGTGTGTTCTTTATGTTTCTTCTTTCTATATAACAGCCAGGGCGAAAAACTATCGCCCACCCGATACAAAGTATACAGCCACATAATCATCATCATCATCGTCATCATCATTATCGGGGTGTATAGACCGTATATACCACGGTGGAAGAATATACTGTGGTATATTCAGGCGTAACTAGATACAGACGTCTTTGTTGTGCCAGGGCTGGGGTAGAGAGCAGAAACGGAGTCATGCCGCCTACAACAGTCTGGCCATGTTCATGCTGTCGACGCTAAAAAGTCCCATACTGATAAGTTAGCTTGCTCCTCAGGCTGCATAAAATTGCTTCAAAAAAATTCGAGGGGCACTTAAGGTCCGCCTTAAGAATATGACATCATAGCTTTAATGAGTTAATGCCCATGTATGAGCAATTGGTCATTCAGAAATTTACATTCATAGGCCCGCGGGAGTCCTCACACCCCTCCTTCAGCAATCGTGCAGCGCTTCAAGCATGTGCCACTGCCTTGTGATGGCAGGCGCTGCCACAAGTGTGATTTGTGTGGTCCAAGTTGCTCTTACCGAGCAACCTCTCGCGATCAATCATTAAATTAACAGCAACCTGCCACGGTCGTCAGTTTGCTCACACTCCGGTGGACACGTTGCGATTACGCCACAGGGTCATGTGACCTAGGTGACCCACCTAGGTTGCTTCTCCGCTTTGTGGCCACCTATAGGCAACCTATGCACCCCTGTTTTTCGCTCGCAATGCCGACAACTCCGACGCCGGATTTTCTGTGCAACGGGGCCTTTAACGCTATCGCGTTAATACAGGCGGAACCACGGAAGAAGTTGTCGTTGAATTGCAGCGATTTTATTAAGCTTCGCTGATTGGTATAAATGGGGATATGTTTCTCACCTTTTTGCCTTCCTTCTCGAATAGGATGGAAGCCGTATGCCTACTTGAATAACGCTTCACACAAAACGCCCCATTTATACCAATTGAGCGGAATGTAAGCGGCGCTTAGGTCTGACCTGAACACATAGGGCACAGCTGTCACTAAGACGCGCTGTAATCAACTGCTTCATTAATTCAGGCTTTTTTTGTTCCTTGTCGCTTTTAAATACTGCGGCATGATATTCGACTGCGTTCAATGCTGGACTGGCGTTCAAGAGAAAAAAATAGCATCTTGACATTTGCAATGTGCGTCATAAGTCCTGCTACAGTTCTGCTGTGCATTTCTGTTAAACTTAGGTACTCGTCTAAGCTGTGTAGAGTTTGATAAACCGCATGAATAGGTCGGCGGCCTCATACTCTCACATTGGTGAGCGTGGTTGTTTTGCGCCGAATCACTCGTACTCCTATGTATGAGCGGGCTCGCACTCACACGCTACTAATCCACTTAATGTAAAAAAAAGACTAAAGTGACTGCTGTATACTCTCTTTAGCAGCTGTTTACTTAAACTTAGTTACATTACGAGAAAAAATGCCATGCTCACTACACCTTCAGCACAGAGTGGAACTTGACCAACGTTGGTGGAGGAGTTGGTGGACGGTTTTACTATCTTCACTTGCATAATGAACGAAAGCTAGGGTCACGTGCACCTGCATTTGTCTCAATGTGCTTCAGTCGCTCATTCCGCTTACTGCGAATAAAAGGATCTTCTCAGCAATAACAAAAAGGGTCGTGTGCCCCAGTCCACTCTCTCGAAAGGAACAGTACCATTCAAAGGAGCGACTCACTTGCGTACGGTTTGAGAAGAGTGCGGTAATTTTTGTAGCTTGGCCGAAAAGCTTCATTTTTAAATAAAAATAATCCATGCCATTCAGTGGCCTCATTCACATATATTTACGAAGACGACAAAGCTGGCAGTGGCGCGGGATGGAGCGCTCGCGCTAGGCCAGCGGCCGTTAAAATCATCTCAGTGCCATCAGTCATCTCGCCTTAATCTTCGACTGGCCGCCACTTAAGAATATGTTTCGAAAACGTGACCTTCTCCAAGGAAATACCATTCGCAAAAGCTAACAATATGTCTGTTAAAGTACATCACTTGCCCCCAGTACTGCAAAATCATCACGATTAGACGCGAAGCATCATTCTGAGTAATTATGGTTGGAAGGTTCGACGTAAGCGTAAGTGAAAATAAATCTGCCTTTTTATGCAACGAATTACGTAACCTCACGCCAGTAAAGTTCGTTAACAAAGGGCAAACTATTAACATATTCCATGAAATTACTTCGAAAAAAATAATGTTTATGGTCGGCAGCTAGTGTGTTTCTTAATCTAGACCGATCGATCGCTCTCTCGAGTTCCCTAACTATAGACAGGAGCAAGTCGCGATACATAAAATGCCACATGCACATGTAAAAGCAGAAGCGTTCGTATGTACTCTTGCTGAAGGACATCTATGAAGAAAGTGCCTTACCATCGAGCCTGACTGCCATTTTTTACGGTGCTGCCTGCCCTTGCCACACCTTTACAGTCATGTTAGTTCTGTTTATCCGTGTTTTCAACGCCGCCGCCAGGCTGGCTGCTTTGAAATAGACTTTGTATAAATACAGGTTGTCCCAGGTAAAATGAATAGATTTAAAGAATCAGAGCTTTCTGCCGTAAAACGTGACATTGCAGACGCAGACCACAACATAGAAAAGAATACACAAAAGCCGTTTCCCAAGGTGAACAAGGCTCCCGTAAGGGAGCCGAAACGTCTTTTGTGTATTCTTTTATATGTTGTGGTCGGCGTCTGCAATGTCACGTTTTATGATTCACCCCGACCAGACGAGTTTTCATCCAACTCTTGATTTCAGCTTTCTGCCGTATTGAAATCAACTGGATGTGGTTACGAGTTATGTTAATTTGAGGAACCACGTTGCCCATTCAAAAGAGACAAACACAGGAAAAAGCCAAGAAGACGGAAAGTGCGCAAACTATCAACTGAGTTTAATTGAATGAAGGTGCCTTATATATGCCGAATCACAGCAAAAAGAACAAGGGGAATGAGAGAGGGGGGAGGGGAGGGGGTACAGCCAGTCATCTCCTGATCAGCAACTTGTGCGCAGAAAATTCTTCTCCTTCTTGTACAATTTGACAGAAGTGTCGCTTATACATTTATCGCCGTTTTCTTTTATGTGTTAGTACCACTTACTATTTTTTTCGACAGCCAGGCCAGCGTACACAGAATCTTGCGACACAAATTTCACGAAGGATCAGAGAAGCGTACGACGGCAGGGCAACAGCGTCGTTATGTGGCCAGACGGGATCAGAACAAAAAACCTGAGCGCGCCCTTAAATTTGAAAAATAAAAACAGGCGAATGCATGTGTAAACACCTGCCAAAACGAATCCAGGGATGGAAGTATCGGTGACTTCCTTCAATGTGTTACGAACCCCATTGCAAGAGCCGGTCTTCCCACGAAAAAAATTCCCACAGGGATAGCTGGGAAATCCTTACTTAGAGGCAAGCTTCAAAATTTTAATACAGGTTCCTGTTTTTTTTTTCATTCTCTGTCACGCGGTTGGTGGCCGTTTGAACAGCCAACTGCACCATGGTCTTTATTTTTGAAGTGCACAGCACGCACATTTCATGCCTATTTCGCCTTCTACTTGACTTCTGATGGGCAGTTGACAAAAACAAAAGGCTGCTATTAGGCCGCAGAAATGAATAGCAGTATCTTGAAACGCAGTTTAAAAGAAACGTTGGATGACTCCTATGCTGTACTTATGAGTTGACGCGATAGCATGCGCCATTTGGTGCGTCATCTGATACTGATGCGACTCTTTAGGCTTTCCAATTTTTTGTCAATTAATTGATCAAATACATTGTCTAAATTTTCTTCATTAGCGTCATCAAGCATTGGATTTTCATGCTGAGTATTTTGACACCTTCGAGCCCCACTTCTTGTATTCTTATCCTTTTTTTCTTTTTTAATTATGCAATAATTACAATTATTTCATCAACTCGTCGTCTCGTATCAAACACCAAGCAATCATCAATCTATAGAACCACAAATTACTGTGATGAAATTTTTTTTACGCAGCCGCCAATTATTTCCGACACGCGGTCTACGCCGACGGGTTTTCGACCGAACGAGCTGCATTCGCTATCGCGTAATGCAGCAGCGATGACGCCAATGCAAAAAGCCCATTGAAGTTTTTACTGTCTTGAAATTGTTCTTTAACGTCCATGAACTCGTGAGTGCGGGTAAGCCTGAGTGGGGCTGAGACTGCTTAATTCCCGAAGTCCAAGCTAGCTACAATTTTTTTTTATTCCAGCTGTGTCTAGATACCAATGAACCTGGCATATATCGCGAATTCTTTGATTTCATTTTAGTGTGTTTCAGGCTAGCGCTATTTTTTAGGGTCTGCGTTCGACTTACGTCCGTGTATGGGCAGAGGTGATCAGAGTTCAACTGGTGAATTTTTAGCCGCTGCTGGTGTATGACATTTATAATTGTACTCGTCCAGTGATTCTTTGTCGTTGCGGGCAATAACATAACCTGTCCTGATAATTTAGGTTCCTGCACAGACTCCACGAAAAAAGATGTAAAAACGCACTGTATCTAAAACAGCTACTCCGCCACAGCGATTCCACGTACAAATAAGTGGCAAGCTAGAACCGGCAATCGCTGCGTATGCGGTTTTCGAAGCGCATCTAACTGAGGCGGTTGGATCCGCAATTGGTCATGCACGCCATACCTATTTGAGAAGCGCCTCTGACGAGCGTCTTTGTATACAAGTAAAGCCTTGTGTTTGGATCTTGAAGCATCACGCTTTCGCTGCTGTTCAGGTCTGAAAATTCACTTTAAGGAATCTCAGAGAGCAAGCGCCTTATAAATACCGGTTCTTATGTCAGCACCGGTAATCCGGCTCTACAAACTAACACAACGGAGTCCAGGCGTGTTGACAAATCGCTGGACTTAGGAGCAGGTATATTAACAAACAACGCCGAAATCTCGCTCAGGATGTGAGGTATTGCGATGTCGCAAGTGATGTCGGAGATCGTTTTGATAGCGCAGGAAATAAAGAGGATTACAAAATTACTTTGTAAAGGAAAGAAAATACCTCACAATTTGCGTTAAATGCACTGAACAATATCTAGGAACACTGAAATTCAAGTTTAGAAACAAAATATTTCTGTATCGAATTGTTTTTGTATCTTTAACTAAATCAAAATCACTGAAAATGTACAGGGGCGAGCTGCCTGCTAAAACATGTAGCGTTATTTTTATTGTTTATTATTTGCAAATACTGTAGGCCGTGGGGCCGTTACAGTGGTGGGGCGCAACAGGTTTCCCTTTCATTATACAGAAATACGAAAATACAAAGTCATCGCCATATACACAATCATATTTCTTGCAGCGTAATGTCTTCCCTTTTTCTTTTTTTACAGAAGTAGCGTTAATAAACATTCACTTTAAAAACGTACAATTATTTCACACCGAAAAGGAAAAAGGAAAACTTTTCTACATTCCCTGCCTTCATCTTAGTCGAGATGTAATCACAAAGTGGTTAGGCATATGACATTTAAAAAAAACAACCACAACAACAAACAATTTTTGGTGTGAAATGGAGATTTTTAGTGTGAGATGGAGCTTTTTCGAACGTTGTTAATGTACTGAACTGTAGGAGAGATGCTGGTAAATCATTCCATTCTGTTATCGTCCTCAGAAAGTAAGGATTAGCGTACACATTAATGCGTGGGTTCGGGGTTTGGTAAGAGTATTCATTGCTTGCTCCAGATGTGTAAGTTGTTTTTAGACGAAGTAATGGGAGCTATTGATATTGAAGGAATTTCTTGAGAGCTGAAATAAAAATTTTAGCCTGGTCATTCGGCGACGTTCGGCTAGGTGTGGCAAATTAAGAAGACGCATCATCTCTGTTACCGAATCAGTACGCGTATATCTGGACATTATAAATCGAGCTGCTCTTTTTCGCACATTTTCAAGTTTTTTTATTAAACCACTTTCTATCTTAGTCGATAGTAATCAATCTTGCTGTCGTGCCCTTGGGCAACTGGAAGACCACCCAAATCTCATACTCGTGGATCACTCTCTTTAAGATGGTTATGAAGCCATCCTTAAAAATACTCCAGGAAGTGAAGTGAAATAAATGTTTAGTGAACTCTTAACCAGTTTTCTTTTGCTCTTTTGCCCTTCTGCAAGTATAGTTCCGGAATTCTATCAAATATCCGCAGGCCTAATGACTCACTCCGGTCGCCCTATACTTTAAGACATGGCTACCATAACCTTTTCATGATAGGTCGATTGCCTAAATAACAGCACTCCAGCCTCATTCGCGTCCCACAAAAAAAGTCAAAAATGAGATGTCGAAACATATCTTAAACCTTAAGAACGCTAGGAATTCTCTGCATACCGCATGACATATCTCATTTATCTATAGCATTCTCTACCTGAGAATAGTATTCCTTCGGTTGTCCGCGGATTCCAGTAGTATTGTCGCGATTAATCGGTAAATGACAGTGTTCCGGTCAGTCACCTGAACTACATATAAAGATAATCAATTTCCGCACTGCCAGGGAAAAAAATCACCAAATAACTATCACTTAAATTTTTAGTTAAATAGCGGTTATCTATGATCCTTGAAAACTCATTTTTCACATTTCTACTGGCATAGTAAGTCGTAGAGATGTCTGAAGGTGCGCAAATTGGGTCCTTCACATGTGGCACAAAACATAACGTAAACAGCTGTGCGCAAAGGCAGGAGCACTGCGATAACAATAAAATAAGAGCACGCAAAAACGCGAGGTAATGTACAAAACAGACTCCGCTGCTAAAACAACCAGAGCAACCACCTAGCGGAAATAAAACAATGACCATGCTAACTCGCTGTAACTGTTCAAGCTCATAATATTGCCAGTCATAAGTTCCAGAAACAGCCGAGACGTACAGCGGAATGGTGGTTGCATCGATATGCATGTCACCTGGCTACTCTGCGAGAAGCATTAAGCAGTTCCTTTGTCGCCCCTGAGCAGTTATATCGCACAGAAACTTGCCGCCGGCCGTCAGCGGGGACTTGAATCTGAGCATAATTCGGTGCACATGGCTCAGAACATTTTTGGTGATATAGCTTTGAATGCTTCTACTCTCTGAATGTACCAGACTAACTATGAGGAACCCTTTGTGCATAACTATGTTCTTGGCAAATAACACACGCAGGCACGGCTACCTAATGACTTCGCATAGTATTTCACTGAACATGACGCACTTCTAAGGCGGAGAGCTTTTAATATGCACATGCACGCAGTGGAACACGCATTCCTCAAGTTAATAAAACGATCTCATTATTGTTACAAAATTTGTCCTGCTGGTTAATATATGCGACACAAGCAAGCACAGCGTAGGCATGTCGAAGAACACGATGAAAAACAACTTTTACCGGTGTGTCACCAGTGTATATAGAGGTAGGTTTAAGTTTTCCAGTTTGAGGGGTTTTTACTTTCCAAAGCGACTGGGGCTACGAGGGGCGCCGTAGTACAGGGCTACACAGTTATTTGTTTATTTATTTATTTATTTATTTATTTATTTATTTATTTATCCAAATACCCACAGCGACACAAATGACATTACAATTAGCGGGGGGGGGGGGGAGATAACAGATAATACATTTAAAAACAGGGGACAAAGTGATGTACAGACAGCGCATCACGACAGATGACCACAATAGGCCATGAACAAAGAATTTACAAACATGATGCGAATAAATCATTTCACATAATTGACATTGGCATAACCTTTTATACATCTTGGGAGAAACAATACCTCTACATGTCAGTTCTACATACAGTTTGTTTGAATTTTAATAAATGATCACACCGTACCAAAACATGATGTGGTACGTAAATATACACGTCATGGTTTATGCCAGCCTAACAATGATGAATACTATGAAAAATTTTTAATCTGAAAGAATGTCTGCGTTTTTTTTTTTAGGGACTACCATCCCAGAAGGTTTTTTGTACATGAACGCTATAATTCCTGCTACAATTATTAAACCACGTGGAGTTCTTAAACTTTCCCTGACATCGCACATTACACGGGCCTCTAGCACTTCGTCACTGTCGAAATGCGACCGCCGAGACCGGGATCGAACCTGCGTCTTTCGAGTCAGCAGCCGAGTGCCATTACCACTGACCTACAGGAGCGGAATAAAGCACAGTAAATGTACGCTGGTTTCAATATATTACTGTTTATATTTATGTAATACATTCTCTCTATAGTGCCATTACCCCTCATCTCTAATACACGGCATCACTGATACCGCGATGCGACTACTGCGACCTCGTGTTTTGACTGCATTGTATATTATAATAAGGCATTTAACAGGAGAGGAACTCTGTGCACGGCGAAGTTTCACGGGCCAAGCTAAAAATTTCCACATATGTCACCAACCTCCCGAGAATGTCGTGACGGTTAGTGACATATGAGGAAAACTTCAGCTTGAACAGCCCGAACTCTACGCCATGCGCAGAACACCACAGCAGATTTCCTTAAGGTTGATGACATATGTGGCAACTTATGTCTTGACCCTTTTAACCCTTCACTGTACGCAGATTTGCAGTTATGCGGAGGGTGAATCAACACTCATAATTCCTGTACGTTTCCTAAATTTTCACTCTCAGCACAGGAATATGGTCCATCACCCTCGCTGGATTTGGGGAAATCGAAGGGGCATTTCGCAACATTGCTCACGAAACCATTGCGTTGGCCTGAAAGTGCACACCTATTTTATTGTCGCATGAACGAAGGCTGCCTAACCCATCCGACAAGTCAGTCCCAGAAAGCCGGTTTATCGCAACTTACCGAGTCTTTCGATATAAAGGTATTCTGCTTCATTGCTTGGTCCCAAAAACAGCATTAAGCCCTTCACTACGTCTACTCTCTGCTCTGGTGGCGTTTGGAAGCACTGCTCAGAGCACAGCACACGTTCATTACAAGTGGTACTGGAATGGCATATCCTGAGGTGTTCGTGTGCTAACCACACCTTGTGATGTCACGCGAAAATTAATCTGCTATTTCTTCAGCGCTACATGGTAAAAATTTCTAGCAAGCTCATACCGTACTGACACTATTTGGTGGGCTACTTGTTCTTGATATATTCTGAACAGGAACAACTCGAGAGAAAAATTTCATTTTATCGACACGGGTAAGGAAACAAACAACACAGAGCTCGTGTTACGTTTTTCCGCCCGTGTCATTAAGCTGAAGAAATTCTGCTCTCGACCTGTTCCTGTCCTTGTGCCCTAGTTCCGAACCAAAAATTGTTCGCAGCTCTTCTTGGCAAGTCAGCGATGTCGTCGCCATATGTCCGACAATTTCATTCTAAAGCTGAAAACAGGTTTTATTTTCCTTCCAAAGCACTTAAGGGGAGCCACAGCGAAAACGTACCTCGATGCGAACACATACAGAACTCCTCAGGCAATAAAAATCACTTCTAGTGTGCCCCCGAAGGTACTAATAGGAGCGTAGTAAGGGTGAAACATGCCCATATTCAAGACGCCGGCCCGAAAATCCAGTTATGTTTCTGCACCAATTCCTAAAACTCCAGCCATCATCAGGATATCGTAAATACAAACAGCCCATGATTCAATCCAGTGAGGCTAGCCTAGCTGTGCTGCTTGAGAAATTAGCATACATTAAATGGGATGTCACAGGGCTGAGTGAAGTTAGGAGGACAGGTGACGCGTATACAGCACTAGAGAAAAGTATACAACAGCTGTACCTTACCGGTACTTACCTATGGGGGGGGGGGGGGGGGGGAAGGCAGAAACGTCGAGGCTAACGAAAAGGGTTCAGCTTAACATAAGGATAACGCAGCGAGCTATGGAAAGAAAAACGATAGCAGTAACATATAAGTATGAATCCTCGTCCTGGCACCAGTGACGTCACTGATTCCATTCTCTTTGCCGGCTTCAATAAAATGGCTGCCGAAGTTGCGCATTGTGTGTTGTGTCAGCATTCTCGATTCAAATATGTGTACGACAATTCGTTTTTCAACACCCCTCTATGGCTCAGTGGATTCGGCGTTCGGCTGGTGATCCCAAGGTTGCGGGTTTGATACCGGCCGCGGCGGCCGTATTTCAATACAATCTAAACACAAAAATGCCCGCCTGCTGTGCGATGTCAGCGCGCGTCAAACGTTGCCACAGGCTCTATTTATTCCGCGCGCCATCACTACGGCGTCTCGCATAGTTCACATGTCGAATCGGGACGTTAAACCCGCAATATTTTATTCTTTTTTCGAGCTATCTTTTTGTGCGTCAGCGTGTCTTTATTTCTCTTGCAGAATAATGCTACAATAACAACTGTTTATACTATCCGCGCATCCCGCACCCACTCATTGTTCAAATGCTGCTTTGTTGTTGATTCTTCAATGTTATTATTTCTATTCTCGTTTTGCTTGTTGCGTTCTTTCTCTTGAAATTTAAGCGCCTCTTGCAAACTGAAGCCCAATGCCAAAAATGTGGCGCTGGTATGCCTGGTTACTCTTAGCGAGGCACTGCCATGTGCTGTTTTTTGACTATCAGTCGTGGCTTACACTGCGTCTGCCTATTCTTTTTTCTCTCTCTCTCTCTTTGGCTTGCAAGCCCGTCTGAAAGTTAGCGGCACAGCTTGCACAAGCATAACGTCTCAGTGATAGTCCACAAATGTAACAAAATCATACCTTCTCTCAGCGGAACTGCGTCAAGTCAACACGTCAATTTTGCTTCCACACATGTAGCTCCCACATTCTATCTACTCTGACAAAAACGCACCAATCATGACGAAAGGCGCTTTAAGGTCCAAATCTTCGCAAGAAAATCTTCAGACGCGCTACGTCCGCTCCCACTACTATAAATAGTAATACGGTTGCACGGTATAACAGAAGAGTTAGCGAGAGACATCTTCCTCACAGAGATGAGTTCAATGCTTGATCCTAAGGGTTTCCCTCGGACGTCACCTTTAGGCCAAGGGTCTGACGGTATCCCGTCTGGTCGGAGTGGTACATTACGAAAGTACATGACGAACCGAGGCAAAATTCCCGGGTTCCTTCATGCGCCGTATATTAAAGCGACGTTACTGTTTTGCTTAATTGGTCGGCGCCATCTACATTCGTCGTAACGTAACCTTTAAGGAAAGGCATAAGCAAAATTGAAAATGTAAGAGCAGTTGTTAAATATGTCATGAACTGCAGTGTAATAATATGCGGTCGTTTACCAGCGCAGCACTGTGTGATATTAAAAAAGCAATTGACAACATCATACACGAAGCAGTTTCGGTGGCCTTCAAGATGACAGCCGTTTGGCGATCGTTTGTAGAGAGGTTATGTAACCTTAACGGCAGATCGGTCATCATGTCAGGGAAGGATAGCGACAATGCGTATTGTTATTTATTCCGAAATTCTTCCTTGTAAGAAACGCCATAGTTATATCTTTGTAAATATCTTCCTCATGGGTCTCGAAAATTGCGTTCCGGCTTGATTTCGGTTGAGCGCATGCGCTGCTGATAATGTGCTGGCCACCAAGGACATGTTTCAGGGAATTTTGTTTTCCTGTTTTGAAACACCAACCTTGCGAGGGAAAGCAGCTTCGCGCAAAGGGCCGATGTTTCGGTTCTCTTAAATTCCCGTAAATATTGACAATTTGCTGCGAAACATGACTATACAAACTTTACATTGCTCTTACATTACATTGTCAATGAGCGACGTGAGCGGAACTCAGCACTTACTGTCCTTTTTCTCGCACAAATTATGTCGCAGACAGGCGAGCACTTTCTGTAAGCGAAAGCGCAAGCTTTCGGCATGCGACATAAGATAGCTTCAAAATGGGGATTTTCCACAGTGCGCAGCTCTCTTTTAGACTGCCTCTTCATCCGTCCATCTGGGAAGCCCTAACGTGACAGCGGTCTGTGAATCGCTGGCCACTTGATCTCAAGTCTTTTGAAAACCCATACGACAACAAGCCGTGACAGTCAAATTGTTAAGTATCTGTTTTTCAGTGGCATCCTCTTTACGTAAATAGCCCTAGTGAGTGTAGGGCATACATTTTTAATTTCTTGTAACCAAATAGCCGCCGCGGCGGCTTAGCTTCTGTGTTTATGGCCGCTGTGCACACAATGACGAGATGAATCCATAGGGTTTCTGAATATTATCAAGAAAGATAGCTGTCTCCACCATCTATGCTAGTTTCTTCAAAGAGCACTTCTGACAAAAAATAGCTCTGACGGACCGCTAGTGGCAACCGAAATCATCATGCCACGTTACGAAACCACATCTGCGTCTACTCGGGGGCACAGGAATAGGCATTCAAGCCTGTGCAATATCAGCACAGTACCTCGAATGCCACAGTTATATATGTCTGCAGCATTGTTGGCTCAGAATATCACTCTCTGGAAGTCCCACGCAGGTTCACCGCCTTTTGAGCTTGCGCCCAATAAGTGGACGTGACACGCCGATGAACAAACCTACGTACCTGTAACATGTGCTAATCATGTGTTCGAAACTTTCGTTTACTGTATGCAACTTGACAAACAAATAACTAAAAAGTGAGAGTTTTTAATTTCTAGCTGCGATTCGTCCCAACGGTCAATCAAATTAAGAGCGATGGCACTGGGGATATCTCTTTTGGCACCACTTTTCATCTTGCTGTTATATACGAAATAGAAACTTTTAACGGAAGACAGGTGTAGTAATTTATACTCGTGCCGCGTCCAACATTCTTGGGCAAGCTGTATTATTATTAGAATATATACAGGAACTGTTATGTAAATATTTAAGGTAATGGTCCATTCTTCTGATGCGTAGCAAAACCACTCTTTTAAAGTTCTTGCCTCGCTTGCATCGAGCAAATAAGACTTCCATAGAAAACCAATAGGGAACGCTTTTGAGGACTGAAAAAATGTTAATAGCAAAAAAAACGAAGCCTGCCGACGGGAGATCTGCGGATATATTAATTCTTGTAGCGAAATCTTACAACCTATAAAAAAATTGCGTTCATAAACTGCTTCAAATTGTAAAACGCTTTTGTAGAGAATTACTGGGCCTGTGTGTTTTTATGTTTTAGTTCGGTGCTCCTTATTGGCACCTGGGCAATTTTTACATCGATTTTCATCTAGGTCAGTATCGCAGCGAGGCCGCAGAACTATTACCGCGAGGTAACGCTGAAAAGCGGGCGAGAACTATGCGTGCTCCGTAAGATCTGCAATTGCCACCGGGTGAATTCCTGGGCCGTAGTTGAAATAAGCTCTTTCGCAGATTGGTTAGTATATTTTCTTTGTATATGTGGCAGCCAATAAAGAAGAGAAATAATAAAGCAGGATGGTACAGGATTGTGGTAGCTGAGAATGGTGTATGGGGCTGAAAAACACCTCTTCTAATTGGGTCCAGCCTCAACACATGAGACCACTTACAGACCCGGACCTTGGTCAAAACACCATCCTCTGATTCTGTGAACCGAGTGCGAACTCCCATTGCACTCCTTCCCCGAGAGTGAAGTTCCTCGTATCCCCTAACGAAAACGAGAAAAATCGATCTATAGACGAATCAATAATGCAATATCTAGCGTTGCACAAGTTTACAGCTTTCATAGAGCATTGTGTGGTTCTCCGAACTGAAAGCTCTCTGCAAAAAAAAATTGATATGCTTACTCCATAAATTTGTTTCAATGTTCTCAGCTGTTCTTTACCTTCCAGCTGTGCCAGCATGGTTCGTTTAGTTAAATCAAGCTGTTTTCTAGCAATATGTTTTTTTCAGCTATGTAGGACGAGAGGTTCTGTCAACTGCTTTAAGAAGCGTAAAGGTTTGGGCAAGTTGGTGACGCAATTTAGGCGAAGTATGACGCTGCCGAAAAAGACGATAACGGGAGGGTAGCACATACAAGCGCGTCAAATAATAACTTTATTGCATGACTGTCACACTACTTAATATATATGTACAAGACAACGCGCCCTGCCTTACTTTTTTTTCTGTCGTGTGGTGAGTTGTCCTGTATATATTCAGCGGTTTGACAGCCATGCAATAAAAATGATAGTTGCCGCTTGTGTGTTTGTTACCCTTTCGTCTTCGTCTTTTTCTGTCGCGCTATTCTTCGCCTAAGAGTAATATCAACTGTGCATTTGCCTATTTTTTCCAGAACTGAAGGAAAGGAAATAACGTTATGGCATCCAAATATTTCTGACCTCTTCAAAAAAAAAAAAGCCGTATCGTGTGCCATGTTTCATTATTGTGGAACCAGTGCGTCCTGTGGCGCGAACCAGTGGCGAACCGGAGTAGGATATCACCATGACCTGCTTCTACGCCCCTCCCTCTGTTTTTTTAAATAAATGTTCTAACAACAACAAGAAAAAATTAATTAAATAATCCTTTTATTGCAAGGGAGGTGTAGCTCTAAGCCGTTTCTAGGGAATTAGAAGAGATGGCCGTGTAGGTGTAGGGCCCACTTCTAGTTGGTCGTTTTGATAGCCGTTAGAGCTGCGCGTCGTAAGTCAGTCGACTTCTCTTACACTACTCGAAGCAGGCCGCTCTCACTACCGTATGGCGCTAATGCATGTCGTGCTGTGGTGTTTTATCGTACCTGGTCTAGTAGGGTGGACATGTCGTCATGTGTCTCCACAGAAACAGATCACATATTGCACGATGGTCAAGAACACATCGTATCTACGCACGGGCAAACCGAGATCTTGGGTGCACAGATCGCTAGCTCTAACAGTCCTCGCAAATGGATTCGTATACTCAAGCGAAACTGGACTCCGATGTTGCATATGGCCTGAAGAATATCGAACATGTACAGCGTAGCGCGGCAGAAATCGCGCCAAAAACTCGCTAGAGCACCAGCTGTGGTCGGAAAGATTCTGTACGGGCCGCCTGTGTGCGAGTTTTTTTATCCCTAACTCGAAGGCATTGAAAAGTTAAACAGGGCCATCCTTCGCATACATTACTGGTTTGCTGGAACGCAAGAGGAACGAAAAGCTTCTTAGGCTGGTAACAATACCAGCCATACGGCACATAATAAACGAACTGAGAAAGTACGAATGCGGTCCCCGACAAGAAAGCACGACACATGGGAAGCAGATCATGGCGCTGGACAAACGAATCAAGGGGGCACAACAACAAGAAGAGAGATCTCCAGTGAGGTGGGTGGCATCCTCAGTTCAGGACACCAGTAGCAAGCTCTGCTTTGCGAACTTGCTGGATTTGGTGTCGCTGTGCCTCTAGGGAATTGCGTGTCAGGACCGCCTCCCACTGCTTGTACGACGTGTGTGTCATTTTCAGGGTAACTGGTTTGTCCATGCATCCCCACGATATGTAGAAAAGTGTAGGACGGGCGCAATACCAAGCGCAGGCATGAGAATATTGTGCGCGGTGTATCGTGCTATATAGATGTATAGGTTTTGATAGATGCTGGTTTGGATCTGACGCCAGGCTACGACTTTTGCTGTGTCTAGAGCCAGGCCACGCAGAGCGGCTGGTTGGTCTCCAACGATCTGTCAGCCTCTTAAGAATACTGTATCGAACTACTGTCACGCATTTTAGAACTACGGGAATCGTCAGGCCTTCAAAGGCACTATTATAGCGGCACCTTTACGGCGACAGTACTCGCAAGAGCCGCACGATATGACAGAACCCTCCTTATTCATTGCGCCTCTCTCTCTTTCCCTCCTCTATTTCACAGCCGCAGTCGTATTCTCGCTAGGAGTAACGGATCGCAACTAGCTTTCAGAAAACTTAATAATAATAATAATAATAATAATAATAATAATAATAATAATAATAATAATAATAATAATTTGGAAATAATAATAATTTTGGGGGGAAAGGAAATGCCTCAGTATCTGTCTCATATATCGTTGGACACCTGAACCGCGCCGTGAGGGAAGGGATAAAGGAGGGAGTGAAAGAAGGAAGGAAGAAAGAGGTGCCGTAATGGAGATATTCGGAATAATTTCGACCACCTGGGGATCTTTAACGTGCACTGACATCGCGCAGCACACGGGCGCCTTAGCGTTTTTCCTCCATCGAAACGCAGCCGCCGCGGTCGGGTTCGAACCCGGGAACTCCGGGTCAGTAGCCGAGCGCCCTAACCACTGAGCCACAGCGGCGGGTCAGAATACTTAGCCACCGGCTAAAAATTCTTGTAGGTCTGTATGTGAATGGCATGAGTACGGAATAACAAAGGAACAAACAAATAAAGACGGATGGAACGAAAAAAAGAGAAGCCTGGCCGATGCCACGACTTCGTATGCCGAAAACCTTTGTTGGACAAAACTTATAGTGAGGGTGAGCTCCCTGAAACAGCTTCTCGCTATAAAAATTAGGGTTATTTGATCCATTATCGCGGCGCGAGCACCAAGGCACCTTGGACACAGCCGGCACGGAAGCGGCCCAGCGATGCCATTTCGCACCAGGGATGTACTTAGACCACGCAAGGTTGTCATGCGAACTGCAGACCGGCAGTGGCGAGCACAGCGCACCGTGCCGAACTCGTGCAGTGAGGGAGCGGCAACAGAAAGGTGTGAAAAAAATACTATAAAAACGTCTGTATTCAAAAATTATATCTGAGGGCACAGCTGCTACGTACATTCGCAGCACACTGTGGGTAACTACAGCATGTTAGCAATGTTGGTCAGATGTTTTGGAGAATTCCCCAAGGTGGGGTGTATTTTGATGGAAAAGCATTATATGGTTAATGCGCGTCCGCAAAAAGTGTGCGGAAATTTTGTCCGCATGATTATGTCGTTCTGTGGAGAAAAATGTGCAAAAGTTTGATTGTCTTAGGTAGTGCGTGAGTGGATCTTGAATAAGGAAAAGTTTGGTTGATGAATTACAATTACTTAATTAAACTGAATTAATGAAAAAATGCTGTGTTTGAAGCAGGTTTTGTGTGACTGATATTCGATGAAAAACGATGTAACTGCGTGCGTGAATAGGCTTACTTAGTATAAAGATAAAACAAATAAAGCTAAACACTAAAGAACAAAAATTCAAATAAATAAAAATAAATGCAACAAAATTCGTAAAATAAACAAATAAATAAATGAAAAATGAATGGATAAAGCGAGGAAAGAGAAAGGCTTTCGCATTTCCGCAGGCCTAAGTGTAATCCTGTAATTATTTTTTTCTTCTCGTGGAGTAGATCTTTTCGCTCTCGCCCTGCCATAACCTTGTTTAGCTCAGTTGGTAGAATAACTGCTCCGGTGAACCGCTGGTTCCGGGTTCGAACCTCGGACCAGGAAGAATTTTTCTTAACTGCAAAGCTTCTGAGAAAGCTATATACCTTTCCTCTGTAGCCTTATGGCTGCGCTTGGGTGGATGCCAATGAGTAATTACTCACTTACAGCCTGTTAGCAGTACGTTCAATGGAAAGTAGGTTTTTATGACGCGAAGCACACATCAGGCCTTAATAAGGCAGCAATTACTGGTTAGCTACCATCCGAAGACGGTCATGCGGCTACGAAAGAAAGCTGCGCAGCTGAAACATTTGCGCTGGGCCGGGGATCGAACCCGCGACCACCGCCTGTCCGGGCCAATCACTCTACCAACCCAGCTAATCAGGACAGCTAGCAAATGGTAGGGCGAAAACGAATTGATCAACAACTCGAAGTGGGAGCAATGCAAGTCCAACCCACCTTGCCAACCTACGCCCTGCGTAATACCCCCTACAGTGGGTCTTTAAGGTCTATAAAGTGAAGTTTGGAGAATCTTTCATAGTGAAGTACACTTGCGATAAGCCTCGGCAGTAAATATTTATTACCATCTACCCAATCACAACCATACGGCTATGAAAACAAATAATGCAGCTTTCACAAGAAATTCTCACTTCATGCAAAAATTCGTATTAGTGTCGAGGTAGAACCCCCAACCTCCGCCTTCAGTGTTCCTTTGTAGCTGCATGGCTGCGCTATGGAGGCTGGTAATAATTACTCCCTCAATATAGATATACTTACACTTGGGAGATTCCCCTAAATATAGGACTAACACTTCTGTTTTCCTACGCCGGTCGACACTGAAGGAGGCACCCTACTGAATGCTACCGCTCTGCGTCGCGATGGAGAGCGCAAACCGTCAGATCCAGCGGATCAGGAGCGACGTGCCGGATTGAAAGTGGACGAATTGTGTCCACGAACCTCAGAGGATGGTGACGAGTGGCACGCCACAACAATACCTCGTGTGATGGCCTCTATGTCTCACGCATCCCGCACACTGCACACATGCGCGTATATCCTGACAGCTATGGTGTAATCGTTGTCAGTTTTCCATGCGTTAGCCTTACTGTTGCCATACTCGCAAAATCTCGCCGTCTTGTGTTGCGCGATGCTGCTAAGTGGAATTTCGCGAAAAGGTGGCAGAGTGAACAGCAGGAGAGTGGCCAATCAGACTTGGTTGGAGGAGTCACATGGAGAGGAGGAAACGCAGCGGCCAATTAGAGAAGTGCAGCCGGGGAGGAATAGCGGCGGGGAGGAACGCTCATCCGAAGCATAGTGAAAAAAATTAATGTAGATTAGCTCAGCTAATCCACGATATACGTAGCGAAAGATGTCGGCGTTCACTGTGTTCATTGGCGTTGGCGTTGACGATGTTCTAGACGGCGATGGTTTTGAGGAAAGGAAAGGCGCATAACTGGCTCCCTGGATATGCGGACGCCTCATTCGTGTTTTGGTGCATGTGGCGGTGGTAAGAGAGCGAGATGTGACCAGAATGCATTAGCGCTGCATGCCACCTACGAGGGTGGTAGGGAGTGCGCGCTGCCTATCCAGTGTGCGGAACATAATCAAAGCAGGCTTTTGCAGTTGAACACCAAGCCACGTAAATGGAAGCGAGATTGAGGTCTCCACTGAGACACGGAGCCGGTTTGCGCCTTTCCTTCCGTGAAAATGAACGTCCCTTGCAAAGTTGCCAACGCCAAAGAACTCTATGAACGCCGTCGGCTCACTTCTTTTGTTTGGTTTTTGAGGGAAGGAAATGGAACAGTAACCGTCGCACATATCCCGGTGGACACGCGAACCGCGCCGTAAAGGAAAGGATAAAGGAGGCAGGGAAAGAAGAAAGAGAGCGGGGGAACACCTGTGGCTCAGTGCTACTAGTGGCACATGCGCAGTAGTCACTAGGGAGCGAGATAGAGAGTCGGCGGCTGCCACCGGCGCCGTGCGTGACGTCACTCGTGCTCCGACATACGCCGGCTCGCGCGAAACGTGGTGTTGACTAGCGTAGTGAATCTTTTCACTTCAAAAGGAAGTGAGTGGAGAGGACTACAGAAGAGAGGAACACAGTGAACCCCACACCTCCACCACGAGGTGCGCGCGTTCCGCAGAGGATGGACGGCGCGTTGGGATCGCGAATCCACGACATGCCACATGCTAACGCATACTTTGCTGAATGAATCGCATTGACCATCTCTGCATTTCCCTTTATTTTCCTCTAATCGTCGCAGCTATGAACATGGGCGTTTTCTTGAAAGACCTTCACATCGCCAGAGGAGTCTGCGATGAGGGTACGTCGTACGCATTTGAGTCCATATATGGGGCCCACGTGTAGTTAAAATACCGTGGGTCCGACCTTTGTGTCGGTGGCTTGTTGAGGGGAGGAACCATTGTTCTTCTGTAGTCCGCCAGCCGCGTTTCCGCTATCTTCATAATCTGAAATAAAACGCAGGCAATTAATGTAGAGCAGTGGCGGATGATGCTTGGCTGGTTTTCATACTCTTGGCGCATAACGTGCCCGGCATCAGGAATCATGCATGTAGGCTTCATATTCACCAGCGGGCTTCGCATGAGGCGTTAAAAAAGGGTTTGTAAGAATTCTCGCGTTTTTGGTCAGGAAACACCAACTCCAACGGTAACAAAAAAATGAAAATTGGTTTTTGGGAAAAGGAAATGCCGCAGTATCTGTCTCACATATCGGCGGACACCTTAACCGCGCCGTACGGGAAGGGATAAAGGAGGAAGTGAAATAAGAAAGGAAGAAAGAGGTGCCGTAATGGAGATCTCCGGAATAATTTCGACCACCTGGGAATCTTTAACGTGCACTGACATCGTACAGCACACGTGCGCTTTTTTTTTCTTTTTGCCTCCACCGAAACGAGGCCCCCGCGACCGGGTTCGAACCCGGGTACTCCTGCTCAGTATACGAGCGCCTTAACCACTGAGCCACCGCGGTGGGTAACCACTGTGGCTCCTTTGAAACCATGCGCCACGTCTTGGAGTGATATACCAAGACTATATGTACCACCTGTGCAAAAAGTAATCCGGCTGAACGATTTGCTCCTCAGCCGTACCGCGGAGCACTTGTGCTACCTCTCATGGTCTAAATCTGTATAAGGTAAGGACCAACGTTGTCCTCACCTTTAGCGACACATAGCCTACAGGAAAGACGTAAGACCTCCACTGTATGAGTGAGAAAATAAAGAGGAAGAGTGTGCGTTTACGGAAGTTCAATGTACCAAAGCGACTAAGGCTATGAGGGACGGCGTGGTGAAGGGCTCCGGAAATTTCGAACACCTGGGTTTCTTTAACGTGAACTGACATCGCACAGTACAAAAAGATATGGGCATGGGCAGGGCATGTAGTTCGAAGGCAAGATAACCGCTGGTCCTTAAGGGTAACGGAGTGGATTCCAAGAAAAGGCAAGTGTAGCAGGGGGCGGCAGAAGGTTAGGTGGGCTGATGAGGTTAAGAAGTTTGCTGGAATACGGGGACCGCAGGTTGCAAAGTACAGGGTTAATTGGAGAGACATGGGAGAGGCATTTGCCCTTCAGTGGGCGTAGTCAGGCTGATGATGATGACGATGATAATGATGATGATGATAATGATGATGATGATACGAGTGAGAAACAAATCGTGCAGCCTTGTTTGTTTGGACAAAGATGGTACGTACGTGAAAACCTGTTCGTGAAGGCCAAAATGGGGATAGTTATTGAAATGTAATTGAACCACAACTTACATTACGTTCTTTTTTTCGTTCTCTAATTTAAGGCAGCGCAAATGTGTAAAACTTGCTTTTTTCTTCATGAGTGCGACCTCTTTGAATAACTATAGCTTACATCATAATCTGAAATTTTCGCTTTCAAATTGCACGAATTAGCCTCGGTAGCGTGTTCTGCGCCTGCTGGCCTTGCAGTCTGAAAGACCCAGGTTAGATTCCCCATATCTCCACAATATTTTTGGGCCAACCGGCAGTGCGGGCACAGCACTTTTCTTTCTTTTTCTTGCCCTTCCTAATATATGTCAAACTGCACGCTCCCGAGATACCTTCGCGTTGCGGGCGAAGTTTCTCTTTTACTTCAACCTATCATTTGTGAAATTGCACATAGAAGCGGTGTGGGCCCGGCCATTTTCCTTAATAATTTTAAACCCCTCAACTATATCCTGTCCTATCAAATCGCATGATGCGCGTTGAGCTTTCCGTGGTGCAGGATAGGAAATACTCTTTTTATTTCTTTCTTTTAACTGTGCACACGAATTTGTCAAATTACATGGTCATGATATCGTCATACATAGTACAATTAAGAAACAACCAGTGGTGACAAGTGGGGAAAGTAAAAGGAACCGGTAAAGGTAAAAGCAAAATTATCAGACAACAGCAGGCATGCATGCAATATGGACAGCCTCCTGAACAACTACCTCTGCAAAAATGAAGCTTGCAGGAGCCAATGACGAATCGGAATTGGATCGAATCGGAATTGGAATAAATTCGCAAGTTAAAGAAGAATCCTATCACATTTTCTCCGCGTCAATTCAGTAGATCGTTCCAAGATTTTTTTTTTTCATTTCATGTGCCGTTTCTCCTATGGCCTCATCCACTCCAAATTCTTCCCCCTGGAACAATAACACGTCGGCGCTTTTAAACACGCTGACCAGAGTTACTGCTTCAGAATATAAAGTGTGTTCCTTCGTTTATTTATCGCGGTGCTTGCCGAAGCTTCTTGTGAGGCGTCTGCGTACCTGTGGGTTTTCCTCCGCAATGTTGTTCATCTCGCAGGGATCCTGATCGATGTCGAAGAGGCAGGGCTTTTCGAGCGGCTTGCACTCCTTCGTCCTCCCCTGGCCGCAGTCGGTGCGCAGTTTGTCGGGACTGTGTCTCGCCATGCTGCGACCTAAGCTCCGGATCATCCGAGCGGCTGGGCACGTCCAGTCCAAGGCGTTTCTAGTACGACGCCAAAAGAATTGAAAGGAATTAATCATAAGAGATTCATATAAATCAGACATGATGCACGAAAAGACACGTACAATGGTATTGCCGGCAGCGACGCAGAGGCCGATTATATAATAGCTACCTGTTACTACACGCGGTATTAGCTAGAAAGAGCTCTGTCTAATTCTTGCACTCATCAGTACAGAAATAGAGAAGGCCGCGTCAAGTGTTTATTGGGGCTCTGAAAAGGGCTCTCATAAATTTGTGATATGCCCGCCGCGGTGGCTCAGTGGTTAGGGCGCTCGACTACATATCCGGAGTTCCAGGGATCGAACCCGACCGCGGCAGCCGCGTTTTGATGGAGGAAAATTGATTATTGGAGAAAGGAAATAGCGCAGTTTCTGTCTCTCATATCAGCGGGCACCTGAACCGCGCCGTTTTATCCCTTCCCTTACGGTGCGGTTCAGGTCTCAGCCGATATGTGAGGCAGATATTGCGCCATTTCCTTTCCGCGAAAAGCAATTTTCATTTTCATTTTTTTACAAAGCCCAGCGTCTCGGCAGTGTTACAATAAGCATCTATCTCTGCAAAAATCTGCATTTACTTTTTATAGAGCCAACCCTCTCAATTATATTTATTGAATTGTTTTTATTGTCGTCTTTCTCCCGTGTTAGTCTTTTCTTGTGTGAACCGGCCATGACATGAAATTAGCTAGATAAGCTTTCTTTAGCCGGTAGTGGGGCTTCTATCCGTAAATATTAAGTCACGGCTAAATTTCACACGAAGATATGGCATTTATCTGTTCATTAACTTATGCATTTCTTTACTAATTCATTCAATACCTCCACCAAGGGACATTCAATCTTTGAAAAAGTGTGTTGCATGAACTGGCTCGTTTTCAGTATGAAAACTGTACGCCGGTGTGCTGCTGTTCTTTGGTCAATGTCTTAAGGGGGGTTTCCTTCCAAGCCTGAAGTTTTTGCAAGGCGACATTCGTATCTAACACGTTCCAAGCCGACTAAGGAGTCAGTGTCAGTACCTTGTGCCCGGACTGGGTGGTGGACGAGTGGGCATCACGACCGACCTGTAGAACCACTCCGTCTCGTTGTCCTCGTGGTCATAGGCGTAACTGTCGTAGTTGTAGCGCGGTCCATACATGTCCCCGGAGGTCCTGTCGTTTCCGGCCGGTTCGAGCGGAAGGTCGCGGACCTCGGCAGGCTGGTACCAGCCGTCGAAGTGGCCTTCGCCGTACGTCCCGTTCACGTACTTGTACCGGCCGAACCGCAGCGCCGACATGTTCCAGACGGGGTCGATGTTGTGAAGCACTTCGGTTCTCGGCACGCCGGCTCCGGTCACCAGGCTGCGCCACATGTCGATACCGTCGATGTCGCCCAGGTCCTTTACGTCCCCTCCTGCGTCAGAAGTTGCGGAGACACTGAGCCCTTACAATTATGTTCTATTTACTGTCTATAGACTTCTTACAGACTATATTGCCGTTCTATAGATATTTCCGTTTGTCCACTCAATGTCTATATATTGTTTATAAACAACAGTCTAGTAAACGTGTACGCCTATAAATCTATGGAGTGTCAATAGGATTTCTATTGCACATAGCATAATGTAAAGGGTAGTCGATAGACAGTCTGTATACTTTATACACAAAAGTCTATGGACACTCTACAGAATGTCTCAAGAAACTTTTGTAAGGGGGACAATTGTCCTCGCGCCGTTTTCCGCATATTGAGGAGCTTCTTTTCCTGGAGTCCAGGGGTGTGATCTATAAACTTTTCTTCTGTTTTCTAACGATCTTGAGGAGCTTCCAAAAAGGCGGGAATAAGCGCGAGCACATTAGAAGTCGAAGATAAATTCTAAAGAGGCGAGAGCTCTAATTTTCCTAAGTGTTTCGAAAATGTGATAACTTTCCATGCACTCCACATTGCCCGGCACACAACGAAAATCCGGAAACGCAGGAAGATATTTCAAGCACATTCGTGCACCTACATTGCAAAAATCTGAACGATTAAATAAAACGTTAAGGTCGATCAATTAGATTGATCCGGAGGAAATGTGACAGCAGTTTTCTTTCACTCTCTTGTCTATTCCAATTCTGACCATTCTCCACTTTTATTCTATTGCAGTTATGAATCTATTCTGAATGTGATTGTATTTTATTCCATTTATATTTGTAATCGCTTCTTTTATGCATTTTCACTGAATCGTTCTAAGTCATTTTAATTTTTGCAGATTTATTCTTAGCACACGTCTCGCTTTTCTCGCCGTCAAGTGGAGAGATTACCCTGTCTCCATCAGCCAGCTGACAATCATGGCAGGTGGAAGGATGAAAATACTCCCAACCCCACCTGCCACCTGCTGTTACAAAGTGGAAACACAATTCACACTCCCAGTTCCAGGTGGATATACTCTTACCGGTGTGAAATTACAGCAGCGGCGCCGTACTTTTTTAGAAAAGGCATATCGCAGAGGCAGGGACGTACCAGCCGCGGTATACAACGTGGGGAGCCAGTCGGACACGTGCATCAGCTGACGGTACACCCTGGGCTCGCGTATCGTGGGGCTCCACAGAAACGCCGTCCCTCGCACGCCGCCCTCCCAGTGGGTCGCCTTGGTACCGCGTAGTGGCCAGTTGGATCCCGCGCTGTTGTCGATGCCTCCGGCTGCACCGCCATTGTCCGTAGTCAGTGCGAGGATTGTGTTCTGGATGGCGTCCGTGGCGTTCAGGGCTTCAACCAGCTGCCCTATGGCGTCGTCCAGCGCAGAAAGCATGGCTAAGAGAGGGAGAGGGAAATATTAGTTGAGAGACGAAAATGTAGAAGCTCACTGCACCACCGGGAATGTCATGCTAGAGAAGCATGGGAATGCGCAGAACGTGTTATTATCTGGTCATGCGAGGCTGAACGCCCCGGTGCTGGAGGTATATAGCCAAGAGCGCCGTCGTAGTGGGGGACTCCGGATTAATTTCAACCACCTCAGGTCTTTAACGTGTACTGACAATGCAGGACAACGCAGCGGGCTATGCGAAGGAAAATGATAAGTGTAACGATAAGAGACCGGAAAGTGCCCAACAGTTCTCGGCAAAAGAACTGCTCAACGGGAAAAGTTTATGAAGGCAATTTTTTCATATATTATAATTTTGCAATACAACTATCAATATTTCAACGAAAACATCTTCGACGGAAGTCCGTCTGGTTGGGTTCTTGAGATAGTTTCAAGAGAAAACTGATGCCAACCAATATTTTTAACTTTTAGCCAACGTTTCGGGACCAACTAGGTCTCTTCTTCAGGGCTGGCTTATGTGCGCCAGCAGCAGCGGCTGCGGGTTGCTGGCTTCGCTCTCCCTTTGTTAGCACGTGGCGCAGTCCACTAACGTACGCAGAGGGGAGCGTTCCTTGGAGTCCTTTTCATCGCCGCCTTTGCGAGCCGGGTGTACCACGACTCCACATGTCGCCTCTTGAACACGTTTGGCTCCACAACCAAGGCGCTCACCTCCTCGAAGGCTATCCAGTGGTCGGCGCGTTAGCAGTGTTCGGCGAGGGGGTTGGATTCAGAGCAAAGGCAGCAACCCGCTGCTGCTGGCACATTTTAGTTACCCCTGAAGAAGGGACCGAGTTGGTCTGGAATCGTTGGGTAAAGTTAAAGATATTGGTTGGCGTCAGTTTTCTCTCCACCAACTATCGATATATCTCCGCAAAACATTGAGTTGGGTTAGTTGGTACGGATTCATAATAAAGACAACGGTTCAGACAAAGAACAACAGCGCTTGTCTTCTTTTGTCCTGTGTTCTCCTGTTTCTGGACCAGACAAAGGACAACAGCTCTTGTCCTGTGTTCTCCTTTCTCTGGTCCGTCATCTTTAGCGCTGTTGTATTATGAATTATCAATATATTCGCAAATCTCCCGCGAGCAGACTTGTATTTTGTTGATATTCACATTTTTGCTGTCGTCAAAAACATTCCCCACAGGTTTTCCATGGCAGTCTTAACTGCTCGATGCTAGCGGTCGAAACACTTTAAAAGATATAGTTTGCTACATATCAGAATAATGGACCATTACCTTCAATATTTCCATGACGGTATGTTATAATTTTCCAGTTTTCAAAATTTTTATCCAAGAATGCTGGGCATGGAGGGCGAAGTGGGTGAGGGAACAAACGCAGGTTAATGTCAACTTCGTCGAAGTCAAGAGGAATAAATGGGCTTGGAGTGTTTACTAACCGGCGAAATCTCGTCGCTTGGGGTTCTTGATGTGGCTGTTCATCTGGACATACTTTTCGGGTGCCTCGAACAATGCGTAGAAGTTTCCCACGTGAACAGCCAGGTGACTGAGATACAGAAAGAACGGCTGCAAGAGGGTTACAGCACTGCACACATCAGGAACGTGAAGCCATGTTTCCAAAAAGCACATACACACTGGCATGAATACACTCGCTAGGACTGGAAAGGAGCAACGTAATGATCACATAACTATTCCATTAGATTTTATTTTTTCTGAACCGATGGTATTGACCCGCTGTCGCCGCGAACTGCCTTTGGCGCAGCGATATAAGAGTGGCACAGAACGAAAAAGTTGATCATACCAGCCTTGATTCCTGTCGTTAGCGATAGATAAAAGCGATACAAATATTCCGCTCTTGCCGGATCAAAAATGCGGCGGCAATCACTATGGGACCTACCATTTCTAATTTATGTGCATCCATGGTCTAACCTTTCCTATCGGAACACTGCGGCACACTGTCTTACAACTGGTGGCGGCAAAATAAAAAACGGAAACATTTATCAGAAAAAAATGTTAAGAACAGCCAGTGCGCAAACATATAATTTTTGTAAACCCAACGGCCAAAGCACACCCCGACATTTATGGCAAGTACTTCGCGATAATTCGTCGTCCATATTTGGTTTTGATAATTATATCTGAAAGTCACAAAAAGGACCATGAAGCCACTAATCTCAAGATCACATTCCCTTTATCGACGTCATACGCTTTTTGTGTGCCGCAAAGACTGCCTGAGGAGAATATCCGCCGTGGTGTTCACTAGATTCTTTTGACGAGCAGCAACCCTGTGTTCGGAGCACAGGATCTCTACTGGTGGTCAGCCCTGAAGGCTTATAATGTTCGCGCTTTTCCTAGCCGCGTTGATTAGATCCCGCAGCTGTTGAACGCGAGAGAAGCTCTGATGGCGCTTTTCGCTTTCGCACGCGACTCTTGAGTGCTTCGCCTCCTGTAACTCTCCCACCCACTCCCCCAACTTTTTCTCTTCCTCCCCACTTCGGCTAAAGTGCCAACCTAGTGCAATAAACACTTTATCATCCCTTCTTTTCCATCTTCCTTAATCCTTTTCCCCCCTTTCACCCCTTTTTTTTGCCGGCTGCAACGCTGCCCAGCAGACCCTCTCCTGATCAACTCCCTATCTATCCCCATTTCCTTCTGACAAACCTCCTTCCTGGCCGCGTTCCTTTAAAAGGACACTGTGGACGAAATAAGTTTTCTTGTATCGATAAATTGCTGCATTCATTACAATGTCAAACACGCTGCTTCCGCTGCTTTCACAGAAGAGGATTCCGCTGAGGCAAAAAAGACGGCATATGTTCCTTTCGGAAGCTTATCTAGTTTACGCGGGTTCTGATAAGGTAATGAGCCGCGTGGGGACATTTAGGAAGCTTTGACCGAGCTCCATCATGTCGCTGCTCCGGGGGTCCCTTGTTACGGGTCTCGGTCGACTCGAGGGCGTGCCACTTGAACGACTTAGTGATTCCATTTGCGTCTTGAGATGAAACGAGGCAGTAAGCCCCAAAAAAAATCATTCGCGAGTTTAGATGAATGAGAAAGCCCAAATGAGTCATAAGTCAGACGAGCGAGCCCTGCTACGCGTAAGTCGAAATGACTGAGAGAGCCCAAATCGGTCGTGAGTTAAACTGGGTCGTGAGTGGTTACGACTGGCTGACCAACGTTTAGTCGCGAGTCGGAGTAAGTCCGAATGACTTGTGAGCCTAAATAATTTGAGTTCATGAGGTGCAGTGAGCCTGTGCCTGTGTTAGTCTAAGTTTGACTGAGCCCTTAGGTCTACCAAACTTATGTGAGTGAGCCTATGTGAGCTCCTGATTTTGACAAAGTATGGCCCCGTTACAACCAGATAGTGTAGATAGATAGTGGTATAGTAGGTAGTAGTGTAGATAGTGTAGGAGCAACAAATTGCAAGGAGAGGCAGCAGAGAACAACTAGTTCCCTCGCCACACACGTCGCCAGCATCAAAAGTTGCACACTGGATAAGCTACTGCATTATCTTCGCATTTTGTTAGGCGTGCATTTGTAATCTTCTTTTTTTTTTACGTTCAGCCTGCACAAGTCCACGATAAAAACGAATTTGCAAGCATTTTCGTTCTCTACTGCACTGACTCGACTACTTGGAGACGTAAGCACCTTGCTGCGGTCCCGGTTCTTGAGCAGCTCTATCGCCTTCTCCGTGAAGAGCTCCGTGGTGTACTTTCCGGACTTGGACCAGTCGGCCGTGAGGTTGTCCCATAGGTCCAAGCCCCACCCTGTCCACTTTTCCTTGGGATCGCTCATGTATTCCTGGTAGATGCAGGAGTGAAGAGAGCCAGTGGCAGAAAATAAAAACAGAATGAACGGCCATTAGCGCGGCAGCAAGAAACTTCGACGTGCTATCATCACCGTCTGCCTCCAACCCACGTATCATTTGCACCACCTTTCAAAACCGTGATATTCGTCCACAGTTTACAATAACGCATTTTTAATGCGACAGCATTAGAAACCTCATCGAAAAAAGATTTGCCAATGGTCATAAAATTTGCTGATTGGCTGGCAGCACGCGACGTCACCAGGCCGGATAATTCCCATTTGCTTGGTGGATGTGACCTCACCAGAGCGGATAAACCTCATTGTCTGGAGGGAGGGAAGTGATATATCACCAGAGGGGATAAACACAATTGGCTGAAGAAATATTGCGTCATCAGGCCGGACGTGACGCCATCAAACCGAAAGTGGCGTCATTTCCGCTAAAGGCATCAACAACTTCTATAATCGCATTGCCAACATCCACTGTAATTAGATACCTCTGCGTTTTTCTTTTTCAGCGACAGTTGGGGTATCCTACACAGGATGAACATGAAGTCATGTAATAAGCACTCTGTGAAAGTTGCAGTGAGCTATGAACTTTTTGAAAAGTATGACGCCGGATTTACAGCACGGCGCGTGTTGTGGGGATCTTGAAACTCCCGCAGACCTCCGAAGCTCTATGAGGACAAAGGTGCCAGTTTCCCAAATGTTAAATATAATCGAGGCTCTGGTAATGCAAGATGGGCCTCACTGCTCAGGTCAACGATAAACTCCGTGGGATTAGTTGCGTTAGGACGCTTTCGCGAGGTAGTGCAATATAATGACCCACAGGCTTAATAACGCTGGACCGTCTCTGTTGCTAACATTTAAAGGAACATACTTGGCTCTGTTCGGAGCCCTGATGTCAGAAAACACATCCGGTTGTTCTCGTGAATCTAAATTCTGTGCACAAACCTGGTTTTCCTGTTTCATTGCACACTGCCGTTTTAGTGAACCTCCGCAAACACTATAAGCGTGTGCACACAAACTTCGTTCTTTTGAATTTTGTGCACTTTTCGGCTATAATGTGCAAGGCTGACTCTCTTGGACGTCCGACCTAAGTTACTCGCATAAACTTGTCCTATCATTTGCAGTTTCAATATCAGCATGTCTTTGGAACGACGTGCCTTCAGGATATAGGGTGCCTTTTAATTCAGTTTGAAATCACCTGAAACGGTGCCGATGATCTCAAATCGCCCATGTTTAACTTCAAACTAATCTCTGCAGTTTTAAGTCTGCACAGAATTTGTTTCACATTGCATCTATTTAACGCCACTTTTCTTGCCGTCAAAAGTGAAATACGTTTTGATCTCATTTTGTTGCATCTCAGCATCCCATCTTAGTAAATTGCAAATGAGTGCGTTAGCAGAGTTTTAAAATATTGAAACGGGTAGCTTTTTCAAGAAAAGGTAGTGCGACAAGTAGCAACATTTTATCAGCTAGATGGTAGCCTTACATGTCATTCTTTTCAGTCGCGATTTTTCCTGAAAATGAAGACTGGTTGTAAAATTTTGCGTTGTCTTCCGAACAAGAATTTCACTGAATTCTGAAGGAAACCAAGTATTTAAAACTTCCGGCAATCATTACCTCGAAACAAGAGTGGTCCGTGTATCCATGGTGGCCGCTGTAGTAGCCGTAGAAGGAGTCGAATCCTCTCATCGTCGGCGTATGGTTCCGAGTCATGTGACCTAAATGCCACTGAGAAATACAAAAAAGCAAAAATAAATAGCAGCTAACTACGCCGGACGTGTTGTATTAAAGCGCTCCGAAACACCACGCGAGTACTTTACCAACAAAGGCATTGCATACACTGTACAAAATCCAAATTAGCCGCGGTTACAACATGCGATGCGGCTATTCATCATAAAACACAGTTTTTATGATCAGCGTAAAGGCAGCACTGTGATGCACGTATCAAACCTCTAAAACATTTGCCACGACGGCGCTTCTTTTTGTCGAAGTGAATCTTCTTCGCTTCACCATTTGACGCGACCAGCTCAGCTAGGTGAGAGCAGGGCAGTGCGCCACTGGCATTCGTTCACGAAGGTGCAGAATGCAATCTATTGGTACTTAGCATGGTGCACGTTTTAAAACAAAAAAAATGGCAGCGCTTAGCTCGGCTATGCCAGGATATACGTAGCGAAAGCTAAGGCATAGCATGGTTAGCCTTGGTTAATCTTTATTGCAAGTCCAGGTTATTCTGGTTGTCTGGCCAGTTATTGCATTAAAGACAAGACGAGACATTGATTCTTCTGACGTCACGCCAGATGGCGAGGAGGTGGCGCCATGGGTTGTTACGTAGTTCGTTACGCGTTGATCACGTGACCAGTCACGTGGTTGGTCACATGGTGCGGTGCGAACACGGACGTGCTATATCAAAGTCAACTGCAATGGCGCAAAAAAATGACTCCAGTGAATGTCGATGGTTTACATATTCGGCCACTTATCGGTGCACGATCAAAATAACTGCGGTAATTTATAATGAATTCCAATTGGAGGTTTGCAGCACTTCCGGATCAACTTTTTCCGCTTTTTTCAGAACAAGTACGATCCAAATGCCGATTTGGATTAGGGATTGCTTGTTCCAATGGCAAACTGGGAACAGTCGATCCTCAAAAATGGTTCCGTGGAGCAGTCCGGACTGCTCTACCGAAATGGGCGGATTCGACCGGAAACTTGTGGAACTTTCTTCCGGCGCCCGTTACGGAGCAGACTACGCCTGCGGAAAAGCGCAAGGAAATCTGGGTATTTTTTCTGACAGCAGCACGCGAGCGCCGCCGGCTTGCTCCGGCCGGAGCGCAAGTGTTCCAAAACACAAATCTCTGGCGGACTCAACCCGCCGCGGTGGCTCAGTGGTTAGGGCGCTCGGCTACTGATCCGAAGTTCCCGGGCTCGAACCCGACCGCGGCGGCTGCGTTTTTATGGAGGCAAAAACGCTAAGGCGTCCGTGTCCTGTGCGATGTCAGCGCACGTTAAAGATCCCCAGGTGGTCGAAATTATTCCGGAGCCCTCCTCTACGGCACCTCTTCCTTCCTTTCTTCTTTCACCCCCCCCCCCCCCCCCTTGATCCCTTCCCTTACGCTGCGGTTCAGATGTCCGCCAATATGTGAGACAGATACTGCGTCATTTCCTTTCCCCCAAACCAATTATTATTTTTATTATAGCGGATTCATGTGCTCTGTCGCGGAGCGGGTGGACCGCTCCGGATCTACGATTGAACTTCACCTTGACGTTTACACCAATTTCTTTCTAGACTGTTACCTTATGTGAGCTTGTTACACATATAAGCTTCTAGCTACTTTTGTCCCTGCACCCCCTTCCAGTTTTAATGCGTAAACATTACTTGGCTCATGCATGGCGTCCATGGAAAATATGTACTGGAAGTGTGGATACTTGTCCGCGCTTACCCGAGGCACTCAGTAACTCGGTTACTTGGCACTTAACTCGGCTAAGCCAGGGTAAGTCCACAGGATCGCCGCGCAAGCTGCAGCCAGTGGGAGGAAGCTCGGGTAAAGTAGGGTACTAAGGCCCCAACTCCAAGGGCCCTTCCTGGGTGTACGCGCTCAGCGTCGGCGCTCTTGGCGTACGCCAAAACCGGTCTGCGCATGCATGCGCACTGCAGGAGACGCCAGCAGGCCTCGGCGGAGCGCCGATAACTGTCCGTGCTAGATATCGGCGCGAGCGCACGGGCGCTCGCGTACGCGCCGGAGCAGAGGTCCCGTTTATAACAACGGGACGATCGCGGGAACCTCGGTGACTCTTTTCTTGAGAGCTTGAAGCTCTTTCAGGTTCCCAGAACTATTCTTCGCGGTTTAAGTTGTCCTTTCATCGTCCCCCCCCCCCTCCCAACTCCTTCTCTTCATGGCTTGAAATTCTCTCCATCAGCTCGAGAGGGGAAGCGAGCCAGCACCAGGAACATGGAGATGCATGCGTACTTTTCGACGCCCGTTCCGGCGTATGCCAAGAGCGCCGACGTTGGGCCGTACGACCAGGAAGGGCCCTTGGAACAGCGCCGCGTCAGCTCCAGCCAGTGGGAGAAAGCTTGGATAAGCTAGGACACCAACTAGGGTTAGCTCGGTAATTTTGGAAGATCGCCGCGTCAGCTCCAGCCAGTGGGAGAAAGCTTGGATAAGCTCGGGCACCAACTAGGGTTAGCTCGGTAATTTTGGAACAGCGCCGCGTCAGCTCCAGCCAGTGGGAGAAAGCTTGGATAAGCTAGGGCACCAACTAGGGTAAGCTCGGTAATTTTGGAACAGCGCCGCGTCAGCTCCAGCCAGTGGGAGAAAGCTTGGATAAGCTAGGGCACCAACTAGGGTTAGCTCGGTAATTTTGGAACAGCGCCGCGTCAGCTCCAGCCAGTGGGAGAAAGCTTGGATAAGCTAGGGCACCAACCAGGGTTAGCTCGGTAATTTTGGAAGATCGCCGCGTCAGCTCCAGCCAGTGGGAGAAAGCTTGGATAAGCTAGGGCACCAACTAGGGTAAGCTCGGTAATTTTGGAAGAGCGCCGCGTAAGCTTCAGCCAATGGGGGAAAGCTTGGATAAGCTCGGGCACCAACTAGGGTTAGCTCGGTAATTTTGGAACAGCGCCGCGTCAGCTCCAGCCAGTGGGAGAAAGCTTGGATACGCTAGGGCACCAACTAGGGTAAGCTCGGTAATTTTGGAACAGCGCCGCGTCAGCTTCAGCCAGTGGGAGAAAGCTTGGATAAGCTAGGGCACCAACTAGGGTAAGCTCGGTAATTTTGGAACAGCGCCGCGTCAGCTCCAGCCAGTGGGAGAAAGCTTGGATAAGCTAGGGCACCAACCAGGGTTAGCTCGGTAATTTTGGAAGATCGCCGCGTCAGCTCCAGCCAGTGGGAGAAAGCTTGAATAAGCTAGGGCACCAACTAGGGTAAGCTCGGTAATTTTGGAAGAGCGCCGCGTAAGCTTCAGCCAATGGGGGAAAGCTTGGATAAGCTCGGGCACCAACTAGGGTTAGCTCGGTAATTTTGGAACAGCGCCGCGTCAGCTCCAGCCAGTGGGAGAAAGCTTGGATAAGCTAGGGCACCAACTAGGGTAAGCTCGGTAATTTTGGAACAGCGCCGCGTCAGCTTCAGCCAGTGGGAGAAAGCTTGGATAAGCTAGGGCACCAACTAGGGTAAGCTCGGTAATTTTGGAACAGCGCCGCGTCAGCTCCAGCCAGTGGGAGAAAGCTTGGATAAGCTAGGGCACCAACCAGGGTTAGCTCGGTAATTTTGGAAGATCGCCGCGTCAGCTCCAGCCAGTGGGAGAAAGCTTGGATAAGCTAGGGCACCAACTAGGGTAAGCTCGGTAATTTTGGAAGAGCGCCGCGTAAGCTTCAGCCAATGGGGGAAAGCTTGGATAAGCTCGGGCACCAACTAGGGTTAGCTCGGTAATTTTGGAACAGCGCCGCGTCAGCTCCAGCCAGTGGGAGAAAGCTTGGATAAGCTAGGGCACCAACTAGGGTAAGCTCGGTAATTTTGGAAGAGCGCCGCGTAAGCTTCAGCCAATGGGGGAAAGCTTGGATAAGCTCGGGCACCAACTAGGGTTAGCTCGGTAATTTTGGAACAGCGCCGCGTCAGCTCCAGCCAGTGGGAGAAAGCTTGGATAAGCTAGGGCACCAACTAGGGTAAGCTCGGTAATTTTGGAAGAGCGCCGCGTAAGCTTCAGCCAATGGGGGAAAGCTTGGATAAGCTCGGGCACCAACTAGGGTTAGCTCGGTAATTTTGGAACAGCGCCGCGTCAGCTCCAGCCAGTGGGAGAAAGCTTGGATAAGCTAGGGCACCAACTAGGGTAAGCTCGGTAATTTTGGAAGAGCGCCGCGTAAGCTTCAGCCAATGGGGGAAAGCTTGGATAAGCTCGGGCACCAACTAGGGTTAGCTCGGTAATTTTGGAACAGCGCCGCGTCAGCTCCAGCCAGTGGGAGAAAGCTTGGATAAGCTAGGGCACCAACTAGGGTAAGCTCGGTAATTTTGGAAGAGCGCCGCGTAAGCTTCAGCCAATGGGGGAAAGCTTGGATAAGCTCGGGCACCAACTAGGGTTAGCTCGGTAATTTTGGAACAGCGCCGCGTCAGCTCCAGCCAGTGGGAGAAAGCTTGGATAAGCTAGGGCACCAACTAGGGTAAGCTCGGTAATTTTGGAACAGCGCCGCGTAAGCTTCAGCCAATGGGAGAAAGCTTGGATAAGCTAGGGCACCAACTAGGGTAAGCTCGGTAATTTTGGAACAGCGCTGCGTCAGCTCCAGCCAGTGGGAGAAAGCTTGGATAAGCTAGGGCACCAACTAGGGTAAGCTCGGTAATTTTGGAACAGCGCCGCGTCAGCTCCAGCCAGTGGGAGAAAGCTTGGATAAGCTAGGGCACCAACTAGGGTAAGCTCGGTAATTTTAGAAGAGCGCCGCGTAAGCTGCAGCCGATAGAAGGAAGCTAGGGTAGACATCGCTTAACGGCTGCGCCACTGCCAGGTAGTGGTATGAGGACTCTCCGCCATCTATGAATGTTAAATAGAGAATGATCAATTCTGCGTATTGATTTCTTGTTTCATTAAGCCGTGAAATTTCATGCGGGGCAATTGTGACAAAAATCGTCCACCTAATGGCGTGAACACTGGTATTATTTATCGACACCATGCTCAAAACCTTTGGCTGTTGACACAGCCTAAAGTGATGCCTCCGTATGGAACGAACGAGGCATGGGACATTTTCGATAGGCCTTAACGTATTGCCTTGATGCGCACCATTGGCAAAACATTACTGCCCAGAGCCAAACATGACGCTTTCGCTTCTAAATAGACATGGCATATACAGGAGGAGGCTATCCCTTACAAAAATTTCTTTACAGTCTATATATTCTGCCCACAGTCTATATGGCCTGACCATAGCCTTTCTATAGACAAATTCAATAGATTAGTCTACGGAGAATACAAATACTATGGACAAGCTGTAGGATTACGGCCACACACTTTTTATAAAATTGTGTTTAAAGACTTTAAATAGAAAAAGAATATATACAAAAAAGCAATACAGTCTATAAGAAGTCTACGGGTATAAACTTACCCTTGTGTTTTTGCGTTCCTTAGTAGCAGTTGGCTAAATCTGGTCTTCAGAATATAACTATCCTGGGGAATAACACTGTCTCTCAAGTTACCGTGATGGATATATACCTCGCAAATAAGCGCAAGCAGTGAAGCGAATATATTTGTATTGCACGCTAAGAAAATTTTTTCGAGCGTAATCATAGCACCGCTGGTTTCAATTGCACTTGCTTATACAGAGTACTATAAAAGAATAAAATTAACAACAGACACGATTGCCGTTTCTTTCCCGGGATGTTTTTTCTCGTTACTGCAGGAACCAGGCCTGTAAGATTTTTAAAAAATTAGGGCATAAAAACTATTGGTTTTATGGCACAGCGCACCCGTGCGTGTTATTCTTTCGTGCACATAGCTATGCAATGCTTCTATACCTCTAATAAGAAAAAATTCGTCACGTTTCGTACACATATCGTCAATAGTTTATGCAACACGTCTTTGGCGAAGAAATTTCGTTTCGTTGTGTTCAGGGCGCGGTGTTTGGTATTTAATAGCACTCTAGGCTCTGTGTAACTTTCACACCCAGAACTACAGGATGCATATACTTGTAACTGAGGCTGTGTTCGAAGGGGGCGCCGAAATCACTGTTTTCGCAAATACTGCGTTTCAGAAACAACTGTCCGCAAATAACTCCGATTGTTATCTCCCTTATGATGCGACAACAATGAGTCTCATCGGGGAGAAAAATGTTCCACCGGTCATAACATTCGCCCATTGGCTAGAGAGGAGAGAGGTCACTAGGCCGCATAATTCTCATTGTCTGTAGACAAATGACGTCACCAGACCAGAAGTAACACCATTTCCGGTAAAGGCATGAAAAGCTGCTCATGCTAATGTTTTGCCAACACATAGTTTAATCACGTCTCTCAGCAATTTTTTTTGTGCCTTTGATGTTTCTTTGACGAGCTTTCTTACTTCGACGGTGATATCTGGAGCAGCGTTTGTTACACCTAGTCATGAATTTTAATTTCGTGCCTTTTTTTCTATCGTTATCCACAATGTTATACTTTGTTTTATGAACTAAGATAGGTCATGCTATGACGATGGTCTTTTTGTTATTGAACCTTTACGTTTTTTGTGCCCAGCACTGTTATCCCGCCTCACCACAGCGCCGTGTAGATGCGGCGGGTAGCAAAAAAAAATGCATGATTTCAAGTGGTAGGGAAGTATGAACTTACCGAATTTAACACGTTCAGTGTGGCGGTAATTTTCGGAGTTCTAATCAATGTGCGTCATGGCCCACGGGTGGGCCACCTTTAAATTTTCTTGGGTGCGACACGGCCCACCAGTGAATGGCAGGTGAAGCAAACTTCTTGGAACCGCAGATGTGTGCTTTTCGGAGGTTCCTTGCAAAATCTGAATTGTCCCGCGACTTCATCGCGCGACTCAGTTTGTGACGACGTGACACACCAGTGACCCACGACATAGGAAACGCGTTGAAGCATGCCGCCGCAAGCGTGATAGCGGAAGCGAAGGCTTCCAGACTAGCAGATAAGAAAGGGCAGCCCTCCACAAAGAACCCGTTTTTTTGAAAAGCCGACACGCTGACCTTTCCCACTGCGTGCGTTTCGTATCCGAGTGTCTTGAGGTGGTCCGACATCAGCTTGAACTGGAGCGGAAACGCGTACGGCATGGCGGAGTAGATAACGTTGTGCTGCATCCCTGCGAATCAGATAAAGAATGTCAGCGTCTCGCCTCTCACTGCGAGAATCGTTTTATCTCTCAGCAAGCCTGTCGCGCCAGTGAAAAGGTTTTGCCGCCGTATCGCTGCCTGCGGTATCTCTTCTCACCAAAACAGAAAGGACGGGTTAGTTTTTCTGATAAAACACGGTAAAGATAAGGAATTATATGACTTTTTGGGAGCAAAGTAGCGTCCGGACACTAAAAAGACGATAAATATACTTACTTTATACTTAAACACGCCAATTCTCCTTGGATTTTATCCGGACTAGAATTGAATAATCAACACCTAGCTAACCACTAGCAGCGCTATTTGCAACAACTCAATCGCTAGTCCACAGCTGCACCTCCACTGCCATATTAAATGACTGCGCTTTCTCTGATGCCTTGAGTTGTACTTGCGCCCTTCTTTGCTATAGTTAAGAGCGAACGCTGAACCAACAAGACATGGGGGATTGTCTCAACCACTTGTTGTCGTTGTTCCAACAGTAAAACTAAATGCATAATCATTTATATACGAGACAGTTTGGTCGAAACTAGCAAAACAACATGCCGCCGGTGTTAAACGCACTCACGACCTCTACATGTTGCGAGCGCCGCTTTATTAACACAGCTAAGGCGGCGGCTTACTCCCCTTCGTGTTGCCTTTATGGTTCCCACTTCCCTTAAAATGATCTTACGACGAATTTTATACTCGCCACCTCCCTTATAGAAACGAGAGCAGTCAATAACAGTAGCATTTCCTTAATATTTCCAGGTTTCGAAGATAGTTGCTTATTTCCTATGATTCCTAACGAGTTCCTAACGCCTGTTTAAGTACACGTCTCTTCAATCCGCACATAAAACATGACAACGATAAGGCATTCGCTTTTAAGCAGCCTCGTAGCGCTGAGGACATGTCATGCGAATAGGTCGACGCCATTGGTTAGAAGGCCTAATTTGAGGCGCAGTTGAGCTTTGTTCTTGAGCTCTATTCGACTACTGCTTGGGAAATAATAATCATACTTGGTCTTGGGGGAAATGAAATGGCGCAGTATCTGCCTCATATATCGCTGGACACCAAAACTGCGCCGTAAGGGAAGGAATAAAGGAGGGAGTGAAAGAAGAAAAGAAGAAAGAGGTGCCGTAGCGGAGGGCTCCGGAATAATTTCGACCGCCTGGCGATCTTTAACGTGCACTGACATCGCACCGCACACGGGCGCCTTAGCGTTTTTCCTCCATAAAAACGCAGCCGCCGCGGTCGGGTTCGAACCCGGGAACTCCGGATCAGTAGTCGAGCGCCCTAACCACTGAGCCACCGCGGCGGGGCTGGAAGATAATTGCAATTATTAATTTTTAAACAGCCACACAAATTAATGTAGTCATATCACAACATTGTTCGTATCAGGCTTAATTAAGGCTGCATTCCCGAAAGTGCGATCAGCAGTGTAAAATCTTTTTCGCGTGATCCTGCTTCCTTCTTACTTTAGCAAGAACTCGATTGATGTAACACCACTGAAAAATGCACTACAGCAGTCGCAGCCGGCGACGTAGCTTCAGCTAGATCGGCAACTTCAGGTCGCCTCAGGCAGACGGCGCAGTGAAGAAAAGATGGAGGTTAAAGAGAGCCGGAAGATGCGGCAGCATGCACGTCTGACACTTTGTTCGTACCGGTGTGTATGGGATGCCGGCCGGACAGGAGCGTCGCCCTCGACGGGGTGCACAGGGGTGACACGTAGTAGCTGTCCAGCACGATTCCGTCGGCGGCCAGGACGTCCATGTTGGGAGTGCGGATCTGCTCGGAACCGTGGAAACTCACGTCCCCCCAGCCCTGCACAGTATAGAAATTCCAGCCGGGGTTTCAGTCACTTCTTAGTGGACACCTTAACCATGCTGTGAAGGAAGGGAAGAAGAGGGGAAGTCAAAGGCAAAAGATTGAAAGAGGTGCCGTAGTGGAGGGCTCCGGCATAATTTCGACCACCTGAGGTGCTTCGGCGGCTGCGTTTTTATGGAGGAAAAACGCTAAGGCACCCGTGTGCTGTGCGATGTCAGTGCACGTTAAAGATCCCCAGGTGGTCGAAATTAATCCGGAGCCCTCCACTACGGCACCTCTCTCTTCCTTTCTTCTTTCACTCCTTTCTTTACCCTTCTCTTACGGCGCGGTTCAGGTGTCCAACGATATATGAGACAGATGCTTCGCCATTTCCTTTCCCCAAAAACCAATTATTATTATTAGGGGCTTTGGCATTAGTTGGCATCGCACAGCACACGGGCTTATTTCAAAACGGACACTAACGACAAGCAAAAACTGCCCCGAGTCGATAAAGTGCCGTGTTCTAATCACAATGAGACCGCTTTCACCGAAGAAAGAGTTTTTGAAAGGTAGAAAATATTTTTAAAACGCGAAATACAGCTGTTGCCATCAGTGGTCGGCTTCGCAACTAAAATACGTGCATCGACAAAAGTTTTTTTGCGCGTGTTTCGGAGGCTACGCTACATCATCGGTCACTTCAAACCATTGCGAACCAGTGCTTTTCGGTGAGGATGTCACGAGTTATAATGAAATGTCGATAAAATTTTTTAGATACGATTTTCTCGGCGATAAATGCCAATATTGGAGCCGATCAAACGTCAACATAGCCGGAGATATGCTGAGAATCAATCTTTGCTGAGAACTGTCACTGAATGGTGTTGACCTCGCAGTCTCTTTAAAGGCGGCCACTGTTTTTGTGATTTCCTCCTGCGCTCTTGTGGTCAGGACAGCGGACGCGGTGTGCATGTCACAAAACGTCACCGTCCACATCCGTTGTCTAGAGGAGGTCGGGGATAGTCGACCGTGGTTTGCGCGAGGGTAGGAAAGAAGGGGGCATCGCGTGAGCAAAGAAAAACGTGGCTGGCCACCAGAGAAAGAAACGGCTGGAGTAAGCGCGCGTGAAATCAAAAAGAAATACCTCTTCGCTCAGCACGCGACAGGAGCTCGTTCTCTCCTTGCACTTGTCCCACTCTTCGGTCGTCATTGGATGTTTGGCACTGGCTTATCGTCCACACCTTTAGCGCATGTCGACCAAAAAAATATCACGAATACAATATTCCTCCATTCGGTGCGTGATGGCGACCGGTGGAGGAAGAGACGTCACTACCTGAACTCAAGAACAAAGCGGCGAATTTCCCTCAAAGAAGGTATTCCAGCTAATGGCGCCGACTGATTCTCAAGACGTCGTGTTTAAATCCCTTGCGACTGCTAACGTGACATCCCATGGGCTTGCAGGTGCTAGGGAGTTAACCATAGATTATGTGGATTAACCGTGACGCCATTGGCTGGAGGGCGCCCTTTGGGGATCATTCGCCGCATCATTCTTAAGTTATGTGCGACTGTAGAACGAGATGCGGTGCAGGGCGATAGGGGTGAAATGGATGTGGAAAGGCCGGATAGAGAAACCGAGCAGCAAGATGCGGTAAGTTACAGGTGGAAAGAAGGGTGCAGTGAGGGTTGCGAGGATCGGCGACGCTGCAGCGCATGCCCAAGAGGACTTCGTCTTGTATAGGTGTGACCTTTGGAAAGAACATGCACAATGGCGTCCGGTGCGATGACTTTGCTCTGTACTTTACCGGAAATCAGCGAACGCTTTACGGCGTCCAGTAAGCACATGCAATGGCACTGAAGTTCTTGAAAGCAACACAGCAGACGCATTTGGCTGGGAAAATGAGCTCTAAGTGCTATATATAACCGGCACGTCCGTAGGCCGTAAACACACTTTAATGAGCATGACGTCAAAGCATGGCAGCCTATCTGCCACCCAGTGCATTCATTCGGAATTACAGCGAGTAATCCTCATAGGTTCTGACTCAACCTATACGTCAGTACCGCAAGCTCGCTCCTTCTTCCTTCATTCTCTTGTGCGTGCCGTCTAGCCGTATAGTTCGAGACTGAACTCTACTGAATGTAAAACTATGTCGTTATCGCCGCCGTAACCCTCTAATACATTCCCGTAAACTATTTACTGTCCCAGTAGCTCTAATGCCATCCCGTGTTTAGGTGCCTTTCTTGTGATTTACCCTGGCATGTGCAATGACGGACACCATCTCATCTGCTAATTAAAGGTTAGGTTTTGTAAAGCGCCATCGATCTTCATAATCTCCGCTCAGCATCTCAAACTATCCACTTGCATGACGCTGGTCAGGGCGAAATATCACAATCTATAGTTCTGGTTTTGTTTATGTCAGTTTAACGTCCCAAAGCGAGTCAGGTTATGAAGAGCGGCGTATTGAGGAGCTCCGGAAATTTCGACCACCTGGGGTTCTTTAACGTGCACTGACATCGCACAGTACACGGGCCTCTAGCATTTCGCCTCCATCGGAAGACGACCGCCGTGGCCGGGATTGAGGTTGAGCAGAGCACAATATACCACTGAGCCACCGCGGCAGCTTGAAATTAGAATACTCATGCGCAATCGCGCATCTCAAAAAAACAATTCACAATGGAAACTATTGGTGTGATTCGATTGTGAACAAGGCCCCCGTTCTGGGCGCTGATACGTAAATTTCAAATTTCATTTTACTGGTCGGTGTCTCTGTTTTTTAAAATGTATCCCTCCGGCCCAACGAGATTCCGTCATACTCTCGACTTCATCAATCTCGCATCTGTATCAACAACTTACTGAGTCTAATGCTCTAGACGTGGTTTAGAATAGGGCCACTAGATTCACGCGTTCTGGCTACTCACGCAACGTCACGTTTGTATATTTTCCTTAAAATCCGAATCCGACCTACCGCATCTTTCATTTCGCCGTCCCATTGCTATTGCACCTGTCTGTACCACAACTTTTCCTATTTTACACTACATCAGGAGCCCTACAACTGCGCGCCTGCTTCACACATTTCCTATACCGAACCAGACACACTCTTCAGGTTTCACGCCCACCTGCCCGTACCACCACTTTTCCAGCGCCATTTTTTCTCAGTACAGAAACCGACTGAAACGACCCCACCACCTCGCAGCCTACACCTGTCACTCGGTATTTGGCGAAAGTGTCGCCGCGCAGCTTGTATAAAAAAAAATCATTTTGAACGCGATAGCATTACAAACCTCATAGGGAAAAAAGGTGCACCGTCTATCACGTGATTTCCAGGAAAGGAAGTGACAACTATACATCTCGATGTATCTTCATTGCGTCTCTGCCGCTACCTCCAGACACCTTCGTGTGAAACATTTAACCACCAGCTAGGTGACCTAACGAGATATATCGTTGCGTGCAGACACACATGTAGGGGTTCGAAAACACAACCATGAAAGAATGACACAAAAAAATTCACAGCGACACCTAATTACATTACGTGTTGAGAACGCGACAGCGTTACAAGCTGTTGATATCAAAAGCTTCTAATGCTGCAATTAGGTGGGTGTTGCTGTGAGTTTTGTTTTGTTATCCTGCTTTGTTACCCCATCCATTATGCACCAGCCCCAATGGAGCATTTAGACTAATAAAATGAAATGAATTTGCCGCGGGCCGGTGAATTCCACGTGTTAATTTGTCTTACGCATCACCCCGCAGAAAGAACACGTAAAGAAATATTTCCTGCCTCTGCGCCTTTAACAATTTGTATTTAAACCTCAGTATACGCCTATTTTCTCATTTCGCTCCCATCAAAATGTAGCTGCCGCTTCCTGGATGAAAAGCGTGAACTATATAGCTTTCTCGGCACACGAGCTCCTAATATGAAAGTGTTGACTTTGGAAAGCATTGCGTTATCTAAATGAACAGTCAAGGCCACTAAGAAATATTAATAAACTCAGCCTGCTGAAACAACTCTCTGTTTAAAAAGGACCAGCCATGTTTGCTCTCCGAATCTTTTTTTTTTAGGAACTGTGTAAATATATCCACCCATATGTCTATCCATTTTAAGGCATGATATTTTTGCACATACTCCTTCACCCACTCCTAATCTAATACCCGCGAAATTGGGGGGCATCGAAGGTAATAAAGTGGTGTGGAGTGATGATTTAACTCCTTGTAACAACGAAAGGTGCTCGAGAGAGACGAACTCGGGCCAAACGTGAAGAGCAGCAAGGCAGGGGTGTGTGTACTAACCAAGTCATCGCAGACCACTACGATGATGTTCGGTCTGGCAGCGTGCTCCGCTCGGCTGGACAAACCCAGAAGTAGCAGCAGAACCAGCACACGAACAGCACCCTTGGAGGCATCCATGTCGGCCAGTGACAACTCTTCGCAGCCAACAACATGCGTCGAAAAAATATTTTCCCTCCGAGCAACGCGACACCCGCAAACCAGCTTCTCTCGTCGTCAACTTCTTGCGCAAGGCGTCTCCTATACCAGCCACATTGTGCAAGTGGCTCCGATAGAACAGCGGCAGTGGCTCTGCTTAGTGGTGAAAGCGGTTTAGGCAGAACGTTCGCCGGAAGAGACTGCCTGCCAGCTCGCCCCCTTTCTAGAGGGCCGCCTTATCACGTAACGAGAAGGTTGGAGTGGAGATCACTGTCGCGTATGGCCCCTAGAAGTGCGGACACATCTGACACCGATACTCGAGACCTCGGAAGAGATACGGAGGGAGTCCATGTGTTCTCTTTTTTGTTGCCTTTACTTTTGAGCGTGCATCTTATCGAGTATGCGTGATGCGGAAATCGCAGTGTTTGCGCTGGATAACCGGGTGCAAAATCTTTAAAATGGGCTACTTCGCTTTGGTATATATTTCTAGACATCCAGCTGCTTGCAATTTTGTGGTGGCATGTGGTATCTCTAGCTTGTGGGGGCTTACAGCATCTCAAAGACTCAAATGAGGGTCGTTGTAGTGTAGGACTGTCTATCCTTACATAACTTGACTAGAACTTGAGAGCTTGACTTCTTAGTTCCGATAGTTTCTAACGCGAAAAACGTGCACAAAATCCGACGGCTCTGTTGTGTCAGCGAAAAATCCGGATTCGTCGAAAACGTGGCTGCGTCTACGTGGAAGAGCGGATTTGAAAAGTGACTAGTAACTACAAAACTGGTGATTATAAGGTTGCAACATGACTCAAGTGTCATCAGAACATATAAGTATATAAATTAAATAAACTGCGCTCAAAATAAAAGTGGGGTAAACATTCAGGAAACTAACCCAGCCCTGACCCTCGCGTTCTAAGTCAAAGATAGCTACTGCTATACCACACAGGCACGTTTGTACGGCGTGGTAATAAAGCGGGCCTTTATATGTTTGTCGTGTTGCCTTTCAAATTCACATTTTGATAGTGATGGTGAAAGAGAAAACAATGTCCATGTCTGCGTGGGCAAGAGGAACAGCTTACGGGACCGATTAACGATCTCACTTCATACCCTTAAAGACGGATATTAAGTCTCCCTAATTTTTCTTTTTTTTTTCAAATGAATTGGCGAAAAAGAATATAAAACACCAAGACAAGTATAGCTTGTGTTCGGGCTAGTTGTTTGTTTAACACTGAAGTAATTGGCAGGCGCTGCATAGTTTTCCACCATAAACCAGGAGCCTGAAACTCGGATTCCAACAAACTGTGATGTCACGTTAGACAAACACATTACGCCATGGATACTACCACGAGACTTTTCCTGTGCGCGTAAATTGCAAAAACTGGCACCTAGGCGCCAGTGTCACAGCTGTGACAGCGCCGATCATTGCTTGTGTGAAGGTGACCAAAAACAAGCTCAAACTTTTGTCCTTTCGCAAGAAAAAACCTTAGCGAAAATTGGAGGAGGCATTTAAGCTCCGCCTCAAGGATATGACGCGATAACTTTGGCGGGTTAACGGCCATATAAAGCACCGCTTGATAAAGCCATACTACCACGTTTGGGTGGCCTAGGAGGAGCATGCACGACTCGCAATGAAACGGTTCTGGAGGGTTCGATTCCCCTCAGCCTTTCATCTCATTTGAGAAGCCCGAGCTGCCAACTCCTCCCAAATCACTCACGTCACGTGACATCGCACAGCCCTACGACCAATCTGTGCCCGGTCATGCCAGCTGCCACCTGCCAGAGCCATGCTCGTGCTTTTCGCTCACAACACCGGTGCCGGATTTTCTGGAGAAGGGTGTATTGAACGCTATCGCCTTAAAGCGAAGATATTTAACTCCCTAGATTTGACTCGGACATTCCACAGCCCTTATTATATATACTACAGGACGTAAACACGAATTCGATCTAATCAAAACGCAAATTTTGCGGGGAGAATGCAGACCTGTACCATGTGGTATGAGCCTGCCAAAAAAAAGTCATTGCTATTATAACTCACTCAACGCGAGAGAGGTGGGAGGCAGCACTGTCTACCTCGGGCGAAGAGAGTCAACGTCAGCTTATTGAACGAGCAAGGGCACCAGCTTTCGCCAATGGAGTCCCGGACTAAGGACATCGCCGTCCTCTTCGCCACCCACCTCTACCTGTGCTTAAATATTTTCACCATCATTCGCAAGCGCAGAGTAAATAACGACGGATGTGCAGTTCGTTACGCCACGCACGCGAGGTTACCCGTACAAATGGCCACAATTGAATTGAATTGAATTTATTTTACCAGAACAACAGGAAAGATTTCCGGGAAAAAACTTTTTCGGCTTGACGAGGCCGGAAAACCTTTACAGAGCAGTGGCATCCATCTGTCAAGTAATACACATAATGCATGAGAAAAATATATGTGGAGAGGTAAACAAAATACACACTATAAAATACAAACAAAACACAGTTAATAAATGAAGTTGCGTGATTGACAACTTTTAGCTTCACCTAATATAAATTAATTTGCAAGTAGTAAATAAGCGCACGTAGCAGATCTACACAGATGTGGATGCCCATGTGAGGGCGCACGACATAGTTTCCCTCCACTTGGGATGGGGTCTGGCATGATTTGAATAGTGCTGCCGATATACTGTATTGGGGGAAATACATTAGGGCTAAGGCTCTCGTTGGACGGATGACCACCTTAATATCCTCCTTGGTAGGGGTGGCAGTCTGGGTGGCGGGAACCAGGCTTCCGAGTTTGACACATGGTGTTCGACTCAGAATAAGCGCCACTCACGGATTTGGCGCATTCCGACGATGAAGATTTTCGTGTTTTACGGGCTACCCTGCTGAGCTTCTGCGCCCGATTCCTGCTGAGAGCGCCCTCCCACGCGGGTGGTTAGGTGGGGTTGGGGCTTGAAGCTTGTTGTGCTCGCGCTTCCTTCCTGCTGTGGAATTCGGCGAAGTGGGGCATGGGGAGGATTCCCTGAAGACCACCGCGAGGGTGGGTGAGCCCTCTGCGGGAGACGTGACTGCAGGACTGCCAGAGGGAACGACGACAATAGCGTCCCCACGTGTTCGAACAGGAATGCTGGAGGCAGCGACGATAGCGTCCCCGCGTGTTCAACAGGAATGCCAGCGACGACCATAAGCGTATTCGTTCCGGGCCTCGCCACGACGAAGTGCGGTATCAGTGTGGTCCCCTCCAGTCACGCTGGATTTGAACAATTGCCCGAGTGCCGCACCTGCGACAGAGCCTCCGCGTTCCGGTCACCAGTACAAGCTCTTTCGACACCTGCGGGGAGACAGCCTGCATTCCTGTGTCATGGAGGTGCCCTCCGGACGCACGTGCGCGGCCACCTGGAAGCCGCGGGGACGACAACGTGACCGAGTCCTGCTCCCTTTCTCTCGACCGAGCTGCGAAGAAACATCAGGACCGCCCTGCCGTGGGTGATACCATCAGTGCCATCGTGTGATTGGACATCATTCTTCGAACTGTATTCCCCAGCTAGGGATCTGGGGAATACGAAGAGTATTTAAGGAGCTGCTGGTTTGATGCCTGAAGAGAGCACCCCCCCCCCCCCTTCTTGAGAGGTATCAGAGACTCCCGGCTCCTAAGACGCTCTCTTTACTGAGAAGCACTCTCAGTTGCCCGTACTTGTACATAATGTAAATAGTCCTTGTATAATGTTTTCCAAGTTTTCTTCCTCCGATCGCCCTCGTCTCTTCTCCGGCCCAGTCACGCTACCTGAATCCCAACAACTGGTGGCAGCGGTGGGATGCTGCTACCTGAATCCCAACAAGCTGCATCGAACGCCGAAGAGAGTGCGCTTTGATTTTTGTCTTAATTGAGAGGAGGACTAACGAGAATTGTATATGTCGGACTCTTCGTCCTGAAGGTCGTCCATGGGCGGTGAATGTTGGAGACTGTTGGAAGGGCCCGCCTCGTCAGGCAAGCTTCCGGTAGCCATGCCTAACGTGGCCGATATGGCTGTTAGGCTTATGTGTCGCGTGGCCCAGGAACAAAGAAAACTTGTTCTCAGGCGGCATCGAACCCGTCGGGCCTGCAGGCGAGCGGCGACCCAGGCAGCCGGCGGTGTATCAAGAGCCGGGTCTCCCTCGGACCGGTAGGGTTGGTAGGGAGGCGGCCGGGGTAGCCAGCAGGGGACGGTGGGGAGAGCGACTCGCAGCTTTTCGTTTTCGGGCGGGAGCCCATACGCGCACGTCTGCTCCACCTCTCCAACTTGCCCAGCTCGTCGCTTTGCTTCAGCCCTTCTGAGCGTACTTCGATCCCCACCAAACAACGTTGGGTCGTACAGCAGAATCTTAGCTACTGGGTGCCGCATCACTGATGAACAGGTGAGCGACATGCTCCACCGCGGAGCGATGCAGCCCTCTCACGGCCCGTGGCGGGTACTATATCCGGTCATTACGGAGGCATTCGAAGGGAATATGTACTATTATAAGTGACTGTGCGCATAGCGGGGCAGATCCGACAGATTTTGTCATTATTAACATATAATTGACGCAACGGTGGAGCAATTACCGGCAGAATAAGCAAGGCTAATCCCACATGTAGCATACAATTCTCATTCCAGGGGGTCAAGGACTTCCCGATTAAGTTGCAGGAGGACATCCTGTGCGGATCGGTGAGGGCGGAATCCGAGCATATGGTGCTCGCAAAGACATGTTTGTGTTCAAGATATGCAGATAAGAGGTCCCGCACCATCGTGTTCATTAGTTTGCCCACACAGGAAGTGAGAGAGATGGGGCGGAGGTTATCTGTGTCAATTGGTTTGCCTGTTTTATAAATAAAGGTTACCAGGGCAGTTTTCCAGTGGATTGACAGGGGGATGCCCACGCGCCAACTCGCATCGATGTAGTCGAGGAAGGACTGGTATGCCGAATCGGGCAGGTTCGCCAAAATCTTGGCGGTGACCTTATCCCTTCCCGGCGCAGTGCCCAGATTCATTTCGGCGGGAGCCGCCCGCAGATCATGAAGCTGGAAAGGTTGATCCAGCTCCGTGTTCTCGCTGTCTCGCTGCCCGCATAAGAGTATGAATCCACGGGGGTCTTGGGCTGTACACAGGTACTGGTCCCGAAGTTTCTGTGTCAGTGGAGTAGCGTTGCCAGGGAAAGCGTACATGGCTCGCTACAAATGTTTGTTTCCGTTCGCGTTGGGAGTTTGATCGATTAGTGCTCGAAAGATTCGCCATGTGCTCCGGCTGGACATTTGTCATGTGGCCATGCTGCATCCTATGTACCCAGTTTGAGTCGGCGAGTTGGGCCGCGTACTCGGCCGCTTTTGGGTGAGCTCGGCAATTCGAGCCTTAAGCTTTCTATTGTGTTTCTGGCGTCGCCAACGGCGGACGAGGCTGCGGCGGGCTTCCCGGAGAGGCGATGGTTATCCACGTTCGTGACCGCCTCTGAGAGCTGGATCTGAGTCAATGCTGCACCTTTGAAAGGAACCGCGCTCCTCAAAGGGCCCGCGCTCCTTGCAACGCTCGCCTCGGCGGCCTAGTCGTGACGCTTTCCGCTAACGAAAACAGATGGCGCCACTGCCGGTTCTCAGCGAAAAAGCGTCGTCTGCGGGTTTTGGCTCGCCGATCTCTCGTAGACGCTCACGTTTTCGCATCATGTGCGCCTGAACTAAGTAAGTACCATTGTCAAACTTGCTACGATACAAAAGTTACCATAATACGCAAGCTCTGTGTGCAGTTTCACCGCAAACGAGCCAGCGGTTGAGGCGGGGAAATTTTTGAATGTGTCAGCGATAAAAACGCACAATACTGTACACGACATGTAGTCAGGCTTAACTGCTCAAAAATCGGTAAATAATGTCAAAAACATGGCCTAGTTGTTACTCAAACCTCAACGTATGAGAGAGAGAGTTTGCAAATTAAGAGCGAATGCCATCATGTATAGCGAGAAATGGCGCCGAAGAACGCGGCGGCGGTGCTGTATATTTGGTCCGAAGCGGAAGTGCAGGGCGCCGCCTTGTTGGTTTACGAGCGAACGCTAACTCCCCGCAACGCTAAAGAGATTCCGTAAAGTGCTTGCGGACCGGCAAGTGGCGGCGCATGCGCAGACGTCGCTTGCCGGGCCCGGTACACGGTAACGTAAACACGGTAACGATATGCTATAACTCTATTATTAACGCTTTTGCGGCACCAGTCACTCATATATGGGAGACGACTGCTACTTCGATCGCCCGCGGAAGTACAGCGGACAAGAGACCTCGCTGCGCACTATGCAACGAGAGCAGACGACGTTGCTCCGTGTATGTTCTGGTGACGTCACGACAGCATTCAATATGGCGGTCGCTGCCGGTGGGAGGAATTTCCCGTTCTCAATTTCGATCGCATTTTTTGAAATATAGAGCGCGTCCAGGGCAGCCAAATTTCGGAAACTGAATCATAAGCTCTTGTATTAGTTACTGAAGCCCAATACTGCAATATGAAGAACGACCATGTCATGGCCCCTTTAAGTCTAATCAGCAAACTTTTGACTCATGGCTTCAGGAACAAAGTGTTAATAAAAAACATAAAGATGACCTTGAACAGACAGCCCACTGGAGACTTTGCGACAAGGTATGCTGTACATAACCTTTTTTTTTACCAGCTGAAGAAGCTTGCAAAGTAGAAACACTATGATGTGACAGCCCAATTTCAGCACTTCTAGGCTCATTCTCCAAAAACGCAATCCAATTTCATCTCAGAAGCGCCGCATCCAATGGGATGAGATAGCAGTGTACTTCAAGAGCACAAAATAAGCAGTAGTTCTAAAAAAGGTTAAAATCTGGTAAGTATTACTACCGGCTCATAAAAGTATAAAGTTACCTTTTAGGAAGGATGTCACTGCATTCCCTTGTATTTGTGCTATGGATTCATCTCACGCAATGCCTTTTCATGGCGCGAACGGAGACGCGCGGCAGAAGCAAAACGCCTCTCCACGCCAAAGGCGGCGCTGCCGCGCCTTTTGCTGAACAGGGAACTCCGGTGGAATGTATCAAAAGATGAAGGTATCGGTCATGAGGTAATGGATTTTCTACAGGAAATATATCCAGAAAATAAAGTTAAAATAACATGGGAAGGATTTAGGAGTACGACAACTGTCGAGGTACACAAAGGATTAAGGCAAGGTTGTCCTCTATCACCGCTGCTGTTCATGCTTTACACGATATGTATGGAAAGAAGGCTAGAAGGAAGCAATCTAGGTTATAAGCTGTCATAAAGATTAGGCGGAAAGGTTGCTGAGCAACGACTACTGGGTTTAATGTATGCGGACAATATTGTACTGTTAGCAGATAGCCAGGAAGATTTGCAAACTCTGGTTAATTACTGTGGGGATGAAAGAGACAGTCTTGGTTTCAGTTTTAGCGCAGCTTAGTCCAGTGTGATGATTTTCAACGATACAACTGATCAGGAGCTTACAATACCAGGCCATGAAATGCCTCGAGTGGCCGAATACAAATGTCTTGGTGTATGGGCAAACGAAGAGCAGATGTACACGGAAAAGCACGAGCAGTCTCTCATAGCAAAATGGCGAAGAGATGCCGAGATAATGAAACATAGGGCACTGTGAGGGTACAACAGGTATAAAGTACTGAGAGGTATTTGGAAAGGAATAATAATGGCGGCGCCTACTTTTGAGAATGCGGTTCTGTGCTTAAGGGCAGAAGTTCAGTCGAGATTAGAAGTAAATCAGAGAACTGTTGGAAGATTAGCACCAGGTGCACACGGGAAAACCACAAACGAGACAGTACAAGGGGATATGGGATGGTCATCGTTCGAAGCACGGGAAGCTCAGAGTAAAATACTATATGAAGAACGCCTGGGGAAATTGGACGATAACAGGTGAACAGCTAAGGTATTTAAATACCTATATACAGAAAGAGCGTTGACTCACACTGGCGAAAAAGAGCTACAAAGCTAACCAGTAAGTATGTTGGACACGAGGACGGAGAAAGACCTCTAAACGACAGGTTAAAAACGCGGAAGGTAAAAATTGGATAAATTCAATGGAAAAGAAGCATAGTGTAGAACTATATCGATATTGGAAACAGGAGATCAGGAAGGAAGCATTTTATAACTCAAGAGGCAGTGCCCTACTCTTTAAAGCTAGGTCGGGATGTCTTAGAACGCGCAGCTATAAAATCAATTTAACGAAGAAGACACATGTGCTGTGTGTGGTAAATCTGCATAAAAAATAGAACACCTCACACTAAAATGTAATGGTGTCCATCCCGATGCCAATGCGGGTACAGTCACTCTTCCTGAGGCCCTAGGGTTTAGAGATAACAATAGTCATGTAAATAAATCTGCGGCGGAAATTGGCAAAAGGCGATTGAAAGATTGGTGGCTCAAAAGCAGTGAGGTGACATAAGGTTAAAAGTGTAGGAAGACATATTTAAAGAAAATGGCGAATTTTAGTAACTTACAACACAGTTAAGCAAAAATAAAGAAAAAAGCTGAGCATGGTGCCACCTGCCATATCCTGTTTCAAAGGGGACGCTCCTGCCTTCTATCCATCCATCCTAGCACCGCGCCCCTACCGCCGTGCTGCAAGAAAGGCTAGAAAATCTCTCAAAGTGTTGAGCCTATGCGTTTTTGCGCTTCACTGCTGTGGTTCTAGGTCCAAGTTCTGCATCTGTTGACAAGCTTCATTCATTTCTGTCGCACCTGAGTGCGTGGGAAAACTAGACTAATATGGAATGAAAGGTTTTTATAAGCAAGTCGACAGCTACAGGACTGCGTGTGACACTATCTAGCATGTTGTCACCGTCGAAGTACATAATAGAACATGTAGGTTTCAGTCACCCGATGACAAGCAGAGTGAGGCAGGATCCAGCTGGGCATCTTATCAGAATTGTTTGCCAGTCTTTGTTCTGGCTGCAATACCCATATTCTGGCTGCAATACCCATATTCAGCGCCTGAGCAGACGTTCCTAGTTATAATGGAATCCTTCTTGCATTTAAGAACCTTTCCCACTCAGTTTCTACGGGAAACCTGGAACGTGGAATCCTCATTGCCATTTTGTACGCAGATGCTGGTCAGCAAAGCTGTCCCAGTGGCACGCAGGAGCTTGATAAAATTCTAGATGCAGGCAACATATAGATGAAGCGTAGGCCGTGCTTATATCTGAAAATACCGCTATACAATTCCACTTGCATTGTAGCATCAAGTGGCAGGCGGCTAATATTCTAATGTAGAAACTTGGGCATGTTGGTGGAGGTGGATCATCCTTAAAACAGTGTAAACAACTCGAGGGCACAGATACAATACGTACACACGAGCGCTCATGTGTATGTCTCGTCTAAGCGCCCTCGTATTGTTAGCTGCACGGTTGTGTAGCAAAGAAAAAAAGGCAAGGCATCTTAAAGATAGGGTGTGAAAACTGCCTGAATTCGCTTGTAATAACCAAAGAAAGGGCAGCGAACTCAAGCCAGCCAAGTTCACTCGCATGAACAACAAGGGTAACCTTCTCTATCAGTCTGCAGGGGCCCCTCTAGAAATTGTAGTTGACGTGAAAAATACATGGCATGCTTCTCCTATACAGCTACATTCAGACAGTATATATCTTTGATATTGTACAGGTGGTCAAGGCAAAAACAGAGCTTAAATGTGGCTGTCCTGGCCACTGTGAAAATGTAGCGGCCAAGCTCACTGCTGCAGTGCCTATCACTGCTTTTCACATAACAAAACTGCCTTCCATTTTCAAACAACCAGAAGGGAAAATATTCTGAGTACTAGAAAATTGGTGCACTTAGACCTGCAAAGTACCTGTTTGGGTGAAATTCAGTATAACATAATTTCGGTTACTCGAAGAATGCATGCATGTGCATGCCAGGAAGTCAAGATAAAATATTTGCACTTACTCGGCAAGCCTTGCCTAAAATTGGGGTGAAAATATTTCTAATAGTGGGTAAAATTTTGTGAATAAAATGAGTTTCTGAGGCCGCTGAACCGCTCCAGGAAGTTATTTCCGTACAAGCAGATCATACAGTGCCCTCAGAGATGAAATACTGGGTTTCAAAAGATCAGCTCAGTAAGAGGTGGATCTAAACAAATTACATCAAGCAGCAAAACTATGAGCATTTCGCATAGCCGTTTGTCGGTAGCAGACGACATAGAACGACGAGATTTTTCAACATCGCCAAAATGCTCGAAGGGTCTCGGTGGGTGAACAAAAAGGTGCCTAGGAAATTACGTTGAAGTTAGTTGAAGCCAATGGGATGCAAGTTTCTTAACTAGGTGCGTATTATGCATCCCACTGTTACGATGATGCAGAGAAATATGCACCAACTCCTGAAGCAGCAGCCACAGCACTGCTAGAAAAAGTTGCAGTGGCACCATCTGAAGGCTTCTACGCTAAAGAGCACGCCAGCGTCCTCCCATTCGCTCTACTAGGACAGTATTCTAGTTCACTATACTCAGCACACATTCACGAAAAAGTTCCCCAAGGGGCAAAGTAGGCATATCTGATACCACTACTGGCTAGCTTTGACAGAATTGGAAGTTTGGTTTGGTTTATATGGGTTTAACGTCCCAAAGCGACTCAGGCTATGAGATGCGCCGTAGTTGAAGGCTCCGGGAATTTCGACCACCTGGGGTTCTTTAACGTACACTGACATCGCACAGTACACGGGCCTCTAGAATTTCGCCTCCATCGAAATTTGACCGCCGTAGCCAGGATCGAGCCCGCGTCTTTCGGGCCAGCAGCCGAGTGCCATAACCACTCAGCCACCACGGCGGCTAGAATTGGAATTCGACCGCCGTAGCCGGGATCGAGCCCGCGTCTTTCGGGCCAGCAGCCGAGCGCCATAACCACTCAGCCACCACGGCGGCTAGAATTGGAAGTGGTCTTATCCCAACAAACACAAAACTTCCTCAAAATCTCCCAGAAATATCCCATCAGGACATTTGGAATGTCCCCAGGACGTGCTCATTTTCCCCGAAAACATCCAAAAAACGTCCCCACAACTAGCAGTGTCCAAAAAGTTGTGCTTCCCAGAGACAGCCCCAAAAGGTTAATGCTAGATTTATCGGCTCTGGCTTAATAAAATTCTTTTTCATGCAGACTTCAGGCATCTAAGCGCACATTTGTGCCAAATTTCAGGCACATGCTTACGTTACAGGTGGCCACTCGCGTGAATGCCTGCCGGCTAGGCCATTCAGACTTACCTGTTTACATGAAATGTGCTTTAACAAGGTGAAAATTTGGGTTGGTTCCTGCATGATCTTGTGACGGCAGGAGCGCAGCACGAGACAGAGGGAGGCGGGACACAACGCTGAATAACAACCAGATTTTTAATGCACGTTCGTCGAATATATACATCTCGCTCGTAAAAGGAAAAGAAAGAAGCATGAAAAACGTATAAGATGTACACGTGGTGAAATATTAAGACATCGCACGTGGATAATCAATTTCTCTGTCACGAAGAGCTACTGAAGGTATGCAGACGCATACGTCGCTCTTTGGTAGGATGTTGAAGACTTCAATCTCCCTGGTCCGATCAAAATATGACGGGATGACCATTGTGTTGATAAGCTGCGGAGCGCATTCATGCACTCCCCGATGTTTTGGTAATTGACTGCTGATAGTGCCCTTTAGGGATCTTTTGTGCTCTCGAAGCCGTTTATTCAAACAGCGCTCTGTTTCACCAATGTAGGTGTGTCCGCATGACAAAGGTATTTTATAAACCCCGCTTTTCACACATTTCACGTTTTTTCCGGTGTTTTTTCTTGCATTGATTTTTTTCTTTGCTCGCTGCTGACTTTGAAAGCACACCGGCTTCTTAACTTGTTGGATGCTGACATGAGCACTTTACACCAGCTCTTGCTCCTACCCTTTTGAGACTGTGGGAAATGCCATTAATGCAAGGAATAACTGCGTATGGCTTCCTTAATTTTCATGTGGTTGTGACATATTTTCTGCCTCGAAGTGCTTGCAGAATCCCTTCTGCGACACTGGATAGCAGTCTCGTCGGGTAACCTGCTGCTTTCAGCCGACGGTTCTGGGTGTCAAAGCTGCCTTGAACTTCATGATGACAGGATCTCCTTTTTCAGGATCTGCTTTTTTCTACCCCCACTTGATGATCTTGCAGTGCGCAGATGTGTAGGGGTGCAGTCCCATCTAGCTTCGTGGTCCGTACCGCCAGCATATGTGGGCGCCTAGAAAGGCCAACGCCAAGAAATCGCATAACGTTTTCTGGGAGTTCACTCGTTATTTCTAGTCCTAGTTCTTCTAGTCCTTAGCAAAAGTAGCAATGAGAGCCGTATTGACGAGATCCTGTCATCATGAAGTTCAAGGCAGTTTTGACGCACAGAAAAGTCGGCTGAAAAGCAGCAGGTTACCCGACGAGACTGCTATCTGGTGTCGCAGAAGGGATTCTGCAATCACTTAGAGGCAGAAAATATGTCACAACCCCATCAGAAGAAAGGAAGTCGGACGCGGTCATACCTTACATTAATGGCATTTCCTACAGTCTCAAAAAGGTAGGCGCAAGACCTGGTGTAAAAGTGCTCATGTCAGCACCGAACAGATTAAGAAGCCTGTGCGCCAAAGTCAACAACGAGCAAAAATCAATGCAAGAAAAAGCACCGGAAAAAACGTGAAATGTGTGAAAAGAGGGTTTATAAAATAGCTCTGTCATGCGGATGCACCTACATTGGTCAAACATGGCACTGTTTGAATGAACGACTTCGATAGCACAAAAGATCCCTAAAGGGCGCCATCAGCAGTGAATTAGCAAAACATTGCAGAGAGCATCAGTGTGACCTGCAGCTTCGCAACACAGTGGTCATCATGTCATATTTTGATCAATGGACCAGAGAGATTGAAGAAGCCTTCAACATCCGACAAAAAGTGACGTATATTCGTCAGCATACTTTCGATAACTTTCATGACAGCGAAATTGATTACCTTCGTGGGTTGTCCTAATCTTCTGCCACGTGTACATCTTATGCGTTTGTCATGCTTCTCTCCTTTCCTTATTGCACGAGCGAGATGTACATATTCCATCGAACGTGAATTAAAAATCTGGTTGTTAGTCAGCGTTGATTCCTACCTCTCTCTTCTTTGTTTCATGCTGCGCTGCTCCCGCCACAAGAACATGAAATGTGCTAGAATTTTACACACAAAGGAAATATGAATTCAAAAAGTCGCCGATCCCGCCCATATAACAGGAAATAGCAGCGCAATACAGATGTAATTTCAGTTTATTAGATGTGCTCTTTGCATTTAAATGAATACAAACAGGAGACGCATATGTATGCACCTTTTAACACATAATGTACGCAGCAATACGGAACCAGCATATATTAATGACCAAATTTTTCTCTAGCACTGAGAAATGTGAAAAAATGAAGCTATAAAAACATAATACAGGCTGAAAGTTGATGCACCTTAAGCAAGCAATCTAGAGGGTACAAAAGCATATATGCACACGCAAAAGCAAACGCATGTAAAGAGCAACCTGGGTGCCAAAAGAAAAGACAATATGAGCGTATGATACAGATATGCGTTTTCAGGTCACGGATATTCTGCAGGGTGAAACCTCCCTCTCGCTTTGCCTCTCGCACGAGCCTCGAAGTAAGCTTGAGCGTGTTATCAAAACAGGAAAAAAAAATTAGTTCTACGAGGCGAACATAAAAAAACGAGCATAAACCGACATAACTTGACGACGTTGGCAACGAAAACCAGGGGATGAATTGAAATGCTGGAACTATATATATGAATTCAACGCAGCCTTCTGTCCTGCGCCTTCTCACGGCACAGCGAACGCTCAAACGCTCAAGCGATGGTAGGCCATTACTGCACCTCTGCTAGACAGCGGTGCAACGAGGACTGCTGGTAGTTGAAGATGCCTGCAGGAACTGCCGCACCATGCTGAAGTTGGAAACACTATAGAAGACTGTCACGTTGGTGACCACCGCTCCTGGCGGTGCGATAAAAAGGCAGACCGCCGTTGCCTGCCTGCAGCATGGAGCGAACGGCACACGAAAGAGATGCGGGGTGAACTGCGCTTCCTTCGGCTGTGCGAACAGAACTGTTTGATCTCTCAAAACGGCGAGTGCAAGAGCAAAACCTTCTCTCCCCGTAGCTCTTGGCGCGAGGGAGAGAAAAGGGAGCGAGGAGTCAATGTGTATGTTTTGTTGAAAAGCATTCGTCCCAAAACGTTTTCCCAGTTACCTTTCTGGACCAAAATGCTAACGTTTTTTTTTGCTTCTGCTTAACACCCTCGAAAAAACGTTCCTAGGCCATTAGTGGGTGCACTTCCCTTTTGCTTGTGTTTCTGTGTGCTGCCTCTATGGCCTAGAAATGTTCGATAAATGTTGTACAGGGACTGGGATATTCCATCCTTTCTGGGCGCACCTGGGGAGGTATGTTGTTTGTTGGGATGATCCGAAGTACGGAGGCAGAAACATGGTGCACTCCAGTTCAAAAAAATAATTCTTACTGAGAGAATTATTTGTCCTGACAAAACGTGTCAATACGCTCTAGAAACTGAATCTAGCGTATGTGCTTATACCTATAAAAACTGTCAGAGAAAAAGTGCAGCATAGGATCGCACCGATATACGGCACCAATTTATACTTCTGGAAAGGCTGAATCTGCGGCGCATCCACTGGTTCGGTGTTGGTGGACGTCCAAAAGCGTATATCTGAATGTTTACCAAAAGTGGACTGATTATTGCCCAGAAAAGACGTACCGTAGACATCTAGTGTGGCTTGCAAACGTTCTGATCTAAACAGGATGTCCGGTGGATATTCGTGATCTATTAAGTCTAACCAGCAAACTTTTGACTGATGGCTTCAGGAATAAAGTGTTAATAAAAATTTAAAGATGATCTTGAACAAACAGCTAACTGGAGACTGCCACAAGGTATGCTGCACATAACCTTTTTTTTAACAGCTGAAGATGCTTGTAAAATAGAAACACTATCATTTGACAGCACAATTTCAGCACTTTTAGACTAATTCTCCTAAAACAGTCCAGTTCCATCTCAGAAGCACAACACCCGATGAGATTAGATAGCAGTGCACTTCAAGGGCACAAAATAAGTAGTTCTATAAAAGATTAAAATTTTGGAAGGATGTCACTTTGCGTTCCTGTGTATTTGTGCTATGGATTCATCTCATGCAATGCCTTTTCATGGTCTTTAAATTTTGATAAGGTTTCAAAACGTTCTAATACCTTCTTCTGTAGCTTGCAATTTGCCCCGAGTCCTGAAGAATAGGCCACTTCACAAGCTTACAACGAGCTGCTTTTAGACACCAAGCATGGCTTGTCACTGCTTACAAATTGATGAAAGCTCTTTTGGTACAATTTCTTCGGTACAAAGTACACCATAGTTCCACTGAAACATTACTCCAATCAATCTATTGAAAGAACGACACACAGGGTTGGTACAGGCTTTGAAGGCACAAATTCAAGGGTTTTTAAGGACTTTCAAGGCTCCCAAAAGCTTTTTTCAAGGGCTCGTTTCAATACTCAATTTAGTGCCCTTTTTTATAGCAAAACATGTTTTTTAAAACACGCTGCAACAAATTTATTGAACACTAAGAAAAAGACGCACTTACAGACTAGACTGGTTTAATACTAAACTAAGGTAGTAACAAGCGTTCATGAAAGCTCCTGAAGCTTTGTGATTATTTCTTGCTTGATGTATAGTTCTTCCGTCTTGCTTTTTGCCATTTTCCTAAGGCAATTTCACTTCACAATGTGCACGACGTCGCCTGTCTCTTCTGCTTTCTCAGCCAAGTTGTCTGCTGAAGCTGTCAGATCAGCAACAGTTGCTTCAAGTCTTGCTTTCTTTCGCTTTAAGGTATCAATTTCTCCACAACAAGGTGCCTCTTTGACTCCTTTGCTTCTCCAAGTTGCTCCTTCTTTTACGCCTCCAGATATGCATGATAACGATATGCATTAAAACGCGCGATGTCACGTAGTTCTACATGGAGCTACCTGCTGCATTCTTTATGCTTGCGCTGTGTTTCGAACTCCTCTTGTAGCTCTTCAGCGCAGACTCCTATTGACGAGATGTCAAACACTTTTCCGCATGGTCTGCATCTAGCACGATACGAACTCGTGGTGTCCGGCGCAATCCAGTCTTTTTACTCGTCATGGCTAAGCCACGATCGCTGGAAATTGCACTTCCCGGGCATTGCGCGCACACACAATTACGTCCACATCCAGCGCGTGCCGCATTACACATGCTCTGAATAAGCCAACGGGAGGCGATTAAAAAGCGGTATGAGGACAGCAACTATAAAAAGTGCACGACCGCAGCGAACAAAAAAACAAAACCCGACAATATGACAACATGGAGGACAAACGCCCAAAACGGACTGTATTTTCTTGGCTTGGATCAGGAGGCAACCCTCGCTTTCAACGTGGCCAGTTGATCAACGGGCAATCACTGAACGGCGCCAATGACTATCATCACGGAATTCAAGGGTTTTTCAGGCCCCACTAAATATTTCAAGGTTTTCAAGGCCTTGAAAATCACATTTTCAAATTCAAGGGTTTTCAAGGACCTGTGCGAACACTGGACACAGCTCACCTAGCAGCTATTTACAACTTATATAGCTGGATTCAACGCAATGCTGGAAGACGAAGCAGGGAGGTGTTTCCTGTCCAAGGTTGGCTGCTTAGCAAAATGTCAAATTTCCACTAGAACATCATTTCAATGCTTCTTCAGAACTTGAGAAGGGCCCAAACAGCTCGTCTAGCCCTTATTTACAACATATATACATGTATTCAATACAACGCTGATGAACGAAAGAGAAAGGCTTTCCCTGCTCAAGCATGGCTGCCCAGCAGAATGCATGAACAGTAACTATAAACAGTGACTTTACAAACAGAATGCAAATAGTAATAAAGAGTATCCAAGGTGATCGTTGACGATGGGCTTGACGGAGTGAACTGGACCTGCATGAAAAATTTTGAAGAATGAGAGATGCATAACATGTGCACAAGTAAAAAACTCTTTTCAACCTGCCCTTCAGCCATTCATGCCCGAGCTGTCCTTACTCTTTTGACAAGAGGCAGGGTAGTGCTTAAGGGAAACCGAGAACAACTCCGACCAATTTTCACTCTTAGTAAAGTTTTGATTATAAGGCTCTTTATAGAAGTGTTGGTGTTTGCCCAGCAGCATTCATTCCTCAGAGAATCAGACTAATTTTTTTCCGTTATTCAATTCAATTTCAAGATGTCTACACAGAAAAGGACTCCGTGATCATCATTTCTCAATTAACGGTGACATAGCCGAGCCTCTGGGATTGGCTCAAAAAAAAAAAACTGTCCACGTGCCACACTTTGGCTGTGAAATCAGCCAGTGGTGGTGGCACCTTTATTTATTTTTGTTTCCTTTTCGAGCCGAAATTTTTCTATTTTCAATAAAAGCAGTTCCTTTGTCATTAGAATGAGGAAGTTCAATTTTGTTCCTTCTTATCTTTTCAATACTTGCACAGTGTTCTTTGTTAACGCGTTCTGGTAAACTGATAGCAAAGAACTCTTGTGTGCCAGCAACAGCACACACATGACATACTGCGCAAAATTATGCACAAGCCATAAGCCATGACCAATGAAAACACCAAATGAAAGGAACACAATACAAAACCTAAAACATGGCCTCCTATATACCCAAGCATCAGTATATCGGTTGAGAAGTTGGATAAGCTGGGCCAGTTAGTTGGTAGGTGCATAACTAACAATGCCCATGAATCCATCCTCTATTGTGTTATATGCGCCATTCACTGCACATAACCATGTATCATTTCTAATAATAAAATAGGAGTTTGTGCACATTAGCTCGCACGTCGCTCAACATGACTGATAAAGGCAATGCTGTTAGTTTCTCAAATATATACAGGGTGATTCTTTTAATGTTTACATATTCTTATTTTAAAAACAGATCTGTTGGTGCGGTCTCTGCACGTGGGCTGTATACCAAGGTGGATATTACGTATCTAATAGATTTTGGTAATTAGACAATTATTAACCAGAATGGATTTTATTTTTCATTTTAAGGGGTAAGATTACATTGCAAAATCGGAGGCCATCAACATAGAAGGTGATCCCAGATTGAAAATTGTTTTTTAGCGGCAATGTGATTTAAATATCGAACTTCAAAATTGCACATTTCAAAATTAGTTCAATTGGCTTTCCAGCACCACAAATTTATAAAATGGTGTCGCTATGCATAGTTTAGTCGCTTAAATAACGCCACCCCCTTCCCCTTCATAAAACACACAAACAGCGTCCGTATTTGCTGCATTAGAAATGCGAGCGAAGTCGTATTATATTTGTGCAATGCAGAAAGACCAACTCAAAGAGTTTCAAATTCGTATTATTGACATTCGGCAATTCAAACTACACATCGGATAAAAAAATTTTAAAACTGGGCTCACTTTCAATGTTTACGGGCTTCAATTTCACAATACAATCTTGACCCCTAAAATTAAAATGTTTAGTTAGTACAGTCAGACCCTACTACAATGAACGCCGTGCCAGTGAAATTTCCGCCACAATGAAGTATTTACAATTCCTCGTCAGACCAACTCAACGAGCTTCAAATTCGTATTATTGACATTCGACAATTCAAACTACACATCGGATAAAAAAATTTTAAAACTGGGCTCATACATACAACCATACAAGGTAGTGCAATAATTTTCCCCTGTAAGAAACAATTCTCGGAGCGAGGTTCTGCTTCAACGAAATTTTTCTGAGTAAGCAGCCAAATTTTTTTTTTTGTGCCCACACGTACCAGTATCTCTTCAAGTTTCACCAAAAACGGCAGCCGAAGACAGTTTGCACTTGCAATAGCGCAGCTGACATTCCTTGCAGACCCGGAATTAATCTGCAGTCATGTGCGCATAAACACGCGATGCAGCGCATGATTGCTTGCGAAGGTTTTATCGACGGCCTGGACTCGGTGCTTGCGAATAGCTGTTGTTAGTGCATGGCGGCTTTCGGCTCCTTCGCTCGCAATCGTGTCAATGAAAATCGGTAAAAATGTTAAACGTTATATGGCAACCGGTGGCTAGTTTCAGAGCGCTTTTCCGAGGCTTTGAGGAGCACTTTAGGCGTTAGGCCTAGCGACACCGAGCAAGTAGCGCACAGCGGTCTGCCGTAGCCCGGCTTGACGGTGGCCGGCACGTCGTTGCAAGAAGCCTGACGCCGGCAAGGATGCACTCGTCTCGATTTTGTGCCACAGGCGAACGTCGTGACCCCCCCCCCCGTCTGGTGCACTGCGGTGCACTGACAGAATACAGCCACTGCAAGTGTCGGTGGTTCTTGACTGATGTCTCAACAGAACGATACTCCGCCGGTGTGTTCGTACCACTGGTCACAAAACGTAAAACGTCTTCAAAGAACCGGAGCAACTACGTTTCTACACGGCACGTCGTCTAAAGGATTAATTTTGAGGCGCATATGACCACTGCTCAACACGCAGTGACGCGGGCGCAGTGTAGTCTACGCTGAAATTGCTCAGGCAGTGCCATATGGGTTCACGTATGATTAAAGCAAGAGCGCGTTTAAAACATGTTCGAAAAAAAAATATTATAATTGACAGAAAATGTAGCGGGTGAGTTTATTAAACGATTCCGGGATTTTCGGAGTACCAAGTAAATCGCAATGACACCCATTTCGAAACGGCAAAAGACCAAAACTGACAAATAAAAAAAAACGTTTTTCCCGAACTATATGGTCCAAACTGTCAATGTTCCAGCCTGATTTCACGACAACGAAGCTTCCGCTTCAACGAAATTTTTCGCAGGTCCAGTGAATTTCGTTGAAGTGAGATTCGATTGTACTAGTTAATTAACCATCTAATTATTGAGCTCTATCACGAATGTAATGTCCACTTTGCTGTTCAATCAGCCTGCCCAGACAGTACCGACATATTTCTGAAAGTTCTAAAAATAATATGAAAATGGTACAAAAATATCTGGTTAGAAAACCACTTTGAACTCTTCCCTGATGGCTCAGCTATTTCAACACCGTTTCAATGATACTAATGAAAGCATGTTTATAGATCAAATTCAGCAGGAGGTAAGAAAATAACAAATATGGGCAGCCCTCTTATGACAAGAAAATGAAGAAGTTTGTAAATTATGCAGAAACAATGAATCCAAAAAAATATTTTTAAAAATAAACATAACACTACACTGTATGAAACGTTAACAAGGAAGCAGAGAGAAATCTTTTCTGGAGTGCTATACCATAGAAATATATAGGATCACTTGTTTCAACTTGAGGAAAAAGCAGGTTACTTTGAGATAAGAATCGTCAATGATTTTATTTGCAACCATGAGTTCAGATAACATCCTACTGTGCTAGCTGTGTCCAGGTGAAGCTACCAGATAAGTGTTCGGTAAAACCACGATGGGTAAAACTAGGCAGCAAAGAAAAACTGAATGAGCTTGTTAACATGCAAGATGTTAAGTTGCGCATAAAGTGGTGACAAGGATGTGGTAAAGCGAGAAAATACGAAAAGGTGCAAGGTTTAGTTGTGCACACAAATTAATGGTAAAAAATGTTAAATATACGAGCTACTCCGAGAGATGCTGAGACTGCTGCCTGGATATTAATGGGCAGAAAAATCGTTACAATGTAGGCTGTCAAAAGGAAAAAACATTTGACGCAAATCTTTTATGCCAAATGCCACCTTCATCGATGTAAGGGTAACATTTCATAAGCTAACATGCCAAAAAACAAAAAAACACCCGACCATTAAATCCAGACATTTGAGGGTTGTTGCAAATTACGGCTTTTACAATACCTGGACCAAACAATGAAAAAAAAGAAAGCTGCAAATGTCATAACTGTAATTACTAGGGGCGTGCAAATATTCGAAAATTCGAATACGAATCGAATATGTTTCATATTCGGTTCATATTCGTATTCGAGAAATGATATTCGTTAATTTCCGAATATTCGAAAATTCCTGAATACTCGGCATCAGTCGTATACCACGCTGACTTTCATAAATTTTATTGTGGCAAAAGCGCAATATCTGGGCAAACTACCTGAATATAGAGTTTAAAGTTCCAGGAAAACAATATAATGGCCTTGTTCTCTTTCTTCTCCATCGTTTATCACGTGGACCGATCGCATTCCGACGCCGCAGGCTTGACCTTGTGAGCAATTCCGCAAGTGGGCTTTCCCACATACCGCACGTTCTGCGAACAAGATGGGGACGACCCGCTTCTAAAACTGCAATGCGAAAGCGCCTATTTTTTTATCCTTCCGTAACATGTTATCTAATTAATGCTCACACCCATGGCATTCGTTCTGTCACCTTAATTTTCTACGCGTGACCACCACCATTTTGTTTTGGTCAACTACGCTATGCGGGAAAGCCTACTCGCGGAATTTCGCGTGAGGCTCCCGAAGGGGCAAGTCGAGGTGTCACAACTGGGCAAGCGATCCTGTAAAAATCCCGCCTATTGCATAGTGCGCTGTAACCCATGCACTTCTTAAGTGGGCATAATGGCAGGCATGACAACATTCGGAAGGCCCCTGTCACTAGGTAAAAAAAATAACCTGGCCGCATAGTTTTGGTTTCTGAGCTTCGCCACTCGCCCGTGGCAATGGCAACTGTCGGCCCGCGCATTCGCCAGTAGTCCAATCTCAGCACCGTGCCGCTTTCGGACGCCGACTGATGCATCGCTCGTCTTTTATTGCGAAGCAATACTACTTTAGGTCGCACTTCAGCCCGTTCCGTGGCGAGGCGATGGTAGGCACCATTGACCTTTAGCGTGACCTCGCTGCGTGACGTCACACCACGTGACCTAGAGTGACATCACACCAGCTGTGTAAAAACGGGGCCCCATCTCACGCCGTCGCGAGGCGAGGCGGTAGCCACCAACGGCGGCCTAACTCCCGCTCCTCTCACCAGGGGCGCTACGGTCGGTGTGACGTCACACCAGCTGTGTAAAAACGGGGCCCCATCTGACGCCGTCGCGAGGCGAGGCGGTAGCCACCAACGGCGGCCTAACTCCCGCTTCTCTCACCAGGGGCGCTACGGTCGGTGTGACGTCACACCAGCTGTGTAAAAACGGGGCCCCATCTGGCGCCGTCGTGAGGCGAGGCGGTAGCCACCAACGGTGGCCTAACTCCCGCTTCTCTCACCAGGGGCGCTACGGTCAGAGTGACGTCACACCAGCTGTATAAAACAGCTCCGCTCCTCTCGCCAAGGCAGTCATACAGCCAGATGTTACGATGGTGCCTACGAACAAAGCAGCTCGGCAGAATGCAAAGAGGAAGCATCAGCGAGCTACGGAGACGGAAGAAGAACGACTTTCTAAGCGGCGTGCCCAGTATGCAGCTCGGCGACAACGTGCAACTTCCTCTGTGGAAACAGCAGAAGCAAAGGAAGAAATTATGAGTTTGCCCGACAGTGTGTCTCCTTCTACAAGTTCAGAACGCTGGAACGCGACTAACGGCAGAGGCGTGTCCAAGAAACCCCGGAACAGCGGCTCGAGAAGGAACGTGCGTTTCGAGAGAAGGAAAACGAAAAGCGAAGAAAACAGCGTGCAGAAGAAACACCCCAGCAGAGACAAGAGCGTTCGAAGAAAAGACAGGAGAAATCTCTCACCAAGGCTGGCCCGACTCAACCCGAAGGACACATTGCAGTAGAACGACGTGAAGAACATGCGAGAAGAGTAAAGGAGTTTGAGACGGCAACGCGTGAATTACACAGACGTTTACTAACAACCCGTTCGGCTATGCGTGTACAGTGTGTGACCGGTTGTGGCATAGACACTAGCATAACCCAAGACTACCACCAGCCACGGCCGTTTTTTTTTTCCTTTTTAGAAGCAGTCTTGCCATTCCGACGTCAATGTGCGTTACCATCTCGCTTACGTTCGCGATGTCTTCCAGCATGCCGAAACTCGGTGCTCGTGACCGGATTACAGGTGTTTGCACGATAGAGCCGCCTCATAAGACTACAGTTTTTTCGGTAGTTTTTTTTTCAGGGCTGCGGGGCATTTTATCATTCGACCTACGAATAACCCGGGCATAGATGTCGGTTCTTATTTTTGTTTCCAGTCTTCTCATGTTATGGATCTCATTTTGCCTCACCACATTACAGGTTGGATACTGTTGTGCTGTTCAATTAAGTAGTATACATTTCTGCGCGCATGTTCTTTTTATACTGTGCTCAGGCAATCTAGCTATGTTTATTTCAGTTGCAAAGGCCATACACTATATTGAAAAAGAATATGAGCAGCAGTGTTTGCTTGTTTATCTTTTCTGAATTTATTTTTTGTGCTGACCAGATACTCGATACCCGAAGCCATTTTTTCTTCATATTCATATTTGATTCGTATTCGAAAATTTCAATATTCGCACACCCCTAGTAATTACTCTATCACAGATGAAACTGTGTGCTTAAACTTCTTCTGCAATTAACTGCCGGATTGCAAATAAAACTAGCCCATAAATTCAGAAAGGCTAGGTTAGGTTTTGTTTCTGGGATTTAACATCCGAAAGTGATTCAGGCTATGAGGGAAGCCGTAGTGGACGGCTCCGCAAATTTCTACCACCTGGGGTTTTTAACATGTACTGACATCGTACAGTACAATTCGCCTCTAGCAATTTGCCGCCATCAAAATGCGAACTCCGTGGCTGAAATTGAACCCGCATCCTTCAGGTTAGCAGCCAATCACCATAGCCACTGTGCCACCGCGGCGGCCAATTAAAAAAAGAATAAGCAGTATATGGCTCCCTCACCTGCCAGCATCTGTCAGTAATTAATAAACCATGATAACTGCATCCTCCGATTCACTTCTCCCAACTCTGCTTCATCATCTAAGGAAGAGAATAAGAATTCAAAAACACAAATGTCAATAAAAAAAGTAATACTTAAATTGGATTCCTTACATGCTAAAACAATGGGTTATGAGGCGTGCCATAGTAATAGGCTCTAGCTGGATTTCAACCGCCTGGTGTTCCTTAGCATGCACAGATAAAACAGAACAGGTGCACACTCGCATGTCACCTCTGCAGAAACACATTCACTGTAGTCACGTCACTGCAGCCACTGAGCCATCAAGGTGAGGAGAGAGAAAAAAGGTTTTTTTAAATATACCGTGCATAATACAGAGATTGCTACATGCATCACGATTAAGCTGTGCACTGCATGAAAGGCAAATCACCGCACAAATTTCCTTTTAGTACACTTTTCATTTCATTGCCCAATGTTTAAATGGCAACTCCAGCGTTTTTTTTTTACCTTGCCTGATTTTACTGAAACCTTCAAGGTATGTTCTCCGCAGTTTTCTGGTCCTTTGTGCCAAGTTTCGCAGGAGGGTACTATTTTGTTGCAGTGCAAAAAAATGTGAAAGTCTCCCATTTTGTGTGTGGCCTCAATTGGGAGATTCCTACAGGCAACCTTGAGTGTGTGACATCAATGAAGGACACATGGCCATTCATATCCGGTCCGCGTTTGTTGAACAAATTTCCAGCTGGCTTTAGGTAATTTCAGACAAATAATCACTGAAGCTCTCAAATACGGTCACCAGCAACAAGCATGCTGTGCAGGTGCAGTGACAAAACCACCACATGACAGATCACTGAAGCCGCAAGCATCCCGAGTCTAAAGGACCACTGTGTGAGTACACCTTTCATAGCCCTTCTGGATAAGTAAGAAGTTGCGTTCCCTATTGGAAGCTGGGCGATTCTAGTTTCCCTGCGTGATTCCCGTTTCTGATTTCTGGCTTTGTACTTGTTTTTTGACGCTTTCTGTACATTTACCCAAGTGACAAAACAATAATCGGCACAAGTTAGTCAGTGCCTGTATCGCGACTTCCCTTTCTGTGTTTTCTGTACAGTTTTGTGCTGTTTTGCTTCGCAGATGAATAAACAACTAGCTCGAAATGTATTATTTAAGATTCTGCGCAACTGTAATAACGAGAAAGCATAAGAGCTTGTTAAATTCGTATCTTATCAAGGAAAGCAAAAGAATACATCAGCGAAATGATGACCAAGCTTTATAACTGTGAAGTATATTTCCCAGAAGGCACGGTGACGTGAACCCTTTTTTCCTCTTTCCTTCCTTGTATCTGCTTTTGATACCCTTCTGTGCCTCTGCTGGCAAGGTCATGTGTATATATATATATCTGTTCCCAAAATAAACCACAGCTGTTAGTTTGCACCTGTCCAGTCTTACCCTTTCCTGTGAACGAGATATGCACAACTTATCTTTGTATTTCTATGAACCAACTTGCCCAACATCGCATCCTACTGCCTTAGTAATGTTCTGACATGCTTGTTTATAAACGTATGTTTCTTTTCAGAGTTTCACTGCCTGGTGTTGGTTGCCGCATGGCTTGTAGTCAGTGTTGGCGGTAACGTGTTACAAGTAACGGCATTACCGGTAACGTGTTCCTTTTTTTGGTAACTTAGTAACGTACTCGTTACCCTTCGGAAACTGTAACGGGTAACATACTTACGTTAACATTTTTCGGTAACGTGAGGTGTCACGTTACTAGTTACTTTTTGTTCCAGTTGTCCGCCACTCCGCCCGCTTTTTTTACAAAAAAAAAGTGCAGAGCACCTAAATTGATGTTGCAAATAAACAAACAGGTGCTCTCGACTACCTCTGTTGCGGCTCGCATGCATGCCAGAAAACACATGCTCTTGACGACGCAGCCAACTAAAAAAAAAAGGACAGAACAGCCGTAAAGCACGAAACATGTGCACGAACACGCATTCACACTTGCTTTCACCTACCTCCCCTTCCCGAACCGCTCACACACACAACTGCGGAAGAATGCTGAGCATTTTTGAACATCACATTTTGCAGAATTATTGTAAATTTTTTAGAGTTAAGTGATGTTTTCTTTGTGAAGTTAGAATTGGTGATGAAGTGTCATTTTGTATTTAATGTCACATTCGGAAAATGGCTTCACTATGTGCCACAGTTAGAATCCATCACATGTAACCCTACACGCAACTTTAAGCCACTATAACATTGCTAAGCTCCTGCACATTTGTGCAAACTATTCCCGTTAAATCAGGATTTCGCGCAAAATTGTTGTTTGGGCTAGAAGTTTTATGTGAAATATGAGCTTTATGAAATTGTTATCGTGAGTTCTTAACGCAAAGACGCACTAATTAGAACTTATGGCCATGAAGTAACGCGCGGTACTTTTTTTCGGTAACAGTAACGCGTTACTTTTTTTGCAGGTAACATAGGGCGGTAACACGCTCCTTTTTTTTAGCGTAACGAGTAATGTATTTAGTTACTTTTTTTCGGTAACGCCTACAACACTGCTTGCAGTGTGCAGGTGCACTTTAGAAGCTTAAAACATGAGAAAAGAAGATAGAGATGACACAACACGAGTGCTTCTTAATGCTAAAGCTTCATTGGAAGAACACAGATACAGAAGCCAACCTCATAAACCTTCTATTGAACAGCCTAGGAGCAAACAACTGCAAACAATTCAGGCCAGAAGCGGCAGTCCTAGAAAAAATTGCAGGAAAAGTTAACATAGGTGACCCTTTCCAAGGAAGTGGGTGATGGAAATTTCAAGAAAGCACTGTATATTGTTACATGGAGACTAGCTGAAGAATGAGGCATGAAGAAAGATAGCATAAATATGATTTAATGGCCGCTGGCCTAGCACCAGCACTCCATCCCGTGCCAGTGCCAGTTTTATTGTCTTCGTCACACTACCTGGGGCCACCGAGCAATCGTACCGATCCTTGAGGAAGAGACGCATGAAATGGTGATGGTCTTCAGGGGAAGGCTCCACAGTAAGGAGAAAGTTATGAAGTGCTGGCCAGCACGATGAAGGAGATGGGCGAATAATTTTTGGTCTGCAAAGCTTCCAGGCCGCAGGTCGCCGGAACCCAATGGCCGAAGCCCTTGGATGCGCCGAACGGCATGAGCAGGGGGGCTGTGTCCTCGCAGGTGGGCGGCGTCTCAGGTCGGTGGGGTCTGAAGGTCTCATTGCGTCTGACAAGTTTGCTGCGCCAGGTTGTCAGGGCAGGTGACAGGGCGGGGGGAGCAGCGAGGTCGGTTTAGGTCTTGCAAGCTGAAGCACGGCCGTGTGTCCAAGAACTCACGGTCGACGACCACGGCTGACGGAGGACGCTGAACCTCTGGGACCAGGGGATGATACTCTGCACTTATGCTGCTAGAAGTGTGGCTTAGCTGCAAGAGTGAGTGAGTGAGTAAGTGTTTATTGAAGAGAATGGTGGCTGGAGCGCATATGCGTGGGCCCTCAGTCCAGGGCTCTGGAGGTTTCTGCCGATCTTCTGGCAATGAGGAGAGCTGCCTGATTGTCGAGACGTCAGCTGGTCGGCTGCCCCTCCCACAACTCCAGGGCCGCAATACGTGGCTTCAGAAGGTGGGGTTTTTGGGGACATGTCCATGTGATATGTGTTACGGTTGTGGTGTTGCCGCACCAAGCGCACCAAGCTCCACCAAGCGGACAAATGTTCAGCTGCAAGAGCATTTGTCCTCTTTCCTTGCTTTGCCTACTGTGTACCATAAGGAATGAGTCATGCAACTGCCAGCCAGAGAACTTTTTTTGCAAAGGCTCAGTGGTAGCTTTCACTATGGACTGCTTGTGTCCTAGCGTGAAACTTGTATGTGGGTGGTACAGAAAAGTGAGGGCAAAAGACAGAACAGAGATGATACAAGGAATGTCGTCTGGATGAAGGTGTACTTTTCATGAAATACACATTATGCGCAGCTAAAGTGAAAATAAGCGAAGTGCTGAAACAAGAATAAAGAGGAAAGAAAAAGGACAGATAAGTGCAGGGGCGGGCGCAGCTACAAATGATTTAAAAAATTAGCTGCGGTTTAACTACTGCTGAACCTGGTTAGAGAGTGAAAGCTACGGTGCATCGGCCATGTAGATGCGGCTTGGCATCTATAACATCGAATGTGTTACGCGCACTGGATAAGCAGCGCACCCACCCTGCCACACTGGCTGGTGGCAGTTAAATTAATAGCTGATCGCAAGAAATTGGTCGCCCAGTGAACGCTATACGTGCGCTCCTCGCTGCACTCGCCCTAGACCAACGTCACAACGGCTGCTTCCGTCGCACAACATCACGCGATATCCACGTGACTATTCTACCGCTCGCTACCGGCGAACAGAAAGGTCAAAGGTTGAGGTCAAAGGTCAAGTGGTGCGACACCATAGTGGACCAGATATGGTGAAGCCTAAAGCCACACTTGTTTTCTGGCTCACTTGATGGTCAACCGGCAAGGCACGGCGAAATCGGCTTTACCTAGTGTAGTGAAGCTTTTGCTTCAAAAGTCCATCTCATTACATCTCATCACTGAAGACTGGCTCAAACAAGGATTGCAACTGTGTTCTATCTAAAAGGTTTCTGCCATTTGGAATATGCGATAATGATATGTTTCGTTAAAATGACAGTGTTAGGAAAACTAGGTCTGCAGCCACAAGAGTGATAGTGGCTTGATGAACGGGAGCTTGTTGGACTTTGTAAAGAATCGAAATGTTCTTTTAAGTCAATATTGACACAGCATCCTCCTTGCTGGCAAATATACATCCTACCACACACAATGGGACATTGGTGAACAACCCGGAAGCAGCACCAAGTAGTATTGGTAATGTGCTTGACTTGAGATATCATGATGGCCGCAGCTATCTCAGCATTTTCCACGAGTGCGGAAAGTCATCTTCGCAGCCTTGCTATCCAACCTGGAAAAGGCATGAATTTAAGTTGAGGATAGTGCAGAGAGCAACGAGAAGAAAAATGGTAGAGATAATGTGAAGAGATAGGAACATATCCTAGTGAAAATGAAGAAGCAATTCGCATGGGCAGGGCATGTAATGCAAAGGCAAGATATCCGATGGTCCTGTAGGGCAACGCAACAGATTTCAAAAGGTTTTAAATGTAGCAGGGGGCAGCAGAGAGTCAGGTGGGCAGAAGAGATGAAGTTTGCGGGGATAGGGTGGCTGCAGCTGACACAGGACCAGGTTACCGTATATACTCGTGTAAGGGCCGCTCCCGTGTAAGGTCCACACCCCCAACTTTGGAGCCGAAATTTTTGAAGAAAAAAAATTACTTGCTTAGCCAAGCACGAAAATTTGTGCACCAGCAAAAGTTAAATTTCACAAGTTGCTACTCGATGGCACTAGCTGCTTTCAACCCCCTATTACCATCAGTGCTTTGAGATCACGTGGGGACGGAGTCTTGTTTTTGCAACCGTTTCGCTCCGGGAGCCATTTTTTCTTTGTTGGTGCTGTGGTCTTGGGCAGTGTGTTGGTGGGGTTGTGGTTACTGTATGCAGAGTTGTTCAGTGAATTGCGGCCTATGTTTACCACTTGGTGGATCGCGGTCTATCTCTATCACTTGGTGATGATAAGCAGAGATTTGATTTCGCACACCGTGGCCTTCCAAGCTGAGTCATTGCTTACGCCTAGAAAAACATGGCAAGCGGGCGGATGGACGCAAGTTCGACGTCAATGAGAAGTGTGTGCGTCGGTGGTGCAACCAGAAAGAACAGCTCGCTGGTAAAATCCGAAACCGGAAAGCATTCCGCGGGAAGCAGTGCAAGTTTCCGGAGCTTGAAAAGGAACTTGTGCAGTACATCACGACGATAAGAAAAAACGGCTATGCAGTGTCAATGGAGATGATCCGAGTGAAAGCCGTTGCCATCGCTCGCCACATGGGTATTCCGTTTGCGAATTTTAAAGCAAGTAGGGATGGCTTCAACGCTTTATGAACCGGAACACACTCTGCATTTGGCGCAGACCAGAATTTGAACCAAGGTGAATGGAATATCAAACCAGATGGACGGCACCGAAGACGACTACCTCTAGGAAGGTGTCCATAAGATGAGCTCTTCAAGTAGCTGCCAGAGCAACAGCTACGAAGAATTTCCTTTAGTAAAGTACGTGTGGTCATTTATCAGTGTTTAGATTATTGTGTACAAGCATCACAACAGTGGGACGTTTCTGCAGACACATATAGGCCTGACTTCTGTAAGAGCCACACCCTGTCAAAATCTCGGAAATAACTGCGGTCCTTACACGAGTATACAGACAAACCCATTTATCACAATACTGAAGTGCCACAGAAATACCATCATTATAACCGATAATTGTTATAACAGGGTTGTGCTGATAAAAAGAAAACAATGCAAACTTTAGAGCATCTACAGTAGCCGACGGGTAATTCGGACTCCGATAATTCGGACTTGTAGGATATTTCGGACCTCGATGAGGCACCGTCTATGGAACCTTAGAAGCACATACATATTTGCAACGGATATTTCGGACTTCAAATGTCCGAAAGCTCGATTTTTCAGACTAATTTCAGCCGCCTGTGGGCCAAAATTGGCCATCTTATCGGCTTTTCGCCGCCGCAAAAGGCGCCATATTGGATTGAGGTGGATTTCGGCTGCAGTTGGATTGGTTTGAGATATTTTCGGTACCTCATTGTTGCCAATAGAGGTCCCTGCGGTCTCTGACACTTCGAGGTGGCAGCCGGATTGTCATCGCCGTCAACTTATTTTTGTCGCCGACGTTGTCGCAGGCAGTTATCGCTTGTCCCATATGTTGAAAATTGGTTGTTGGGGGAACGAAATTGTGCAGGAGCTATCTCACATCTCGGCGGGAAGGGATAAAGGAGGGACTCAGAGAAGAAAGGAAGAGGTGCCATAATGGAGGGCTCCAGAATAATTTCGACCACCGGAGGATCTTAAACAGTGCGCACTGACATCGCACAGCACACAGGCGCCTTTGCATTTTGCCTCCATCGAAACGCGGCTACCGCAATCGGGTTCCAACCTGGGTACTCCGGATCAGTAGTCGAGCGCCCTAACCACTGAGCCACCACAGCGGGTCTCATGCATTCGCCATTCACCGTTTCGACAATTGGGTTTCTCTGACCGCGTCGAACGAGTGGCGCTCAGTCTTCACGAAGTTACATCCATTTGCCGTTTTGTGATTGCGTCCGGCAGTTCCGCTGCTTTGAACGAAAAGTGCCTTATCTTTGCATGCGTTTGACGAGCGCTGTGGTGCACACTCGGGTTGCGGACAACATGGCCCCGCCGGGTACGTCAAAGAAGTGTGGGAAGTATTCCAACTAAATGCGGTGACTTTGATGTCTAGCGTGTACAGTGAAAGCATAAGTTTGGCGCAAATACAGGCGCAAATTGTCGCCAGCATGAGAAATTTTCCGCGAGGTAAAATCAGTGACATTTTTAATCCGATTTCATCTCAATAAAGTGATTTCTTGTACTTCATGAATTTTTCGGACTGTTCAATTATTCGAACCATTTTTCGGGTCCCTTCGAGTCCGACAAATCGGTCGGTGACTGTAATGACAGGATAGACCTGCAGAGGCTTGATTGTTCTAATGCCTGTGAAAGTTCGTTAATTATAACTTCAGGGGATCGGAAAATAAGTTTGAATTATCGAATGATCCAGGAAAGATAACAAGAACCGCTTGCATCATGGTGTATTTATCAGGTAAAAGACTGGACAGCGATTGCTTGCTTTTGAGATGCAAACGGCGCGACGATTATTTTTCACATTTCCGTGAATGATTTATTGCATGCATACTGTCGGGAGTGTCAAAGAAGAATTGCTCAAAGGTGGTAAGGGCCTCCCCAGCAACCTTCACGGTGCGACGCAGTACTGCTGGAACTCCACTGCTACTACGTCGCAGCCCTCGCAGGCAGCAGCGTCCCATGCGAGGAAGCTTCACTGCAGAAACTGCAAACGGCACGTGATGAGTGCACAGATTTGACGCAGTGCAAGAACCGATGAGAAAGAACCAAAGTGGACGAAAGCGCTCGCACCAATCAGTGCCTGAAACAGCATGCAGCTGGGCTCGGTTAGCTGGCTGATACGAGCTGGCGCGAAGTTCTGAAAAGCGAAACAGAGTATGCGGCCTAACTGACTTTGGGACGTGGCCGTATGTTTGTCATCGTGCCTACCATTGCACGCATGTTGAGGTATACGGATGACTCTGCAGCATAGAATTTAATTTTGTGTCGGAATATTTGGACGAACACTTGCCGCACCAATTTTGACGCAGCCTGCCTTCAGGAGCCCATTAGAATAACCGGTGCGAGACCCGTAGCATCCAATTTAGCAGGCGTACAATGCCATAGACATATATAATTGGGCATTGGCTAGGGCAGTGCTGGCAGCTCGAATTATCTGGATTTCTGATTAATGTAGGTCGAATTAACGAGCTTTTAGTGCACACAACTTGCATAGGTTCCCGTTCGTTGCTATCCGTGCCGGTGATAGCTGCCATGATCACCTCATTAGTGAGGTCATTTGTCGTGACTGCATCATAAGCGTGAAAGAATTCGACTCGACGCGCCACAATCATTACCGTTCACCGATGACCAAAGCACCATCATCACTGCACTAGTGGGAACTTCGTGCGCACCTCTGCGTCATTGGCATCTAGCCCGCGCTTTCTGGAAGCAATTCTTGACTGGAAATTGAAGGAGCTCGCAGAACCAAGCGTGCGGACAAAAGAAAAACCACGCTGGCAACACGCGTGCAGTGCACCGACGGATTGGGAGTATGCATGGCACGCGTGGCCGATGCAGCAACCCAGCAGCTTGTCTGATGCAATAGCAGGTTCCTTCAGGACAAGTGCAATCCGAAAAATTACCGAAGAACAGGGGAAGATGGGACAACACACACGATCACCTCCCCCGCGCCAGCTCTCACAAATAACGCAAAAAAAAAATGCGCCTCATTTTCTGCGAGTGGCTCGCCCCTCAGGAACGTTAATAATGGACTGCTCCACAAAGGCTCCCTACTTTCTTCTCTGCCTGGTTGCAAGGGGGGGAACGTCGTTTCTCCCCCCTGCGCCGCCACGACATGCAAGGATCCTCGGTGCGCCCGGCGTCTTCGAGTGTGTCACAGATCCTTTCGCTTTCTCTGGGTCACTGCGCCAGCTCGGTCTGTTGCTCAGCTCCACACGCACGTGCTTTTGAGCTGTAAGCTTCGTTTGGCTGGTGCAGTTGTAGCGTCTTACATGTTTTTATTTCTCTCAAGGTTGACTTTTACTGACCCAATTTAATTGTTATAACCTATTATCTGCTGTCACAGCATTGCTATAAGCAGTTATTTTACCATATAATACAAGTAAAGCTGATGGTGCTACGAGTGACCACTGTTATATCCAATATAGTATTGCTATAACCGATATTGTTATAAGTGGGTATGACTGTACACGTAACTGGAGAGATATGGGAGGGGTCTGTTCTGCAGTGGACGTAGTTAGGCGAATATGATGAATCCAGACAAAGAAAACAAAACTTCACAACTTTGTGAACAATGGTGACATGGAACCTGATGCGCTGTTCTCTGGTGTGTGGTAGAAGTGCTAGAAAACGAACTTCATGTGGTGTCTGTTTTCTAATAACATCTGACCCCCAATGTTGTAGTCTTGAATGAGACATCACACAAGGAGCTGCATTAAGATGCTGCCTGGAATCAGAATTCAAGGTAAGATATGTCTTCTAATAAACTAGCGATATACTATGCTCTGGCTTTCTGAGTTTACTTGGAAGTTTAAGTTTTCATAACTGTTTCCCTCAATGTTTGCAGTGCTGGTCCTTTTCTATTTTGTTCCTTTTTAAATATCTGAATAATTTCCTTTTGCTGTAAATAATTTTTGCTTCTTCCAAACAATTTTAGTTGAAGAATAGCATTCGTATCACAGCTCTTCTGTCCTTTCACTGAAATATTTAGGACAAGTACTGCGCAATTACCTGGTCATATGTGCCAAATTTCACAGCCGGGCAAAGTCTTGCAGCAGTGTAAATGAATTTTAAGATTTTACATTTCATGGCTTGTATGGGGGTGGGCAACCACCCAAGTGTAACGTCGCAGTTTGGCATGCTCATTGATATTAGCTCTGCATTTGCAGGAACAAAATTTCGCACTTGTTTTCGGTCACTTCACACAAATAATGACCTAAGCTGTCATTTACAGTCACCAGTTTAGCCAATCAACTCACACACGATAAGTTTTGGGATAATATCCGCATCATAGGTTGGTATGTCGCGATGTCATAGGCCAAACCCCTGTTTTGGCTTCAATTTTATAGCTCGTTCTGTTCTAAAATACTTCTAGCAGGTACATTGAGAAAACAGTTTTTGCTACTTTCCTAGCGGGGAGAGGAGACTCAAAAGCATGCCATGCAATTATCAACTGAAATTGTTCAGGAAACCGCTGGAGTTCCCCTTTAAGGAGTTACTACCATAGAGTGAAGTCGTAGCTTACCTGGAATGGCTCGGGAGCCTACCACGCTCAGAATTTTTAGTGCCGTGCAGTCTCTCATAAGCGCTTTCATGCCGATGTCATCGATTTGCATGCATCGCTCAGCGATAAACTCCTGCAGCAGAAAGAAGCAGTTTTCAATTTAGTCCAGTTCTACATCTTAAAACTGATACGGTGTTACACTATGGTTCTCTGCAGCAATCCTCAACAGCTTTCAAAAAGGCACTGAGGAACCCTGTGTGTCAGCCTGCGCTCCTTCCTCCATAACATGCATGAAAAAAAGGGCATGCAGATGCATGGCCCCTCAGAAAAATGCACATCTTCAATTAATAATGGCTAAATGTATGGCAAATCACATAAGCAGCCACACTGCTTACATTGCAATGTTACAGTATGGTTGGCTCAAAGTAAAGTGGATAGAAAGAAACATGGGGGTTGACAGATGAACGGAATTAGGTTCCCAGGGGATCAATGAAAGCTCTCCAAGGAACTCAGACATAGAACCCATACTTCACATGATAAACATGCTTACTGATGAATTACAGGGGTTTTGATACCACTAGTACAACTTACTTTACCCGGGGTACATCAAATTTTCAGATTGCGTTTTTGCTATGAAATGGCCGTATGATACTAGCAAACATTGATCACCACAAGATATTCATCTACGCTCAATACCTCACTCTTAATTGAATTGTTTTCCACTGTACAGTGCAATCCACTTGCCATATTTGCATGATTGTAAGTCGACCTATTTTTTTAAATTTTTAAATCCGAAGTGGGGGGGGGGGTCGACTTAAATTCGAAGCCAAAGTATCGCACCATAAATAAAGGCGAGACAAACGAGATATCAGGCATGCTGCAGCGTGGTTGAATTTTTGCTTCGCAGCTCCGTCACATCACTCTTGGTGCTGACCTTCAGCAGCTACTATGAAGGGCTAACACCTTCAGCGCTCACGACATCGTCCAGGTACTTCAATCGTTGGAATGCAAAGTGGCATTTCTCTGGTTTGAGCGAGAGGCTGGCCGATCGTATGGCCTCCAGTACTGCACTCAAGCGCTTGAGATGCTCGTCGTAGGTGGCAGAAAAAATGACATCATCAATGTAGGCGAGGCAGGACTGCCATTTGAGGTCAACGAGGACAGTGTCCATCATTCTTTGAAAGGTGGCAGGAACGGAACACAAGCCGAAGGGCAGCACCTTGAACTCGTACAACCCGTCAGGAGTAACGAACACTGTCTTCTCGCGGTCTCGTTCATCTACCTCAATCTGCCAGTACCCACTGCGGAGGTCAAAAGAAGAAAAGTAGCGGGCATGACGCAGCCAATCAAAATGAGCTATCGATTCGAGGTAACGGGTAAACGTCCTTTTTGGTAATTTTGTTAAGACTTCGATAGTCGACACAAAATCTCAGTGTCCCATCCTTCTTGACGACCAGCACAACGGGCGAAGCCCATGGGCTTGTAGACAGTTGTATGACATCATCCCGGAGCATTTCGTCCACCTGCAGTCGTATCGCCTCAAGCTCTCTCGCCGACACTCGATACGGGTGTTGACAAATAGGCTGCTCACTGTCATCAACTATGATGCGATGTTTCGTTATGGACGTCTGCCTGACCTTAAAGATGGTCGCAAAGCAGTCATGAAAAGAGTCAAGGATGGTTTGCAAGCGGCGATGCTGATCAGTGTTCAAAGCAGGGTTCACGTCAGCCTTAACTGTTCGACTAGGTCGCCCTGGAGGGGTGTCCCTGGACGTTGACAACACGCAGTGGGTGGCGGGCTCGCCAATTTCATCAAAATAGGCGATGGCTATATTTTTCGCCAGGTGGCGGTATTCGGCGCTAAAGTTTGTAACTAGAAGCTCAGTTCGCTGGTTCTGTAAGGCAACGACACCCCATGCGATGCAGACTTGCTGCCTCAGCAGTAAAGACAAGTTTGCTTCTGCGATGCCGTTGGACGCGTGGGGATGTCGCAGTCCATCGTAACAAATAAGCTGGCACGCGGAGGTAGAGTGACGTGGTCGTTGGACACTCGAAAAACGGGTCTTCCGGGCGCACTGTCGTCGGCTATGGCGCATGGGGCAGAGAATGTCACCATGAGTTTACGGAGGTCGATGGCAGCCCATTTTCGCGAAGAAAATCGAGACCGAGTATCAGGTCCTTGGAGCACTCAGCCAGCACAGCGAAGCAAGCAGTGAAGATGATACCGCGAATCTCAATCCTAGTGGTGCAGACGCACAGCGGCATCACCATGTGACCGCGAGCGGTCCGAATTTGTGTTCCGTGCCAGGGTGTCAGCACTTTTCGCAAGAGGGTAGCAAGACCACGACTCATCACTCAGAAATCTGCACCAGTATCGACGAGGGCAGTCACATGGTGGTTGTTAGCAAGGACAGGTATTTCGGCTGAAACAACCTCATTTTCTGGAACACGCGTAGTGAAAGGTTCCAGAGTGGAGGGTCGAGGTGTTCATAGAAATGGGGCATCGAACAGAGGCTGTTCTGGGCGTCGGAAGGTGGTCAGAGCAGGTGGAAGATCGGGTTGAAGGGTCAAGTCGGCGAGCGGAGGATCTTGTTCGAATTGCGGAGCAACGGCGGCCCTATCTCCAGAGGTCGCCGTCTTCAGTTTTCCGGGTGTGGACTACGGGACTGTCGGATGGACGGCTGGCGACCTGGGGAAGAGAACCGACGGGGCGACAGCGACCTGGACGGGCGCTGTGGCAAAGGCGCAGGGGGGACGCTGGATGACAGGTACTGCTTGATGTCACGGGGTTGTTCACCACAGCGTGGCCGGGGTGCGTCTGGTGAAAACCCTCGCAGGCCCATCTGATGATATGGCCAGTGGCACAGTATGTGGCCGGGTTCACCACAGTGGAAGCACAGGGGCCGGTTGTTCGATGTGCACCACACGTGCGCTTTGCTGAGGGGTGGTCGTGCATTGGAGAAGGCAGGCGAAGTCGAAAAGCATTGATGCGGTGCAGAAGGAGCAGGGCAGTAAAATGCCGGTGGTGCTGGCGCAGAGCTGCGCAACGCTTCACTGTACGTCATGACATACGGCTCAGGCAGCGGCTGGGGACAAGCCATTGGCTGCACCGCTCGACAGACTTTGCCGCGAATGACATCCGAGATGGCTCCAACACCCGGGTGTTGCTCGACAGGGCGAAGCTTCTGTAGCCACCAAAATGTCACCAAAAGCTGGCAGAAAGGGCAGAAGGGCACACCAGGACTAGCCAGGCAGACACACTCAGCGAGCCAACGCACGAGCCGGGGAAGGCAAGGAAGACCAGCGGGTGCTGTCCCACCACATGGCGGCGCCAGTAAATGGCTAACACTGTGGCATTATCGTTATATCTCGTATCATTATAAGTGGATTACACTGTATTTGCAGTCTCGGTTTCAGTTGCCGGACGATGGTTGCGACGTCACAAGTGAGTATGAGATCACGCGAGGCATACAAAAACTGCAATATAAACATTGTTTTTTTTTATTTTGATTCAGTCAAGCTCTTGCGTTAAACTGCTCCAGAAGCCCGATGGCAGCATGTGAACAAAAACCTATTATAATGCAGATTCTTGCATGACTCTCGACATCTGGTGCTCACTTGTGACGTGGCAGCAGTCTTACAGCTGCTGAAACAGAAACTGCATAGAAGGATAAATGCAAGCTACAAGCTAGGTACTGAATGCAGGCAAATTTCAAGTCGTGATTCATGCTCACTAATGTCTTACACATCATTTCAAAGGAAAAGCACACTGAATTCTCATTATGAGTAAGTGGGCACAAACATAACAAAAACACAGAAAGACCACAGGACTGGTGCTCTTTTCACCACTGGTTTATCAAAGGCAGCAACAAAAACTATCAGTCAACAAATCGAGGTTAAAGAACAACAAAAAAAGTCAAAACCTGCAGATAGCCTATTTCCCTTTTAGCCTGGGGTTTCCCAATAAACCAGCCGTGGAAACGGCGCCTGTCCTGTGGTCTTCTTTCTGCACCTTCGTAACGTTTGCGGCCACTAATTCATCATGAACAGCATTCAACTAGCCGAACTTCCTATGCCGTTCAACTGAATGCTGTCACTAGTAAACAATTCTTACATCAAGGCAGATAATTGAGTGAGTTGGTAAACATTCATTGTGAATATAACACAAGCGCTACAAACACAGACACAAAAGGGGGGACATAGCGCTCCCCCTGTCCCCCCTTGTGTCTGTGTTCATAGCGCTTGTGTTATCCACATGAACAATTACTAATGTAACATTGCACATACCTCCAAGGTCCACTTACACGCACCCCTGATCAGTGCGACAATGCCACGAGATGTGATCTATTCAGAAAGAGATGCAATGAAAAAGATGCAATGTTCAATTCAATTCGGTTACAGTGTTATAAGGGTTTAATGTCCCAAAGCTACTCAGGTTATGAGGGTCACCGCAGCAAAAGGCGCCGGGTAATTTCGACCCCCTGGAGTTCGTCACCACACTGACATCACACAGTACACAGGCCTCCAGCATTTAGCCTATATTGATGTTCCTTCCATTTAATTGTTCCCGCAACAAAATAAAATGAAATCAAACACAATGATTTTTTTTTCCTAACGCTTCAAGTTGAACCTATGAAAATGAAAGCACAGCCTAGTTTCCGAGCTGTTTGAAAGTTTTTCGAAGGAACGGAATGAATAACTGCTTCCACGAAACATGACCTCAGTTTTTTAGTCAGCAGGTGAGCCGTAACTACCAGTTTTCAAGCCTGGTCGATAGTTGGACGCACTGTTTTAACTCCACACCAACGGATCTTTAAGGGAAGGGACAATTGGCAGCTTAACTGGTCATCAGACTTCCACCAAAATTTCACAGAGACAAGACCAGCCCGTACAAGATGCACCAGTGTCGGTGAGAGGGCAGCAATTAAGAAGTTGTTCTACCTTAGCCCTTCAGGTTCCGCTGTTTATTTGAACTCAAAACAAATATTCTTTCCATCTAAGTAGCATATCCAGGTTTAAGGATGCCAATTCTTCAGTTTAACAATGAAAGACATCAACAGTTCATTTTTTAAGGGGCCAACACAAAATTTTGCAGTCGCAAAATGGGTTAATGGGTCAAAAACCAATTAAAGTGCGTGCATCGACGCTGAGTTTAGGACACGGATACCGGCGGCTGCACTACACCACCGTTCACTTCAAGACGTTCAATCAAAACCTGTCTTTTTCGGTAAAGGCATCACAAGTTTGAATCGACTGGCAGGAAGATGTTTAAACCCCATTTTCTCACTAATAAGAAGGAGCCAGTGAATCATTTTTTGCTGACAACAGTAGTAGTTGGATGGAGTTGTCCTCAATGTCAATTTAAAACAGACGTGCAGAGCCATCCAACAATGTGACACAGAAGATTCATGACCAGTATTAAGGCATGAAAAGGGCCGGAGTAAAAGAAACATAACACAGTGTGTCCAAAATATGTGGTTCCGTCACTGCACTTAGAGCTGCAGTATGCGGAGTCCCATAACGAAACTAATATACTCAGTTCTCAGAATGCACAGCCCTTGATCACAACATTCCAGACCCCCTAGGTGTGGACCAACTGATCAAATAAAACAGCTAAGTTTGTAGAAGTTCACCAAAATTCTTTTTCCTGGGGAACACACAACATACCAAATTAAGTCGTCCCACCTCGTAGTCGTTCCAGCCCCACCCCCCTCCCCGAGTGCATTGGACATTTTGCTTGCAAACTGAATACACTTCTGAATAAAAAAAATTGGTGCTAAGATGCATTTATCACGCCAGGTAAATTTTTTCAGAGTTTTCTAATGAAATTTTTCAAGAACTACAACAGGAAATGCTGCGGACTTTGTATTACACTGAACAAAGTCTACCACCTCCTTCAGCTGACTTTGTGCAGCAGTGCTATGCTCTGATCAAACAGCGACATTTGTTAGTTTTGTCTGCAGAAGGAGCAATCAGCTTCCGAAAAGCATGTAAACCGCACCGAAATAGGATGAGATCACCAACAGAAACATAATCATAAATGCTTGATCCGGTGCTGTATTTACTGCATGACAAACAGTTTTCCATTAAAAAAAATTGGTACAACTTGCGAGATGCATTTATCAAATGGGCTATAATTCACATGTCAGAAAAATGAAATTTTCCTGAATTTTAATGATTACAAAAGAAATGCGTTTATCATACAAGTTCACTCATTATGCAGGGAGACATGGTAAATCGAAAAGTCAGCGAAGCTACAGGGTGCACTAATTAAAGAACAACCGAAAAGCTTGCGAGATGAAAGACATCAAAAGGAAGCAAGTGAAGTCCAAGGAATCACCTGCGTCGATGAGAAGTTGACAGACCGCAAAAGACAGTGAAGGCCAAGCTGCTCAAGGCACGAATCATTGATGTTCTCGCATTCCTTCAGGTTGAGAACAGTGAGCCACCTGTTCTGCTCCGCAATTAGCTGCACCACGCTTCGCGAGACGCCCCTCATCCCGACAAGCTCAAGCCACTGCAATTCATGAAAGCACTTGAAACATTCCAGAAGACCTGAAAAAAAGAAAAGACAAAACAAACAAACAGATTGATATTTCCACCTAAATGCCTGAAGCAAAATACTGTCCCAATTTATAGAATACTTAATTGCTGTACGTCGCTTGTGCATACAAACGGCGGTATGCTGATAACATAGCAACTGAATATGCGCACCTACCGTGAGGGCGCCAAACAATACTGTAGCATGGACAGATGCCATACCATGCAAATACCGAACCAGCATACAAACAGATTTCCTTAGTGACTGTGCATGCTATGATTTGTGAGCAGGCTCACATTTTATAAGTTCTGGGAGCCAAACCGAGACAGACTAGACTGTTCCAGTTTATTGTACAATACATATAAGCACTGCTGCACCAATACACGATACTGCAGTAATAAAGAAGAAGATGTGGGCCTTTACATTTGTGTCAGCCTTACAAAGGACCTACAACTGTATGCAGCACTTGCAAATGCGTACTGCATGACCAGTGAACACAGTGGGCCTCTTCGATTTACCAAGCTCTGGCAGCCTGCTAGCAGAGAGCAAGCTCAGATCTGACAGGTAATCACGTCATGGACCTACAGGCACCAGAAACGAAAAGGTTTGCCTCGAGCAGGCAGCTCGCACAATTGTGTCCTCTGGTTATCGGTTTCGTCACTGTTGCCGTTAACAGGAGTTAGCCCATTGAGAGTGATGATGACGACAGTGACTACCAGTTTGTAATGTTTCTCCCGGCGGCAGAGCTGGAGAGGCACGACCACCACAGAATTCTTCTTCATGTGCAGTGGGTCGCGTCAACATAACTTGAGTAAGGGTTCAACATGCTGATTCAGATTTTGAGATCTGTGCACAAAATTGAGAAATAAATATGAACCATAGTCGAAGGATGCTGTCTCCCAACTCCAGCACTAAGTCGTAGCCAGCCATTTTTGCGGCCTTGTAGCTTAGATGCACAACTTCACTCCAACGTTTTGGTACTAGGAAAGGTGGAACTTTGCATGCTGCGATATTTTGATTTTCACAATGTACCACGGGGTACTTTTGGAAGAATTCCTGCTTGCTGGATCCATAGAAATGGAATGCCTTTTCGAAGCGCAATTTTCACAGGGTAGAAGGACCAGCCATGCTACATTAGATATCCTTCAGCAGTGATGCTAGGAACCCAACAATGAACATCACTAGGAGACACAGTCTGACAGGAATAAGTATTCCATTAAACATGCCAGTTATACATTACCACTAAAGCCAAGCAAGCAGTAACTAAAGTAGCCTATCTCACACGAGGTTAACCCTAGCCGCCAAGAAGAGAAAAACCAAGAAAGGAGGAGGAGACAGGAGAGTTGTGTCATAGCGACGTCATAGTCATCGTTCAGCTGTTGAAACTGAAACGCAAACAGGCGATAGAAGAAATTCGGTCACACATTATTTAGCAGCCACAGGCGAAAACCACAGGATGATCCATGTATACTAACGTCTCATGCACCACTACAAAAAAGAAAACGCGCAACCAAACATTTGTTGTCTATACTCCGTTAAGGGTCCAAGCGCTCGGCATTGGCTTGACCACCAGGATCCCCATTCCCCTGAACACAACCAAGCGCCAAGCATAGCTAGACATGCATGGGAAAAGCCCACACGTGCTTGGGGACCCGTGGTGTCGCAACTCACCATCATATGCATGACGCGATGCCACTGCAGAGCACTTCAATTTACTAGGCAAAGTGGCATTCACTGCCACGATCCAAAAGGGGATGCCAATAGTATCCATCTATCTAGGTGCGCCACCTTGGCAGTGCAGGTTCTCTATAGCCTGCTTTTATGCAACACTTAGACACTTAGTCACTGGCTGGCAACTAGGAATTACACGCAGACTAGTAAGCAATGAAAACATGGAAGCCAGCTTATAAGAGATCTCTCATGTGACAGATAATAACTCCCCACTTAGCAAGGCGAGAATGGAGGCTAGATGGTTGACCATTGGGCAGGGAATCAAGCTAAAAAAATTACTAGAGAAACTGAGCTATGGCTCAAGCTAAAAAGATTTGGCGAGAGACGTCACTGGCTACAGGCCACAGCTGCTTGGAGCTGTGGCTTCCTATAATCTCACTGCTTGCATGGCACCGATCCACGCGGCCAATCTGGAGCAGGGTAAAACTAGGTGGATGAGTGGGCAGGTAGAACACCCAGTACCCCGAAGGGATCGCAGTGGATCAAGCCAACTTCCAGGCACCTGCTGGTGGATGCACTTTGGGCACCTGCCAAATTCTATGGACTGTGGTTCGACAAAGAGCCAGGGTGGGCTCCTTAACAGCGAGAGCCGTTATACGGAACCCGCCTTGGCCTTCATTCCTCTCCAGAAGAATAGGGGCCTGTTGGTCGTTCATGGTGCAGGAAATTTTTTAACCAGTTTTGTAAGGCTCCATGCACAATGCTCCCCTGTACTTTGCTGTTATAAAGGGGTCGATTTATACCAGTCTATCTTTCACTGCGTAAGCAGTGCAAGTGCCATGAGCTGAAAAGGCCAAGCAAGTATTGCCGCATGGCCACCGAGTGAAACCTCTGGTGCCTGCATCAAGCAGACTGTGAGAACTGCCTCCCATGACGAAAAGTTGGAGCGGCGATGCCCTCAAGCGAGCAGCGCTGAAAGCAAGCATGTCAGTGGATTACATCAGCAGGCACATGTCATCGGCTGATCCAACACGACACACCAAGTAAGGCGGAATGTGTATAACGCTACAAATGTAAAGGCATAAACAAATCACAAGCGAGCCATAAAGCAAGCCAAAGTAGTGAAGCATAAAATGGAAAGAATCCTAAAATAAAGCGTGAAATGAAAAAGCATCATTCTAAATGTGCCTTCTGCTCAACAGTTCATCGTATCAGACTGAGTGGCGGTCATTTTTTTTTTTTTTGCTGTGCAATGGGGCATGTGGATGGGACGGCACCAACGACAACGCGAAACCGGGGAACTAGGATAATACAGCTAGCGCTCTAAAAGTACTTCGAGGTTCACCCTACTTTCTTCACTGAAGCTGTAGCCACTGGTAGTCGAGGAGAGACACAGTTTCCTAATCCTAGTGCAGTGTCTAAGGCTGATGAGTCCCCTATCTGTGATGGGGCACCCAGCCAAATCAGCTTCAAGGGATCCAGCATGTAGCACCTGTAAAAGAGAGTGGATGGATGGCTAAGTCAGGCATCATCATGCTGAAATCCAGAGATGGCTAAGAAAACTATCAAAGCAGTGCTGTTAAATCTTTCATGCCATCCATAATTACTGCACCAGCAAAGAGGAAGAAGACTGCTGGTGGAGAAGAGCAGGCAGTACGCTCGGAAGAGCTAGACACCATCTCTGCCTAGGGCGCACACATTAAAGCACCTTTTCTGCCAACCGTCCTGGACCGCAGTCTTTGGGTGCCTACTTATGGCCACAGACTTTGGGTGCCTACTTATGGCCCATCTAAAACAGGCGCAAGGAACGATACACGAATGCTGCCCTCCTGAACAATTGGTCTGAGTGCATCAACAAGTAGAAACACTTGCTAAACTGGCAGTGAAAAAAAAAGCTCATCGACGGAGCTCAACGAAAGTAGAAGGAAAAGAAAGGAGAGACCTGTGCAAACCTAAGGAGCAATGAATGGCATGCACAAGCGCACAGCAGCTGCCATGTTTGTGGACCACAACCAGAGTGAAAGGCTGCATGCTTACCTAATCCGCTCATAGCCACCCACTCCAATATGCACTGAAAAGCCATCCGTGGCCTACCATGATGGGGTCAGTGACATCGTGTGCAAACATTTTTTTTCCACAATAATCAGCCGACTAAACAAGATTGACAGTTATCTGTCAATCATTTCTAGACATACTTAGTTTTATTTATGCACAACTGCTGCCCATAAAGGTCCAAGCAGGTGTCACATGTTCAGTGCTGTTGAGCCGACAAGGGTTGGAAAAATTAGGGCCTTGTTAACTAGGCATAAAAATAAAGGAAACCAACAGTCATCAAAACCAAGCAAGCACAGGGGAATGTTTCTATTTCTCTTTTTTGCTTGTGGTGCTCATCAGCGCAGAAGAATGTTGCAATTATTTCATGGCCAAAAGATAATCACTTAGAAAGCATAAAAAGAATGACCACGCTGGTAGAAAGCATAAAAAAAAACACATTTCTCCGGAATTTTCTTTAATGCTTTCTAATCAATTATCTTTCAGCCATGAAATAATTACACGAATCTTTTGCATTGAAGCACACCACAAAAAAAAATTGGCAGAGGTTTAGCATAGTTAAACATGGTAGTCAGCGAAAGCTTCACAGAAATGGTTACGTGACGTTATCCACGTGACCGATCACTTAACCCCCTCCCCCTTTATCTAACACAAGGCTGAAAGGTCACCCAAAGGTCAAAGGACGAGGTCATGACCGTGTGTGCATGACCAAGATGTTCCACAAGGTTAGGCTGAATGGCTCAGCTATGGTGTGACTTATAGCCATGCATGAACTCTTAACTCGGCAAAGGTGAAATTTAGTGCCACGCTAAGCGCGGCTCTACCTAGCATAGTGAAGCTTTCGCTTCAAAAGAGGGAGAAAAATAGAGACATTCCCCTGTGCGTGCTTGATTTCGATGACTGTTGGCTTCCTTCTTCAGTACATCCAGTGTAACTACATTTCCGACTGCTGCACTAACATACCACAGGTACAACTTGATCACTGATTAGATGGCGCTTCTGTAGACATGCGTAGAAGCGGTCGGCCAACTCCCGTGGCAAGCGGACGTCCCGAAACCAGTCGGCCTCCGTGCAAGCCGCGAGGGTATCCAGGCATCTGAGATACGCAAGAGATATAAACACGTATGTTGATATATGTATAACGCAGCACAATGTCAGGCTTGTTTCAGCTAAAACAGGTCAAACAGTTTCCCTGGTGTGATGGTCACTTAGTCTGCAATAAATATGGCGGTGCAGGAAAGCGGAATCCTGCGGTCGGCTAAGCTCATGTATTCCCGTCAGCTTTTGTGCGAGAATATACCATGCTAAATGAGATCGATCCAGGTAGGTTGAAGGGCAACTGCATAGGTTTTAGAAATTGACGAGGTTAACGGAGTCGATGTGTGAAGTTTGCAGGTAAAGCAAGTCTTTTTGGGCTAACATTTGAAATGAGGACGTAGTTGCCGATTAAATCGCGACAGCACATAGTGCCAAGTGGGGGACGCATGATGACGTCATCGAAGGTACCAATATATTTACAATGTATAAACACTTGCTTTGAAGGAAAAAAACCAATGCCACTGAAGCCAAAGCTCGCCGAGCATTGTTTGGCAGCATCCAATGAGGCACAGCAGAGTGTGGCTGACGGCAGTGGTAATTTTAAATGCTACCTTCCATGACGTCACACCAATCTTCCCCGCACTGCTTCGATGCTTCGAGGAGAAGCGCAAAATGCAATTGTCAATTAAGTCACTGGTTTAAATGCTAGCACAAAAACACTGGACGTGCTTTACCTATAGCCTGTATAGATTTGAATCCGAGAATATAACGAAATTCACAAAAGCTAGTGCACTTGCCATTTAAGCCTGAAATGATCACTTTCAAATTGCATTAAACTGTTCAGCGTGAGAACTGCTGTGGTGTACGAGTCTCTCTGATGTCACGCCTGCCACACTACAAATTCCATATGGTCGAATAAACACCGCTCATTCTTGTGTCAGCTCTGTGTTACCTCAGTGGCAACAAGGTTTTGAGCCATCGGGTAGAGGTGGTCATGGCTTTCTCCAAGTGGCCCACTTGTCTTTAGTGAAGACAAAGAAGACTGACCAGCTTGTATCACAGACTCAAAGAAGGGCAAGGCGTTTTTAACAGTGTTGTAGTAGGTCGCAATTTTAACAAGAAGTAACTGGTAATGGGACGCCTCACGTTACCAAAAAATGTTAACGTAGGTATGTTACCCGTTAGAGTTCCGCAATGGTAACGAGTACGTTACTAAGTTACCGAAAAAAGTAACGCGTTACCGCCAACACTGGTTTTTAATTAAAGCCTAGAGTATACGGACCATCACCTTGCTGGCAGGGCGTTGTGCTCCTAGATGATTCAAGACTTCCTAGATGTTTCAAGACTCACCTATGAAGAAATGGTTATGAAGCTCGCCGAGTATATTGTTCCGAAATGCAACGAAATCGCAAAATCTTGCAATTTTTTCACTGATGGTCGCATGTTTGCAGGACTAAGATTCCCTCCAAGAAATGCGCGAGACTGCCAGGAGATCCAACTTCAGCAATGCCCTCAACAGAATGCTGTGTGACAAGATTGTTTACGGACTTCGAGATGATGGTGCTCGCAGAAGTTTGCTCGCAGTCATCACTCACATTGAAAGAGGTCAAGGACATGGCTTTGGCAGCTGAAGTGGCAGCATCGAGCACAGACCAAATGAACAGAATGCAGCATGTCGGCAGCAATGCAGATGTATTGCGGAGAAGGCCAGAATGCCATGGTGCGTCTAGGTTTATCTATCTGGCTACATGCCTGGGACGCACACACAAGTTGGCGCAGAGAGCATCTGGGCATGATGCTGTGGCCAGGGGCACCTGTCAAACAAATGCAAATTTCGTAAAGCAGTACGCTTTCGTTCCCAGCGGAAAGGGAATTTGACAAAGATATGCCAAGAGAAGCATCTAGAGTTGGCGGCCCATTCCGACGAGTGTCCTTTGATCACGACGACGTTGATGAACGCTGCTTCTGGAATGTTTTTGCACAGTCTGTGAACTTCGTCAAGCCTATGCTTTGCAAAATAACATAGAACGGCGTCCCGCCCAAGGTGGAAATGGACACTGGATTTCCGCTGTCTATTATAACCTGGCCAACGTACTGAAAGCACCGCAACAAGTAGCCTGCCCTCCAGGACATGGCGCTCCAGTTGTCCCACTTCCTCGGCAAGATTCCAGTCAAAGGACAGCTGCACCACTGGCCGGCGTTCGTAAGAAAGACTGAGCAAGCATGCCTAGCGGTGTTGGAGTGCACCGGGCCCAATCTGAGTGGTCGTGAAGTCGTCAGCGTGTTTCTTCTGGAGGGTGCCGCCGTTCTCAGCATCAGTCAAGTGGAGAGTTGGGCAAGTTTTGAAACAAGTAAAACCAGCAGAAAGACCTGCAGACACAGAGAAGCACACAGGATGACAGCAAATTGTTTAGCAGGTTCGGCCTACCGTAGAAAATAGTTTCAGAAAACGGGCCACTATTTACGAGTCACCAATTCCAATCGTTTGCAAATTAATGTCGCATACAGCATTTGCACACATCCCGTAACAACCTCGGTAGAATGGGTTAGCTGAGAGGGCTGTAAGAACGCTGAAGAATGCCCTTCACAGAAAGACAGGGAACTCTCCAGTCAAGGTTCGACCGTATCTTGCGCCCCTATCACCATTCACCAGCGGGAAATGGGAACCTTCCTGCTCGTGAGCAGCACTTGTCCTGTTCCCTTACTCGTCTGTGTTGCCATTTTTGCGCTCTCATGTCTTTCATGAATACACACCAACAAGCCCATTTGCAAGTACTTCCTGCTTCCATGCTACCTGCCTTTCAGCTGCGCACGCTATCGTGTAACATGGTTTCCTGTCCATTCCCTTTGGCAGATGGCAAGAGCGGGCAGCGGGCAGCCAGGACAGTTTGTCTGGTTGAAAAACTTTCATACAGGAGACAGCTGGAGGCCATGTGTAATTCAAGCATCTGTGAGCTCAAGGTTGGCAAGAGAATGGAATCTCGATGGACAGCAACACCACCGACACTACGACCAACTGAGGGTGCACCGGGCTGGTGTGGTGATGCTGTCTCTGGACTACATGGGAATGAAGTGCGAGCCCTCTAGTCTGGCAACACCAACCGAACAAACATCCCAAAATGGCACCTTTGCCGGATGCTTGTGATGAATTGTTTGGCAGCCACGGAGGCCAGTACGCCCAGCAGACCAACCTTAACGGCCATCCAGCCCAGGACGGCCAGCCATTCGCCACCTTTACAGCTCCAAATCGGACCTCCCACCTTGCACCAACATGACCAATGATGTGGCCAATTGCACCAGCCTGACTGCGGTCATGTCGTGGTGGTCTACATCCAAAAGCTGTCGCCCAGATAGATTCACCCTATCAGAAAGGAGAAGCGCCATGGCGCATGTGCAATCCTCTCTCTCGTGTAGTCATCCATACACCTGCCAAGAGCGCTTGAGCAGTGTACTTTGGAGCAAATGAAATACCTTAGCGCAGTTTCTTTGACAGGGGCTAAGTGCTACTGCCTGGACGGTTTTATGTCTATCCGGCTGAGCTTGAGCGTAAGTGCTATCTAAAAATCAGTACCTATGTTTAAATTTCAATTCTGTGCCCACAATTGTTTTTGGAACATGGAAATTGCAAAAGCAGCTTGATTGCTTGGCAGTCTCGACATTCAGCCAAGAACTGAAAGGTGTGGTTTGCACTGCCCTAAATGATCTGAACTATACTCCTCAATGCGTGGCTGCACGTGCAGCCAACGAGGATATTCAGGTATGTCATGTTTTTGGCGTTCCAAGAACTTTCATGCGCAACAGAAATATTCTTCTGTCTGGTGTAATACAAGGCATTCTAAAAAAAAAAAATTAACTGCTCTTGCTGTTATGTGCAGAAACAACAGCAGCTACCACTTAATTCTTTGACAGCGAACCTAACTAAACCAAACCTAACTGCTTTAGCTGCAGAGGGTATCAAAACAAACCACGCAGTAATATACCATTGTACATGTTGTGATGTTATGCACTGGCGCTAGTCTGATCAGAGTCCGACAGGACATTTGACTCCAGGATACAATGTTCTAAAACGCTTCTAGGACACTGTAACCAGAGGCCTGTGGCAGAGAGAGAGAGCAGATCACTTTTTGACACACAAAAAGTGAACAAGAGAGGGGAAGCCTCAGAGTGCTTGCCAACGTTTCGACGACTTTTCGGCCAGACGAAAATATGCCTTCTTGCCGAAATGTTGACAAGTACCCTGAGGCTTCCCCTCCCTTGTTCACTCTGTTACTGCAACCGGGGGTTGAACCCAAAGGGAAAGAGGTGTGTGGTATGGAGTGAAGTGTGATGCCAGTAAACACTGCATTTGGATGTGTAGTCACATTGTTGTGCTAGAAACTCGGCTTTTTATTTTTTCTTGACCACACAAACTCACCCTTTTCCATAAAATAAAAAAAGTAGAAGTTTTGCACTACAACACGACACAATTCAGTACTCAACTAGAGATAAAGTGCAAATAGTTAGCGTTGCTCCCGTTTTAGTGTTCATCTTGTGTAGCCTTAAGTTTGTCCCAAGAACTGTCAGGGGGGTCAGCGACAAATGCCAGCCACTTTTAAATCTGCAAGCATGCTAGTGTGAGGTGCACAACAAATCGTCGGGGGATTTTTGAGTGCGGTGCATCGACAGCGGAGCGCTGCATGTGGTGGTGGTGAAAGCATTTATTTGAATATTGCAGAGAGGTTGCATGGGGAGCACTCCCTAGTGGGCCGCTCCCCTTACAGTACTAGGTGGAGTCCCTTATTCAGGGACCCCATTGGTCTGGGCCGCCACTCTAGCTCGCTGAACTAGGGCTTGTTGGGCCGGCAGGTCCAGGCAGCTGAGCAGGGCCACCTCCCAGTCCTCTCGGGTAGGGGAAGTGGTTAGGGGCGGAAGAGAAGGATTGTGTTGGCATGCCCAGACCATGTGGAACGTGTCAGCCACCTCCCCACAGGAAGAGCAGAGGCCAGAGAAAGAAGTGTTGAAATGTTTGAGCACTGCCGGGCACAGTAGAGTGTTAGTAAAAAGTCTAAGATATATTCTCTCGTCCGCTTTCCCCAGCCCCTTGAGAGGAGCCGGGTACTGACGGTGCGAGTCCCGGTAATAAGCGGAGATAACTTTGAAAGTTAACAGAGGATAGGAGTCCTGGTCCAGATCGGTAGGGTCTACGTCGGGGGCCCGGTTAGTGAGTGCGCGGGCGACCGAGTTGGCGGCCTCATTCCCTGGTAGGCCCTAGTGGCCTGGAGTCCAAATGAGAAATCGGGTCGTGGGGTCCTGATCCCGAGCTGCTCTCTGAAGTATTCGTTGCGCTGTTGGCGTTATCCAGCCCAATTCATAATTCTGGCAAGCCCCGCGCGAGTCAGATATGATGAATTTAGATTCAGCGTGGGAGGCGGCTAGGACGATTGCTACCTCCTCCGCGTGGGTTGTGCTAAGTGCCTTAAAAGTGAGACCGTTCACCTGTCTTCCCTTGTGAACGACTGCGGCCGTGTACCATCCTCCCCTGGAATGATGTGGGCCCGCAACGTATACATAGAAAACGCTGTGTTTGGAGCCATAATGGCGGTGCAGGGCATTCGCCCACGCCTGACGCCGTCCATTGTGATTCTCTCTGTCTATTTTGGTAGAAAGGGGTCGAACACGGAGGGCGCCTCTCCATAGTTCTGGCACTTGTACCCTTTCCTCAATGTGATGGTCATGTTGTATATGTAGCCGGCCCAGTAGGCGACGACCGGACACGGTCTGGGCAAGACGCGTGTATTGATTAGTGAGGTGCGCCTGGCGCAGCTCCCGATAGGTGTTCACCACCCCCAGTGCAAGGAGCCTCGCATTTGAGGTAGAGATCGGGAGGTCGAGCGCCCTTTTGATCATCTTGCAGAGAGTAACCTCCAAGATGTCTTCGCCATGCTTGCGCAAGTGCAGGTATGGAGTCGACTCGTCACAAAAGCACGTGCCAGCCAGCGTTGCGCGAGTGCGAATGGTGACTGCAAGACGCGACGAAGAGCGTGACGGGCAAGAGGAGCGGTGCTGATGTGCGAGGAAACCGAGGTGTGAAGGGAGACAGCGCAGTGAGGGTCGTGTCATTCAAGCGAGGAGGTGGCAGCCGTCGGACGTTGGGTCCGTGCCGCCGTGGACCTCCATTGGATCACCGACGCAAGCCTCCTGCGTTCTTTGCAAGTGTGGAGGTCGCAGCCGGCGGACTAAGGGTCCGTGTTGCCGTAAGGCACTCTTGGATAACCTGCTTGAAGTCTCTGGTGTTCGTGACGCCGTCGAAGGGACCTGGCTACGCTTTTCCTGCGGCTGCCAAGTTCTTCGGGCTGTTGACGGGAGACAAGCGGCGTCTCCCTGTGTTCCTCTCCTTTCCTACTACCACCTGGCTCTCTTCCGCCGCTTCCTTCGACGCGTCGCATTTCAACCACCCGCATCTGCCGTCTGCAAGGCATCCCCTCTTCACTTGGGACGCTCAAGATTTTAACTCTTTCCTTTAACCTGCAGTGTTGTGCGCGTGCTGAGTGTGTGTTTTGCGTAGAGTTTTCATTTCTTTTTGGCCCTTTACCTTTTAAATTATAAACACGGCTTCGTTTTGTTTGATCGGATTGTTGTCTCGTTCGAACCCACACGCGATAGCGTTCCCCTTCTGTAGTTGGGGACGCGTTTCAAATTCGCGACAGCTTGGCAATGCATAGCAAACATGCCACACCGTGCGGCAACACTTCCTAATATTTCGACCATGACTTACATATCTGTTAAGCTCTTGACATCTCGTCCAAGCAGATCAATTTGCTTGTCCATAGCGCTAGCCAAGACACTTAACCAAGAGCACTTCAAGTTCACAAATACAACTCGCGAGTCGTACCATAGTCACTCTAGGGGACTCATGTGGGTGTCATGTTCGTTCGTTTATTTACCTGGTCCGCACTTAATTTATAAATACTACTAAAATTGAACAAAAATTATTACCGTTCCTTGATTAAAACAAAGCCTAATATTTCTTGCTTCGCAATAATTGATGATAGTGTTTTCGAAACGCACATTTGATCTGCGGTTCTATTATGTGGACTGTTGCGTAGCAACCGCTTGTACACAAGCGTGCACGCCCTTTGGTTTCTCTTGTAGCAAACATGAATCGAAAGTACTTAAAGCTGGTAATATGGCTTCAGTTGGCTCTTTTAGCTGTTGATATCGCGCTGAATGTTTTGCAAGACATTTACATTCATTCACCAGTCAAACTGCTGCTGCTAGCCATGTAAGAGCGAACGCAGTTTCTGCTTGCAGCGCGAGCTAGGTTCCGCAAAAGTGGGCCCGGTTGCGTTTTTTAATTTGGTCTCAAAACTTCCTTTCGCAGTGTGCAGGACTTTTGCATCGTGTTGAGCCTGCTGGTCATGTGTCTCACCATTTTCAATACCTACTCCTTTCAAGTCGGCGAATTCAGGCAGGTCATATGCAGGTTCAAAACGCCGGTAGCTGTCAACCTTCTCTACCTGACGCTGTCGTTGGCGCTTCACGTGTGGACGATGGCAAGTCGATCATCTACACCAAGGACGCCTCATTACGTTGCCCTAGAATAGCCCCATTTTATTTCAAGGGGGCTCTGAACGTGGCTTGCAGTAAAGCTGTGGTGTATGCCTGGGTTGTTAAAGGACACCGCTTCACGATTATCCTTCAGTAGGAATTTTTTTTTAATACATTTTGTGGAAGGCGAGTTATCTGTAGTCAAAATTTAAATTTCGGAGTTTTTGCGCCTTTCGTTCTCGTGTCTGTGGCGCTTCGCCGACAAAGCCGCCGACGCTCGCAGAAATTCCCCGAGTGGGGGGGGGGGGGGGGGGGGGGGGGGGGGTTCACATCAATAAACCCTTTCTCTAACCAACAGCCATCTGTGAGCAACATTACCCAGGAGTGCGCGACGGAGGAGAACGCAAGCATGAATAAGTACTCTCCAACTTTCGCGCGTTATTGTGGGTTCTGTGCTGCGTGTAGAAGTGTGTTATTTGGCTCGGATGATCATGACGAGAGGATGTAGTGACTGAGCTAGTTCACGTCCTCTCCGCATTTGTTTCAGAGCCCCTTTAAGTAATCTTCGCAAAAGCAAGACATTGCGTGCACAGCATACTAGTTCTAAACTGTGGCCATATACTTTCACTTAGTCAGCTCAGTCAACTTCCAAAACTTTGTTCAGTTTATGCAGAGTTGGAATGGATAGAGACCTTTTAAATACACTTGCTGTTGACAGGACTAAACTGTCAGTTCAAATAAACTTCTTTGAATTTAGGGGTTTCAAATCAACATTTCACTCATGCATTTTTTTTATTTTTTTTGCCAATGCAGGAAATGAGCGAAGAAGGCAAGCAGACATCCAGACAATGCCGGCTATCACCGCAAAACACTTCAATTGACGTCGCTTTGTATACGCTCCAAAGATTCGGTAATTTTGAATGCATGACATTTTATGTAGACTAGCATATAACGAATTCTAAATTTCACCGCATGTTTTTGCACTCTGTAGACCTGCATTATGCAGTCACTATATCAGATCGATAAACTGTGCCTATTATAAGCTCATAGCCTGACCACACCGAATACCTCTGATGGCGTTTCGCTGTACCAAACCAGGCACCTCGGCTTGAAACGTCACTCCATCTTGTTCCAGAATCTATAGCAAGGCTAACAAGGTCTGGCCAAGATCAAAAGAAAAGCATGCAGTTGCTGAACGTTTCATTGTGATTTTCTGTCCATTTCTTCTCTTCTGCAGTGGGCGTGCTACATTACTGTTTCTATGAGAGAACTGCCTTTCTCATGGCTGATGACACACTCTACCGTCCAAGCAGGAAGCCCACAACAGCCTTCGCAATCACAGCAGAATACCAGACATGACGGCATTGCCACCAGCGGTGTTTTTCCACAAAGCAAAAATTGTGGACTGGACAGCATAGAACAATGAAATGATTCCCTTTAATTCTGTCTTACGTCGCCACCAGCCCGACGCAGATTTAAGAAGGAAGCCCGAAAGCAGCAGAGGCAGTCTATTCATCGTCCTTGGGGATGCCTAGCTCTTCGTCGGTCAACGAACTCGCAGGTGGTCGAAGGAAATGGCCGTGCAAGGACAAGGAAGCCGAGAAACTTGAAACGTCCTTCAACACTTCACAAGAACTTATCTAGTTTGTATGGTTGCATGCAATTTGAAGGTTATCAGTGTTGTTTTCGGGGAAACAAAGACAATGAACTTTTTTGTTGGTGTGACGGTCATCTGGTTTACAATAAAAATAGCGGTGCAGAACAAACAAACCAAGCAGGTAGCTATGCTCACTTCATTACTATGCAACAGCACTACAGGACGAAGGCAACAACAAGAAGAATGGGCAAACACACTGCGTTGAACTTACAACTGTCTGCAATTGGAAGACGCATGTCAGTTTATACACTGACCATACCTGCACACATGCGCATCGGCAAAGACATGCGTCGAACCCAGATCTGCTTATCACTATTAAAACCACTTCAAAAGCACATTTGTGTATGCAGAGCCGTTATCCATTCTGCAGTAGGCTCATTTCCCTCTCTGATAGGCGCACTAACATTACCAGCCAAGGGAATGAGCTTACTGCACAATGGATAACGGCTCTGCATACACACTTGTGCTTTTGAAGAGGTTTTTAATTGTGGTAAGCAGGTCTGGGTTTGATGCATATCTTTCCCGATGCGCATTTGCGCAGGTATGGTCAGTGTAAAAATTGACGTGTGTCTTCCAATAAAAGATAGTTGTAAGTTCAGTGCAGTCTGTTTGTCTCTTCTTGTTCTTGTCTTCATCCTGTAGAGCTATTGCATAATAATGAAGGAATACCAACTAGCCCAAACCGCCGTTCTTCTACAATCTACGCTCACATATTTCATTCAGACTTCCTAAATTAGACAACATAGGAGCATTTTAATCCCAGCAGGTTAAGCCTAAACTGGTCACCTTCCAATCGCATCCAATTGCAAGTGCTTAGAAAGAAGGTATAGTGACCAGAGTGGTGTGCATTCAGCAACGGGGTGCTTTGCAGGAGTGTCGCTTACTGGTAAATCGTGCATGCACCATTCAGCCCTGCTGTGTTTAAACTCTCAAAAGCTAAAAGATCAAAAAGGAGTGCACACAACAACAACCTGCTGCAACATGGAGACACACTGCATAGACACAAAATCCCATGTTTCTGCAAAGTCACAAGTGCTTACAGAGTCAACTCTTGACGATTCGAACTCCAAGAGGACCGAAATGTTTTTGCTTTGAGTAAAGTTTTATTCTTTTTTTTCCCCTGCTTATACAACTCTTTTTTTTTTTTGTCACTTGTAACAGTGAAGCCTGTTTCACATGCAAGTGGAAACGCTAGCGAATCCTGCTGCCGTGGTGTAAAAACTTGTTTTCGAGTCGTGGTTATGAGCGGCGAGGTTTCAACAAGTCGGAAATTTTTGCTGTGATGCGCCGCTCATTCGCTCAGTTGCTTGCATGTGAACCAGCCTTTAGGCCGTCAAAATTGTGAAAAAACAAACATAGTCGATGCAGCACAAGAAACATCTATTTAATAAATTACTTCTACCAAATCCACTTCTACCAAATCCACTTTCTTAATGCGAAAGCATTAGATGGCCCAATCTCAAGGTCATGTCTGCAAAACGTGTCGGCTATTAGTGGCGACAAAATGCATCCGCACTATGATGTCACAACTTGAATGTGTGATTTTGTGTGTAATGTAATTGAGTAATAAATGAACGAGTGGCACAACATGTCGTGATGAAGACTGATGTTGTCATGTCACTAATTAGTTAATGTTAATTAAGATAATTATTTCATGACAATTGGCAAAACTGTGTTAAAGCAAATGAGATTTAGGATTATAATTATGATGGAAGTGATGACGACGAGGATGATAAGTGATGACGTCATACCAAAGTCACGTGACAACATGACTTGCAAAAAATGTTGGAGTTGCATGAGAAAGTAATGACGTCATACCAAAGGCACATGAAAAGATGACTTCAAAAAAGGAGTTGTGAGAAAAGGCTGCATGAGTTAACTAAAGCCAAAAAATCGATATGTGATACAACAGAGCATGACAGAACATTCACTACTGAATGTACAAGGTGAGTGTATATCAATGGCCCAGTGCAATAACAATAAAATATTTTATAAATATTGCGGCTTGTGTCAAAGAGAACCAATTCACTGGACGGCTCCAGCAAAGCCAATGTGCTCAACGAAAGTGGCTGCAGCACGCAAACTAGACAGCTGAACAACGCACTGCAACCTGAGCTATGAATTTTGCTACCCGCTGTATACGTGAAGATTTAGCCCCAGAGGTCTACAAATGCAGGGAACACACAGCATGCAAACACAGTAACATGCAAATGCTATACACAGTACACGTACAGGTGCGGCCAAAAGTTTTCTCACAGGTACTGAAGAGAAAATACCAAGGTCTGGTGGGAATATAAGCAGGAGCACTGATGGCATTTGCTAACCTGTGCACTAAGTATGCTCTTATTTCCTATAGGTAAGGCATAAGATGAGTGTGATCATGGACACACGCTCTGCAATATTATCGTCACGACTGCACATGCACAAACCGTCATTATCAGCTTAATTACATCCATCGCAAGATGAAGGCCCCTCTCCCCAAGCTCCAGTTAACGCTGTACTGTGCCAGCTGCGGCCACCTTATCCACGCAAGCTTCTTAACCTCATCGTCCGCTTGACTCTCCATCGCCCTCTGCTATGCTTGCCTTTCCCTAGGATCCATTCCATTACCATCTTGCCTTCGTATTACATGGCCTGCCCATGCCCATTTTTTTTTTCTTCAGCGAAGGATGTTACTAACTTGCGTTTGTTCCTTTATCCATTCAGCTTCGCTTTCATCTCTCAATGTTACCGGTACCATTTTCCTTTCAAATATGTGCGAAATACGTACACACAAATATAGCAAACGCACTTGGATAAATACAACATCAAAGCATGTTAGCCCGGCTCAATCTCGGCGAGAAATTCCCAGCTTCTGTTTTAACTTTGTGCTGCCAAGAAATTTCAAGCACTAACTTCCCTCGCACCAAACCACAGCCTGAACCCGACAGGGCACAACACTATAGCACACGGAAACAAGGTCGGTGTCGCTGTCCCAGAAAACTGCACAGCGACAATGCACACACACACGTCACAGTACATGTCCCAACATAAGCTACAACCCATGCAGAGAAATTTCATAACAACAGCCCCTTTCTTTTGGAATGCGAGCATTCTTCCACATTTGTAGAAGACTCGAGATCATGAGTCATTGCACACACACAGGATGACAAAGTTAACAATCTTTCGCCACCAAAGAACACTATCAAACTATGGTACACATGCTGTGATGCGCATCCTGACAAAGGCTACCACCTCGACACTGCACCGACGGACAGCTGCCCTGCCACTAATACCAGAATGTGATCAGGCTCCGTGAAGACGTGGTAGAAAAACCACCACCATCTGATGGTCATGATGAACTCCGCCATTTTCGTGTCCCGCGGATCTACTTCGATGCCCTGGCGGTACACCCAATTACTGCAAGGAAGGAGAAAGAAATGTGGAGGGTGTAAGCATGCAATGTGACACAAGTTTCAGCATCGCCTGTTAAAATAACGCTGCAGACAAATTAAAGTTTGCCCGTGTCGACAGATTACAGTTTTTTCACAACAAAAAGGCCACTGTGACTGGAAATGAAACTTGTATTAGCTAGAAAAGGCCAATAAAGGAAGTACAGCTGCCGCCTCCATCGGTTATGCCCCAGGCAAAGTGCGGTAGTGTCTATTATTTCAATCTACAACCCAAAAAGACCAAGTGAGGAGGCTCCATCCTTCAATTCCACCCTACAGACGCACCACCTGCCAGTCACCTCCTCACTGCACCCCCTTGCCACCCATCCACTGCCACCCTACCTGTACCCTGCCTACCTTCACCACACCACCCACCCTCTACCAGAAACACACCCAGCAGGGCATCTCCTTTACCCCTTCCCTTACAGCATGGTTCAGATGTTCACCAATGTGTGAGACAGATACCGCACCATTTCCTTTCCCCAAAAACCAATTTTCACTTCATTTTTCATCCACAAAGTGACGGCAAAATTGAATTCTCAAGACCCAGCTGCCAGGATAAATAGGGTTGCCGATGAAATCTGTGCGTGTGGGAGACTGGTTTTATGGAATAGTCCAGAGATAGTATATATATGCAGTGCAACGCTGGACACTGGCACAACTGATGCCAAGAGAAGCAGAGTTGCATCGCCAGACTGCACAACAGTGCTCAATGACGGGAAGCACACAAGGGCGGAGTAAAGGCCCCAAAATGCACGGGGAGGCATGTTCGCTGCGAGGTGGGTGATGACGCCCAGCATGCACCTGGATTGGGCAAGTGTGAGGTGTACATGAGACGAAACGGACAAGCATGCACCTGCAGAATGCCGAGCACTGCCATGGTGGTCACGTGCCGAAGCGGCCAGCTTCCAAGGGTCAGTACTGGTGGCATGTGGCGGAAGTTGAGAAAGTCATTGTAGAGGACTTTCTGACGTTTGTGGGCAATTGGTGCTCCTGTACCCAGGAGTTACCTGTGTATAGGTTGATTTGAAGAGCCGAACAGTCTGCTTGGATGCGAACTAGAAACTAGATTATAACTATATAATACCCCTGTCACACAGGCACTGCAAAGGCCTTTGAGAATCAGGTCCTTATATCCAAAGACGTAAGGAGTGCAGCTACACGGCACAAATGTTGCGCCTTTGCCGCTAAGGGCCTTGGAGGCAAAAGCGCCCGTCCGAGATCAGCATATACAAGGTGGTGCACTCTTTAAGGTGAACACGCGAGTTACGCTCTTCGGAGCGCCCGTGGAGCGCCCGTGCGCTCGGCACGGCCGCTCATCGAAGCAAAGTGGCGCAGACGCAGAATGACATGGGGTGGTGCTGCACGTCGCCAGCCTTTTCTGCTTAGATTCGCGGCCGGGACGGAGAAGGAAAATGGTAGAGATAATGTGAAGAGATAGGAACATATCCTAGTGAAAATGAAGAAGCAATTCGCATGGGCAGGGCATTGAATGCGAAGGCAAGATATCCGATGGTCCTGTAGGGCAACGCAACAGATTTCAAAAGGTTTTAAATGTAGCAGGGGGCAGCAGAGAGTCAGGTGGGCAGAAGAGATGACGTTTGCGGGGATAGGGTGGCTGCAGCTGACACAGGACCAGGTTACCGTATATACTCGTGTAAGGGCCGCCCCCGTGTAAGGTCCACACCCCCAACTTTGAAGCCAAAATTTTGAAGAAAAAAAATTACTTGCTTAGCCAAGCACGAAAATTTGTGCACCAGCAAAAGTTAAATTTCACAAGTTGCTACTCGATAACACTAGCTGCTTTCAACCCCCTATTATCATCAGTGCTTTGAGATCACGTGGGGACGGAGTCTTGTTTTTGCAACCGTTTCGCTCCGGGAGCCATTTTTTCTTTGTTGGTGCTGTGGTCTTGGGCAGTGCGTTGGTGCGGTTGTGGTTACTGTATGCAGAGTTGTTCAGTGAATTGCGGCCTATGTTTACCACTTGGTGGATCGCGGCCTATCTCTACCACTTGGTGATGATAAGCAGAGATTTGATTTCGCACACCGTGGCCTTCCAAGCTGAGTCATCGCTTACGCCTAGAAAAACACGGCAAGCGGGCGGATGGACGTGGGTTCGACGTCAATGAAAAGTGTGTGCGTCGGTGGTGCAACCAGAAAGAACAGCTCGCTGGTACAATACGAAACCGGAAAGCATTCCGCGGGAAGCAGTGCAAGTTTCCGGAGCTTGAAAAGGAACTTGTGCAGTACATCACGACGATAAGAAAAAACGGCTATGCAGTGTCAATGGAGATGATCCGAGTGAAAGCCGTTGCCATCGCTCGCCACATGGGTATTCCGTTTGCGAATTTTAAAGCAAGTAGGGATGGCTTCAACGCTTTATGAACCGGAACACACTCTGCATTTGGCGCAGACCAGAATTCTAACCAAGGTGACTGGAATATCAAACCAGATGGACGGCACCGAAGACAACTACCTCTGGGAAGGTGTCCATAAGATGAGCTCTTCAAGTAGCTGCCAGAGCAATAGCTACGAAGAATTTCCTTTAGTAAAGTATGTGTGGTCATTTAGCAGTGTTTAGATTATTGTGTACAAGCATCACAACAGTGGGACGTTTCTGCAGACACATATAGGCCTGACTTGTGTAAGAGCCACACCCTGTCAAAATCTCGGAAATAACTGCGGTCCTTACACGAGTATACAGACAAACCCATTTATCACAATACTAAGTGCCACAGAAATACCATCATTATAACCGATAATTGTTATAACAGGGTTGTGCTGATAAAAAGAAAACAATGCAAACTTTAGAGCATTTACAGTAGCCGACGGGTAATTCGGACTCCGATAATTCGGACTTGTAGGATATTTCGGACCTGGATGAGGCACCGTCAGTTACACCATAGAAGCACATACATATTTGCAACGGATATTTCGGACTTCAAATGTCCGAAAGCTCGATTTTTCAGACTAATTTCAGCCGCCTGTGGGCCAAAATTGGCCATCTTATCGGCTTTTCGCCGCCGCAAAAGGCGCCATATTGGATTGAGGTGGATTTACGCTGCAGTTGGATTGGTTTGAGATATTTTCGGTACCTCATTGTTGCCAATAGAGGTCCCTGCGGTCTCTGACACTTCGAGGTGGCAGCCGGATTGTCATCGCCGTCAACTTACTTTTGTCGCCGACGTTGTCGCAGGCAGTTATCGCTTGTCCCATATGTTGAAAATTGGTTGTTGGGGGAACGAAATTGTGCAGGAGATATCTCACATCTCGGCGGGAAGGGATAAAGGAGGGACTCAGAGAAGAAAGGAAGAGGTGCCATAATGGAGGGCTCCAGAATAATTTCGACCACCGGAGGATCTTAAACAGTGCGCACTGACATCGCACAGCACACAGGCGCCTTTGTATTTCGCCTCCATCGAAACGCAGCTACCGCAATTGGGTTCCAACCTGGGTACTCCGGATCAGTAGTCGAGCGCCCTAACCACTGAGCTACCGCAGCGGGTCTCATGCATTCGCCATTCACCGTTTCGACAATTGGGTTTCTCTGACCACGACTACCGAGTGGCGCTCAGTCTTCACGAAGTTACATCCGTTTGCCGTTTTGTGATTGCGTCCGGCAGTTCCGCTGCTTTGAACGAAAAGTGCCTTATCTTTGCATGTGTTTGATGAGCGCTGTAGTGCACACCCGGGTTGCGGACAACATGGCCCCGCCGGGTACGTCAAAGAGGTGTGGGAAGTATTCCAACTAAATGCGGTGACCTTGCTGTTTAGCGTGTACAGTGAAAGCACAACTTTGGCGCAAATACAGGTGCAAATCGTCGCCAGCAAGAGAAATTTGCTGCAAGGTAAAATCAGTGACATTTTTAATCCGATTTCATCTCAATAAAGTGATTTTTTGTACTTCACGAATTTTTCGGACTGTTCAATTATTCGGACCATTTTTCGGGTCCCTTCGAGTCCAAAAAATCGGTCGGCCACTGTAATGACAGGATATACCTGCAGAGGCTTGATTGTTCTAAATTGTTCTAATGCCTGTAAAAGCTCGTTAATTAGAGCTTCAGGAGATTGGAAAAAATGTTTGAATTATCAAATGATCCAGGAAAGATAACAAGAACCGCTTGCATCATGGTATATTTATCAGGTGAAAGATTGGACAGCGATTGCTTGCTTTTGAGATGCAAACGGCGCGACGATTATTTTTCACATTTCCATGAATGATTTATTGCATGCATACTGTCGGGAGAGTCAAAGAAGAATTGCTCAAAGGTGGTAAGGGCCTCCCCAGCAACCTTCACGGTGCGACGCAGTACTGCTAGAAGTCCACTGCTACTACGTCACACCCCTCGCAGGCAGCAGCGTCACATGTGAGGAGGCTTCACTGCACAAACTGCAAACAGCACGTGACGAGTGCACAGTTTCGACGCAGTGCAAGAACCGATGAGAAAGAACCAAAGTGGACGAAAGCGCTCGCACCAATCAGTGCCTGAAACAGCATGCAGCTGGGCTCGGTTAGCTGGCTGATACGGGCTGGCGCGAAGCTCTGAAAAGCGAAACAGAGTATGTGGTCTAATTGACTTTGGGACATGGCCGTATGTTTGTCATCGTGCCTACCGTTGCACGCATGTTGAGGTATACGAATGACTCTGCAGCATAGAATTTAATTTTGTGTCGGAATACTTGGACGAACGCTTGCCGCACCAATTTTGACGCAGCCTGCCTTCAGGAGCCATTAGAATAACCAGTGCGAGACCCGTAGCATCCGAATTAGCAGGCGTACGATGCCATAGACATACATGGTTGGGCATTGGCTAGGGCAGTGCTGGCAGCTCAAATTATCTGGATTTCTGATTAATGTAGGTCGAATTAACGAGCTTTTAGTGCACACAACTTGCATAGGTTCCCGTTCGTTGCTATCTGTGCCGGTGATAGCTGCCATGATCACCTCATTAGTGAGGTCATTTGTCATGACTGCATCATAAGCGTGAAAGAATTCGACTCGACGCGCCACAATCATTACCGTTCACCGATGACCAAAGCACCATCATCACTGCACTAGTGGGAACTTCGTGCGCGCCTCTGCGTCATTGGCATCTAGCCCGCGCTTTCTGGAAGCAATTCTTGACGGGAAATTGAAGGAGCTTGCAGAACCAAGCGTGCGGACAAAAGAAAAACCACGCTGGCAACACGCGTGCAGTGCACCGACGGATTGGGAGTATGCATGGCACGTGTGGCCGATGCAATAGCACCTTCCTTCAGGACAAGTGCAATCCGGAAAATTACCGAAGAACAGGGGAAGATGGGACAACACACGCGATCGCCTCCCCCGCGCCAGCTCTCACAAATAACGCAAAAAAAAAAAAGCGCCTCATTTTCTGCGAGTGGCTCGCCCCTCAGGAACGTTAATAATGGACTGCTCCACCAAGGCTCCCTACTTTCTTCTCTGCCTGGTTGCAAGGGGGGGAACGTCGTTTCTCCCCCCTGCGCCGCCACGACATGCAAGGATCCTCGGTGCGCCCGGCGTCTTCGAGTGTGTCACAGATCCTTTCGCTTTCTCTGGGTCACTGCGCCAGCTCGGTCTGTTGCTCAGCTCCACACGCACGTGCTTTTGAGCTGTAAGCTTCGTTTGGCTGGTGCAGTTGTAGCGTCTTACATGTTTTTATTTCTCTCAAGGTTGACTTTTACTGACCCAATTTAATTGTTATAACCTATTATCTGCTGTCACAGCATTGCTATAAGCAGTTATTTTACCATATAATACAAGTAAAGCTGATGGTGCTACGAGTGACCACTGTTATATCCAATATAGTATTGCTATAACCGATATTGTTATAAGTGGGTATGACTGTACACGTAACTGGAGAGATATGGGAGGGGTCTGTTCTGCAGTGGACGTAGTTAGGCGAATATGATGAATCCAGACAAAGAAAACAAAACTTCACAACTTTGTGAACAATGGTGACATGGAACCTGATGCGCTGTTCTCTGGTGTGTGGTAGAAGTGCTAGAAAACGAACTTCATGTGGTGTCTGTTTTCTAATAACATCTGACCCCCAATGTTGTAGTCTTGAATGAGACATCACACAAGGAGCTGCATTAAGACGCTGCCTGGAATCAGAATTCAAGGTAAGATATGTCTTCTAATAAACTAGCGATATACTATGCTCTGGCTTTCTGAGTTTACTTGGAAGTTTAAGTTTTCATAACTGTTTCCCTCAATGTTTGCAGTGCTGGTCCTTTTCTATTTTGTTCCTTTTTAAATATCTGAATAATTTCCTTTTGCTGTAAATAATTTTTGCTTCTTCCAAACAATTTTAGTTGAAGAATAGCATTCGTATCACAGCTCTTCTGTCCTTTCACTGAAATATTTAGGACAAGTACTGCGCAATTACCTGGTCATATGTGCCAAATTTCACAGCCGGGCAAAGTCTTGCAGCAGTGTAAATGAATTTTAAGATTTTACATTTCATGGCTTGTATGGGGGTGGGCAACCACCCAAGTGTAACGTTGCAGTTTGGCATGCTCATTGATATTAGCTCTGCATTTGCAGGAACAAAATTTCGCACTTGTTTTCGGTCACTTCACACAAATAATGACCTAAGCTGTCATTTACAGTCACCAGTTTAGCCAATCAACTCACACACGATAAGTTTTGGGATAATATCCGCATCATAGGTTGGTATGTCACGATGTCATAGGCCAAACCCCCGTTTTGGTTTCAGTTTTATAGTTTGTCCTGTTCTAAAATACTTTTAGCAGGTACATTGAGAAAGTTTTTCCTACTTTCCTACCGGGGAGAGAAGACTCAAAAGCATGCCATGCAATTATCAACTGAAATTGTTCAGAAAACCGCTGGAGTTCTCCTTTAAGGAGTTACTACCATAGAGTGAAGTCGTAGCTTACCTGGAATGGCTCAGAAGCCTACCACGCTCAGAGTTTTCAGTGCCGTGCAGTCTCTCATAAGCGCTATCATGCCGATGTCATCGATATACAAGCATTGCTCTGCGATGAACTCCTGCAGCAGTAAGAAGCAGTTTTCAATTTAGTCCAGTTCTACATCTTAAAACTGATACGGTGTTACACTATGGTTCTCTGCAGCAATCCTCAACAGCTTTCAAAAAGGCACTGAGGAACCCTGTGTGTCAGCCTGCGCTCCTTCCTCCATAACATGCATGAAAAAAAGGGCATGCAGATGCATGGCCCCTCAGAAAAAATGCACGTCTTCAATTAATAATGGCTAAATGTATGGCAAATCACATAAGCAGCCACACTGCTTACATTGCAATGTTACAGTATGGTTGGCTCAAAGTAAAGTGGATAGAAAGAAACATGGGGGTTGACAGATGAACGGAATTAGGTGCCCAGGGGATCAATGAAAGCTCTCCAAGGAACTCAGACACAGAACCCATACTTCACATGATAAACATGCTTACTGATGAATTACAGGGGTTTCGATACCACTAGTACAACTTACTTTACCTGGGGTATATCAAATTTTCAGATTGCGTTTTTGATATTGCCGCGATAAGAAGACCAGACAAAAAGCAAGTTCCCGTCGCCACCTCGTGACAATACGAAATGGCCGTATGATACTAGCAAACATTGATCACCACAAGATATTCACCTACGCTCAATACCTCACTCTTAATTGAATTGTTTTCCACTGTACAGTGCAATCCACTTGCCGTATTTGCATGATTGTAAGTCGACCTATTTTTTTTAATTTTTAAATCCGAAGTGGGGGGGAGGGGGGGTCGACTTAAATTCGAAACCAAAGTATCGCACCATAAATAAAGGCGAGACAAACGAGATATCAGGCATGCTGCAGCGTGGTTGAATTTTTGCTTCGAAGCTCCGTCACATCACTCTTGGTGCTGACCTTCAGCAGCTACTATGAAGGGCTAACACCTTCAGCGCTGACGACATCGCCCAGGTACGTCAATCGTTGGAATGCAAAGTGGCATTTCTCTGGTTTGAGCGAGAGGCTGGCCGATCGTATGGCCTCCAGTACTGCACTCAAGCGCTTGAAATGCTCGTCGTAGGTGGCAGAAAAAATGACATCATCAATGTAGGCGAGGCAGGACTGCCATTTGAGGCCAACGAGGACAGTGTCCATCATTCTTTGAAAGGTGGCAGGAACGGAACACAAGCCGAAGGGGAGCACCTTGAACTCGTACAACCCGTCAGGAGTAACGAACACTGTCTTCTCGCGGTCCCATTCATCTACCTCAATCTGCCAGTACCAACTGTGGAGGTCAAGGGAAGAAAAGTAGCGGGCATGACGCAGCCAATCGAAAGAGTTATCGATTCGAGGTAACGGGTAAACGTCCTTTTTGGTAATTTTGTTAAGACTTCGATAGTCGACACAAAATCTCAGTGTCCCATCCTTCTTGGCGACCAGCACAACGGGTAAAGCCCATGGGCTTGTAGACAGTTGTATGACATCATCCCAGAGCATTTCGTCTACCTGCAGTCGTATCGCCTCAAGCTCTCTCGCCGACACTCGATACGGGTGTTGACAAATAGGCTGCTCACTGTCATCAACTATGATGTGATGTTTCGTTATGGACGTCTGCCTGACCTTAGAGATGGTCGCAAAGCAGTCATGAAAAGAGTCAAGCATGGTTTGCAAGCGGCGATGCTGATCAGCGTTCAAAGCAGGGTTCACTTAAGCCTCAACTGTTCGACTAGGTCCCCCTGGAGGGGTGTCCCTGGACGTTGACAACACGCAGTGGGTGGCGGGCTCGCTAATTTCATCGAAATAGGCGATGGCTATATTTTTCGCCAGGTGGCGGTATTCGGCGCTAAAGTTTGTAACTAGAAACTCAGTTCGCTGGTTCTGTAAGGCAACAACACCCCGTGCGATGCAGACTTGCTGCCTCAGCAGTAAAGACAAGTTTGTTTCTGCGATGCCGTTGGACGCGCGGGGGTTGTCGCAGTCCATCGTAACAAATAAGCTGGCACGCGGAGGTAGAGTGACGTGGTCGTTGGACACTCGAAAAACGGGTCTTCCGGGCGCACTGTCGTCGGCTATGGTGCATGGGGCGGAGAATGTCACCATGAGTTCACGGAGGTCGATGAGAGCCCCATTTTCGCGAAGAAAATCGAGACCGAGGATCAGGTCCTTGGAGCACTCAGCCAGCACAGCGAAGCAAGCAGTGAAGATGATACCGCGAATCTCAATCCTATTGGTGCAGACGCAGAGCGGCATCACCATGTGACCGCCAGCGGTCCGAATTTGTGTTCCGTGCCAGGGTGTCAGCACTTTTCGCAAGAGGGTAGCAAGAGCACGACTCATCACTGAGAAATCTGCGCCGGTATCGACGAGGGCAGTCACATGGTGGTTGTCAGCAAGGACCGGTATTTCGGCTGAAACAACCTCATTTTCTGGAACGTGCGTAGTGAAAGGTTCCAGAGTGGAGGGTCGAGGTGTTCATAGAAATGGGGCGTCGAACAGAGGCTGTTCTGGGCGTCGGAAGGTGGTCAGAGCAGGTGGAAGATCGGGTAGAAGGGTCAAGTCGGCGAGCAGAGGATCTTGTTCGAATTGCGGAGCAACGGCGGCCCTATCACCAGATGTCACCGTTTTCAGTTTTCCGGGTGTGGACTACGGGACTGTCGGATGGACGGCTGGCGACCTGGGGAAGATAACCGACGGAGCGACGGCGACCTGGGCGGGCGCTGTGGCAAAGGCGCAGGGGGGACGCTGGATGACAGGTACTGCTTGATGTCACGGGGTTGTTCACCACAGCGTGGCCAGGGTGCGTCTGGTGAAAACCCTCGCAGGCCCATCCGATGATACGGCCAGTGGCACAGTATGTGGCCGGGTTCACCGCAGTGGAAGCACAGGGGCTGGTTGTCCGATGTGCGCCACACGTGTGCTTTGCTGAGGGGTGGTCGTGCATTGGAGAGGGCAGGCGATGTCGAAAAGCGTTGATGCGGTGCAGAAGGAGCAGGGCAGTAAAACGCCGGTGGTGCTGGCGCAGAGCTGCGCAACGCTTCACTGTACGTCATGACATACGGCTCAGGCAGCGGCTGGGGACAGGCCATTGGCTGCACCGCTCGACAGACTTTGCCGCGAATGACATCCGAGATGGCTCCAACACCCGGGTGTTGCTCGACAGGGCGAAGCTTCTGTAGCCACCAAAATGTCACCAAAAGCTGGCAGAAAGGGCAGAAGGGCACACCAGGACTAGCCAGGCAGACACACTCAGCGAGCCAACGCACGAGCCGGGGAAGGCAAGGAAGACCAGCGGGTGCTGTCCCACCACATGGCAGCGCCAGTAAATGGCTAACACTGTGGCATTATCGTTATATCTCGTATCATTATAAGTGGATTACACTGTATTTGCAGTCTCGGTTTCAGTTGCCGGACGATGGTTGCGACGTCACAAGTGAGTATGAGATCACGCGAGGCATACAAAAACTGCAATATAAACATTGTTTTTTTTTTTTTTTGATTCAGTCAAGCTCTTGCGTTAAACTGCTCCAGAAGCCCGATGGCAGCAAGTGAACAAAAAGCTATTATAATGCAGATTCTTGCATGACTCTCGACATCTGGTGCTCACTTGTGACGTGGCAGCAGTCTTACAGCTCCTGAAACAGAAACTGCATAGAAGGATAAATGCTAGCTACAAGCTAGGTACTGAGTGCAGGCAAATTTCAAGTCGTGATTCATGCTCACTAATGTCTTACACATCATTTCAAAGGAAAAGCACATTGAATCCTCATTATGAGTAAGTGGGCACAAACATTACAAAAACACAGAAAGACCACAGGACAGGTGCTCTTTTCACAACTGGTTTATCAAAGGCAGCAACAAAAACTATCAGTCAACAAATCAAGGTTAAAGAACAACAAAAAAAGTCAAAACCTGTAGATAGCCTATTTCCCTTTTAGCCTGGGGTTTCCCAATAAACCAGCCGTGGAAACGGCGCCTGTCCTGTGGTCTTCTTTCTGCACCTTCGTAACGTTTGCGGCCACTAATTCATCATGAACAGCATTCAACTAGCCGAACTTCCTATGCCGTTCAACTGAATGCTGTCACTAGTAAACAATTCTTACATCAAGGCAGATAATTGAGCGAGTTGGTAAACATTCATTGTGAATATAACACAAGCGCTACAAACACAGACACAAAGGGGGGGACATAGCGCTCCCCCTGTCCCCCCTTGTGTCTGTGTTCATAGCGCTTGTGTTATCCACAGGAACAATTAGTAATGTAACATTGCACATACCTCCAAGGTCCTTTTACACGCACCCCTGATCAGTGCGACAATGCCACGAGATGTGATCTGTTCAGAAAGAGATGCAATGAAAAAGATGCAATGTTCAATTCAATTCGGTTACAGTGTTATAAGGGTTTAATGTCCCAAAGCTACTCAGGTTATGAGGGTCACCGCAGCAAAAGGCGCCAGGTAATTTCGACCCCCTGGAGTTCGTCACCACACTGACATCACACAGTACACAGGCCTCCAGCATTTAGCCTATATTGATGTTCCTTCCATTTAATTGTTCCCGCAACAAAATAAAATGAAATCAAACACAATGATTTTTTTTTCCTAACACTTCAAGTTGAACCTATGAAAATGAAAGCACAGCCTAGTTTCCGAGCTGTTTGAAAGTTTTTCGAAGGAACGGAATGAATAACTGCTTCCACGAAACATGACCTGTTTTCTAGTCAGCAGGTGAGCCGTAACTACCAGTTTTCAAGCCTGGTCGATAGTTGGACGCACTGTTTTAACTCCACACCAACGGATCTTTAAGGGAAGGGACAATTGGCAGCTTAACTGGTCATCAGACTTCCACCAAAATTTCACAGAGACAAGACCAGCCCTTACAAGATGCGCCAGTGTCGGTGACAGGGCAGCAATTAAGCAGTTGTTCTACCTTAAACTTTCAGGTTCCGCTGTTTATTTGAACTCGAAACAAATATTCTTTCCATCTAAGTAGCATATCCAGGTTTAAGGATGCCAATTGTTCAGTTCCACAATGAAAGACATCAATACTTCATTTTTTAAGAGGCCAACACAAAATTTTGCACAGTCGCAAAATGGGTTAATGGGTTAAAAACCAATTAAAGTGCGTGCATCGACGCTGAGTTAGGACACGGATACCGGAGGCTGCACTACACCACCGTTCACTTCAAGACGTTCAATCAAAACCTGTTTTTTTCGGTAAAGGCATCACAAGTTTGAATCGACTGGCAGGAAGATGTTTAAACCCCATTTACTCACTAATAAGAAGGAGCCAGTGAATCATTTTTTGCTGACAACAGTAGTAGTTGGATGGAGTTGTCCTCAATGTCAATTTAAAACAGACATGCAGAGCCATCCAACAATGCGGCACACAAGATTCATGACCAGTATTAAGGCATGAAAAGGGCCGGAGTAAAAGAAACATAACACAGTGTGTCCAAAATATGTGGTTCCGTCACTGCACTTAGAGCTGCAGTATGCGGAGTCCCATAACGAAACTAATCTACTCAGTTCTCAGAATGCACAGCCCTTGATGACAACATTCCTAACCCTCTAGGTGTGGACCAACTGATCAAATAAAACAGCTAAGTTCGTAGAAGTTCAACAAAATTCTTTTTCCTTGGGAACACACAACATACCAAATTGAAGTCGTCCCACCTCGTAGTCGTTTCAGCCCCACCCCCCTCCCCGAGTGCATTGGACATTTTGCTTGCAAACTGAATACACTTCTGAATAAAAGAAATTGGTGCTAAGATGCATTTATCATGCCAGGTAAATTTTTTCAGAGTTGTCTAATGAAATTTTTTAAGAACTACAACAGGAAATGCTGCGGACTTTGTATTACACTGAACAGTCTACCACCCCCTTTGGCTGACTTTGTGCAGCAGTGCTATGCTCTGATCAAACAGCGACAATTGTCAGTTTTGTCTGCAGAAGGAGCAATCAGCTTCCGAAAAGCATGTAAACCGCATCGAAATAGGATGAGATCACCAACAGAAACATAATCATAAATGCTTGATCCGGTGCTGTATTTACTTGTGTGACAAACAGTTTTCCATTAAAAAAAATTGGTACAACTTGGCAGATGCATCTATCAAATGGGCTATAATTCACGTCAGAAAAATGAAATTTTCCTGAATTTTAATGATTCCAAAAGCAATGCGTTTATCATACAAGTTCACTCATTATGCAGGGAGACATGGTAAATCGAAAAGTCAGCGAAGCTACAGGGTGCACTAATTAAAGAACAACAGAAAAGCTTGCAAGATGAAAGACATCAAAAGGAAGCAAGTGAAGTCCAAGGAATCACCCGCGTCGATGAGAAGTTGACAGACCGCAAAAGACAGTGAAGGCCAAGCTGCTCAAGGCACAAATCATCGATCTTCTCGCATCCCGTCAGGTTGAGAACAGTGAGCCACCTGTTCTGCTCCGCAATTAGCTGCACCACGCTTCGCGAGACGCCACTCAACCCGACAAGCTCAAGCCACTGCAATTCGTGAAAGCACTTGAAACATTCCAGAAGACCTGAAAAAAAGAAAAGACAAAACAAACAAACAGATTAATATTTCCACCTAAATGCCTGAAGCAAAATGCTGTCCCAATTTATAGAATACTTAATTGCTGTACGTTGCTTGTGCATACAAACGGCGGTATGCTGATAACATAGCAACTGAATATACGCACCTACCGTGAGGGCGCCAAACAATACTGTAGCATCGACAGATGCCATACCATGCAAATACCGAACCAGCATACAAACAGATTTCCTTAGTGACTGTGCATGCTATGATTTGTTAGCAGGCTCACATTTTATAAGTTCTGGAAGCCAAACCGAGACAGACTAGACTGTTCCAGTTTATTGTACAATACATATAAGCACTGCTGTACCAATACACGATACTGCAGTAATAAAGAAGAAGATGTGGGCCTTTACATTTGTGTCAGCCTTACAAAGGGCCTACAACTGTATGCAGCACTTGCAAATGCGTACTGCATGACCAGTGAACACAGTGGGCCTCTTCGATTTACCAAGCTCTGGCAGCCTGCTAGCAGAGAGCAAGCTCAGATCTGACAGGTAATCACGTCATGGACCTACAGGCACCAGAAACGAAAAGGTTTGCCTCGAGCAGGCAGCTCGCACAATTGCGTCTTCTGGTTATCGGTTTCGTCAGGCCAAACTAACAGGTAGCTGCTGGTGGTCTGTTCACTATTGCCGTTAACAGGAGTTAGCCCATTGAGAGTGATGATGACGACAGTGACTACCAGTTTGTAATGTTTCTCCCGGCGGCAGAGCTGGAGAGGCACGACCACCACAGAATTATTCTCCATGTGCAGTGGGTCGCGTCAACATAACTTGAGTAAGGGTTCAACATGCTGATTCAGATTTTGAGATCTGTGCACAAAATTGACAAATAAATATGAACCATAGTCGAAGGCTGCTGTCTCCCAACTCCAGCACTAAGTCGTCGCCAGCCATTTTCGCGGCCTTGTAGCTTAGATGCACAACTTCACTCCAACGTTTTGGTACTAGGAAAGGTGGAACTTTGCGTGCTGCGATATTTTGATTTTCACAATGTACCACGGGGTACTTTTGGAAGAATTCCTGCTTGCTGGATCCATAGAAATGGAATGCCTTTTCGAAGCGCAATTTTCACAGGGTAGAAGGACCAGCCATGCTACATTAGTTGTCCTTCAGCAGTGATGCTAGGAACCCACCAATGAACATCACTAGGAGACACAGTCTGACAGGAGTAAGTATTCCATTAAACATGCCAGTAATACATCACAACTAAAGCCAAGCAAGGAGTAACCAAAGTAGCCTATCTCACACGAGGTTAACCCTAGCCGCCAAGAAGAGAAAAACCAAGAAAGGAGGAGGAGACAGGAGAGTTGTGTCATAGCGACGTCATAGCCATCGTTCAGCTGTTGAAACTGAAACGCAAACAGGCGATAGAAGAAATTCGGTCATACATAATTTAGCAGCCACAGGCGAAAACCACGTGATGATCCATGTATACTAACGTCTCATGCACCACTACAAAAAAGAAAACGCGCAACCAAACATTTGTTGTCTATACTCTGTTAAGTGTCCAAGCGCTCGGCATCGGCTTGACCACCAGAATCCCCATTCCCCTGAACACAACCAAGCGCCAAGCATAGCTAGACATGCATGGGAAAAGCCCACACGTGCTTGGGGACCCGTGGTGTCGCAACTCGTCATCATATGCATGACGCGATGCCACTGCAGAGCACTTCAGTTTACTAGGCAAAGTGGCATTCACTGCCACGATCCAAAAGGGAATGCCAATGGTATCCATCTATCTAGGTGTGCCACCTGGGCAGTGTGGGTTCTCTATAGCCTGCTTTTATGCAACACTTAGACACTTAATCACTGGCTGGCAACATGGAATTACACGCAGACCAGTAAGTAATGAAAGCATGGAAGCCAGCTTATAAGAGATCTCTCATGTGACAGTTAATAACTCCCCACTTAGCAAGGCGAGAATGGAGGCTAGATGGTTGACCATTGGGCAGGGAATCAAGCTAAAAAAATTACTAGAGAAACTGAGCTATGGCTCAAGCTAAAAAGATTTGGCGAGAGACGTCACTGGCTACAGGCCACAGCTGCTTGGAGCTGTGGCTTCCTATAATATGACTGCTTGCATGGCACCGATCCACGCGGCCAATCTGGTGCAGGGTAAAACTAGGTGGATGAGTGGGCAGGTAGAGCACCCAGTACCCCGAAGGGATCGCGGTGGATCAAGCCAACTTCCAGGCACCTGCTGGTGGATGCACCTTGGGCACCTGCCAAATTCTATGGACTGTGGTTCGACAAAGAGCCAGGGTGGGCTCCTTAACAGCGAGAGCCGTTATACGGAACCCGCCTTGACCTTCATTCCTCTCCAGAAGAATAGGGGCCTGTTGGTCGTTCATTGTGCAGGAAATATTTTAACCAGTTTAGTGAGACTCCCTGCACAACGCTCCCCTGTACTTTGCTGTTATAAAGGGGTCAAATTATGCCAGTCTATCTTTCACTGTGTGAGCAGTGCAAGTGCCATGAGCTGAAAACGCCAAGCAAGTATTGACGCATGGCCACCGAGTGAAACCTCTGGTGCCTGCATCAAGCAGACTGTGAGAACCGCCCCCCCATGACGAAAAGTGGGAGTGGCAATGCCCTCAAGCGAGCAGCGCTGAAAGCAAGCATGTCAGTGGATCACATCAGCAGGCACATGTCATCGGCTGATCCAACACGACACACCAAGTAAGGCGGAATGTGTATAACGCTACAAATGTAAAGGCATAAATCACAAGCGAGCCATAAAGCCAGCCAAAGTAAAGTGAAGCATAAAATGGGAAGAATCCTAAAAGAAAGCGTCAAATGAAAAAGCATCATCCTAAATGTGCCTTCTGCTCAACAGTTCATCGTATCAGACTGAGTGGCGGTCATTTTTTTTTTTTTTTGCTGTGCAATGGGGCATGTGGATGGGACGGCACCAATGACAACGCGAAACCGGGGAACTAGGATAATACAGCTAGCGCTGTAAATGTACTTCGAGGTTCACCCTACTTTCTTCACTGAAGTTGTAGCCCCTGGCAGTCGAGGAGAGACACAGTTTCCTAATCTTAGTGCAGTGTCTAAGGCTGATGAGTCCCCTATCTGTGATGGGGCACCCAGCCAAATCAGCTTCAAGGGATTCAGCATGTAGCACCTGTAAAAGAGAGTGGATGGATGGCTGAGACAGGCATCATCATGCTGAAATCCAGAGATGGCTAAGAAAACTATCAAAGCATGCTGTTAAATCTTTAATGCCATCCATAATTACTGCACCAGCAAAGAGGAAGAAGACTGCTGGTGGAGAAGAGCAGGCAGTACGCTCGGAAGAGCTAGACACCATCTCTGCCTAGGGCGCACACATTAAAGCACCTTTTCTGCCAACCGTCCTGGACCACAGTCTTTGGGTGCCTACTTATGGCCCATCTAAAACAGGCGCAAGGAACAATACACGAATGCTGCCCTCCTGAACAATTGGTCTGAGTGCATCAACAAGTAGAAACACTTGCTAAACTGGCAGTGTAAAAAAAAAAGCTCATCGACGGAGCTCAACGAAAGTAGAAGGAAAAGAAAGGAGAGACCTGTGCAAACCTAAGGTGCAATGAATGGCATGCACAAGCGCACAGCAGCTGCCATGTTTGTGGACCACAACCAGAGTGAAAGGCTGCATGCTTATCTAATCCGCTCATAGTCACCCACTCCAATATTTGCACTGAAAAGCCGTCCGTGGCCTACCATGATGGGGTCAGTGACATCGTGTGCAAACATTTTTTTTCCACAACCATCAGCCGACTAAACAAGATTGACAGTTATCTGTCAATCATTTCTAGACATACTTAGTTTTATTTATGCACAACTGCTGCCCATAAAGGTCCAAGCAGGTGTCACATGATCAGTGCTGTTGAGCAGACAAGGGTGGGAAAAATTAGGGCCTTGTTAACTAGGCATAAAAATAAAGGAAGCCAACAGTCAGCAAAACCAAGCAAGCACAGGGGAATGCTTCTATTTCTCTTTTTTGCTTGTGGTGCTCATCAGCGCAGAAGAATGTTGCAATTATTTCATGGCCAAAAGATAATCATTTAGAAAGCATAAAAAAAATGACCACGCCGGTAGAAAGCATAAAAAAAACACATTTCTCCGGAATTTTCTTTAATGCTTTCTAATCAATTATCTTTCAGCCATGAAATAATTACACGAATCTTTTGCATTGAAACACACCACCAAAAAAAAATTGGCAGAGGTTTAGCATAGTTAAACATGGTATTCAGCGAAAGCTTCACAGAAATGGTTACGTGACGTTATCCACGTGACCGATCACCTAACCCCCCTCCCCCTTTATCTAACACAAGGCTGAAAGGTCACCCAAAGGTCAAAGGACGAGGTCATGACCGTGTGTGCATGACCAAGATGTTCCACAAGGTTAGGCTGAATGGCTTAGCTATAGTGTAACTTATAGCCATGCATGAACTCTTAACTCGGCAAAGGTGAAATTTAGTGCCACGCGAAGCGCGGCTCTACCTAGCATAGTGAAGCTTTCGCTTCAAAAGAGGGAGAAAAATAGAGACATTCCCCTGTGCGTGCTTGATTTCGATGACTGTTGGCTTCCTTCTTCAGTACATCCAGTGTAACTACATTTCCGACTGCTGCACAAACATACCACAGGTACAACTTGATCACTGATTAGATGGCGCTTCTGTAGATATGCGTAGAAGCGGTCGGCCAACTCCCGTGGCAAACGGACGTCCCGAAACCAGTCGGCCTTCGTGCAAGCCGCGAGGGTATCCAGGCATCTGAGATACGCAAGAGATATAAACACGTAAGTTGATATATGTATAACGCAGCACAATGTCAGGCTTGTTTCAGCTAAAACAGGTCAAACAGTTTCCCTGGTGTGATGGTCACTTAGTCTGCAATAAATATGGCGGTGCAGGAAAGCGGAATCCTGCGGTCGGCTAAGCTCATGTATTCCCGTCAGCTTTTGTGCGAGAATATACCATGCTAAATGAGATCGATCCGGGTAGGTTGAAGGGCAACTGCATAGGTTTTAGAAATTGACGAGGTTAAAGGAGTCAATGCGTGAAGTTTGCAGGTAAAGCAAGTCTTTTTGGGCTAACATTTGAAATGAGGACGTAGTTGCCGATTAAATCGCGACAGCACATAGTGCCAAGTGGGGGACGCATGATGACGTCATCGAAGGTACCAATATATTTACAATGTATAAACACTTGCTTTGAAGGAAAAAAACCAATGCCACTGAAGCCAAAGCTCGCCGAGCATTGTTTGGCAGCATCCAATGAGGCACAGCAGAGTGTGGCTGACGGCAGTGGTAATTTTAAATACTACCTTCCATGACGTCACATCAATCTTCCCCGCACTGCTCCGATGCTTCGAGGAGAAGCGCAAAATTCAATTGTCAATTAAGTTACTCTTTTAAATGCTAGCGCAAAAACACTGGACGTGCTTTACCTATAGCCTGTATAAATTTGAATCCGAGAATATAACGAAATTCACAAAAGCTAGTGCACTTGCCCTTTAAGCCTGAAATGATCACTTTCAAATTGCATTAAACTGTTCAGCGTGAGAACTGCTGTGGTGTACGAGTCTCTCTGATGTCACGCCTGCAACACTACAAATTCCATATGGTCGAATAAACACCGCTCATTTTTGTGTCAGCTCTGCGTTCTGTGTTACCTCAGTGGCAACAAGGTTTTGAGCCATCGGGTAGAGGTGGTCATGGCTTTCTCCAAGTGGCCCGCTTATCTTTAGTGAAGACGAAGAAGACTGACCAGCTTGTATCACCGACTCAAAGAAGGGCAAGGCGTTTTTAACAGTGTTGTAGTAGGTCGCAATTTTAACAAGAAGTAACTGGTAATGGGACACCTCACGTTACCGAAAAATGTTAACGTAGGTATGTTACCCGTTACAGTTCCGAAATGGTAACGAGTACGTTACTAAGTTACCGGAAAAAGTAACACGTTACCGGTAACGCCGTTACTTGCAACGCGTTACCGCCAACACTGGTTTTTAATTAAAGCATCGAGTATACGGACCATCACCCTGCTGGCAGGGCGTTGTGCTCCTAGATGATTCAAGACTTCCTAGATGTTTCAAGACTCACCTATGAAGAAATGGTTGTGAAGCTCGCCGAGTATATTGTTCCGAAATGCAACGAAATCGCCAAATCTTGCAATTTTTTCACTGATAGTCGCATGTTTGCAGGACTAAGATTTCCTCCAAAAAATGCGCGAAACTGCCAGAAGATCCAATTTTAGCATTGCCCTCAACAGAATGCTGTGTGACAGGATTGTTTGCGGACTTCGAGATGATGGCGCTCGCAGAAGTTTGCACGCAGTCATCACTCACATTGAAAGAGGTCAAGGACATGGCTTTGGTAGCTGAAGTGGCAGCATCGAGCACAGACCAAATGAACAGAATGCAGCATGTCGGCAGCAACGCAGATTTACTGCGGAGAAGGCCAGAATGCCATGGCACGTCGACGTTTATCTATCTGGCTACATGCCTGGGACGCACACACAAGTTGGCGCAGAGAGCATCTGGGCATGATGCAGTGGCCAGGGGCACCTGTCTAACAAATGCAAATTCCATAAAGCAGTACGCTTTCGTTCCCAGCGGAAAGGGAATTTGACAAAGAGGTGCCAAGAAAAGCATCTAGAGTTGGTGGCCCACTCCGACGAGTGTTCTTTGATGACGACGACGTTGATGAACACTGCTTCTGGAATGTTTTTGCACAGTCCGTGAACTTCTAAAAGCCTATGCTTTGCACAATAACATGGAACGGCGTCCCACCCAAGATACAAATGGACACTGGATTTCCGGTGTCTATTATAACCTGGCCAACGTACTGAGAGCACCACAACAAGTAGCCTGGCCTCCAGGACGTGGCGCTCCAGTTGTCCCACTTCCTCGGCATGATTCCAGTCAAAGGACAGCTGCGCCTCTGGCCGGCGTTCGTAAGAAAGACTGAGCAAGCGCGCCTGGCGGTGTTGGAGTGCACCGGGCCCAATCTGAGTGGTCGTGACGTCATCAGCGTGTTCCTTCTGGAGGGTGCCGCCGTTCTCAGCATCAGTCAAGTGGAGAGTTGGGCAAGTTTTGAAACAAGTAAAACCAGCAGAAAGACCTGCAGACACAGAGAAGCACACAGGATGACTGCAAATTGTTTAGCAGGTTCGGCCTACCGTAGAAAATAGTTTCAGAAAACGGGCCGCTATTTATGAGTCACCAATTCCAATCGTTAGCAAATTAATGTCGCATACAGCATTTGCACACATCCCGTAACAACCTCGGTAGAATGGGTTAGCTGAGAGGGCTGTAAGAACGCTGAAGAATGCCCTTCACAGAAAGACAGGGAACTCTCCAGTCAAGGTTCGACCGTATCTTGCGCCCCTATCACCATTCACCAGCGGGAAATGGGAACCTTCCTGCTCATGAGCAGCGCTCGTCCTGTTCCCTTACTCGTCCGTGTTGCCATTTTTGCGCTCATGTCTTTCATGAATACGCACCAACAAGCCCAGTTGCAAGTACTTCCTGCTTCCATGCTACTTGGCTTTTCAGCTGCGCACGCTATCGTGTAACATGGTTTCCTGTACATTACCTTTGGCAGATGGCAAGAGCGGGCAGCCCGCAGGACAGCCTGTCTGGTTGAAAAACTTTCGTACAGGAGACAGCTGGAGGCCATGTGTAATTCAAACACCTGTGAGCTCAAGGTTGGCAAGAGAATGGAATCTCGATGGACAGCAACACCACCGACACTACGACCAACTGAGGGTGCACAGGGCTGGTGTGGTGATGCTGCCTCTGGACTACATGGGAATGAAGTGCGAGCCCTCTAGTCTGGCGACACCAACCGAACAAACAGCCCAAAATGGCACCTTTTCCGGATGCTTGTGATGAATTGTTTGGCAGCCACGGAGGCGAGTACGCCCAGCAGACCAACCTTACCGGTCATCCAGCCCAGGACGGCCAGCCATTCGGCATCTTTACAGCTCCAAATCGGACCTCCCACCTTGCACCAACATGACCAATGATGTAGCCAATTGCCCCAGCCTGACTGCGGTCATGTCGTGGTGGTCTACATCCAAAAGCTGTCGCCCAGATAGATTCACCCTATCAGAAAGGAGAAGCGCCATGGCTCATGTGCAATCCTCTCTCTCGTGTAGTCATCCATACACCTGCCAAGAGCGCTTGAGCAGTTTACTTTGGAGCAAATGAAATGATACCTTAGTGCAGTTTCTTTGCCAGGGGCTAAGTGCTACTGCCTGGACGGTTTTATGTCTATCCAGCTGAGCTTGAGCATAAGTGCTATCTAAAAATCAGTACCTATGTTTAAATTTCAATTCTGTGCCCACAATTGTTTTTGGAGCATGGAAATTGCAAAAGCAGCTTGATTGCTTGGCAGTCTTGGCATTCAGCCAGGAACTGAAAGGTGTGGTTTGCACTGCCCAAAATGATCCTGAATGCCTGGCTGCCCGTGTAGCCAACGAGGATATTCAGGTATGTCATGTTTTTCGCGTTCCAAGAACTTTAGTGCGCAGCAGAAATATTGTTCCATCTGGGTGTAATACAAGGCATTCTGAAAAAAATAAAAATTAACTGCTCTTGCTGTTATGTGCAGAAACAACAGCAGAGGGTATCAAAACAAACCACGCAGTAATATACCACTGTACATGTTGTGATGTTATGCACTGGCGCTAGTCTGATCAAAGTCCGACAGGACATTTGACTCCAGGATACAATGTTCTAAAACGCTTCTAGGACACTGTAACCAGGGGCCTGTGGCAGAGAGAGAGAGAGCAGATCACTTTTTGACACACAAAAAGTGAACAAGAGAGGGGAAGCCTCAGGGTGCTTGCCAACGTTTCGACAAGACTTTTCGGCCAGACAAAAATATGCCTTCTTGCCGAAATGTTGACAAGTACCCTGAGGCTTCCCCTCCCTTGTTCACTCTGTTACTGCAACCGGGGGTTGAACCCAAAGGGAAAGAGGTGTGTGGTATGGAGTGAAGTGTGATGCCAGTAAACACTGCATTTGGATGTGTAGTCACATTGTTGTGCTAGAAACTCGGCTTTTTATTTTTTCTTGACCACACAAATTCACCCTTTGCCATAAAATAAAAAAAGTAGAAGTTTTGCACTACAACACGACACAATTCAGTACTCAACTAGAGATAAAGTGCAAAAGAGTTAGCGTTGCTTCCGTTTTAGTGTTCATCTTGTGTAGCCTTAAGTTTGTCCCAAGAACTGTCAGGGGGGTCAGCGACAAATGCCAGCCACTTTTAAATCTGCAAGCATGCTAGTGTGAGGTGCACAACAAATCGTCGGGGGATTTTTGAGTGCGGTGCGTCGACAGCGGAGCGCTGCATGTGGTGGTGGTGAAAGCATTTATTTGAATATTGCAGAGAGGTTGCGTGTGGAGCACTCCCCAGTGGGCCACTCCCCTTACAGTACTAGGTGGAGTCCCTTATTCAGGCACCCCATTGGTCTGGGCCACCACTCGAGCTTGCTGAACTAGGGCTTGTTGGGCCGGTAGGTCCAGGCAGCTGAGCAGGGCCGCCTCCCAGTCCTCTCGGGTAGGGGAAGGGGTTAGGGGCGGAAGAGAAAGATTGTGTTGGCATGCCCAGACCATGTGGAACGTGTCAGCCACGTCCACACAGAACGAGCAGAGGCCAGAGAAAGAAGTGTCGAAATGTTTGAGCACTGCCGGGCTCAGTAGAGTGTTAGTAAAAAGTCTAAGCGGTATACTCGCGTCCGCTTTCCCCAGCCCTTTGAGAGGAGCCTGGTACTGACGGTGCGAGTCCCGGTAATAAGCGGAGATAACTTTGAAAGTTAACAGAGGATAGGAGTCCTGGTCCAGATCGGTAGGGTCTACGTCGAGGGCCCGGTTAGTGAGTGCGCGGGCGACCAAGTTGGCGGCCTCATTCCCTGGTAGGCCCTGGTGGCCTGAAGTCCAAATGAGAAATCGGGTCGTGGGGTCCTGATCCCGAGCTGCTCTCTGAAGTATTCGTTGCGCGGTTGGCGTTATCCAGCCCAGTTCATAATTCTGGCAAGCCCCTCGCGAGTCAGATATGATGAATTTAGATTCAGCGTGGGAGGCGGCTAGGGCGATTGCTACCTCCTCCGCGTGGGTTGTGCTAAGTGCCTTAAAAGTGAGACCGTTCACCTGTCTTCCCTCGTGAACGACTGCGGCCGTGTACCATCCTCCCCTGGAATGATGTGGGCCCGCAACGTCTACATAGAAAACACTGTGTTTGGAGCCATACTGGCGGTGCAGGGCATTCGCCCACGCCTGACGCCATGCATTGTGGTTCTCTCTGTCCATTTTGGTAGGAAGGGGTCGAACACGGAGGGCGCCTCTCCATAGTTCTGGCACTTGTACCCTTTCCTCAATGTGATGGTCATGTTGTATATGTAGCCGGCCCAGTAGGCGACGACCGGACACGGTCTGGGCAAGACGCGTGTATTGATTAGTGAGCTGCGCCTCGCGCAGCTCCCGATAGGTGTTCACCACCCCCAGTGCAAGGAGCCTCGCATATGAGGTAGAGACCGGGAGGTCGAGCGCCCTTTTGATCATCTTGCGGAGAGTAACCTCCAAGATGTCTTCGTCATGCTTGCGCAAGTGCAGGTATGGAGTCTACGCTTTTCCTGCGGCTGCTAAGTTCTTCGGGCTGTTGACGGGAGACCAGCGGCGTCTCCCTGTGTTCCTCTCCGTTCCTACTACCACCTGGCTCCCTTCCGCCGCTTCCTTCGACGCGTCGCATTTCAACCACCCGCATCTGCCGTCTGCAAGGCATCCCCTCTTCACTTGGGACGCTCAAGATTTTAACTCTTTCCTTTAACCTGCAGTGTTGTGCGCGTGCTGAGTGTGTGTTTTGAGTAGAGTTTTCATTTCTTTTTGGCCCTTTAACTTTTAAATTATAAACACGGCTTCGTTTTGTTTGATCTGATTGTTGTCTCGTTCGAACCCGCACGCGATAGCGTTCCCCTTCTGTAATTGGGGACGCGTTTCAAATTCGCGACAGCTTGGCAATGCATAGCAAACATGCCACACCGTGCGGCAACACTTCCTAATATTTCACACAGTCGATACATGACCATAGTGGCGGTAGATGGGGAGGGCACCCTCATCACGGCGGCCACCATACTAGGGAAAGAAACCGAGATAGCGGAGGAAGCCGCGATAGCGATCGCTTGCGCTGGCACCAAAGCTAGATATATTATTAGCGACAGTAAGACTGCAATCCAAAATTTCAGCAGAGGGAGGATAAACCCTCTCACCACCAAAATTTTATCACAAGGAGTGATTGATAGGACGATCAACATCATCTGGACCCCGGCGCACGAATCTGTCAGCGGTAACGAGGCGGCCCACAGTGCAGCTCGAGATCTCTACCTCCGTGCTGTACAGGATGGGTCGGCTCAGGCCGAACATGATAGAGAAGGGCGATTAATCTCATATCAAGAGATTACAGAACACTACAAGCAATGCCGGAGGTGTTTTCCCCCACCAAACACGGCGTTAAATAGGAGTCAGGCGACGGCGCGGAGACGCCTGCAGTCTGGAGTATACCCAGTACTAAACAAACACTACTAAACAACCCAGTACTAAACAAACATATCCGATCGGACTGCGAGGACAATAAATGTAAAAAGTGTGGGGCGAGAGGAACCCTCGACCATATAATTTGGGAGTGCGCTTACTCCCCAGGCAGGGCGCAAAACATTAGCAGTAGGGAAGCCTGGGAAACCTTGTTGCGGAGCTCGGACCCTGAGCTCCAAATCACCGCCGTCCAACTGGCAGAAGAGGCCGCCGGCGAAACCAACCCGGCCAGCATCGAATGCGACCATCCCGTGCGGCTGGGCCGCTCCTAAGTCCTCTCCCCTGTAAAGGGGGGTGAGACAGAGCGGCCCAGGCGGTGTGGTCTTTCTCTGTTGGACAATAAAAGTTTTCAACAACAACAACAACCTAATATTTCGACCATGACTTACATATCTGTTAAGCTCTTGACATCTCGTCCAAGCAGATCACTTTGCTTGTCCATAGCGCTAGCCAAGACACTTAACCAAGAGTACTTCAAGTTCACAAATACAAACTCGCGAGTCGTACCAGCAGCGCCAGCAGTCACTCTAGGGGACTCATGTGGGTGTCATGTTCGTTCGTTTATTTACTTGGTCCGCACTTAATTTATAAATACTACTAAAATTCAACAAAAGTTATTACCGTTCCTTGATTAAAACAAAGCCTAATATTTCTTGCTTCGCAATAATTGATGATAGTGTTTTCGAAACGTACATTCGATCTGCGGTTCTATTATGTGGACTGTTGCGTAGCAACCGCTTGTACACAAGCGTGCACGCCGTTTGCTTTCTCTTGTAGCGAACATGAATCGAAAGTACTTAAAGCTGGTAATATGGCTTCAGTTGGCTCTTTTAGCTGTTGATATCGCGCTGAATGTTTTGCAAGACATTTACATTCATTCACCAGTCAAACTACTGCTGCTAGCCATGTAAGAGTGAACGCAGTTTCTGCTTGCAGCGCGAGCTAGGTTCCGCAAAAGTGGGCCCGGTTGCGTTTTTTAATTTGGTCTCAAAACTTCCTTTCGCAGTGTACAGGACTTTTGCATCGTGTTGAGCCTGCTGGTCATGTGTCTCACCATTTTCAATACCTACTCCTTTCAAGTCGGCGAATTCAGGCAGGTCATATGCAGGTTCAAAACGCCGGTAGCTGTCAACCTTCTCTACCTGACGCTGTCGTTGGCGCTTCACGTGCGGACGATGGCAAGTCGATCATCTACACCAAGGACGCCTCATTACGTTGCCCTAGAATAGCCACATATTATTTTAAGGGGGCTCTGAACGTGGCTTGCAGTAAAGCTGTGGTGTATGCCTGGGTTGTTAGACACCGCTTCACGATTATCCTCCCGTAGGAATTTTTTTAAAATACATTTTGTGGAAGGCGAGTTATCTGTAGTCAAAATTTAAATTTCGGAGTTTTTGCGCCTTTCGCTCTCGTGTCTGTGGCGCTTCGCCGACAACGCCGCCGACGCTCGCAGAAATTCCCCGAGTGGGGGGGGGGGGGTTTCAAGTCAATAAACCCTTTCTCTAACCAACAGCCATCTGTGAACATTACCCAGGAGTGCGCGACGGAGGAGAACGCAAGCATGAATAAATACTCTCCAACTTTCGCGCGTTATTGTGGGTTCTGTGCTGTGTGTAGAAGTGTGTTATTTGGCTCGGATGATCATGACGTGAGGATGTAGTGACTGAGCTAGTTCACGTCCTCTCCGCAGATGTTTCGGAGCCCCTTTAAGTAATCTTCGCAAAAGCAAGACAATGTGTGCACAGCATACTAGTTCTAAACTGTGGCCATATACTTTCACTTAGTCAGCTCAGTCAACTTGCAAAACTTTGTTCAGTTTATGCAGAGTTTGAATGGATGGAGACCTTTTAATTACACTTGCTGTTGACAAGACTAAACTGTCAGTTCAAATAAACTTCTTTGAATTTAGGGATTTCAAATCAACATTTCACTCATGCATTTCTTTTTTTTTTTGCCAATGCAGGAAATGAGCGAAGAAGGCAAGCAGACATCCAGACAATGCCGGCTATCACCGCAAAACACTTCAATTGACGTCGCTTTGTATACGCTTCAAAGATTCGGTAATTTTGAATGCATGACATTTTAGGTAGACTAGCATATAACAAATTCTAAATTTCACCGCATGTTTTTGCACTCTGTAGACCTGCATTATGCAGTCACTATATCAGATTGATAAACTGTGCCTATTATAAGCTCATAGCCTGACCACAGCGAATACCTCTGATGGCGTTTCGCTGTACCAAACCAGGCACCTCGGCTTGAAACGTCACTCCATCTTGTTCCAGAATCTATAGCAAGGCTAACAAGGTCTGGCCAAGATCAAAAGAAAAGCATGCAGTTGCTGAACGTTTCACCGTGATTTTCTGTCCATTTCTTCTCTTCTGCAGTGGGCGTGCTACATTACTGTTTCTATGAGAGAACTGCCTTTCTCATGGCTGATGACACACTCTACCGTCCAAGCAGGAAGCCCACAACAGCCTTCGCAATCACAGCAGAATACCAGACATGACGGCATTGCCACCAGCGGTGTTTTTCCACAAAGCAAAAATTGTGGACTGGACAGCATAGAACAATGTAATGATTCCGTTTAATTGTGTCTTACGTCGCCACCAGCCCTACGCAGATTTAAGAAGGAAGTCCGAAAGCAGCAGAGGCAGTCTATTCATCGTCCTTGGGGATGCCTAGCTCTTCGTCGGTCAACGAACTCGCAGGTGGTCGAAGGAAATGGCCCTGCAAGGACAAGGAAGCCGAGAAACTTGAAACGTCCTTCAACACTTCACAAGAACTTATCTAGTTTGTATGGTTGCATGCAATTTGAAGGTTATCACTGTTGTTTTGCGGGCAAACAAAGACAATGAACTTTTTTGTTGGTGTGACGGTCATCTGGTTTACAATAAAAATAGCGGTGCAGAACAAACAAACCAAGCAGGTAGCTATGCTCACTTCATTACTATGCAACAGCACTACAGGACGAAGGCAACAACAAGAAGGGACAAACACACTGCGTTGAACTTACAACTGTGTGCAATTGGAAGATGCATGCCAGTTTATACACTGACCATACCTGCACACATGCGCATCGGCAAAGACATGCGTTGAACCCAGATGTGCTTATCACTATTAAAACCACTTCAAAAGCACATTTGTGTATGCAGAGCCGTGATCCATTGTGCAGTAGGCTCATTCCCCTGTCTGATAGGCGCACTAACATTACCAGCCAAGGGAATGAGCTTACTGCACAATGGATAACAGCTCTGCATACACACGTGTGCTTTTGAAGAGGTTTTTAATTGTGATAAGCATGTCTGGGTTTGATGCATATCTTGGCCGATGCGCATTTGCGCAGGTATGGTCAGTGTAAAAATTGACGTGTGTCTTCCAATAAAAGATAGTTGTAAGTTCAGTGCAGTCTGTTTGTCTCTTCTTGTTCTTGTCTTCATCCTGTAGAGCTATTGCATAATAATGAAGGAATACCAACTAGCCCAAACCGCCGTTCTTCTCCAATCTATGCTCACATATTTCATTCAGACTTCCTAAATTAGACAACATAGGAGCATTTTAATCCCAGCAGGTTAAGCCTAAACTGATCACCTTCCAATCGCATCCAATTGACCATTTGCGGAGAAATTTCTGCGCATGCGTGGTGAAGGCGCAGGCAGCGCCCTCTCTGGGCGGTTTGGTTTTTGGTTGGAAAACATGAGCCAGCCGTGCATTCCTGCGCTGTAGTGCGACGACTGATGTGAGCTGTAACTTCCACGTAACTGACATGTAACTGCAACGCGATTTATCTAAGCTAACCACGTGTTTTGCAACAGCGAGACTTGTACGTAATAAAGGCCGCGACGACATACAAGGCGCAAAAGACGAACCCATTGATGGGGCCAGTAATGCGCACATCCAGCACGTTTCGAAACGGGTGTTGCTGCTTTATTTCGCGCTTACTGCCGAGTACACACTGCTCGGTCATTCTAGAAGAGTTTTGCCACTGACACAGGAAAACCGAATGATACATACTAGTATGAACATTCACCATTAATGCTACAATGTGCTTCCTGAACAGCGGGGGCACGTCCGAGCGCAGCCTCGCGTATATCCGCGCATTCTAACGCTCCCGCGGCCCGTTAGCACGCAAAGCAACGCTCTGCCGTATTAGCACGAACCGGGATTGAGATGGTACAACGGGTTCTTTAATAATCAGCTAAATGTGCCCTGAGGCAAAAGGTGTGTTAAGTTGGCAGAAACTCCGGCCCTATCAAGGAAGCGCAAACGTAAACGTCTGTGTGCATTAGGAAAGTGCATCCCATTATACTGTCACACTCGCCCGCGCACAGGCGCACATTCACGCACATTTTCACTTGGTCATTCAGCGCTCCGTTGAGGTAGCAGAGTGCAGGTATTGCCACACATGGTCGTTTTTCAGGCTACAACGCGAAAATGATTCGCTACACCCTGTTTCTAAAAACGGAAATGGGATGTTCTCCTCTTCCATCATACTCTTTCGTTAGCTGACACACGTTTCCGGCCAAAAAACAACACTAAAACAACAAAACAAGCGCACGTGAGCTGCTGAACGCTGCCTTGCGCATGCTTGCTCGAGAGCCCCTTTCCAACCAAAGGTACCGGCGGAGCTTCTCTGTTTGCATGACAGGCGGCGCTCGCTTTTCCGCAAATGGTCCATTGCAAGTGCTTAGAAAGAAGGTTTAGTGCCCAGAGTGGTGTGCATTAAGCAACGGGGTGCTTTGCGGGAGTGTCGCTTACTGGTAAATCGTGCATGCACCATTTCAGCCCTGCTGCGTTTAAACTCTCAAAAGCTAAAAGATCAAAAAGGAATGCACACAACAACAACCTGCTGCAACATGGAGACACACTGCATAGACACAAAATTCCATGTTTCTGCAAAGGCACAAGTGCTTACAGAGGCAACCCTTGACGATTCGAACTCCAAGAGGACCGAAATGTTTTTGCTTTGAGTAAAATTTTATTCTTTTTTTCTCCTGCTTACACAACTCTTTTTTTTTTGTCACTTGTAACAATGAAGCCTGTTTCACATGCAAGTGGAAACGCTAGCGAATCCTGCTGCCATGGCGTAAAAACTTATTTTCGAGTCGTGGTTATGAGTGGCGAGGTTTCAACAAGTTGTAAATTTTTGCTGTGATGCGCCGCTCAGTTGCTTGCATGTGAACCAGCCTTTAGGCCGTCAAAATTGTGAAAAAACAAACAAACATAGTCGATGGAGCACAAGAAACATCTATTTAATAAATTACTGACTTCTACCAAATCCACTTTCTTAATGCAAAAGCATTAGATGGCCCAATCTCAATGTCATGTCTGCAAAACGTGTCGGCTAATAGTGGCGACAAATACGTCGACAAAATGCATCCGCACTATGATGTCACAACTTGAATGTGTGATTTCGTGTGTAATGTAATTGAGTAATAAATGAACTAGTGGCGCAACATGTCGTGATGAAGACTGATGTTGTCATGTCACTAATTAGTTAATGTTAATTAAGATAATTAATTCATGACAATTGGCCAAACTGCATTAAGGCAAATGAGATTTAGGATTATAATTATGATGGAAGTGAGTACGACGAGGATGATAAGTGATGATGTCATACCAAAGTCACATGACAAGATGACTTGCAAAAAATGTTGGAGTTGCATGACAAAGTAATGACGTCATACCAAAGGCACATGACAAGATGATTTCCTAAAAGGAGTTGTGAGAAAAGGCTGCATGAGTTAACTAAAACCAAAAAATCGATATGTGATACAACAGAGCATGACAGAACATTCACTACTGAATTTTACAATGTGAGTGTATATCAATGGCCCAGTGCAATAACAATAAAATATTTTATAAATATTGCGGCTTGTGTCAAAGAGAACCAATTCACTGGACGGCTCCAGCAAAGCCAATGTGCTCAACGAAAGTGGCTGCAGCACGCAAACTAGACAGCTGAACAACGCACTGCAACCTGAGCTATGAATTTCGCTACCCGCTGTATACGTGAAGATTCAGCCCCAGAGGTCTACAAATGCAGGGAACACACAGCACGCAAACACAGTAACATGCAAATGCTATACACAGTACACGTACAGGTGTGGCCAAAAGTTTTCTCACAGGTACTGAAGAGAAAATACCAAGGTCTGGTGGGATTATAAGCAAGAGCACTGATGGCATTTGCTAACCTGTGCACTAAGTATGCTCTTATTTCCTCTAGGTAAGGCATAAGATGAGTGTGATCATGAACACACGCTCTGCAATATTATCGCCACGACTGCACATGCACAAACCATCATTATCAGCTTAATTACATCCATCGCAAGATGAAGGCCCCTCTCCCCAAGCTCCAGTTAACGTTGTACTGTGCCAGCTGCGGCCACCTTATCCACGCAAGCTTCTTAACCTCATCGTCCGCTTGACTCTCCATCGCCCTCTGCTATGCTTGCCTTTCCCTAGGATCCATTCCATTACCATCTTGCCTTCGTATTACATGGCCTGCCCATGCCCATTTTTTTTTCCTCAGCGAAGGATGTTACTAACTTGCGTTTGTTTCTTTATCCATTCAGCTTCGCTTTCATCTCTCAATGTTACCGGTACCATATTCCTTTCAAATACGTGCCAAATACGTACACATAAATATAGCAAACGCACTTGGATAAATACAACATCAAAGCATGTTAGCCCGGCTCAATCTCTGCGAGAAATTCTGAGCTTCTGTTTTAACTTTGTGCTGCCAAGAAATTTCAAGCACCAACTTCCCTCGCACCAAACCACAGCCTGAACCCGACAGGACACAACAATATAGCACACGGAAACAAGGTCGGTGTTGCTGTCCCAGAAAACTGCACAGCGACAACGCACACACACGCACGTCACAGTACATGTCCCAACAAAAGCTACAACCCATGCAGAGCAATTTCATAACAACCCCTTTCTTTCGGAATGCGAGCATTCTTCCACATTTGTGGAAGACTCGAGATCATGAGTCATTGCACACACACAGGATGACAAAGTTAACAATCTTTCGCCACCAAAGAACACTATCAAACTATGGTACACATGCTGTGATGCGCATCCTGACAAAGGCTACCACCTCGATACTGCACCGACGGACAGCTGCCCTGCCACACATACCAGAATGTGATCAGGTTCCGTGAAGATGTGGTAGAAAAACCACCACCATCCGATGGTCATGATGAACTCCGCCATTTTCGTGTCCCGTGGATCTACTTCGATGCCCTGGCGGTACACCCAATTACTGCAAGGAAGGAGAAAGAAATGTGGAGGGTGTAAGCATGCAATGTGACACAAGTTTCAGCATCGCCTGTTAAAATAACGCTGCAGACAAATTAAAGTTTGCCCGTGTCGACAGATTACAGTTTTTTCACAACAAAAAGGCCACTGTGACTGGAAATGAAACTTCTATTAGCTAGAAAAGGACAATAAAGGAAGTACAGCTGCCGCCTCCATCGGTTATGCCCCAGGCAAAGTGCGGTAGTGTCGATTATTATTTCAATTTACAACCCAAAAAAAGTCTTCAGACCAAGTGAGGAGGCTCCATCCTTCAATTCCACCCTATAGACTCACCAGCTGCCAGTCACCTCCTCACTGCACCCCCTTGCCACCCATCCACTGCCACCCAACCTGTACCCTGCCTACCTTCACCACACCACCCACCCTCTACCAGAAACACACCCAGCAGGGCATCTCCTTTATCCCTTCCCTTACAGCATGGTTCAGATGTTCACCAATGTGAGAGACAGATACTGCACCATTTCCTTTCAGCAAAAACCAATTTTCACTTCATTTTTCATCGACAAAGTGGCGGTAAAATTGAATTCTCAAGACCCAGCTGCCAGGATAAATAGGGTTGCCGATGAAATCTGTGCGTGTTGGAGACTTTGGTTTTATGCAATAGTCCAGCGATATTATACATATGCAGTGCAACGCTGGACACTGGCACGGCAGATGCCAAGAGAAGCAGAGCACCTGGATTGGGGAAGTGTGAGGTGTACATGAGACGAAATGGACAAGTAAGCACCCGCAGAATGCCGAGCACTGCCATGGTGGTCACGTGCCAAAGGGGCCAGCTTCCAAGGGTCAATACTGGTGGCATGCGGCGGAAGTTGAGAAAGTCATTGTAGAGGTCTTTCTAACGTTTGTGGGCAACTGGTGCTCCTGTAGCCAGGAGTTACCGGTGTTTAGGTCGATTTGAAGAGCCAAACAGTCTGCTTTGGTGCGAACTAGAAACTAGATTATAACTAAGAGATCCATGGGTATAATACCCCTGTCACACGGGCACCGCAAAGGCCTTTGAGAATCAGGTCCTTATATCCAAAGGCGTAAGGAGTGCTGCTTCACGGCACAAATGTTGCGCCTTTGCCGCTAAGGGCCTCGGAGGCAAAGGCGCCCGTCCGAGATTAGCGGGTGGTGCACTCTTAGAGTGAGTACGCGAGTCACGCTCTTCGGAGCACCCGTGCGCTCGACGAGGCCGCGCATCAAAGCAAAGTGGCGCGGTCGCAAAATGACGTGGGGCGGTGCTTCACGTCGTCAGCCTTTTTTGCTTAGATTCGCGGCCGGGACGGACACAAGGGCGCACCCAAGAGCGCGGCCACACACAAAACCCGGGTGTTCAACACTGTACACACGCAAAGCAAGCGTTTTCTTCTTTTTCTCGAGTACTGAAAGTGACCACAATGTAAAGCAAAGCAAAACGAAGCCGCGCTGTTGCAGCCTGCGAGGCAGTTTCTGGGAAGAGGCCCGAGGCTGCCCGGCCAAGCAGCGACTTTCGCCGCATATTATGGAGAGACTTACCCGCCCCCGCTGTGTCTAACATTAGTACGAGTGACAGGGACGATGGCAGAGCGGGATCTGACCGCTGTTCTAACCAGGGCGCCAATCATTCTGGTCAAAACTGAAACTTGACCTTGCACCGTTTACTCGCAGCTGCAGAATTTGCAGCCGCCACGGTCCTCCTGCAATTCTGCAGGCTTGTCCCTTTTGCGCCCGTCTTTTTGCAAATGAAAGTAATAAAACGCTTTTAATTTTTAAAAATAATATTGTTAAAATTAAAAATTAAATAGTTTGATTGTCTTATTTTTCAAGTATATGTTTAAATTTTTAATTCGAAGGACTTGCAGCGCTCTTTGCCACTCGCGGTACAGTGTACTAGAAGAGTACTAGTGTACTACAGTGTACTAGAAAGTATTCTAGTACACTGTACTCTCGGTGCATTCACTTAAACTTTGACTCCAAGATTTGTGTCACACTAAAATTCAAATCTTGGAGGCAATGTTCAGTCAATGAGCGACGGAAGTGCAAAGGTGCGTCACGGTCGGTCCTGTTCTGTTGACCAATCAGAGAATTTCAGCGTGACACTCCGGCGTTTTAAATCTATTAAACGGCTCACGAACGCGTGATGCGCTGTTGCGTGTTGTTTATTGTGTTGATGTGACACCCACCTACAGCGTCGCTTGGCCGCTCTGTCACGTTGTGCGCGATGGAAGTCGCCGACGTCGCCAAATCGTTCGTGCAGTCGTGCACGCTCCAGCCGGGCCACGATGAATCCACATCGTCGTCGTGCACTCAGCGACAGCTTGACGTGAGTCCTTTCACTCAGCCTTTGCTCGCGTTGGTCACTGCACCACAATGTGCCGTACAGCTTGCAGGGTGCAGCTTACATCCTGTGACTAACTTTTCAGCATAAGCATGGATAGTGCAGGAGTCAAAGCGAACGCACAAAGGGAAAGATGAGTTGCGTCAACTAAATACACGTTCTGCAATAACAATAAAGGACTTTCAACTCGGCTACCGCGTATTTGAGCCGTAGCCTGAAGGTAGCAGTGGGACAGGGGGCTGTGGGAGGTGCATCAGTGGGGAGGCGACGAAAAGTTGTGAAAAAATAAATAAAAATGGGCAAAGCATGCAGGCTTCGCCGGTTCTACCCTCCTCATATGTCGACGCCGCCGAATTAGCTTCAAGCAGTCGGCGCAAATCACTTTCGGGAACTGTTGCAGGATTGCTGAAATGTTAGTGAGCACTTGAAGCAGCCGTGCGGAACTTCATTTGCTGTTACGAAAGCAGATGCCGCGCAACACGCAACGCTACGACAAAACAGTAGCCAGAAGTGTTTGAAGACTTTTCAGCCAGCTGTCATCAAGCGCTTTTAAATGCAATCAAGTTACTTTCAAGCAGGATGCGTTCGAACTCGAAGTGTTCTGTTTTCTCTCCACTTTTCTTCTTCAGGTTCTGAATGGCTTGGTGGGATCGCGGGACTTGAGCTTCTTCACAAGCCGAGGCCGGCTGGCCCACGAATGCGTCACATGTTGCGTTTCCATTCTGCTCGAAGCGCCCCCGAGCCTGCAGCTCGCTTGCAAGGTGCTGACCTTCCTGCAGCACCTGTGCAAGGACCCTCTGCTGTTGGACTGGCTGCGCGAGGAATTCGAGCTACACTCGGCTCTTGCCGAGTTTCTGCAGAACCGGCTTGTCGAAGACAGCATTCCTGTTCAGCTACAGGTTGGTCCTCTTTCTGCAGTCTCGGCCGAAACTGTGTCGTCATCAGCCTGACTACTACCACTGCAGGACAAAGGCCTCTCCCATATCTCTCAAATTAACCCTGTCCTGTGCCAGCTGCAGCCACCCTATCTGCGCCAACTTCTTAATCTCATCCGCCCACCTAGATTTCTACTGCTCGTTGCTATGCTTCCCTTCCTTTGGAATCCAGTCTGTTACCCTTAGGGGCCATCCGATATATTGCCTTCACATTGTATGCCCTGTCCAAGCCCATTCTTCCTCTTGATTTCGACTAGGATGTCATTAACCCATGTTTAATCCCTGGCCCACTCTGCCCTCTTCCTATCTCTTAAAGTTACACCTGTCATTTTTCTTTCCATACCTCACTGCGTTGTCCTTAACTTGAGCTGAACCCTTTTCGTCATAGTAGCTTGTATATTTGGCCGAAGAATGTTGAAGAAAACTTCTTCCCCAATGTCCCTGCTTTACACTGAATGTTTGTGTGGAAATTGCATCTTAATGCCAACTCCATGTAATAACGCATTTGGCATGTCATATATGTCACATATTTGAACATTCACACTGTTAGCCAGTCACGTGCAAAAGCAATACATGTGGATTGCATATTAAATGCTCGAGTGCTGCGAACTACTACATAAGGGTTTTGGTGAGGACACGACATTTCTGTGACCTGGCTTCTGACATTAGGCATGTTCGGAAAGTAGCACTGAGTTTCTACTCTAAATAGAATGAAACTTTTTTTTATATTGCAAAGCAAACACCAGCATGTGTGGCATTGCACGCATGCAAAGCATTGCTTGTCACTTCTTCGGCTTGCAGATTCATGTCACTGATGTTACCATGATGATTTTGCATGCACCACTTCAAATATGAGCAGGCTTGTAATGTGAAATCAACATTGTAATGGTGACTTCATGTGTTGCACATCCATCACCACCTGCTAATTTATTCAGTCTTGGACACTCTAATGTAACTCTAACGTAACTCTGACAACAGCCATTGTTGAAACACAGAGGCTATGGCACTCGTATCTGGTCCTTGTTTCTTCTAGTGCATTAGCACTAGATGCTCCGTTCCACCACTGGCTGTGAATTGTGAGGTCCCTCGGCCCACTGGTTTATGGGCAACGTGCCCTAGGCGGCCCCCTTAGGTGCCAGGTGGACCACCTACGTCATGCGACCTTGTGACATCATCACAGCCTGTCCACCGGAAATTGCTCACCATGGCAGGTGGCAGTTAAATTAATGATTAGTTGCGAGAGGTTGCTCAAGCCCTGCCAGTGGCAACACCTGTCATCCCAGGGCAGTGGCGCATCACTTCACCACTGCACCACGAGTGGTTTGAGGACTCCCAAGGATCTGTGAATGTTAAGTAGGGAATGACCAGTTCTGCATATATGGGTGTTAACGCAATAACGCTGTTGCGTCATACCCTTAAGACGGAGCTTAAGCCCGATTTTGCTGATCTTTGTCTGAAGCCTACTTAACCTTGAAAGCTGAGCCTCGAACTGAAACTGAAGTGCTAGCACACATAATTATCATTTGGCCTAACCATGCTAAATCGTCCACAATTTTTTTTTTTTTTGCATTTTGCATTCTGCGATCTCTAAGAATCAGTTGTTGCCAACTTACCCAGGTCTCATTTGATCATAATAGGTGTTGATACAAACTCTTTTCCATGTACTGTCGACTGTATAATTTGAACTCTGAGGACCAAAAATGTATTGCATCTGTATGAAATTTGAATGAATTGAAGGAAGCCATTTTAATATGCTCGATGTTGAAAGGAACAAGGGCCTGGTCGAATAAACCGGAGGTTTGAATTAGCTGATTGCAAATTAATAGGGGGCATTCACTTGATGTACCAGATGGTTTTGTTGTACAGTGTGTAGCTTTCCGGAGCTGGTGGTGATAGCCGTTTAGACACTGTGCTCTGACTTTTGCTGTTGTCCATGTATAGCAACATGGCAGTGACTGAGGCTTGAGGGATCAACCCTTACAATAGTCCTCTGTGTGTCATTTTGTCCTGGGTACCTGCAGGTCATGCAGCTTCTTCGGGACCTTTGCTACCGGCACCAAGTGGCACTGACAGAGTCCAAGTTGGGCTACCTAAGTAGCTTCCTCTTCAGGCACATGTGAGTCAGTGGAATATAATTTTTTTTTTTTTGGCTGGAAATTTGTTGTTTCACTAAGGGCTGTTTGATATCATCGTTTCATGATTGAGCACAGTAAACATCAGGAGTGCTGAATTAATTTACTGGCTTTTCCAGTGCTTCAGCAAGTATTTCCTGAGGTATGCAAAGGTCATTGGACTTTATCGTGTATTCATTTCAGCTCGACTTGAAAAGTGTTTGTCAACAAAATATGAGTCATTGTTTTGAATATAGGCTGAGGACATTTTCAGACCGCTAGTAGGTTTCAGGCAATATGTCGCGAATAGATATTTTAGTAAAGTAGCCATTTCGTCTCTCAGAGTTTCAGGGTACACAGTAGTAAAAGCAAAATCACTAGTGAAAGCAAAAGTTATGAGCAATGGACATAGTTCTTCCTGCACAAAGAAAAATAACTGGTATAGAAAGGTCTTCATTGTATAATATATCCTGATTGAAGCTGCAGACTGTTTCTTAGACACAAGGAGCAAGGAGGAATCGAAGGTAGTCAAGGGACCTCCTTCACTCATTCCCTTCCCCTAACCCAGTCACAGTCCATCTGTTTCTGAAATAAATTTATTAATTTATTTATTGCTGGCAAGAGTAATCTTGAGTGCTTTGTGTAGGTATTGAGAGTCTTTGTGAAACATTCGCATTGGTTTAAATTATACAGTGTAGCTATTAGTAGCCGGCTCTATTTTCCCAAGGCTGTCGGACAGAAAAAAAAATTAAATTATTTCCATCTTCTGGTTCGCTCATCTACACTCACGTGTGTTTCAAAGCCCTGCATCTGCTGCTACTGCTTTTTTGCGACTATTGCATGTTGCTTCTTGGTGCTAAGCTTTATTAAATAAGGTTTCACACTTGCAGGAAAATCTTGCGCAAGAGTGTGCAAGATTCAGAGTTTTGCATATCAACAACTTGGTTATGCATTTCAGAACTGCTGCAGTGGTGGAAAAATGTAAAAACACTGGTTTGCTATGCAGTGTCAGTGTACATTAGAACCTCAGGTTATAGTGAACTAGAATAGACTGCATAGCCAACAGGGTTCCCCACGTGACCCCAGTGGCATCGCCACTAGCGGCCACTTTTGAGAGTCTCCGATCGCAGCACCACCTCCCTAGGAATAAGTGGATCACTGCGCCGTTCAAGCGAGTGCATTCTTTTATCGAAAGCACTATCGGAGTACTTGCTGTGCAAAAAAAAATACAGTCGAACCCTGCTACAAGGAATGCCACTTCGACGAAATATTTCAGATTCCCCGTCAGCTAGCCATAGAAAACAATGCATGCTTGTTCTTGCCACAATGAATTATCTTTTCAGGTGCGTTTCCGCTTCAACGAAATTTTTGTTCACTGGAGATGAGCTTAACATTTATTTTAGGACAAAACAAGCATAACGTTACCCGCCCGTACGTTCATGGCGTTTAATTTCACTGAAAACGCTTGCTGGAATCGATGTGTGCCCCATAGTGCGTCGAGTGCGAATCGGTGGCGCCATTCGATATCGTCCGTCATATCGACAGAGAAACGCCGCGGAGCCGGCCCGACGCAGTGCGATTGTACGGTGTTTCATTTGTGTTAGTGTGCTAGACTCGATGCCAGCATGGCAACGCCGTGAAGAAAGTGCAAGTTCTTTTCTTTGGAGGATAAAGCACGCATAATCCGAAAGGCATCAAGCAAGAGGAAGAAAGGTGACATCACCGCGGATTTCAGCATCTCCAATAGCACGCTTTCAACCATTTTGAAGGCGAAAGACTCCATCACTGCAGCTTTCTTCGGAGACGTCCGTGAGATTTTTGAGGAGCACAGTCAGATCTTAGTTTTTTGGAATGATTTCGCCACAACGAAATTTCCGCTTCAACTAAATTTTTCACGCACCCCTTGAATTTCGTTGTAGCAGAATTCGACTGTATTTCATTGTTTTATGCACCAAGCACGTAGCACAATAAAAGTTGCCAATTCTACTTGTAAACTAACTCAGCAACATTTTAGCAATGTGTTCAAGAGTCGGCGATTGGTCAGGGCAAGCTCCAGATGGGTAATCACTGCAATGCGCTACACTGCCTTTTCGAGTACATTGTAACCACGCCTTCTAGTATACTATACCCGCATGGTGTACAGTGTATGAGATACACATGGTGTACAGTGTGTCCAGAGCCCTCTACTACATGTTACTTTGGGACGGTAAGCCCTGCATACATGATATGCATCCTGCCTTTCAGGGAATCTGCGGACCATGAACTGTTTTTGCCTTGCTTGGAGCTTCTCAACCACCTGTCATGGAGTAGCCACGCCCAGCAGTACATGAAAATGATGGTGCGTGTTTTCCTGCTGGAAGGTTAAACTGAGCGGCCCGTTCAGACGCCGTGTAAAACAGGGAACATAGTGAACTTGAAACTTATTATACAGTGGTACCTCTAATAGTGGAGTTCTCCCGGTTTAGCTTTGCTGTTGTCTGCCTGCATGCCGCTGTCCGCCCACATGCTGTTGCCCATCCGCGTGCCCGGTCAGCATGCAAAAGGTAGACAGGTATATACATATGTACAGGTCTACTGGCTTGGGGCTTGGCCACTCTACTGTAAGCTCCACATTCCAATGAAGGCCAACTTGTGCAACCGATTTCAAACCGAAGCCCCTAATCCTGACGATGATGCGGAGTACAGTTGCCTTCAGCCGCAAATCTGTCCAGTAACCCATAGGCTCGTGTGGCTATTTGTGTTTGTTTAATGGCAGTGGCAATACAGTGAAACCTCTTTATAGTGAACAAGTAAAAAATCGTAAAATAGCTCTCTACAGCCGGAGTTTGTAATATAAAATTTCATTAAAAAAAACGCGTGCAACAGCGGCGCAATTTAGTCATTGAAGAGACAGGAAATCTGGTTATCCTCACTAGAGAAACGGAGAGACGTTTTCTCAGGTTTTGGCGGTGTTTCGAAGGCGCTCGCAGCTATTCCGAAGGCCGCAAAAAACCGAGCGGCCGTTAGGTTGGCTCCCCTCCCGCACAGCACCGCAAGCGCAAGTTGAGTTCTGGCTACAGTGGCTTCCCCGCATCGTAGCCGTGTCGCGTGGAAAGCGGTACATCAAAACGAAAGCTATCGCTGTTTTCACCACTTCCGCGACAGTGGACATGAGCGCAGGCTTACAACCTCCTGTGCTGCTGCTTCCAGGACGCTGTTGACTGATGTCAGAGGTGTTAACGCGTGCTGGGTGCCAGACTGCAACCCGCACATAAAAGTTAAAACCTTGGCGCGAACGCTTGCTGCATCACCACTAGTCACTTGTGCAGTGCAGCGAAGCCTGTGGCCTGCATCCGAACGGGCTCGGCTTGGTGCTGGGCAGTTCGACATATCCGTTTCATGGCCAGCCACGTTCAATATATAAAGTTGAAATTGCATGCATTTGTCAAAAATATTTACAAAGAGTTCGATATAGCCAATAATTTGTAATAATCCATGTTCGTTAAATTGAGGTTTGACTGTGATGCATCATTGTGTTATTCATTTTGCAAGCCACCTAGTGCAGGTCACTTTTCTTGCCCTTGGGGTAAGTTGCAGTAACTTTTTTTGGAGTATGCTGAGTGTAATAGTGATTTCTTTGTCTCTGACAAATTTAGCACTATTCTCATCTCACTTGGGCCCATATTGTGTTAGCTAACAAATACAGTGAATAATCTGAAAACAGCTTAGGAATGCATTTATTAATGTAGTCATGTGGGCAGACTTTGTAACTCATAATAATCTCTCATTATTCAGGGTTTCTAGCATAATGTGCATGTTTGGAAAAGTACGTGCCATTGCGTGATCCATCAACTGCTGATGTAACAAATGCTAAGGATTTATAAGTTACAATTCAGTCATTCTGCCACTTTGTACATGATTGTGGATACATGCCGGCAGAGAGTTAACAGTTGATGTTTGCTCTGCAAAACTTATTTGTTGCTTTAGCTTAGAAGAGTTTTTTCTTAAACCGAAATGGCGAACAGTGCCTTGAAGACTTACGGAGGTTTCAAGTGACGAATCAAGTCTCTGATCGGCATAAACTGGACTTCATGTGATGTGGCACCAGTGATTTTTGAGTCAGCTCACCAGTTGTGTTTCAGATTTAACGCAGGAACATGAACTTGGAATAAAAAAAGCATGTGTCTACAGTCAAGGCACTCTTTTCATATTTATTGGCCATGCACATAAAATAAGGTGCAGAGGTCACATCACACGTTCTATTGTTGCTTGAGTCCATCTTGTTTTGCCGTGTACTAGTGAATTGAGGTGTATTTATAAGCAAGTTCTGAAATTTTTTTAAGCAATACACATTTGTAATTTTTAGGAAACCCATTAAAGAAAAGAAAATACTTATGTTGCACACAAGTAGTGGTCTCAGCAAGTTTGTTGATTCATTGGAAAAGATTTCACTGCACCTGACTCTTAAGGCAAGGGCGACATAATGAATGACGGGGAGGGATTTGTAGATTGTGGTGAACTTAGGCTTGTGTGGTTAGGGCGGTCATGTGCTAATCTTGGCTGCTGCCAATGATTGATGTTTACTGCTGAGCAGATAACATTAGCCCTTTGACAGCAAAGCTCAGCTGCAGTAGACGCCAGGCAGTTTGAACTTGAGAAAGAGCTAAAATTTCTTCAATCTAGAGGCAGTTCAAATTAAGGCAAGCCTTTTTAATGCACTTTATTGACGTTGGTGGGACTGAAGCACAAATTTGGATTATCAGAGCTTAGATTAAGCTAGTTTCAATTAGAGTTTACCATGCAAAGGTTGCTGACGTTTATTCTATGCAGTGATCTTTTTAAAGTCCATTGGCACCTGAATCAGCGCTCATGATAGTATATTTGAAGTGACTTATTGACAGGGGGTTTTGCATTTTTTACTTCTCCTTTTTTTTTTCGTTCTGTACTCTGCAGCCGCAGCTACCAGAGTTGTGCAAGTCACTCGTTCCAAAGACCGCCTTTGACAACAGCTGTGTCGTCATGCACACGCTGGCAATCTTTGCTAACCTGTCGCTTGACGAGTTCATCAGCAACAAGGTGGGCTCTTGTTTGTACACATTTATGAGTGTGCGTTATTTGTTTTGTTATTGTTGGTATTGTGAAGATGTCCAGGCATGTACATTTTTCAACTTCCACCCGTGCACAATGTATCCCTCCCTTTTTCCCTTTTAATTTCCCTCTTTTAATTCCCTGTTTTTATTTCCCTCTTAAACCGAGTCTCAAACCGAAACCAAATAGAAAACAAAAGTGCAAGCATACCTAACACGCAGTTGGCTTACCTTTCTAAATTGTCCGTTATATTTCTCTCTCTCTCTTTCAATGGCAGATGTTCAGCCAGTCGGTGAAGCGGACCCTGCAGGTCATCCTGTGCACAGTGGTTTCGAACAGCCTCGAAGCCAAGAGGATTGCAATTGACATTCTGCAGGACCTTCTGAACAATCAAGAAAGGAAAGTGCATGTTCTCAAGTGAGTGTTCACTGTTGGCTCATATAACTTGTTTTGTAGTTGATGCTGACGATTTATAGTGGAAAGAAACTTAATCTGAGAAAGTCTCGTCAACCTTTGTAGTTGACTGCTTTCAAGAGGTAGGGAAAATTAGTAAAAAACATGGGAGCGGGCAGTCATTTGGCTGATGATGATGATGTTAATGAGGTAGACGGGTGCTCCATGGGTAGAACAGTGAGCTAAGGAAACCAAGGCCATGGCAGGGTTGCCCTGCTAATTTTCAGAGCATTTGTTTCTGCTGTGACCATTGTCCATTCTGTGTTCTTATTGTTGGTCACTGCTGTATTGGTTAGATTGACAGATGTTTGTTTGTGCAGTGCAAGCTCATTAATGCAAACTCTCTTATTTTGAGTCTTTGTTTTATTCACTGACTCGTTGGTTTCCGTCAAGGTGAGGTGAATTAAAAAGGCTGCCATTAATTCACTCTACATAATGCAAACCAACTCTTGCTCCTTTTCGGGTTTGACTTATCGAAAGTCGACTGCATTTCTTCATGCTCACTCTAGCTGAACACCTTTTTTTTTTTTTACTCCAGCACAAAGGCTGTGTTAAGATAGTACTGCACACTGCAGTTTAGCTCGTTATTTCTTAACAGCTGACTATTTGCATGTTAGCAGTTTATTTCTTGCTTTGAACTAGGGATGTGCAAATACTCAAAATTTCAAATATCAATTCAATATGCTTCATGTTCAGTTCATATTCGTATTCAAAAAGTGATACTCTGGAATTTCTGAGCATTCAAAAATTTCCAAACACTCGCCAGTAGTGGTATTTGATCATGGAAAAACCACAATATTTGGGCCAATTATCCAATGATCGAGCCTAAAGTGAAAACAATAAAAATCTGCCAGCCGTCGTGGTGGCTCAGTGGTTGGGGTGCTCGGCTGCTGACCCAGAAGACGCAGGTTCAGTCCTGGCTGCGGTGGTCAAATTTTGATGGAGGCGAAATTCTAGAGGCCCATGTACCTTGTGATATCAGTGCACATTAAAGAATCCTAGGTGGTCAAAATTTCCAGAGCCCTTCATTATGGCGTCCCTCTTAGCCTGAGACGTTTTGGGACATTAAACCACCATGAACCAATAAAAATATGCCCTGTTCTCTCTCTTCTTGAGCGTTTATCACATGGACTGATCGCATTTGGATGCTGCTAGGCTTCACTGCATGCGAAATTTCACAAGTGGGGTTTTCCACGTATGACGCCTGCTGTAAACAAGACGGCTAACTACCCACTTCGAACAGTTGGACATGAAAGCGTGCTGTTTTGTCTGAGATCCTTCTTTAATGTTGACACTTGACGGCCACACCCATGGCATTCGTCCTGTCACCTTCATAACTCTCCTAGTGGGTGCTCCACCATCTCGTTTTGGTCACTGTGATTTGCAGTAAATTTTACTTGAAGGGACGAGTTGAGGTGTTGCAGCAGGGAAAACGATCGTGTAAAAATCCTGCCTATTGCACGATGCATTGTAACCCATGCACCTCTTAAATACGCTTAATGGCAAGTGTGATGATGATAGAAGGGCTACTGTCGCTAGGCCAAAAAATAGCCTGGCCACATAGTTCCGGTGTGTGAGCTTCAGAGATTTATGAGCTGAGCCCGCAACGGCAGCAACTATCGGCCCGTGCATTTGCCGGTTGTCCAAACCCAGCTTCACGCCACTTTCAGACACCACCCGGTGCATCGCTGCTTATTTCTTTTTCCTTTTCAAACTTTTGGTTGTATGGAGATGACTTGGACTGTTTTGTTGAAGACTTCTGTTGCCTGTTTAAAAAAAGGATAGTGTTGGGTTAAAGGTCTCCTGCAGTGTGTTCTAGGTTTATTCATCATTAACTCACCTGATATGCTTGCCTCTTTTAGCGGGAGGCATTCACTTGGCAAAGTAGCCGCTGCAGTGGCTCAGTAGTTATGGTGCCTGGCTGCTGACCCGAAAGTTCGATCCCGGCCGCGGCAGTCACAGTTTGATGGAGGCGAAATGCTAGAGGCCCGTGTGCTGTGCGATATCGGTGCACGTTAAAGATCTCCAGGTGGTCGAAATTAGCCAGAGTCACTACTGCAGTGTCCCTCATAGCCTGAGTCACTTCGGGAAATCAAACCCCATAAGCCATTTGGCAAAGAAGCAAGCTACAGTCGAGCCCACATATAACGGCCCCACTTAAGACGAACTTTCGCTTATAACGAATGAGACCTGCACGACCTTCAAAATATACATTTTTCAATGGCACAAAATCACGTGTATAACGAACGTCAATAAGTCCTGCTGATCAGTTACAGCGAACGCACGTCGTAAACCCGGCACCGCGATGCAAGATAACCTGCCTCCGACTCCTTTGTGCGCCCGGCGCGCTGTATGTTTTCCTGCGCCTTATTGCAGGTGAACTGCCCGCTCCGTTTCATGCTGCTCTCAAGTGAGCTATCTTTTGCCCACCCACGCGCCTTCCAAGATCGCCCTCCCACCCCTCCTCGCAACTCATCTCCCCTCTCCTCACTCTCTTGCAAATCCGCGCGTGGCCTCCGCGATCAACCGCGCCGCCGCCGTTGCTGATCGCGGAGGCCACGCTCCGCGAAAGTGGCCTCCCGTAGGAGCCAAGAGGTGGCTTTACTGACGCTCATGGACACCCCTCATTGGTCTCTCCGCTGGCACTGTGCGTCTTTATCTTTAGCTTGATTGGCTTGATTGCCGCCTGTGCACGTTGCGCCCCATCGCGCGCTTTTGTCACTCTTGTTGGGGTGCGGACACTTCATTGGCTTCGTTCAAATCTTGGAAATGAAAATGAAAATTGGTCTTTGGGGAAAGGAAATGGCACAGTATCTGTCTCACATGTTGGCGGACACCTGAATCTACTGTAAGGGAAGGGGTAAAAGAGGGAGTGAAAGAAGAAAGGAAGAAAGAGGTGCCGTAGTGGAGGGCTCCAGAATAATTTCGACCACCGAATTTCGGGCCCTGGTTATAATTCGGGATGGCGGACGGAAACACCGTGCCTGTTTCTATTGTATTCAGCGGTAGAGATGATGAAAGCGGCCTGGGCGGAGGTGACGGCCACTGGCGAGCGGAATTTCTATCGCAAGGCCGGCTTCGTCGACACAGTGTCTGATGCCGAGCCTGATGCTTCGGAAGATGACTAGCCTGGCGGCGATTTGTGGCAGCGCGTCGTCAACTCTGACATGGGGGGTCATGATATTGGTTGGAGTGATTTTATTTCTGTCGATGACGCCGACACCGTGGAACCGTGCACGAATGAGGGCATCATTTCTGAAATGCGGGACGAGAGTGATGTGGAGGAATCGGATGAGGATGAAACATTTAGCGCGCCTGTAGCAATGGGCTACATAGAGAGCCTCAGACAAACTTAGCTATGCCAAGGGATTCGGCGAAGAGCACACATCTGCTTTAAAGAAACTGGAAACCTCCCTCAATCACGGACTTTTTCGCAAAGAAAAAATTTTGTTTTGACAAGCAACTGTCTTTAAAGCTGTGGTCCACTTACTACGAACTTTGAGATATAATGAACGGACGCCGCGTGACGCTCATGTTCGTTATAGGCGGGCTCGACTGTAGTACATTTTAACTACAGTATTTTTAAAGTTTACTATGAAAAAGTTTATGTAGCACGAATGTGACTGTAATGGAAGTGCTTCTTTGTGTGTAATGGTTTGCGACATTTACTGTGTGGCATTTTCGTTTTTGCTTCACTGTTAGAACAAAATTTCCATGAAATTTTCAGCCACACATTATTCAATTGCCACAGTGGTTGTGATGCTGCACCACTGAGCACAAGATTGAGTGGGTTGGATGCCCAGCTGCTGTGCATACAACTTGATGGGGATGAAAAGAGTGAAGTGAGCATGTACCGTAATTTGAGTGCCTGTTCAGGAATCCCAGAGGAAAAGCATAAAAGTATAGCCTTCAACTGCGTTGCGCCCTTGCTGCTTGCTTTGATGTGTTTGCAAGTTCCTCCTGCGGCGTTTTCTGCTTTTTTTGTTGTTGTGTTTGAATGTGCCTGTCACCTTCCTCTCATTGCTACACTCTAAACACGAGTATGTCTATATCGGAGTAAGCAGGGAGTAACCTGTCCTCTAATGCACTTCATTTTAGGGAGTGACACCTAGGATATACTCCCTTTTATAAAATGGTGTACAGCAGAGGAGCGCTTACTCCCTTTCTTACTCCTGCCATGTTTAGAAGGTGTCTGTATATAAGCCTTTTCTTTTCCCGTGGCCCTGTCCACCCCCACTAGAGTGGTTAGTTTATTTGCTTGAGGACTGGTGTACTTTGCCCCTCATGTACAGAATCCCTCGTTGTAATGAAGTCAGCGGGATGGCGAAAAAATTCGTTGTAAGCGGTAATTCGATATAGGCGACCAACCGAGAAAATCTAAAGCAGCTTTATTTGCACTGCAACTGCGAGGAAGTCAAAATACAATGTATTTAGTGAAGCAAAACTTTATTCAGGTGGAAAAAAAAAGGGCAGTGAGCTTTGGCTGTTTCAAGTTCTTAACTGGCACGTGCAACCCCTGCTCTAATCTGACCAAGCATTGCACGAGGCCGTGGTCACCACCCATGCATTCAACCTTCGGGGTATTTCGAATCGCGGAGGCAGTGGCCGCTTTTATGGGGGAAGGTGGCGGGGGGCTCACGGAAGGCTACAAGAGTACCGCACTGGAAAGCGCCGCAAATGGCGTGGCTCGAGTCCGAGGTTGTTTGTTGGACTCAAAAAACGATTAGCCGCTCATTGTGGGTACGCAGCGGGATCGTGAAAACTGAACGGTTTTGCAGTAGGGGCTTTGCATGACTACTGGATAATTTTTTCCCGAGGTGTGCTGCCGTGAAGTTTTCTAAATGACAGTTTTTCGGCGGACTGTTGGCGACGACACTGAGCCAATGGTACAGTTCGAGTGTCGGTGTTTGCGCAGCGTTGCGTCTGCGCCATTGACAAATGTTTAGGAAAAAAATTAAATTACCCTACCACGCATTGAGAACGTTGGCCTAGTCGGATGGCGCGAATTGAGCATGACCGGCTCGAGAAAATCGCCGGGGAAACACCGTGGTTGAGTTGACCCGCCATGTTGATAGCCTGAGTCATTGCTGTGACGCTCGGATTTTTCGTGTTTTTGGCAAGTTATCAGTCGATTTGCACTGTCAAAACTGCAACGAAGCTTGGGGCAGTGTTTTATTGCAACGCAAGCCAGTTATGGTAAGCGGCAAGCAAATTTCTAGACCGGCTTCCCCAAAGTCGCCTTCTCGATATGTTAACGTTGCACCTCGCTTCGAACACGGCAAAGGGCATGCAACCAAACCAGGCAGCAGCTCGACAATACCATTGTTCCCACTTGCAAGCGCAACCTGCAAATCGCCTTCTCGTTTGAAGCGAAAATTCTCGAGATTTACGTTGTTCTCAAGCTTTCGAGAGTTTTGTCTGCTTTGGCTGATGTGAAACGGTTAGGCTTAGCGATAACTACGGCAGCCAAGGAGCAGCTCAGTTCGTTGCCCGGCACGTCCCGGTCTGCGTCGTTGCCGAAAGATCAGCTCTCTCGCAACTCACAAGTGTGACACTTCATTGGGACACTTCTTTGTGCTTTTTGGCACGTTTCAGTGCCAGAAGTACTCTTTAGAGTGGTAAGGTTTTGCTCACCGAGCGCACCCATGGAATGCTACGGCGCAGGTCTGCCCGTAGTCTTTTGGCCACTTTTCGCCATCCAAGAGACCGCGGTTTTCTGGCATCGCAAAGCATCACAAAAACTTGATTTTCATTTGGATTCTGTCATGGGGCGCGATCAATGCGATTGCGACCGATTCAGGCACGCTGCAGCATAGAATTTGACAGCTTCCGTTCGCTCCGCAGTAAACAGCTGGGGGCACTCGGCACTTGCTTGGTACCTGTTACTAGGCAGGTCATCAGTCGTCGGTTTGGTACTTTTGTGGCCTGTTCTGTGTCTGCATGAGACTAATTTGTCGGCTATTAATTTGACACTGCGTGCGCAAAAGGGTCCACCTTCGCTCGCCACATCGCTCTAAGTGGGTCAAGCTCTTCGTGCACTTTGAGTAATGCAGATTAAAATGCATGCATTTGGGTCAGGAACAGAAGAAATTTCGAATAAAGCAATATTCTGAGTAAAGCGATTTCGTTATAACCAGGGATTACTGTATCTTGCTGCCTTCTAGTGAGAGGCATAAGGAAAGGAAAGTGTTTGTTTTATAGTAACAGGGTAGGCTGAAGTAACTATAATAAAAAAAAGTTTTTTCAGTATGTGGAATTTCCACTTTCTTTCTGAACAAGATTCAGTGTCTCGCATGCCTGCAAACAATTTTTTTGACATGTGAAATGGCATTTTCAGAAACGTGGGTGATGACCAGCTATGCCCCATTTTACACCTATGTGCAAAGCACAGCTGTTATGTGTAGCAAAGAAAGAATAACAAACCACTACAATGATTTTCTGCAGGCTTAGCAGGGTCAGTAGCAGAAAGCTTCCTAGACACTTTGTTTTGACCCATATTTAGCTCTAGACGCTATGTGACTTGCCTGAAGCACGAGGCTGACTCCTGAAGCGTGAAGCTCAGTAAATAAACGAACAAAAATACCAAGCAGCTATTAAACAATAATTCTGGTTCAGTAAAGAGAACAAGGAATTCTGATTACAATGATGACAGTTTGAGTGTTCTGGCCCTAGTAGATCCTGAGAATTAGGGTCTCAAAGGTCATCTAAAACAAATGGAAGTTATAAGGCCTAACCTGTCCCCTAAAGGTCTGCAAGAGGCAGTGCTTGTTTTGCTACCAGAAGGTTTGTCACTTTTAATGTCAGGCCTTTGGTGTTGAGCCTGGAGTGGAAAAAAGGTAGGCATGGCATCCATAAAAAGGGCAGGCAGGTATGTTTTTACTACGTAGTATTTGTGAGCATTACCTTGGTGACAGCATTCTTGCTGTGATTGATGTGCTTAAGCTTAACTCGTGTTTGTTTGTGTTTTTATCTATCTTTGTTTGCTAGGTACCACAAAATGCTGGTGTCCTGTGCATCGAAGGTGGCCGAGAAGCAAGTCGAGGGGGAAGTGGAGGACTTGCGAATGGTGAGTGGCTTTGAGCACAGTGCTGTTTGCAGTAAACCCCCATTGACTCGAAGTAATAGCGGCGAAAAATTTCGAGATAAACGGGGTTTTGACATGCGCGAAGTATTCAGAATTTCTGTGTACTGATCGTGCAGAGTAAAAAATTTTAGCTGTCAATATATATACGTATATATATAGCCTTGCTTTCCACCCTGGACTTCTCGACGCAAACCAAGCACTCAGCTGTGAATTATGAAAGGAGTCCAGTGTAGCAGCACACAGCAAAGCAACAAACAGTGCTAGCAAAGAGGGTACAAGCTTTGTGAGTGCATGATTGCGTTGCTAATGGGAAATGGAGACAGTGGCTGCCACTACCCGTAAGGTTGAGCAGAGCGTGCGTGCTCCGTATGCCCGCTTGCTTGGCCTGCTGGGCCGTCGTTGCACTCGGGCACAGACTCCGCCTGCACTCAAAACTGTGAGAGTAGAGGCAGTGTGCGTCGGCTTCTGCTATTGGCTCCGGAATCGTGCTATGCACAAAGTGCTAGCAAACGGCATGCCAGCATGTACTTGCTCATTAGTTCACAGCATCACATACGTGAGAGTCATGCTCCTGACACGCAAGAGCTATTGATGCCAGAATCGGGCGAGCAACTTTGCGGTGGCGATGGCCGTGCACTGCTCATACCGTGTCTTTTTTGCTACCATCCAGCTGGGATGCGCCAACGGTGCGTTGTGTCAGCTGTGGTCGCTTGTTACATTCGTAAGACGTTTCTCTCATGAGTTTTTTTTATCGTCGTAAAGCTTTTCTGCCAAATTTCGTAAATCGGCACTAGCTAGCAGGTAGTCGACGTAGCGAGTTCGTTATATCAAGATATACTGCCGCAGCACTTTGTTACATGGAAGTCTGAAATACGCGCGCTTCAATAGAGGCAGCATTGGGAATTGAGACATTGAAATATCCAGAAATTCACTGCATGGAGGTTTATCACATCCAGGTTTAATTGTATTAACTTATTACGAAGACTGCTAATAGTCATTGGTGTGTTTTTGAGGCTAGGGCATGGTTACATGTTCTTTCAGAACAAGCTAAACTCAAAACTGTCTGCTGCAGCGTGTTGTATCTCTTTGTTTTGGCCAGTCTCTGTGCACCACGAATAACTGTTTTTTGACATTCATTTTTTATTATTCCTTGCTTCTCTTCACCAGACGGTTGACCTTCTGACCGTCATACTGTCGGTTCCTGTGCTTCGGGAAGAGTACGTCAGTCGGACGCCTAGCACGATGGAGCCACTTCTTTCCCTGCTTCTTGGTGCCATCGAGTCAAATGTCAGCTCTCTGAAGACAGCGGATACGAGCATCAGGCTGGTGACATTACTGACTGAGGTTTGTAGCACATGTCGCCCGTCTCCAGTCTTTTTTCTGCTTTTGGTTCTCTGGAGGGAACACCACAGGTGATCAATATCATGGTTATCATCATTAACAAAAAGAATAATCCTCTTTGGCCCTCATGACACCAGTAAGACTGAGAGTAAAAGTTTGAACAATTTTCACTTCTGCCCACGGAACTACATTAATTGCTAATATATACTGGCACAAATGGCACTTTCCCAAAGTGTTTATCAAAGCAAGGTCAAAATGACAGCTGTCAGAGGTGTAGATTGCATGCTGGTAGCTAACCCTAACAGCAAAACAATCCTGCATTTCTGTTATCGTAACGCTTCGTAGATAGGTGATGGAGCAGTTAAATTTGCTCGATTTACTGCATATTTGTGCCCAGTTTTGTTATCCTAAGATGTTCAGAAACAATCAGAATTGGCTAAGCCTGATTATGCTGTACACTTATTTGTTTCTCCGATGAAGAAACCACTAGTTTGTCTTGTCTCGCAGGTTAGTGAATGACTAAGCTCACTTTAGTACGAGTGAATTGGTGTGGGCTAGTTGGTGATCAGTAATCTTGAAGCATCAGTAGCACACAAAAAGACACAAGGCAGAAACTGACACATGCAACTGTTTGTGTGTGTTACTTACACTCTGCCCGATGTCTTTTTGTGTGATTGTGGTGCCTCGAGATCTGTCCTCAACCTCTTCACTTCGTTCTCCAAAAAATAAAGTTGGCACTGTCTAGTCAAACGGGAAAAAACTAGATTCAGAGTATTTGCTAACGCCTCCTGGGAGAACGGTCAAGGACTTTTACATGCCGAGTTCACAGCATACATGACGACCATTACAGTTGTCAGGAATACAGTCAAGCCCTCTTAAAACAAACCTGAGAGTTGCGGGGTGGAGCTAGTTGTGTCTAAAGTGTGTTGTTAGTAGATTACCCCTATTACTGCTAAAGATACGAAGTCAGTCAAGAGCGGCATTTATTTCTCAAAAAAGTCTATCTTGTGTGTCTGCAGACCCTCTCCCGTTCACTAACAACTAACCCTGCCCTGTGCCAGCTGTGCCCACCCACCTGACCCTGCCACCCCCTGCTGTGCTTGCTATCTGTTGCCACTTTACAAGTGGCATCACTTGCCCCATTGCTTCCCCCTTTCCCTCTTCAAGTAATAGTCGCTTCTTGCTGATTCATCTTTCTAAATCCTCTTTCCACCGTAAGCTATGCATTCACCTGTGGCACCAGCATAAGCAACATTCTGGCACCACAGCAGTGTCTGCGTCTACACGGATTACAATCTGTGGTACATTCTCTTGGAATCTGCTCTGTTGCCCTCAGTGACCATAGTTTTCTTGCCTTCGCACCACTTGCCCTGCCCATGCCCATTTGAAAATTGAAAGTTGGTTTTTCAGGAAAGGAAATCACGCAGTAACTGTCTCACATATCTCTGTGGACACTTGAACCATGCTGTAAGGGAATGGATAAAGGAAGGAGGGAGGGAAAGAAGGGAAGAAAGTTTTTAAGTTGCCACTCCAGAAACGGGTACAAACTTTTCTTCCCATTTCTGAAGTGGCGACTTCAATACCCCATAACTTAACTTCTCTCATAGCCAGGATGATGGTTTTATAAATTTGCCCTTATTGCATTACCATGATATGAAGACAAACCAATTGCATGCATTTCGGCAAGTAGCCTGCAGCAAAATTTCTTGAAATGCCCTCTCCAAAAGCCTTGCATAACATACTGCATAAGTGAATAAGGGCACCTTTTGCATGAAATTAAATGAGATATTTAGAACCTGCGTGTAAATATACATGTTCCTTGAGGATTGCCTAATTGCGACTTCATTAATAAAATATTTTTTTTTTCAAAGACCAGGGTATTTAATCCAGTTGTGACAGAATGCACCAGTTGTCAAGTATGCATGTTGGCGTCATTGTTGTGCCACCCAGGAGATGTGCAGCCAGAACCTGCTTGTGGCCCACAATGCGGCCGTAGCGGGATTCCTCAAGGCTGTGACCGGCTTGCTGCTGGCACTGCAGGACAGGGAGCTGGACAGTCTGTACTATGGGCCGGAAACGTGCTTGGCTTGCCTGCGCCTGTTTCGTGGTGAGCGCTCTTGGCTCAGATTGTGTAAACTCTAGGCCTAGTGTAGAGAAACACGGCAAGCCAAAGAAAAACTGGTCTGGCCCTGAACGTCCGAGTAACTTTTACTTTGTGTGCCATCTGGTCTTCATGCGCGTTGGTAAGGTGTTATCAGGGAGATGTGACCTTTTAAAGGAGCATAAACATCATACTTTGGTTGCATGATTTCTTCATATAGATGCATAAGACATTACTCAACATGGGTGACCACGTGGTATTCGCCTATGACCGCAGAATAATTTGCAATTTAATCTTCTCTCACCTTTTTCAGTTGCACTTCCAACATTGCTGTGGGGTAAAAGCTCAGTATAGATCTAGCGAGGCAAGAAAAAAACTGCGGCATCAACAACCGATGACCACCTAGCTGCAATAGCGAACCCGCTGGTCTCGGAAATTGTTTCTGGTGTGCTGACGTCTGGCACCCCTTCTCAGGAGCAGTTTCCAGGCCACACCAAAAGATGATCGCCCTCGCCCGACGCTTCGTGATGCATTTTATGCGACTGTTGTGTCGCGACAATATTGCTCTGGAGTACAGGGAAGCGGACAGGAGTTCATTGAAATAATGTTGCGTGTCGAAAATGCGATTCTTATCGATGGAGCTAAATGCCGTGTTCAGGAAAAAAAATCACTGCCTATTGCAAATAGGTGTACATTTCACGCCAATTGAATACTTTCGAAGTAGAATTCGTGGTGAATGGCATGGGTTTTCTTCCGTCAGCTCGTTTTCACTCCACTGTTCGCAACCTTATATGTAATGAATTCAGTACTAAAGTTCGTTATAAGCTAGTTCGGGCGATTGTTCTCGATTAAGCATGTGCAAACTCTAGGTTTAATATGAACAAATGTGGCAAGCCGGACAAAGAAAAACTGGTGTGGTCGTGAACGTCCGAGTAAGTTTCGTTTCGCGTGCCATCTGGTCTTCATATTCGTTGACAAGGTGTTATCAGGGAGATATGGCAATCTTAAAGGAGAATAGACGCATATTTTGGTTGCATGTTTTCTTCATAGAGATGAGTAAGACGTTACTCTACATGGATGACCACATGGTATTGTACAAATTGCGTTTAATTGCATTGTTCATTATAACTTGGTTTAACTCTAACACAGCAGTGTTAAAATATCCGATTTTTCTCATTATGATTCCATTTATGCAGTGAGAAAAAAATGTGCCAGGCACAAGATTTCAGAATTTTTAAGAATTAATGGTACTGTTTAGAATCCATCTTTTTAATGCGACTACAGTGGTTGTAACAAACTTGAATCCCATTCGCAACTGTAGAGTGCAATAAAAATACCATAGCTGCATTCTGCATATAGTAAAGCATATTCACACCAAGCTTCATTGTAATATGACAAGCTTAAGTGCAAGAATGTCATGCACAAACACTGAGGTTATTTTGAAATGACAAACTAGGAAAAGTGCATTCCAAGGTATTGAAAGAGACAGCGGTGATACAGTTTTTTGGGGCACAAAAACTGGAGTAATGATTTTTATCAGGCTACGAAACAGCTGGAGTAAGGGTCTGAAAGAAGGCTTTCTCTACCTACCTGCCACGTCGCATTGGTGGGAAGCGTCCCTTTTTTAATTTGTTACCATCGTAGTTTGATTCCACTCATTTTTTTGCTCATTTCGCAGGTTTACATTAGTTTTTGCTTATTTTGCATCTTTATTTCATGGTGGTATTGCTGGGCATAGAATAGGAAGGCTTACACATAACAAAAAAAGCAAAAATGCGATTTTTAGACAAGTATCACCGATTTTTCATCGGTGTGTGTCTTTGATGATCACATTACATTCCTTAGAGTTCCTTCATTCCAGTACAAAACCCCATTTTTCAAAATATCAAGTAGCCGCCGCCGTGGCTGAGTGGTTATGGTGCTTGGTTGCTCGCCCGAAAGACGCGGGTTCGATCCCGGCAGCGGCGGTTGAATTTCGATGGAGGCGAAATTCTAGAGGCCCATATGCTGTGCGATGTCAGTGCACGTGAAAGAACCCCAGGTGGCCGAAATTTCCGGAACCCTTCACTACGGCGTCCCTCGTAGCCAAAGTCGCTTTGGGACGTTAAACCCCCATAAACATAAACATAAAATATCAAGTAGAAGTATTTAAAAAGATAAAAGAAAACTGGGGAACCAAAACTGAAGCTGGGTTTCGACCAAAAGATGACGTCACTGGTACCGTCACAAAACCTATTGTCTGCACATTGAATGGATGAACTGATGAATGTAAGTGAGAGCTTGGATCATTATTTGTCTGAAGTTATCGGAAGCTAGCTTGAAATTTTGTCCTTCAGCAAACATAGATCAAATATCAACAGTTGTGTGCCTGGTGATGTCACACACTCAAGGTTGCCTGTAGAAGCCTTCCCCGATTGCGGCCATGAAATGAAATGAAACATTTTAAAATTCATTTTTACTGCAACAAAACACTGCACCAGTGCAGAACTGGGCACAAAGGACCACAAAACTGCAGATAAGACAGGATGAAAAAATGCTTTAGTTGCCCTTTAGCAACGGGGCATTTTCAGTCACTGCAACCTGCCTGTCTAAATCTTGCATTGATATTCTAGTAGCATACTCACCTAATGGTATAACAGGCTGTCGTGTAGTGAGGGCTTGGGTGGAGATAAAGCAGAAGTGCTCTTATAGATATGCATCTGCCACTGTTGCCAGATCTTTGTGCTTACAGTCCCCATAATTTCTGTTTTCCTTGTAGCTCTCATAGACTCTGGCATCTGTGGGGAGACCATCATTAAGCAGTGCCTCGCAGCTGAGCACATCAGGGCTCTGCTGAAGCCTTACCTCGCAAAGGATCCCCATTGTCTTCAGGACACCGGCCTGTGAGTCCCCATTTCTGTTTTCCTAAACCCGTTCTCATCTCATTTTCGTTCATGAAGTAAAGGGGACAACGAAGGCGCAAATGGGAAATTTGAAAGTACAGTAGCCGACAGGTAATTCGGATTCCAATAATTCGTACTTGTAGGATATTTTGGACCTCGATGAGGAGCCGTCAGTCACCCCATAGAAGCACATACATATTCGCGACGAATATTTCGGACATCAAAAGTCCGAAAGTTCGATATTTCGGACTAATCAGTCGCCTGCATGCCAAAATCGGCCATCTTATCGACTTTTCGCTGGCGCAAAAGGTGCCATCTTGGATTGAGGTGGATTTATGCTGCAGTTGGATTGGCTAGACATACTTTCAGTACCTCATTGTTGCCAATAGAGGTCCCTGCGATCTCTGACACTTCGAGGTGACAGCCGGATTGTCATCGCCGTCAACTTGTTTTTGTCGCAGACGTTGTCGCGTGCAGTAATTGCTTGACCCATACGTTGAAAATTGGTTGTTGGGGGAAGGAATGTGCAGGAGCTATCTCGCATCTCGGCCGGAAGGAATAAAGGAGGGACTGAGAGAAGCAAGGAAGAAAGAGGTGCCATAATGGCCTCCGGAATAATTTCGACCACCTGGGGATCTTTAACATCGCACAGCACACGGGGGCCTTAGCGTTTCGCCTCCATCGAAACGCGGCCACCGCGGTCAGGATCCAACCCGGGAACTCCGGATCAGTAGCCGAGCGCCCTAACCACTGAGCCACCGCGGCGGGTCTCATACGTTTGCCATTCGTTGTTTCGTCACTTGGGCTCCTCTGATCGCGTCGACCGAGTGGTGCTCAGTCTTCACAAAGTTACATCCGTTCGCCGTTTTGTGATTGCGTCCGGCAGTTCCGCCGCTTTTAATGAAAAGTGCCTTATCTTTGCGTGCGTTTGACGAGCTGTGTGGTGCACACTCGGGTTGTGGACAACATGGCCCTGCCGGGTCCATCAAAGAAGCGTGGGAAGTATTCCAAATAAATGCGGTGACCTTGCTGTCTAGTGTGTACAGTGAAAGCACAAATTTGGCGCAAATACAGGTGCAAATCGTCGCCAGCAAGAGAAATTTGTCACGAGGTAAAATCAGTGACATTTTTACGCCAATTTCATCTCAATAAAGTGTTCTTTTTTTTTTGTACTTCACGGATTTTTCAGAAAGTTCGATTATTCGGACCATTTTCCAGGTCCCTTCGAGCCCGAAAAACCAATCGGTGACTGTAGTCATTAAAACACAAGGGTAGTACTACTGAGTAGTAAGGTCGAACCCGCATATATAGAGCTCACAAAAAAATGACTACGAGTTCGATATAATGTGCAATACGACATAAAAGTAGCAGTTAATTTAACTACATACAAACACATTGAGATGGGAAAAAATGTATTTCTGAGATAGACTTAATGTGCATAGATTAAGCCGCGAAATGGTCGTGAATTTATTGTTTCTTTGTCTTCATTGCTATGGAGAGACTTTTCTCAGTGTTATAGATGAGCTACGAACAGTTGAGATCGCAGTCTTCTATAAATGTACAGTAGTGACTAACCATGCTGAGCATATGGAACACGTCGAAGCACGTCAGCGCACCTTCTCCCAAGCGCTTATCACAATTCGCATCGGTGATGTCCTGGTTAACCACGACGTTGGCAGTGATGTCTTTGTCCGCAAGCTCTCCCGTGGTCTCAACGTCGTCGTCTGCAGAGACAGTAGTCTATGGCTGTCCCATCACAAATAGCACCCGGAAATTCAGACAGCTGGTTCCAGAAATTATCGGGACCCACAACAGCTTCGTTGAGCTCACTGGACAAAGAATGTGCTCCGTTTCCGGCAAAGCAGGAACCAGAATGTCGGAAGCAGTTCTGTATATTTCCGTTTTTAACGTAATTCCACAAACTACTCGGCATTGACAGGGCACCTAAGAGGTCGATTATTAGGTCTCTTCCATTCCTCAGGTTCTGCAGGAGCTGTTCAGTCTGATGTTTCCTGCAACTAACATTCACCTTGCGGATTATCCCCTGGTTCTGTGGTTGAAGCACCAGCATAGCGTTCCATGGCAGGAAGCAAAGCGCAGTGCTGCTGGAAGTAGCACTTCAGCGGTAGGTGCAGCTGTGTCTCACGATCAGGCACATGTTAAGGAACCATTTGTATGCAGCTGTGCATATCACGTCTGGCACCGTGAGCACTGGTCTCTTCTCAGCTTTAGCCCGAACATCAGCCCTGTTCTTTAAAAAGGTGCTCAGTGTGCTTCTCAAAATCTTGTGCACTGTGGCGACTTCGAATTTTTTCTCACCTCGTTCCGCTCGCTTGGTAACTTCCAGTTTTTTTGGAAAAGAGGAAGTTCTGTCTTTTCGCGGCTGCCAGAGACAATGCAAACCATGTGAAATTGCTGATGGCAGCACGACGCGCTATACATGTGAACTGCTTGACAATGCGAGCACGACTGGTGCAACGCGCTAAAAATGCTTGTTCTGGTTGACTGCCGCCTACGTTGTGGGAAATCAGCGTCATCGTTGGTCTGAGCGCACTTTTTAGCACCATAGCACCAATAAAACCCGCAGGTATGTGCGAGAAAGCTAACCTCCGGAGAAGTGCTGAGGGTAAACCAGCTTCTTGAGTCGCCTGGCGTTGCCCGAAGATCGTGGCTGCTGCACAGTGTAGCTCCAGGAAAGCTACAGGAGCACCACTACACATCTTAGAAGCAAACCCTCCCCCTGGGCTCTAATCTTCTGACAAAGGCTGTACATTCTGAATGTTGGAGAAGGGCTTAGTATCTTGTGTTTCTGGTGCAGTTGGTACAATTCAATCTTAGGGCATCGTACGCATTAGTGACAGTAAGTGAAAGTCAGTTTGTTCAACCTCTTGTACAAAACGGGTGGGGTGTTAGCAGTAAAGGCAAAAAGCCTTAAAGAGGCCTGATAGAGCCTGGGCTCCGGTTGCACGGCACCAAAAATTTTACTGACTTAAAAGGTAGCATTACAAAGGCAAGAAGGCAGCCTGTGCTCAACTATGTTCACATAAGACATGCACATTGCATTTAAAATGGGAGAAAAAGAATGGGGTGAACATGCCATATTTACACTAAGGCAACCACGAATATAACACTATGAGGAAGTGTGAGGCCTCAGGAAAATGAAGGAATAAAATATTGAGATTATAATGCAGTGTCAGCCTGTTTCGAGCAAACTACAACCGCGGTTTTGTAAAAAACGGAGGTGGTACACTGAAATACTGAAGCAGCGGATACGTCAGTATTATTTGAGAGGTAACGTTTCAGAAATGCGTGCAACATCGACTGCAATAAAGCCTCCATAGCACTGATGCATGCAGTCTCTCATGTAGCAGTAGTGGCAATAGTCAGCATTATACATAATTGTATGATGCTTCTTTGGGCTACGATTGTAATTGAAGTTATAACACTTTGTGAGAACATTGTTCACACATTTATGGCCTCATTTTGATTTCGTTTTTTTCACTGCAATATTAAATTTTTTTTTTATTTTTGCCCACACTAGTTTATGTACTGCTGCTTGTTGGAGTGATACATCTTTGAATTGAGTGGCTTAGCCTTTGTCGTATTTGTTTGTTTACTTATTTTTGCTCTGCTTGTGAGGAGTGGGTTTGCTTGTTTCTTGTCGATAGTGGTGCTTAAAAATTCGGAGATAGCAGGGCTGTTGTCTACTGTGTTTGGCGCCACTAGAGGGGCTGAAAGTCTTGTTGTGCACTACCAGGGCAGCATGTTTTTTGCTTCAGCTATCCAGGCAGGATGTTTGAATTTTGTATGTGTATGTGTGTTTCATTTGATTGGATTGAAACATTAAAATGAACGGGTGAGTGAATGAATTCATTTCTTTCTTCACAATGGCCCCCCCTTCAGACTCAAGCAGGTGGAAGTTGTGACCACGTGTTTGGATTTTCTTCGCCTGGTCTCCGTGAAGCTCGAGGGAGCCGAGGATTGTCTTCACCAGCTGCTTCAGGTAGGGGCACTGCGTGGACATCTGCAGACGTGGGCACTGTTAGTGAGACCCCTCCTGAAGTTTGGAACCCCTCTTCCCGCCTTCCTTTCCTTATTCCTTTCAGGCCTAAGAGCCATCCCTGCAAATGAGTCTACTTGTACTCATCCATTTCTATGAGTAAGAGATCCGAAGCCTTACCAATGCACGCAAAAGACGGGGTTAGACACTGCAAAACTGTGGCAGACATTGTGTTATTCAGCTGTTTGTAAGCTTTGCTGGCTTTTATATATGTAGGGGTGGAGCTATCCTGTTCAGGGGTTTCTTTGCATAGTGAAGGAGGCACAAGGCTACAGTGCGCTCATATTTGAAGTATTTCTTGTACTGGATAAAAGAAAAGATGAAATAGCATTGATGGAAGTGATTATGAACTGATGCCGAGTGAAAGCTGAAGATAACAGTGGCAATAATGTTACAGTATTTGTGGTCTCGTGAGATTAGCCATTAAGACATGTGGTACCGTATATTTCCCCCAACTCGTGAAACCTTCTTAGCAAAAAAAAAGTTTGACCCCGAATATAGGCCGGCACTAAATCGCGATGCGGCCATAGCTCACCAGTAAGTTCTTTAGAGCACCAAGTCATTCAAAATATGTTTATTTATACGTGAAACCCCTCTTATGATTCGTCGTCACTCGCGAGAAGTACGCAGTCGCGGTCACCTGAGCCACTGCTGCTGCTGGCCATCAGAACCTGTGATGAGATGCCGCATGTGGAAAACGCCCCTGAGATCATGTTGGTTGGCAGTCCATACCAAGCGTTGTTTACCCACTGTGCCACTTGGCTCAGAGAAGCGCGCTTCAGCCGCCCAGTTGGACACTTTGAGGTCGGTGCGTGTGATGCACATCACCTCCACGACAACACGTGCCTTCGCTTCAGCGTCACTGTAGCAAACACTCAGAGCTCTTGCTTCTTTGGTCGTAAACCCAGTCTCGAGCCACACCTTCAACGGCAGGGTATCGTCCGGACTTTGGTCCACGAAAGGAACGGCGTGTAGCAGCGCATGCAAATATCTTGCGTCTTTGCTTCCTGCAATCCCTCGCGCACTTCTCAGACGTGTCAAACTTTCGCCCTGCTGCGACATTTTTTTCAAATTCTGCGTAGAGGATCGCTTGCCGCTTGAAAGCCGCGCTGTATTGTTGCAGAGCTTGCGGTGGCATGTTGGAGTCTGTCGGGCACACAAATCACGCTCGCCACTGATGGTCGACAGTACGGCATAAGGTGTCCGGTGCCAACAAGGGATGAAAAAAAGCGCGAAGACGATTCCGAGAGCATGTGACAGGTCACGTGGTTTGTGATTGGATTGGATTGGATCTGAGACACAGCATTGCCAATTTTTACATGGAATGCCCGCAGTTCATCTACAAAGAGTTTCTGTGTTTCTGTAGTATGAAAACAAAAGTTTGGGGCATATCTTGAGATAAATTCCTGTTTTTAAGCAGCTGGCTTTCATATCATGTCCGACAACTTTTATGGAATTATACTTGAATGCACATATTACCTGCTACTTGAAAAAAAAAACTGAAAATTGATTTTGAGGAAAGGAAATGACAGGGTAAGCGACTTGCATATCTTGGTGCACACCAGAACTGTGATATGTCTGTGATGTTAAAAGACGACGGTTGATAATTGTCCCCCAGCAAGAATTATTTTAATGCATTTTGTGGAAGCTGAGTTATATGCAGACAAAATTTGAACTTCTGCGTCTTCGCGCCTTTCCCTCTCCTCTCACACGCCAAAGCGGCGAGCGCCTCCGCTGGCCCCACTCACTCGGCGCGCACGGAGTGGCCGCAGCTGCGGTAGCGCGTGACGTCTGAAAGAATTTGGCACTGTGAACCAATAATAACCCCCGGCTGCTGACGTCATATGCAAGACGTGATGTCGTCTGCCAGGTTTTCGTTCGAAAGTCTGGCACCGCGCGTCGCCGCGAGGTGCGAAAGCAGGAATTTTTAAAAATGTATTGTAAATTTCCCGCTCGCTTTTGAGGTCTTGTATGCGGCATGGACGCTCGGTGGCCTGTACTCTACATAGTGCAAGCATTTTAAAGCCAAGCTCAAACACCCCTTTCTGTGGCCCTTTAAGGGAAGGGATGAACGAGGGAGTGAGAGAAGAAAGGAAGGAAGAAAGAGATGTCATAGTGGAGGGCTGGGGAATAATTTCGACCAGACGGGGATCTTTAACCAGCACTGATATCGCACTGCACAGGTGGCCTTTTGCATTTCTCCTCCATCAAAATGCGGCCACCGCAGTCGGGCTTCGAACCCGAGTACTCGGGCTTCGTAGTAGAGCACCCAAAACTCTTCTTTTCGCCCCACTTATAGGTCGAATTTACGGCTGCGTATAGGTTGACTCAGATTATAAGTCGACCCTCAAACTTCGGAAGGTCATTTTTCGGAAAAAAAAGGTGAACTTATAATCGGCAACATGCAATATTATATTACTAGAGCTGAGTTTTGATGTGGTAATGTAATGATTTTATGTATACCTTATTTTTGATCATGTTGTTCAATTGAGGCACTAAGAAAGGCGGTAGTTTTCTTGTAGTCATGGTGGGGCTTAAGCTGCTTGAACTTTTTTCTGGTTTGCTGCAACTGGCTTTTTTTTTTTTTAGGTCGCTCATAGCTCTCTTTACATTAGAGTTGTCAAGAACCAGCATACGTTTATTGTTTATAAAGTTTTGTTTTAGCTTAGGCAACATTGAAATGGCGTTGAATTTAAAATGGAAGCTTATTTCAGCGGTGTGAGAAAAGCAGCATGGTTTCCCTGGAAGATGTTTATTGTAATAAAGCTGGTTTTTGTTATTGCAAAATTTTAACCTGAACAGCGACGTGTGCTTAAATACTTATCAGTTCATTTTTAGTGTGCTCAGTGTTATTCAATGAATATTTTTTTTCTTCGGTATGCACATTTCAGGAGCCATCAACTGCGAACTACTTGTCGGTAGCTTTGTGCTTAACGAAGCAGAACGTCGTCATGCCGGCCTTCAACCTGACCATCATGGCCAACTTCCAGCAAGACTTTAGTCGGGAAAAGTGAGTCCTCATGCAGTAGAGCTCGCTGCCACTGCCAGATTATTTTCAGATTCTTTCAAGTGCCAAAGGAAATCAGTGTGGGAATGATTTGCTTACCTGCTTAAGGTGCTGGCTCAGCTTTCCACGTTAAGAGAGTTTACCAGTGACAGTGTCCTTAGGAAATACATGGGAACATTCAGAAGCAGTAGCGTGTCTAAAAATGGCTCGATTTTTATGAGGCCTGTGGCAGTGTTTTCTTCTTTAGTGAATAGAGGAAATGCTGTGAGCATATTATTTTGAGGTAAATATCCAGAAAAATTGCGCATTTAGATATGTTGGTCTTTCATGTCATCTCGTGAAAAAACTAAGCCAAATATCAGAGTTTCGTCCACAACATTTCCTCTCTTTTTCTTTCTTGATTGTTAAGCCGCAATTTTCATCCATATCGGCCTTAGTGTTTGCGTTTTACAGGCTCTGAAAGTTGTGTATGTATTTTCTGGGGGGATTTGAAGTTTGCGCCAAATTTAACTAGTGCGACGTGGCTCCCTCTGGCGTCACAATATTTTGTCGCTACTATACTCTACCACCAACCTCTTGGTTGTCTGTGTTCGTGCCTGCAGGTTTTTACTCAGAACTTGGAAGGACTTGAGCTCTTTCCTTTTTTTCTTGCTTGGGCTGTATTCCCAAAGGATTTCTGCTTTTCTTTTTTGCTGGAGCTTGTGCTGGGGAAAGGATGTGGGGTGCAAGGCCACACCCAAAAACACCTCCCCCTCCCCTTTCCCCTTCTGGTAGCGCATTGTTAGTGACAAAACACAGGAAGGGGGGCGCTCCCTACTCAGGACAGTGGGGGAGAACAGCATTGTTCCTTCCCCAGGGCAGGGGCGCAGTGACCCAGGTGGGGACACAAGTCAAGAATGCAGCTGAAAATATTCCTCATAGGAGGCCCTCGAGCGGCGCTTACATGAACCTAACATGGCCTGGTTGTTGAGTTATCATGCCGAAAACCGGTACTGGGTCCATGTAAACGCGTGCCGAGCCGAGTCGACGGGTCGGGTCCAGTCAACTCCGCCGCAAGGGGTAGGTTGACTGAACTTGACCCTGGCCGCCCTGACCCGATGTGCTTGTAAACGCTGTCGAGTTGAAAAGTAGGGTTAGTGGGAGTGGGGAGGATAAATGCGAACTTGCTTTTCACGTGCGCCGTCGCTCCTCCGATACAGCGATGGCGTGCCTCAATCTTGGAGGCTGCTACTGCTTGCTCGAAGCTTGGTGTCACTGCAGTTGAATCGGTCTCGAATCGCTAAAATCGAGTTCATGTAAACACGCCCTGGTCGAGTTGGATTGACCATGCTCTACCCGACCCCAAAATCGACCCGACACTATCGTGTTCATGGAAACAGGGCTAATGGCATAGACTGATTGTCATGACGTAGCTATTAACCTCCTTTCACTGAGGCACTTGCCAATCACCTGCGATTTCACGCTATACTCGCGGACAACTATCTATGGCAATGCAACAGCCCACATGAAGGGGAGAAAGGACCGTCTCCTTCCTTTTCCTGCTCGGCCTCTGCTGCACTGCAACTGCGACGTCATGAGAACGGGCCGAAGCCAACATTCGCCTCTGGCTCCAAGCTAGTGAAACCAGAATGTGTCTAATCGTCATCGAAACATCGGTTCTCTAATGAATCTTTGGTCGAGTGTCGCGCTTTTCTTTCTAACTCTCCTCACAAGCAGGCATACCTCTGCCAAATTGTTCACGTGTTCAGTGCAGGTGCTGTCCACTGTACGCGGAAGTATGGGTACATCCTGTCTGCAGAAACGAGCTCGCGGGTTTCCGAGCCCCCTACTCCAGAATAGACATCTCCACCATGTAAACAACGTGATGTCAAAGGTTCATGGCCTGGCTGGCCAAATCATCCAGTTTTGCTTCTGAACCGGTTTCGCACGTGTCAAGCGTTCCCCAACCATCTTTCTTCTCCCAATTAGAGCTGCCTCAGTATGTGCCACACCTAGTCGCACCTCCTGCACTACGCTGCCAGAAGCCTCATATTTCAATCAGAAAAACACTCGGAAGGGGCGCTAGTAAATACATATATAAAATATATAATATATGAAATACATAAAAACATAGAAAAGCAGGGCGCATAATGACATAAAAACGTAGAAAAGCAGGGCGCATAATGAGACTGTCCCGGAAACCATAGTAGGTATGGAATTTTCGCTTTCAAACCCGTGACATCATGGCGATTCAGGTGTGCTGCCGTTTTTACGTACAGAAAGAGCACACGCAGTTGGTGTGGCCAGCGCCCATCTTTTCTTCTATTAAATTAACAGTTGGAAGTCGTTTGTGCAATGACGAAATTTGCATTCAAAGTCACCACGAATAGCAACAGGACGATCTCAGTGCTTTTTCAAAACACACAAGTGATATACCCGCGTGCCAACGGTTTCGAACTCGAACAAACAAGCTGTACAACAGTTTCACGGCATTACTTCTCTCTCAAAGAAGCATCGACCAGATGCTTAAATGAAAAGTAAGGTCAACGACACCAAAGACAATGCAAAATAAACACTGGCAGCACAAACAATGAGAGCACAAAAAGCTTTTCATTGAGGCCGCGTTGTCGAATCAGCGTCCACACCATACAAGGTCACCAGGTTTCTGTTGCATGTGGTGACAGAGGAATACGCGGAATACGGAATAGCCGGCCGAAGTGCCGAAGGGGATGTGTGCCTAAGGTGTGTCAAAAGATGGTTCACACTTATCTGTTGTGGCTAGGCGAAACCAACACTACTTCTAACTACAGGCTGTATACCCCACCCTACCGTTGTAAATGAATTTTCGCAGAAAAGATGCGACGGAGCTTAGGGGACCCAAACTGAAAAACATACTTTTCCTTGTGGCAGCTGAGTGGTGGGTTACTGGAAAAAGGTCCATTCACTGACCACCACCCTTGAGAGGGGTTAATTCTTTTGTGCTTCTGTCTCCCAGCTTTGGCAGCATATACACAGAAAGTTCTCGGCCCTACTTTTTGTTCGCGGAAGAACTAATACTTTCGTGTCGCGGTAGAATTTACACACCTAGAGGGAAAATAGAAGTTGCCTCCTTTTTGTTGTAATACTTAAGTGCTCCCATCTATCGACAGAAAAAGTTCAAATCTGAGTTGTCTCGTAGCTGATGAGCCCTCTTAAGAATTTGCAGAAATCTGTAGCTCGGCTAGTTTGTCATGCAGGGACATGGTACTAATACCAGAACATGATGAAAGCAGGCGTATTTTTGATGCATTGTTTTTCGTCATGTTCGGTTTGCATGCTAAGTTTTTATGTTTGGTTCTCATGCTCAATATTGTTGGAGTTGGGCGGCAGGTGCTGTTTTGGTGTATTCCTCCTGTGGTTGTAGTGCTGGCCTGCTTCACCTGCAGTAAAGACCTGTTTTCAGAGGTGCTATGGGACTTAGAAGTGTAGAATATCGAATTTGTATTCAAATTTTCAATTATTTGCACACCCCTAATTAAAACTATCTGCAAAGTGATGTAGTGGAAACTGATTGCTGAAAATAAGTAGCTTGCAATAGTAATAGGAAACAAACTCGAGTGTCCCTTCAGGGACTCTATCCTTTGCTAAGATGACCAAGCACCCCTCACTGAAGACAGAACGGTCAGGGAGACAGGTAATGGTTTTGCAGCAACCAGTGTTGCGGCTTAGTGTGAAAAAATTCGGCTCTTTGAGAAGTTGCAGGTTCACTGTTGCAGGTTGTCGCTCCAGTTTTTAAGCGACAGCATTAGACTTCACATCATGCGACTTCCATCCTGCATCTATCAGAAGAGCCACTGATTGATCAAGAGAGGTCACATGACGTTGTGAAGGCATCACCTGTTCACCGCGGCAGGCAGCAACCTGCCCCATTAAGGCAGGTGGCATTTAAATTCAAAGAAATTAAAATGCAAATGCCGCCTGCCATTGTAGCAATGCACCTAATGCGATTGCATGTCCTGCGTTAGTCACAAAAGTCTGTGAGTGGTCGAGAGGGTGATGACGTTACAAGGTCACGTGACCTAATAGACAAGGGTGGAGTGTACGACCAGGAAAGAGTGAGCCAAGCAGGCTTAAAGAGGTTTTGGGTGGGCTCTCTCAGCAAATGCAAATAACGATACAATGACAGTGACATTGTGCATGGGGTGAAAAACCTAACACAAGCACATAAATATGCAGCAGCTACGTTGCTTCTAATGCTGTTGTATACCACTCTTAGGCTGACATAAGCACCCCCATAACTTTTTGTCTGCTGTTTAAAGGGGAGTCTGCGTGCGCCTTTTTGTTTTTCATGTTTCGTCCAGTTCGAGCTGTTTTCTACCAGTATTAGGAATCTGCACCAGGTCCGAACTAGCCCAAACTTCAGCTTTGCTGAAGTAGTGTAGGGCAGAGTCGATGCGCTAAATCGGACCATCAAGTGCGTAGTAAACTGCAAACATGTGATGAACTGTGGTAGTCATGTTTGATTCATGCTTGTCTCAGTTTTTGAAGTAAGATGGAGTAGGGCAAAGACAAAACATAGTGTAAGGACAGGATTGGTGTGAAGCTCGGGCACTCCAAAGGCTGCATTTGGAGTTGTTGATGAGTGTAGACACGCATCACGTCTGCAGATTTGTTGATTCCCTGGTCTCCGTGAACCGCAAGCGGAAGGCCCTGGAGTCTCCACGGAAGCTGGAGGACCCTTCGACGCCTGTGCGTCTTGGCGGGCATGTGTCACGTTCAAGCATTACACTGCTCAACGGGCACAACCGGCGCCTGTCCGTCGAAAACAGCATCGAACGGATTTCACGCAAGCTGGAGCAGAGCTTTGAGGTGCTTCTGCTTGCGTCTTTTTATTACACTTCTAGTATTCAAGGGTATGTTTTGGGAGCCGAGAACTATTTGTACCCGGGTTTAGCCAGCTTTGTTGTGCTGATATGGTTTGTCTTATTGATATCACTGTCACCAGGTTGAATAACATAAGTGTGCACTCTAGAGTTGTTCCTGAGGAAGTCAATTAAGCAAGACTTGCAAGAAGTCCTCATGCCATTCTGTATGCACACACAATGCCAGCAACAATGCTTGTGAGGCTTGGATTGGTGGTGAGACTAGCAAAGTCGAACCCCGCTACAACGAACGTCGCTTTAACGAAATTGTCGCTTCAATGAAATATTTCCAATTCTCCATCAGCTCGCCATAGAAAGTAATGGAACAAATTTCTCATCACAACGAACCATTTTTGGGGTGCATTTCCGCTTCAACGAAATTTTTGCTATGCGAAGCTGGGTTTAGAAATCCATCTTACATTAAAGCAAGCATATCGCCGCCCATCTGTGTACCTCCGTAGGTCCATGCTGCTTTGTTTCACTAAACTTTCGCTGGAACCAATTGATCCACTCATTCAAACGCACATGAAGACCGCCATAGCTTGGTGGTGATGAGAGTCGGGCTGGCTGCCTTGCGACAAGGCACGGGTGCAAGCTCCCGTTTTCTTCCAAGCCAGAGCTGTAACCACTCCGTCGCCGAAGGACGCAGAAGCCTGGTAGCAGCAGCAGCGCGTTAGCCCTAGTTTTTTTCACTTGTGCTTGTGCGCTGCAATCGACACAAGCATGGAGACTTTGTCTAGGAAGCGGAAGTTCCTTTCTCTTGAAGAGAAGGCACGAATTATAAGCGCGGCATCCAGCGGCAGGAAAAAAGGACTTTGCGGACTTCGGCATCTCACAGAGCACACTGTCAATGATCCTGATGATGTTTTGGGACAATGTTGTCCTACCTGACAGTGTTTTTGGGCTGTTTTCGCTTCAGCGAAATTTTTCGTGTGCCCCATCAGTTTCGTTGTAGCGGGGCTCAACTGTAATTGCCAACTGCTAGCTGTAGGGCTCTTATGTTTGACTAATTAAAATTGCATATTGTGGTTCTTGTATAACACACTGTTTTGGTAATTCACTGGTCACTGTCATGTGATAAAATCAGTGAACCACAGGAGTGACTGAATATTTGCATCCTCCTCTCCATTTTTACAGATTGGTGATCTGAAGCAGTCGGAGATCTTGGCCGTTTACGAGAACAAGATCTCCAAGCTTAAGGTGAGCTCCTCATGTTTACCTCAGGTGGTGTGCGTTTAACAACAACCCTCGTCAATGTTTGCGTAGAAATCAGGGCATGGTCTTCCTAACCACCTGATAACTTCTCGCATTTTTCATCCTTTTGCATTCCCTTTATACCGTTTCATTATTTTACAGTTCACATGTCTGGTTACACTGGGTGTCCACCAGCTCTTCCATGGGTACAAAATCCAACGCCCCACCCCTCGACTTCGTGCATATTTCTTTCATTGGGATGAAATGCTATGAGAAATGGGTCTCTCACCCCACCACATGTAGCCCAAGCACAATTTAACCATGGGGCTTGCAAGGTACTCTTGTACCGTTACAATTGGAGCACCATCATCACCGAAAGCTAATGTGTCGACTCAAATTGACACAGTTATTGTGCATTTCCCACTAACTTTTTCTTTTGAACCAAGCTGTTTCTCCTGTTTATTTCTTCTCTCTCGCTTGATGGCATAGTTTTTCAAGTGAATGGCAACACCTTTTTTTCAGCACCGGCTGTTATAGTCAAACGCCCCTCCCTCGAGATAGTGTCATCGTCGTCCGCATGAAATGTCATCACATAGCAAGGTTACATGACTCACTGTATTCGGTTATGTGACCAATGACACCCCTTAAAGCCCTTGCACATAAATCTCCTCCTTTAATGCTGACATGAAAACTAGTGTCACATTGTGTGAATGCCCGTCATCATCATTTTTTTTTTTTTCGTTTCTGAGCTCTCAGCTTGTTACAGGCCAAGTTTCACCATCCAACAAAGGCCACAAAATGGTGCCGGCACTCTTGGCAAAGGAACATTCATAACAGCTATGACTCTGTTAAGGCGCGTTCACGCTTTCACATTCGGCGGCGAGAGCAAGCGAAATCCGTGGCCGCCGAAAAGCTGCCTCGTTCACACTTCCCGGCCACCGCGTCTCCGCTCATCGTCTGTGTGTCGTCTGCTCACGGCGTACAGAGATATGGCAAGACGTTAATCGATGCTGTCTATGTACCATAACCGTATGCACACTTACGTACACTAAATGCACCTATTTTGCCGGACATTACGCCATTTCTAACATTCTCGCTTTTAAAACGGTAAGATTAGCCAAGTGGCGCCATCTGGTGGTTAGGAGGGGAACCATTGTTGTCAACAAACCGACGCCTCTCTTAAGCCTAAAAGGGGAAGAATCGCCACACAAAATAAAAAATAAAGCAAATTTATCACTCACACGTTTTCTTATGGGTGAGATGAGACGAAGCGAAAGACCGCTGGTTCTTTTATGGCCATTGAACGCACTGTAAAAGGCAGTAACTGCAACGAATTCAGTCTGAAGCGAGGCGTCCTGCATCGAAGGGCACCGCCATGTTTGTCGCCGTGGGAATCCAACTTCGTACTCGCCTTCCTATTGGCTGATGAGATTCGGCAGATTTTTTTCCGGCGGCAGAATTTGGTCCTGGACCGATCGGGCTTCCGCTGGGCATTTCGGCAGAATCTCTGCCGCGGCAGCACATTCGGCTCGTTCTCGCTGCCGAATGTCCAAGTGTGAACGCGCCTTTAACCCTTTCCGGTCATCTGTCGGCCATCGCCCTACAGTGTAAAAGTGCACTTCCAGTCAGTTTTCGGGCATGGCCTGACGTAGTATTTTGCCTGCTATTTCGGTAGGAAAAATTGCATGCCTTCTGGTTGGAACTGTTGTAGCCTGCAAATTGGCTCTTTGGCTTTCCTCCTGAGGATGCCAGCACCATAGTAATGCAAAAAACATTTTTTAATTGCGTGGTTTTGAGGGTCTGAATTGGAGTTAATAAATTGTAGCTTGACGCCCATTCCAACGGGTGTGTTGTATGGAAAGTTCTGTAATGGCTTTGTAGAAATCGAAGGTGACTTTAGTGATGGGCACAACTATGTGCCTCCTCCGGCACATATTGTGCTCTGTCTGCAGGGACAGATCGATAAAAGGCAGCAGAAGGGAGATAGTATTTTTTGCACGACAAACGAGAGAAAGGTTGACCTCTACCTAGGAGAGTGCTTCAAGAGGTACCGTACTCCAATGGAATTCTGCTGAAGCCCTAGCAAAGCTGAAAAAATACTTTAAGTGGGTGTTTTTAACCAAATCATGACGCTGCACACTTCCTCCATTTGCGAGGGCTAAAAGGCCTAAAACAGTGCTAACCGGTGCAGTAGTCATTGGGAAAAGTGACCAGAAAGGGTTATGAATGACTAGCGACTCAGCAGGGAGCCATGGGGGCTTTGACACCAAGCATCCTGCTCTTTGAGGTGGCGGCCACCTTGTAACGATAATTGGGAACCCCCTGTTCACTGTGCTGCACCATTGGCAAGTGTAACTGTACACGCAGCCAGGCACCCGTACTTAGAAAGTCCAAAGCAGCCTGCATGAGTTGTATTGATGGTGAATAAAAGGGGTTGAAATGTTACTGCCTCCATAGCTAGCGCTCATCATCCACATGTGTGATCACCTTTTTTTTATTTTTTACAAGGCACGAGAAGAAGAACTCCTGCAACTCCTCGAGGCTAAGACAGCAGCCCTGCAGCAGTCTGACCGCCTGGTCACAAAGTACCGATGCATCGAGGCCAAAAACGAAACAGAGGTTGGTCCACGCTCTAGTGTCGGTTGTTAGCTACAGGTCCTGATTGAAGTGAGCTGCACATGCTGTCAGTGTGCACTTGATTTTCTTGAATGACACGATCGCATCATTGCCCCTGATAAGCGCATGTTTCCAGTGTTTGTTCTTGGCTTTGTTTTGTCCTTTTGTGAGCATTTAACTTGTAAAAACTGATGCCAGTCACTTGTTAGCTTGGTGCAATCATGTGTAAAACTGTGGATGGATAAATTTGAATTGCATTATAAATACTATAAAAAGTTCCACTCAGGGTAGCTAACCAGCTTTACTGGTATCACCAGGGTGTGGCAAATTTTTTTCATTCTTATTATTGGACTCTCTTGATTCTGTGCACTCCTTTTTTCTAAATGGTCATTGAGGAAGCAACATGCTTTTAAAGTGACCATGAAATGATACTTACTCTGGTTAGGAAACGCACCCGAGTGGTTGATATTCAATCACTCGTCATCATGCCGCAAAAATTTTAAAGCTAGTTTCATTAACGCCCAAGATATTGGCGATTAAATGCACCTCCTCTCTCTATTCAGTTCATACACGCGCACGCCCGGAAATAAAAATTCAGAAGGCACTTAGGGCTGCTTAAATGCTGTGAAGGCGAACATCATGATGAGCGTTCGACCTCAACGCAGATTGTGCACTGAGAAATTAAACGAAGACGCGCCTCCGAACGCTGGTTCCACAAGCACAGAATCCACTAAGGTCCGAGTGGAAAACTTCGACAGTGTTCAAATAACTGCCGTGAGCTAGCCTCCAGCTTAATACCCCTGTCACACGGCCAGTTTCAATGGCCGTCGAGTCAAGAGCCTTCGGATTGTCAATCGCTATCGAACTTGAAGAAGTTGTGTCGATGCTACACGGCAAATCTCAATGGCCATTGGAATGGTCCTCGTGTTTTACCCAAAGTAGTTCACTATACCCAGAGCTTGTGTGGCACCACAATCGCTACTTTCAATTTTGTGTAAATAACAGAAATGTTTTTGGTAATCTAAATTAAATACTTAGAACGACTTTTTTATACTTATAGGAGGTTTATAGTTATCTTTAAAAGCCAATTGTGTTGTCTTGAAAGACGTTACCTTTTGTTCAGTTTGTTGCCGCTGTTCTGTAATGCTCTGGCGGCACTGATACCGCTAGCAATTCTGTGTCCTGCCATGGAGAGTTTACCAAACCAGTACAATTGCTAAATTATTGTACGAACTAATATTTCACTCCTTGCATTAAAGTTTAGGAGAATAATGATCAACCTTTTGTGCCATGAACATATCATGCACGAAAGCGTATGTTGGCGGCACTCGAAGCAACGCTAGCAACCTTGGGCACAGCTCGAAGGCCCTCGAAATCTCGATGAAAGTTCTGCGCTGCTCCGTTGACTCGATGACTATTGAAACTGCCTGTGTAGCAGCGGTCAATCACCTTTGAGTCAATAGACGGTCGGTTCGAGAGCCTTCAAAATGCTCGTGTGACAGGCGTATAAGAACATGTTAAATGAAACGAGAAACCAAATGACACCACCTACAGTTGCATCACAATTTTAATAAGAAAATTGGTTTTTGAGAAAAGTAAAAGGTGCAGTAACTTTCTCATTTCTCGGTGGACACCTCAATAGCCCTCAAGGGAAGAGGTAAAGTCTGGGAAGGCATACAATTGAATGTGCATATGTCCTTGGTTTGAGTTTCTGTTGCATGCTAGCCTCCAGGTTAACTAGAACATGTAAGCTATATGCAAAACGAAATCATACCACGCCACCCGAAAGGCTGTACGACGAACAGTTCCTGACATGCTGACATTTTTGGTACGAATGTAGTGGAATCTCTGTGATACAATTCTCACGGGCACCGAAAATGAAAACGTATTATCCGAAAATCTTATCCAAAACGGGCTCCAAAATATCGCGAATAATACATACTTGGCACAGAACTTGCTTTTATTGAAGCACTTTAAAATAATCCATCACTTTGCACTGCATTTTTTGTTTTTCGATGTCCTGCAGCAAGCTTTTTTGGAACTCATAGAAATGAGTAGCAGTTTCATCACTGAGCTCTGCAGATGCGACAAAGCCATGATGTGCGTCGAAAGCTTCGAGCGCACCGTCAGTATTTTATGGCCGACGATCGCCGCTGCAATTTCCGGCGTCTTGGTTGTCATCGTCATCGCTCTCCTCTTCAACGGTAACATCTACTATGATATCTTGGACAGTGCGTAATTCGCATGTTTCCAGTTGGTCATCCGCCGATACAAACTCTTCTGGAGACACGTCGACATTGAGGTCACCCCAGTCGGGGATGTTAATCTCTGCGCCGTCATCTTCATTTTCCACTGTATCGCCAGATGCACAAAAAAGCCACACTTCTTGAAGCAGTTGGCAATGGTTTCAGATTTGACGCGATCCCATGACATCGCCAGAAAATGGATGGCATCAAGAAAATCCACTTTCAAGCTGGCATCTTTCCAGTCAATCTTGGCCAAAAAGCGTCTGACCAACAAGCTGCTGAAGTGAAATTTGATGTTTCTTATGATCCCTGCATCTAGGGGCTGCAAGTGACTGGTGCAGTTGGGTGACAGGAAGATTACTTTCACATTTTGCAGCCACGAAGTATCCACAGGGTGCGTGGCACAATTGTAAAGAAAGAGAAGAATTTTACGGTTGTCGGCACGCATGCGGGCATCCAGAAGGGTGAGGAACTCTGTGGAAGAGGCTCCGGTCATCTATGCCTTCCTATTCGCTTTGTAAACAACAGGATGGCGCAGGTCATGCGAGAAGCAACGTGGCTTTCAGAACTTGCCAATGACAGTAGACTTAAGCTTCTCAGTGCTATCAGCATTGCAGCACAACAATATGGTGACTCTTTCTTTGCTTTTTTTTCCTCCTTGACACGTCTCACCTTTCATGCTGAGACTTTTCTCGGGCTCAAGGTTGATGAACAATCCAGCTTCGTCTGTGTTGAACACGTCCCTTGGCTGGTACTGAGAAATCACTGCCGGCAGAGTCGAAAGCCAGTTGGAGACCTGGTCTTGGTCAGCAGCAGACTTCCCTTCGCCGGAAATGATCTTATATGACAGGCCATGCAGTGTTTTGAAACAAACATACAAAGCACGCGTTGCCACCTCTTCAGTCCGACCGTGCCTGGGGTTTCGCTTGATGTGATAATTTCAGTAGCTCTGCCCATCCGCTGCAAAGGACTGGGTCTGATTTCATCATCATCATTGAAGCGATGTCGTTCTTACACGTATCTAGCAAAGGTCATGTCCAACATCGAAAATTGGCCACGAGCACTAGGAGAGTAACGACCACTGCAGCTACTGTCGCATCCCGCTAGGACACTTTTGCTGCCTCCTGGCGCGAAAATCGAAACCGCGCGAGATTTACAGATGTCTCCGCGATCGTATTATCCAAACCCACGTAAAAATATGATCGTATTAGCCGTACAAAAATGCATTACCTCTATAGGGCATCGGCCGGGAACGGAAAAAATACGTATTATGCCGGAAAACATATTTAGCGAATCGTATCAACGAGATTTCACTGTGATCAAAAACACTGACACAACATTGAGGTCAGCCAGTAGGGGATAAGACAAACGGAATGGATATGATTGCCTGAAATTGCGGCGCTCGGCTTGATGTGTGCATCCTACAGCCGCTTGATGACATCACCCTATTTTTCTTGCCATCGCTGGTATTTTTTGTACCAGGGTACACACACTAAAACATGCTGTCGGCTTTTCTCATAATGGGGCTAGTAAGGCTCTTGCCTTATAATAAAACATGGCGGGGCTGTGCCCTGCTGCACCCATGTCACTTGGACACGTCCAGTGAGAAGGCTCGCCCAGATTGCCCACTGACGTCATTAGGGAAGGGGTGGCTAGTCAGATGAGGGCAACGGTATTGAAAAATTGTTTGTAAATTAAAGGGTTCGCGCATAGCTTTTAAATTTGACTGAAACACTCATCAAGACCACATCAGCAAATCTGTCGCTCTAAAAATCGGACCATCAAAATGTTTTCAGGGTCCCTTTAAAAAGAATTAGTTTTAAATGGCAGTGCAAGTGGAAGAAAGGGGGCCTGCTTCAGATAATGCATTTTGTTTCTCCAATGCTTTCAGGTCGAAGAGCTCCGCAGCCTACTTAGAGCGTCTGAACGGCGCATCGAGAACTCTCAGGAGAAGATGGACGAGGCAAGTCTGTGATTCTGTCCTCGGTGCTGGAACACTTTGGGCTGTTGCCTTATATTTGGCCTGGTTGCAGGGTTGTAGGACTGTGTACTGTTTCACTCGAATGTCAGTCAAACCTTGCTATAGGGAACAACTAAGAAAATCATAGGGAATTAAGCTGGGCTAGTTGTTTATGTTGTTTAGATACAGAGGACATAGTAGTAGCTCTGAATAACAGGGACGAAAGGAGAGGAAACAACACAAGCGCTAGACATCAGCTGACTTTTATTTTGAGAAAAAAATGCATTTATATAGGCAGCAATCACTTGCTAAAAAGTGTCAACAAGCAAACCGCATGTACGGCGTCACCTCCCGATACTAGAGCTTCAATTCTGTAGCAGAAAGGTGAATGGTTGATTTACTCACACGAATGCCTTTCTACACGCACAAGAAAGGCTTCCAGTTGTTTATTCACTCCTTCTGGTCCATGGAATGCGATGTACAGTGAAGCTGTACAGTGTACATCACATTCCTGACTTAATTCTTGAGTAGTACTAGCTGCATATTGTGTCAGCTCGTGTGGGACCAGTAACACATTTTCATTGTTGACTGCTGATATAAATACAAGTTTGAATATAGTTTCTGAAAAATTGCCTGTGTCGGTGTTGCAACACAGCTTTTCAACTACTTTTCAACCAGGACTTCAAGCGTAACAGAATCTTCACCAGCTTCTCAGCAGCTGCTGGATGTGTGAAAATGGCACTCTAAACTCTTGGAAACAAAAGAGTTTAGAAAAGAGGCTCTAATTTTTTTTTTTTTCATATTGAGATGTTATCATTCAGCTGTTTTGTGGTCAGGCTGGCTGTGGCTTTTGCACTGAATGCCTAGCTCTTCTTCATCTTTTTCCAGGTGGAGAAGCGCAACGAAGAGACGGTGCAGAGCTTGAAGGCGTCGCGGACAAAGGTCAAGGCCTTGAAGGCGCATGTGGAGGAGTTGGAGCAGAGGAACAACGACCTCGATGTCAAAGCAAAGAGGTGACGTCTCGCCATACCTCTGCACCATGATAGGTGGCTCACTCATGTCCACTTGCACTCACATCCATTAACTCTCACACTCATGTCCACTCACAATCACACATCCACTCGCTTGCATTCACACATGCACTCACTCACATCCACATTCACTCACTGTGAAGTTTGCAGTTCATATTTTTGTATGGACAGCCTCCTTCAACAAATTTTCTTATTTACTGCCATGGCTGAAAATGCTTGTGGCTCACCTAGCATGCATGGGTGCGGTGATGAGCCACCCGAGGGCTTTGTTGGGCTCTTTGGCCAGTTTTCACTTTCGCTACTTGAAGGAAGTGGTCGCTTATCACACATCTTCCTTGGCCCAAACCAGTGTTACACATGTGTGCTCCCGCGCTTGCTGCTAAGGCGATGAGTGCCTGTTGAGCATCAGCTAACATGCTTAGATAGTCTTGACAATCATTTCGGATGGTGTCTAAGTATCAATGAGTTTGCCTTGACAGTGACATACCTTGAGTCTGCATGAACACATTGGACTCGCGTAGTGCCTAAGAATACCTTTCGCAGCATGGAAAATTGAGTGCTTTAGAAAAGATCAGGTATGTTCCTCACGGAAAGCAAAATGGCTGGAATGGGCCACAAATACAGATTTGCCCCGTGGAGCAAAGGGTAGTGGCCATTATCAGTTCCTTTACAACTTCTTGTGCTTACTTCAGGGCATAGTTAAGAGCAGGGATGGCTTCATCTAGCAGAGCAGGTATGCATGACTGATCTGTGGAGGCACGTGCAGGGTCTGCGCTTTACGTACCTAATTCCTGTCTGAAGGAGAAACCAGTGCAGTTTTGCGCTTGAGGCCGGTGTGTGGCGACCCCATGTGCATCAGCGTAGAAATAGGAGGTGTTAACACTGCACCTAAGTACCGTATTTACTTACCTAATGAACCCACTCACATAATGACCCCGCACTTTTGTAGCTGAGAATTTGTTTTTTTTTTTAAGCTTTACCTTTTCTTACTATGTTCGTAACTTTCATGTCGTCCGTAAAGCAGACCTTGGCAGTGTGCCAATGACATCACAGCGCATTTATCTTTTGAGGAGAGCTCGTGCACGGGTTGTGCTCTCGGCGAACTTGGCAGGGCGCCAAGCTACTGTGCACCCTTGACAGGAGTGCCAGCGGTTTGCTCGGTGCGCTGTTGCACGCCTGGCTGCACCAGTGTGTGCTGAGAAACCCAACGAGTGCTCGATCAGCGGAGAAGCAAAGCTTTCGAAGCGAACAATCCTAAACACCAGTGGCACAAACACGGCTGACCGCATGCTTTTGTTGATCATGGATGGATGGACGGACTAACGGGCAGGCAGGCAAGCAGGCAAACATAAACATATATGAAATTTTGACTCTCGCAAAAATAATTTGTGGAAATATTTTTCTCCACATAATGAATACTCCCCCCAAATCGATGTCAACTTTTTTAGAAAAAAGTGGACTATTACACAAATAAATACATGCGATTTTGTCCAGCAGTCCATCCCACCATTGGTCATGGAAATGTTTGTTGTGGAAGAACGCATACAGTCGAAACCCGTTTCAACGAAATTCACGGCACCTGCGAAAAATTTCATTGTCGTAAAATCGGACCAGAACATTGACAGATTGGACCAGACTGTTCACGAACAGCCATTTTGTCAGTTTTGGCCTTTCGCTGTTTCGAAATGGGCTTCATGGGGATTTCCTTGGTACTCCAAAAATCTCAATCGCGTAATAAATGCTCCCGCTACATTTGCTATCAAAACTAATTTTTTTGTACGCGTTTTAAAAGTGCCCTTGCTTTCGTTGTGTGAGAGCCTGTACTTAGACGTGCTGCCTGGACGCATTTCAGCGTAGACTACACGCGCGTGCGCCCACGTCACTGCGCGTTAAGTGAACGTCACGTGCACCTCTAAATTAATCCTTTACACGACGTACCAGAAGTGTAGTTACTCTGGTTCATCAAAGACGTTTTACGTTTTGCGACACGTGGTAGGAACATACCGGCGGAGTGGCGCTCTGTTGAGACATCCGCCAACAACCACCGACACTCGCAGTGGATGCAGTCGGTTAGTGCCAGAGTGCACGAGACAGGGAAAAAAATGTTATCACAATGCTCACCTGCAGCGCAAAAGCTAGACTAGAGTGCTCCCTAGCCGGCGTCAGGCTTCTTGCAACGATGTGCCGCCCAATGGCGTACTGGGCGACAGCGGATCATTGCGCGCCACTTGCTCGGTGTAGCTACGCCTAACGTGTTCCGCAACGAAGCCTCGAAAAAAGTGCTCTGGGACTAGCCACCGGTTATCATATAAAGTTTAAATTCTTCACCGATTTCCTTTAACACGATTGCTTCACACTGAAATGAATGCTGTAGAACTCAATTCTTTTATGCCTTCATCAGCAAAGTGAGTGAAAAAGCCGAAAGCTACCATTCACCAATGAATCGCGGTTCGCAAGCGTGGAGCTCAGGCCATCAGTAAAACCATCACAGGCGGTAGTGTGCTGCATCGCATCTTTATGCACACATGACTGCACATTAATTCAGAATTTCCAGAGAGTGCCAGCTATGCTGTTGCACGTGTAAACGGTCTTCGGCATCAGTTTTTGGTGAAGCCTAACGGGATACAGGCACATATGGACACACAATAAAAAATTTGGCTGCTTACTCAGAAAAATTTCGTTGAAGCGGACCCTCGCTCCGAAAATTGTTTGTTGTGGGGGAAAATAATTGCAGTGCTGACGGAGAATCTGAAATACTTCATTGTGGCGGAAATTTCGCTGTTGCGACATTCGTTTTAGTGGGGCTTGACTGTATGCAGCCAACTTGTCATTTCGCAATGCATGCCCTTCGGAAATGGTGGCAAAAAGGCTATGTGCTTTTCCAGGAGGTGCAGGAGAGGCTTGTGCTGGAGAGGCTTTTAGAGAAAATTGTAGTATCCTGTTAAAAGGATTCCTAATGCTTTCCAGACATCAGTGCGGAAAGAATTGTTGAAATCAGAGTGCACAAACTAAAGTTTTTCCACTTAAGATAATAAAAATACAAAGATCGATCAAAATCACATTTCATTTTCCCAGTGCCATAGATTGGGTGCCACAAATCAAAACTATGCTTTGCACACAGGCAGCGGAAGCTTGCATGCAGTTGTTGACTTGCCAGGCCAGCGCAAATTGCTGACATATTGCAGACAGGGGAGATGCGACCTGAAAGTTGGGACCATAATAGGGAAAGCTCCTGTATGCCGCCTCCCCTTCGCCACTCTCACTGCTAGCCCCTTCTCTCCTAGTCTCACTTTTTATCTATGGTGTCCATTGGATGGTTTTTTTCTTCTGTGCCTTCTTGGTATTGGCAGTTTGAACAGCTGCACTCACTTCCCCAATACTTTCAAGTAGGGGTGTCGGAATATTGGAATTTTCTAATACAAATATCATGAAAAAATGGCATCGATTATCTTTTCAGTACGAAAAAATATTTCAGAAATGAAACAAGCAAATGCTGTTGCCCATTTTTTTTTTCAAGATAGTGAATGGTCTTTGTAAATGAAATAAACAAAACTAGACTTACTGAGCACCATATAAAAAAATATGATTTGCAGAGAAACATATATTTCCTCGTTAGACAGTATATCAGTATCCGACCTTTAATGTGGTCATGCAAAATGAAATCCATAAAGAGACAATACTGGCATAAAAATAACATGATGGTTAGTAAAACCTAATTAATACGGAGTTCAAGGAAGCGGAAACAAAATGCTCGAATTATCCGAAGGGCAATCTTAAAAAATGCCTCTCGCCCCGCGGACAAATAAAAAATGGCTGAAAATGTGAAAATACGGCATAGCCTCATGAGGACGCTCCTTCGCACAAATACGGAGAGCTTGTAATATATGTGCAGTGTTGGCATGCTGGAAGAACAATGCAGACATAAGCATGTGGAATGCACATATATAGGTGTCGCGGAACGGCGAGGCTGCTAAAAGAAAAGTTACCACTGATGTGTCTGCTAGTCAATGTCGGAAAGCAGCTTGCAGCTGGGTTGGGACGACTAGCAAAAGCACTGACAGCTGCTGTTGCCTCAGGCTAGCGGCGATGCTCAGAAACCGAAACTATGCAGCCAACAAAGAACATAACTAAAGGACAAATAAACAGTGTTTCGCACCAATATGATAGGCAGTGGCTCATGCAAGTGCTGATAACCAAGACATTTTGATATCTTACTCTCACAGTGGACATCTAAAGCTCAATGAAGACAGATTCAAGGGAGCTACTACCTGTTTTCGTATATCAGAATGTTAACCTTTTGTAGCGATAGCTACGTTACGTTAGCATTTCGAGCCTTCAGCGTGGCGGCAACGCCAAGCTGTCAGGTGGTCGGTCACGGGGTGCGGAGCATCTGCCGGCCCGGAGAAATGGAGCGGCGAAAGAGTGACTTTGCAATTCAACTCGGCAAGTTCCACTTGGTCAGCTGTAGCTATTGCGTCACTCCAGGTTTAATTAGAGCTAAACCACAGTCAATTTTTGACCACCTGTGGCAAATTCGTGCTTTTCTTCTTCAGTATCCATTGATTATCATGAAATGGGTTTCACTAAATCAAGCTTTTGCTTGAGACTTGATGAATACAACATTTTGAAGTCATCAAAAGCACATCATACGCAGCTTGTTTTATGGGCCAACTCATCATTGCGAATTGATTTAAGGCTATTGCTATGAAAAGGCTTTTTCATTGCTGCCCAAACCTGTACATGTGGTCTGCTGAGTCTGATCTCATCCTGGACCCATGCCATTGTATAGTTTTTTCTCTTTCCTTGGTACCTGATCTGTTGTTCTAGTAGGCCACTGGTTACCTCCGTGTCGCCTGCCTTACGGAAGTAAAACAATTGGCTTTCGAAAGAGGGCTAGATTAGGCCGATGATCAAGTATTGCTGTAGACCACTTACTGTACAGTGTCAAACACATACGCACACAGAAAAGAAACAGTCTCTGACTTAAACTAAGTCTCTGAAGGTTGTGCTGTTTTGGCTTGGTAATTCCTTGCTCTAAGAATAAAATTAACTATAGCCATTTTTATATCTGGAAGTATGTTTCTATTTTCACATTGCAGTGTTGGAATATAACAGCTGTTCATAAATATGGCATTTCACAATTGGTGTTGAAATTACTAGCATTCCTGGTACTGTAGGTCAGCATTTCTTCTTAATTCATACCGCTCATTCTTGTCTTTGTACAGGACCAGTTATTTTTCTCAACTTGGGTTCTCGCACTCTCCTCATTTTGCCCCAAGCTTTGTCAATAGCCTTCATTGTCAAATGCAATACGGTATAAGTATCAGATATATATATATATATCTATTGCATTTTTCTTGCTCTTCATGCACTGAATACACAAATGTTTACTGGATCTCTGCTGTTCTCCCCCCAGGCTGGAAGTGGCCCTCAAGAGCCTGGAGTCTGCGCAGCAGGAGATCAGGTCTCAGACCGAGATGATTGCCATGCTCCAGAAGCACGGAGAGTCGATGAAGCTCAAGCTTGAAGGGTATGGCCATCATTTATTATTTTAGTGCGGAAGCACTTCTAGCATCACTCCCCGGGTTTCAGTGGTGTCCCTCTCTGTGTGATGCCTCTGAGTAGCAAGGGTAAGTGGCTCACTGGGCCAGTGGACACCTCAGTCACCCTGTAAGTAGGGGGTGGCATTCATCTACAAATTAAGGCAGTTATACGCCTTTACTTTTCTTAAATGCAATGGAAGGTTTAGACCCCCTTGATTCTGAGGAAAGGGAAGGTGCATAACTGGCTCCCTGATTCAGTGGACACCTCAACCACACTGAGTAGAGCCGCAGTGGCTCAGTGATTGGTTATGGTGCTTGGCTGCTGACACTTGATGGAGGCGAAATTCTAGAGGCCCATGTACTGTGAGATGGCAGTGCACATAAGAGAACGCCAGGTGGTGGAAATTTTCCCAGCCCTTCACTACAGTGTCCCTCATAGCCTGAGTCACTTTGGGATGTTAAACCCCCATAAACCAAACTAACACTGTGGGTAGGTGGTGCCTTCCATCTATAAATTGAGGCAGTTGTATGCCTTTCCTTAAATCCAGGGAAATATTTAGACTTCTTGATTCGAGGAAAGGAAAGGTGCATAACTGGCTCCTTGGGTCAGTGCACACCTCAGTCATGTGCTGCTGAGGTGGCTCAGTGGTTATGGTGCTCAGCTGCGTACCTGAAAGGCCAGGCTTCAGGCAAGGATTCGATTGGGGCTGCTCCAATTTCGTTGGAGGCGAAATTCCTATTGTGTGATGTCAGTGCAGCTAAAAAGTCCCAGGTGGTCAAAGGTGGCTCCAGAGCCCTTCAACTACAGCCTCACTCATAGCCTAAGTCTAGCCTAAGGTGCTTTGGGACGTTAAACCGCCATAAACCAAATGTCAATCATGCTGTGAGTAGTGCCTTCCAGCTACAAATTGAAGCAGTTATACGCCTTTGCTTTTCTCAAATCCAGATGAAGGCTTCGACTTCTTTGATTCTGAGGAAAGGAAAGGTGCATAAGTCTCCCTGGGTCTGTGGACACCTCAATCAAGCTATGAGTAGTGCCTTCCACCTACAAATTCAGGCAGTTATAGGCCTTTCTTTTTCTCAAATTCAGCAGAAGGTTTAGACTTCTTTGATTCTGAGGAAAGGAAAGGCGCATAACAGTCTCCATGGGTCAGTGGACATCTTAGTCAAGCTTTGGGTAGTGCCTTCCACCCACAAATTCAGACAGTTATACCTCTTTCCTTTTCTCAAATCAAGCCAAAGGTTTAGACTCCCTTGATTCTGAGGAAAGGGAAAATGCATAACTGGCTCCCTTGGTCAGTGGGCATCTCAATCAGGGTGGTGCTTTTGCGCAATATTTCGTGCTTGGCAATGCTAAACCACCAGCCATTTTTTTATGCCTTGATGGCTTTCAAAAAAGGCGATGTCAGCTAGGACTAACTGCTAGCTGCCCTAATCATAACTCCTTGAAAAAGTGGCAGGTTCCTGCATAAGCCAGTCATTTTTCAGCGCTCAGTCAAATTTTATGATGGACACGTGGTACACCATGACTGCACCTTATTGTGTGTAATGTGGGCTCTTAACTGAGTGCAATTTAGGTAATATTTCTTTAGTTAACCTCTGGATGTGTCATTGTCTTTGAGTTCGTTCCATTTTGTGCTGCGTGATCTTCTTGTAGACTCACTTTCTTTGATGTGCTTATTGTCAATGCATCAATGTTTCCCTCACTTAAGTAATGCTCCATAGTGGGTCTTTAAGGGTATTATAAATAAAAATAATTATGGGGGCTTGTTCCTTCCTTGGTATAGAAAAACAAATAAAATGAAATAAAATAAAGCTCATTCCGAACACGTATTTCTTGTGTTAGGCGTATCATCTACTTCAAGGAGGGTCCTTAGTGTTTCTAATCTCAAGGAGCATAACAGTTTTCAGCAGTGTGTGAAGAGTCCTGCATGTCCTGGCTTTCATCTCGTCCAGCCTGACGTACATGAAAAGAGGGGTTGCAGAGACATAATAATCATAATCGCTGGCATGTCTCCTTGCTAAGTTTTCATATTTAGTTAATAATGACTGTCTGTATAGTGAAGCTCTGCTTTGAGCAGTTGCACTAAAAGTCCCAAAATAAAAAGTGGGCAGAAAGAAACACAAGGTTTGGTGCATCCTCAGGTTTATGGTTCTCGGGGAATCCAGAAAGTGCTCCAAGCAACCCAAGGGGTTCCTTCCACTGATCCCAGTGTTAGAACCCCAGGCAAAGTCCAGGAGAGCTTCACAGTACTATATCGTATAAACTCGTGTAAGGGCTGCACTTTTTTTTTCAAATTCGGGTGTGAATTTCGAAGGTGCAGTCCACACACAAATTAAAAAAAAAACTCGTAACAGCATTTTTTCTCAGTTATCTAGTCGAAAACAGTGGGTGCGGCCCTTGCACGAGATTACATGATATATTGAATTTCAACAAATATAGCTATGGCAGCCACACTAATCTCGCTTTTCTTGTCTCGCCGCTGATCAGAATGACCAAGACGAATGAAGAGCTCGAGTTGGCCAACCAGAACCAGGAGAAGGTGCTCAAGGAACATGAGGCCAAGATGAAGGGTCAGTGAGAGTATCAAGGCAGTGCTTATCTCACCTGACTAGCTACTTAGACCTCTCCCGTCCCCTACCTGTGTGCTTCAAAACGTATGAGCCTTGTGATATGAATGTCTGTGCATAAGACTTTCCAGGTTTTTTGTGCGTTGCACAAAAGTTGTGTTACCTTGCTCTATGTAACACATATTCTCCGTCCGCAGCTGTACATACTGGAGAACAACATGGTTAGGCCCAGGCATGAGATGGCAGGTGGCAAGCTTTGCCGCACCGCACATGTGGCCATTTGTGATGGAGCAAGTGTTAATACAATAGTTCGCGTCTTTATCTAGCACATACCAAAGCACCAAGTGGTGAACAAACATTCGCGCTTCATGCATCCGTCGACATTGCCCTGTAAGCGTCGACGTGTACAGTTATAGACAATGTTTTGAAAACGGTGGTTCCCCTTGTTCTGGGGACAATTTTTCATGTGGCAGTGCTCTGTGGGGAAGCCAGTCTAATTGGCCATCACAGTTTCTAGAATCGCCGCAAGCTCCTTTAAAATGGCGCCAAAACTTAGTCTCCCTGTTCTTTAGTTTGGGTTGCGTGAGTTGCCGCATCTTTAGAACTGCGCTGTTCTTGCGTATGTTTTTGGCCAGATTTCAGGTCGCAAATTTCAGCTGTGTGGAATTATTTCGTAATTTTTTGTTTGTTTTCTGTAACAAGATGTGATTGTATAGTGTATTATCATGTATATTAAAATCTCTGTGTGGGCAAAATGCAAGAGCATCATCACGCTGCTCGTAGTAGTTTTTTGTTCTTGTCCCAGCATTTCTTTGTAGTGTGTTGAAGAATTCTGAATAAACCATGATGATCCTCTGAATAGACGACCTGCAATGGCGGTTCAGTGGCTATGGTGTTTGGCGGCAGAGTTTAAACTTATGCCTGTGTACTGAGATTTCAGTGCAGTATAAAGACAGGCAGGTGGACAAAATTAATTTGAAGTCTCTTTGTCCACAGTGTTTCATTGGTGGTGAAAACATCTTATTTAAACATCAGTTAAACATTATTTTTACCAACTGACTCTCTGGGTAGTCCTCACAGAAGAAGGGAGCATTCTACCAGAAAATGCGCCCATCAGCTTGCCAGTAAAATACTGCACAAAATGGATACCACCCTAATGTTTCTATGAAGAGGGCAGGGAATGGTGAGCTGTGTTCATGGCTGAAGGTGTATGTAGTAGCTCCTGGTCTTTGTTGATTTTTTCCTGGCATAAACCTTTACAGTTTTGTGTTCTGGAAGGAATATTATTTTCGATCATTATCAATACATCTTGCCCCTCCTATCACCTCTTCGGTTTCATTATTTGCTCTGGTGGTTTTCTTGCCTTGCCCTTATTATCTTTTGCTCCTTTCTGCAACATTTTTCTTTTTTTAATCTGTTTTCCTTATTTTGTTGTATCGGTGCCTGACCTCTTCAGACCAAGCCAAGTGCATACACAAGCTCCAGGGCAGCCTGGATGAGAAGGCGGCACTCGTCAAGTCTCTCAAGGCTGAGAAGAAGAGCATGCAGGCGGATATCAACTCGCTTCAGAAGGACAAGGCAGAACTCGAACAGCAGGTGAGGAAAGGAGAGCGGGAGCATGCTAGAGGATGGTCGTAATAGGGAGGAGGTTCCCTTGGGAGGCTGCATTTCACGAAAAGAGGGAGTCTGTGTGAACCTTCAGAATATGCGAAGGCACCAAGTTCCAAGCCATGTATTTGCCCGCTAATGTAGTAACTGATTTTTCTCCACTTGTTGATGACAGCCATTGTACTGAAATTTACTGGTGTGTTTACAAAATTGGAGGGGACACTTAAACTCCACCTTAGAGGTATGATGCAATAGCATAATGGGTTAATTCCTATATATGCAGAAGGTCATTTTCTATTTTACATTCATAGATCCCTGTGAGTCCTGGTGCAGTGGTCGCAAGGTCACGTGACCTAGGTGGCTCACCTGCCTCATGGGTTGCAACGTAGGCGCCAGATTTTCTGGAGAATGGGGCCTTTAATGCTTTCGCATTAAAATGTGAATAAGGCCTCACCTACTCTCGACATCCGTATTTCAAAAGCAGTGACTCAAAAACTTGACTGTTGCAAGACAGTGGCCCACCACATGTGATGGGTGAAATAGAAGACGTTTGAATGGCCACAGCATTTGTCTCATTACTGTTATGTGCATGTGTGTAGTTTGAACTTAATTTCTGGTTTTAATTGTCTTTTAACCTGTCCTCTGTGGTTGCAATACTTTTACTTGCACTCTCCTAGACTGTGGCCAAGTTAGGCATTTTCTTGCTATACTTAAAACAGCCTGAGCTTTAAAATTATACCGTTTTCCACTTTTGAAGACTACCACTAACCTCCACCATATGAGCAGTCACCATGACCGTAGGTGGCACTCTTCATAAAATCGACTTCTCAGCCTTTTTCTCCTTCGAGGACTGGGTGAATTTGAATAGAGTTCCTATTGACTATCAGTTGAATGCTTGTTGCTCTTTTGACTCACAATGATGTCTCTATTGTGTGTTGTACACATAAAATGTCATTCACAAGCGAGGCTCTTCTGAGCTCGTGCACCCACAGGCAGTCTTCATGCACCTAGTAAACAGAATGTGTTCCAGATGCGACTCTATTTATTTTCCCCTTTGGATGACTTAGGTATATTGAAACAACATTAAGATTGAAGAAAGATCCACACACAACTATCCCTGTAAACTCGTACAGTCTGAGAATGTTGATGCACATGACGGTAGCGAAATTGCTAACCCTAAGCGAAACTGTCTTCTTTGGCATTTGTGCAGGTACAAGATCTGCAAGCACAGCTCCGTAAGAAGGAGGAAGCGTTGCAGATCAAGAGCAACCAAGCTGCAAAGATGAGCGCCGATCTGGACAAGCTGAAGAAGATGCAGGAGATGATTCAGAGCATCAGTGCCGGCCTCATGTGACACATCTCCCTTCTGTCATAATGTAACCTTAATGTGCATGCCGCCTTCGGGCAACATTGTGTGACACAGGCCCTGGGGATTCGGCAGAATGAGTAATTTACTAACATAAGACTAAAAGGTATCATCAGCCAATCGTGTCTTCCTTTCTCGTATTTATTGTGTTTGATGTAATTAGTCTTCAATCCTTTATCTGCTGGACATGCTAGTTCCCAGGACCTCGCAATTTTATGGATACCTGTACAATAAACGGAAGCTTTCTGTCCATTGTGGCAGTGTTGTTGGCACTGCATTTTATGTTCTTTGGTTTCTAGCAAATGAGCTTGAAACTAGCAGTGCAATTCAGTGTGCTTCAGAGCATGAACATGACAATCAAAATTGAGGGTAACTGAAAATTTGTTCAAATTCGTTCGAACGAGGGGGAGTGGAGACATACAAAATTTTAGTCGCATTTGTTTTCTTTGGGATGGTGCTTTTAACGTTAGTAAACATTGACTGCTACATGGAACTACACTACATGGAGCTACTGACCACGGCCACAACAGCCATGCAATATCTGAAAGAATCTAACCGATAGCCATCTTTTAACGGAGATACGCAGCGAAAAAGTCTCTGTAAAGGGCTCGCTAGTTTCCGCGCACGATTGTGGGTTCTCTGCTGCATGTAGAGGTGCATTGTTTGGCTCAGGTGTTCATAACTGCAGAATATATTGGTTGGGTGAGTTTATGCACTCTCCTCAAAAGGTGTTTCAAGACCCCTTTAATTTCAAGCCTTTCCAAGTAACATGCCTCGACTGTGCGCGACAAGGAAACAGCAGCAATAGTCACCCCCCCTGCTTTAGTGACTGAGCACGTGTCAACATTGGACCAGGCATAGGCAGTACCAAAGATACAGGTATCTCAGACACACTATCGATACATTGGTGTATTGGTATTAGGTATCGCTTGCAAAAATGAAAGTATCAGAGTATTGTATGGAAAATAATTTTAGCGCATCGTGTACTTTAACGATACTCAATTCTAAAAAAAATGAGCCGCATATTTTGAGGCTGCTGTGAATCTTATTTTATGCTGGTGGTGTTCGCTCAGGCTGTAGCATGCTAAAAAAGGTAGTACAATAGGGAAAAGATGAGACCAGTGCCTTTGCTTAGCTAGTCTTTTTTCTTTCTACATGGAGAGACTAGGAGACAGGCTCACTGCTAGGGGCGAAAATAACCCCCTCACTCATATTTCAAGTTGCGGTGATTGCCAATAGAAATGGAAGACTTTCACTGTCATGCTCAGAAGCTTGCAGAACATTTCTTATGTATTTTATCGACTTGATAAATACCGTACTCTGCCATATGCTTGTGAGCAGGGCCATCAGCGCTGATACCGTTAAATGCGTTGGCTAGCACATTCCTTTCGTTTGGAGAAGCAAATCATCTCGCAGGGATGCGGCTGTTCAAAATAGGTCGAACAACGTATCCGCTGTAGTCTCCTACAAGCAACGACATATCATGGTAGTGTTCGGAAGCCGGTTCATGACTGCCACCTAACTTCACCAGTTGGTTGATAGGTGCCTGTGGAAAGAAGCCCCAAAGGGAAGAGGGGAGTGCGAACTCCATGACGGACACCCAGACTTGTGATGCTGCCAGGGCAAAGTTTCCGCAATTCCTTGTGATGATGTGACAGTGGTTTCCTATGTGGTATTCACATAGGGCAGCCTGTAGGAGGATGAGCGTGACGTTGCCAACTGCCAGAACTCCTTCCCCTGTGCCGCATTCTGCCAGAAGCCGAGAGGGACACCATGGTTACTAGAAGAGCCCCCGGCTAAAACTGGGCTTTCACTGCAGGAATCTGCAGAACTCGAACTCAGAACTTGCCAGATATGCGAAAATTTTTCAGCTAACTCCCCGCCAGATGGAAAGGGGAGAGAGCAGATCGTTTTTGCTGGCAGAGCAAATGGTCCCACCGCCACCAAAGCATTACTGCGCTACCTCTTGAAGGTGTGTCGCCTCCGAGGCGAAAAAACACTTTGTAACTAATTGAGAATACCTGTTGGACTCAATAGCTAGTCAGCCACATGGGACCCATGAATCCATTTGGGTTGCCCAAGTGGTTTTTCTATTTATTTCCAGATAGGCAGTCCAATTGGACATCTCAGTTGGAAGCCGTTGACTTCCTTGTCTAGCTGGGATCTACGTATTGCTGTCTGCAAACAGAGCAGCTAATTCGGGTTTTTAAAAAATATCAGCTTTATTTGCTGGACAGTTTTCATCATTTCCACCATCGTTACGAAATTCAACTTCACTTAACGGACAAGCGCCAGCCTCCCAGAATGGTCCGATGAATGAAAAAAGTGCTTTCAGTGGGCATTTATTGAATACTTTGGTGTCGTGGCACCTCTTCAGGCTTGTAGTGTTCCCATGGTTTGTGTCATGCATGCTTGCCTTAAGGCCCATGTCGAGCTGCTACTTGAATTGGAAGCAAACAGTCAATCCGTTTATAGGCGTTCCAAATGCAACGTACCATCTTTTCCAAATGGAGCGTCCAATTGGTTCCAAATGTCCAAAGGAAATATTTTCAGTTGGAAGCCTAGGGCTTGTCTTTCAATGGGCACACACATCCTAATTGGAGCTTCCAATAGGAAAGCCCAACTGAAACCAATATTTTTTTCGCCTGGGTTTTTGTCACGCGATGCGCGCTTGCCCTCACTGGTGTTGGGGGATCACCGCTTTAAGGAACAAGCAAATGCACACAAAGTATTTGTTACGCCAGCTGCAGACAATAACAGCATTCGGAGGATCGAGTGTCCGGGGGAATGTGGAGAGTGAAGACAGAAACCTTGGAAGTTCTGTCCTTGCACATGTGATGCATCTCCTGTTCTTTCGAGTGATTGGACTGAGAAGCACGCTTTACTGTAGGAAGCGACTCATTTGGCAAAGCGAGCCTACTGGAGCCATAAAGTTGTGTAGACCAAATAGCATGTTTTTCTTTATGGCACTAGCTGTAATGCAAAGGTTCCTGAGCAAAGCGTACTAGTCGTTGTTGTAGGTGTAGTTATTAAGTTCCTGGCCAGACTAGTCCTGGTGAGGGGAGCACCTCGCACGAGGTTGTGACAATGCCTTGCATAACCAAATCAACCACTGGATATGCATGGGACATCCAATGTGCATCCTCTTTTGGATATACGAATATTCATGCCAGATCCATCAGTGGATTTCCCATGTACCTCCAATGGGCATACAAACATATTTGTCTCTGAAAAAGATCCGGACCAGATATCCCCCAGCGGATCTAGTGCAGTCATCGGCAAGGAATTCATAAAGGAAACCTGCAGCCATATTCGGCAAGTATGGCATTATAGTATGAAAGCCTACATAATTTGATAAAGCAAGGCAAATCAGAAATGGTGGGAGTGCCTGTGTCAGCACCGATCGCTGATTATTCAGAAACATGAGTTCTCAGATATCGGTTAAGAATTGTTGACTGACATGTGTACCTTCTTTTGCATTATTCATGTTCTTGTGCATGCCAATATACCTGTTTTTCCTCCTCCCCCATCCCTCCATCCTCACCTAATGGGTAATAGTCAGCCACATCTGGAATTCACCACAGTTGCGCCCATCACCCCTGCTTTTGTGTCCCGTCCTTTCTTGCACTTCATCTTCTCAAGCTATGCAACAGTTCACCCACGTGTTAAACCTTATGAGAGATTTCGGTCGACTAAAACACTTAAAAGGTGGCAAGTTTTACAGCTAGAAACCAAATTGCCATCGATATATACACCGGCATCAGTGTTATGATCAAGCGGGTAATTGTCACCAGAGGACACTTCTTGCCGCGACCCTCACACCTTGGCTTTAACAATATGAAGACGTCCGGATAGCTGTTCGCTGCAGTATTGCAACTGCCTGTAGATGCGTCATAGTATTATATGTGTGACATGCGCTGCTTAGATTGACAAAAACAGAGTTAAAGAAGAACTAAAAACAACGCAGCGACGACGGACAAGAAAGAAGGACGCGCTGAATAATAACTGAAGTTTATTGGATAAAACACACGTATTAATACTCTCCAAAAACAACCAAGATGCGGTGCGCCTCTGCAACCACTTCTAATCGTGAGAATCAAGATACGTAATCTCAGTCATTAAGAAGCACCAAAGTTGTGCTTACACACGTGTCACCATTCACATGGATGTGATAGGCCTCACACAGTTTCCTTGTTAATTTGTTCCTATGCCTGCAAATAACTTTTGTCTCATGGAAAAGAGGTGTGCACATTTTATTGTCGGGCGAACCCGGGATATTATTCAGGGGGCAGTCTCTCTTATGTAACGCAAGGTTGGACAATGGGGGGGACCTTTTTTTTTGTAATCTCTCATTAGAATGAAGTCAGCAGGACTGCGGAAAAATTTTTTATAAGTGGTAATTCGATATAAGTGACCACCCGAGAAAATCTGAAGCAGTCAAGCTTTAATTGCGCCCAAACTGCGTGGAAGTCAAAATACAGTGTATTCAGTGAAGCAAAACTTTATTCAGGTACAAATAAAAGCAGTGAGCTTTGACTGTTTCAAGTTCTGACCGGACGCGTGCAACCACTGCTCTAATATGACCAAGCATTACACGAGGCCGCGGTCGCCGCCCATGCATTCAACCATCGGGGTATTTTGAATCGCGTAAGCAGTGGCTGCTTTTATGGGAAGTCATGGAAGACTACAAGAGTATCGTGCTGGAAAGCATCGCAAATAGCGTGGCTCGAGTCTGAGGTTGTGTTTGTTGTGCTCAAAAAACTATTAGCCGCTCATTGTGGGTACATAGCGCGATCGTGATAACTGAATGGTTTTGCAGTACGGGCTTTGCATGATTACTGGGCAATTTTTTTCCGAGGTGTGTAGCTGAGGTGTTTACAAAACTAGTTTTTCGGTGCGCAGTTGTCGACCATATATGTGCTAATTCTACGAGTGCCAGTGTTCGCGCAGTGTCGCATCTGCGCCGTTGACAAATGTCTAGGAACAAAATTAATTGACCCTACCATGCATTTAGACTTATTGTCTAGTCAGATGGCGTGAATCGAGCATGACCGGCTCGAGAAAATCTCCGGGGAAATACCATGGTCGTGTTGGCCTTGACTCGCTGCTGGCAGCGCTCGGATTTTTCATGTTTTCTGCAAGTTATCGGTTGATTTGCACTGTCAAAAGTACAACGAAGCTAGTGGCGGTGTTTTAATTTGATGCAAACCTATTCTGACGAGCAGGGAGCAAATTTCTAGACCGGCTTCCCCAGAGTAGTCTTCCCGATTTGTTAACGTAGCTCCTCACGTTGAACATAGCAAAGGGCATGCATGCAACCAGCAGTCACACGCATTGTTTACACTTGCAAGTGTGACCTGCGGGTCGCCTTCTTGTTTGAAGTGAAAACTGTCGGGAATGACTTGTTTGCGCACTTTCGAGAGTCTTTTGCTTTGGCCGATGTGAAACAAGTAGGCTTAGCGACGACTACGGCAGCCAGGGAGCGGCTCAGTCTGTGGCCTTGGCGCGTCCGCGGTCGGCGTCGTTGCCAAAAGCTCGGCTCGCTCACGACTAGCAAGTGTGAATGGGCTCATAATTAGACGGACACTTCTTTTGTGCTTTTTGGCACGTTTCAGTGCCAGAAGTGCTCTTTAGAGCGGTAAATTTTGACCAACAAGCGCACCCCATGGAATGCTACTGTGCAAGTCTGCCCGCAGTCTTACCTTAAAACTCGAAGAAGAAATCTGGGAATAAAATTTTTACATAACATTTTCTATTGCTGGTATAGACGGAACAAAATATTTGAAGCTGCCGTTCTATGTTTCGAAGTGAAGGGACGGCAGTTTAAAACTTTATGAATTTTTTTTTAAAGTTGACGTACTCCGCATTCATTTTTCCTGAGAACAGTTCGTGAATGGAATTCTTTGCTACCACATATTAATGTTGTACGAAATGAAGCCTTTTTTCAAGTGTTAAGGGCATGATTTCTTGTTCTGCAAAGGTGACAGTTTCCCGCCTGCTGTAATGCCTAGAGGCGATGAGGTACAAAATAATTAATATTAATAATAGCCTCGTATCTGCATAGAAATTCTACTGCTGTTTCCAGTAGCCTCCATTGAGGATGGCTTCGTTAGTCACGCTGTCGTGTGCACATTTGACGGCTCGAAAAGACGGCCCCTTAGTCGCTTCCAAGTGTTTTTGGTGACATACGAGATCAGTGGTGGTGCCTTTTGAAGAGTGCCCGCGCCGAAACCTCACCATGGCATTGAGATTGATATAGTGCTTGAGATATAATCCCTGTCTCTGGAGCCCAAACGGTTCTGTTTAAATTCTTCGAGGGCTCTCCGAGCTCCTGGTCAGTTTTAACCAAGCTACACCCAATATGGGGGGTTCTTTCTTGTTAAGAAAGAGCCTTAAGAGCCTTATTTGGAGGGCATGGTTGCGAGCGAAAATGTGGTTCTCATTCCCTTGAAACCAATAGCAGATTTCAATCTTAACAGTACGTGGAGTTAGTCTGTGAGAATTTTGAATTACAGTAGCGAGTGCATAAGGTATCTCAGTTGCTAATACGAGGCAGCGATTGACTTTATGCTTTTACAGGACACTGATTAAGTCTTTGTGCTATACTTTTTGACTAATCCTTTTGTGTTCTAAGGTAATGCTTGTTTGCTGTACAAATGGAAATTTGCAGCACTGCAGTGAGATATTTGATATACCACTGGACTTGGATACTCACTGTGGCGTATTCAATAAATGCTGAGCACTGTTGACATTTGTAACGAATGCGGGAGATGAAAAAATTCATTTTTATTATTGACGCTCCCCAGTAAACTTTTTACGATTTTCAGAGCTACTCCTCTTCTCCCGGTTTCTACTCCTATCTCGGATGCCCACGAAAAGTTTCTTTGCCTGCAGGAGACCAAAGCCAGTTTCAAACTGCGGGGTAACCTGCACCGGGAATGCATAACTTACTATGATATGTGGCTGGAACCTTATATTGAGTCTCCCTAACACATAAGGTGATGAGCGGGTATACACTGCCCTTTATAAAAATTCACAAGAACGCCTGATTGTATCATTTGTTGGCAATGCAGTATCATTAGATATTTTTTCGTCACGTCTCCTGTCATTATTTTCTGGCTGTGTTTGTGGGCTCGTACACATCTGTCTGCACACATCCAGACATCTCTTTGGGTCATCTATTGCGGGCTTAGATCTTTCTCGGAATGTGTATAAAGGTGGGGACACGGATGCAATACAGAACTTCAGAATCGAAGACCCCATAGGTAAGGGGGTACGGGAATAACGCAGTGCCAGTGCTCATGTGCGGAACTATAACACCCCCTCAGGTTATTGTCCTCCACATTCCCACTGGAGCCCCGGATACCTATCCCCTGAATTGATACGGTCTCTGTCTTCTAAAGCTCGCTAATCAAGATACATTGAAAAGTAGAGTGGTCATTTCCAGTCTTAATTGTGATGTCACTTCTCTTCAGCCAGAGTTTGAATATTATGACAAACTTAACATTTTTTATTCCCAATGAGATTCTCAGGGTATCACATTAATACTAGCATTGCTAAAGCAAGAAAATAGGGGAGGCTACCTTACTGTTGCCAGCAAAGGCTTATGGGATGCGTGTGCTCTGGAGCATATTAATGCGAAAACACTCATACAGTCATCACAGTCAAGAAAAAATCTTGCTTATGCATCGCTTAGCAATTAGCAATTGCTTACACTGCAAGCCATGTCTTCCGTTTTTTGTTTTTTTTTCGCGCTAATATGTCGCTCTTGTGCAAACGCTACCAGCCATATACACCTGCGGTCGTTCCTAGGAGCTCAGAGCCTGTAGGAATTCTGGCTTGCGCCAGCCTTCAGATCTGTATGCCAACGGATACCACTGCCTTGCTGAAAGCCTGTGTTAGAGTTGGCTTTGCCGTTAACACGTAAAAGTAGCTTTGATACCCCATGTACAAATCGTTCATTTACGACGTTCACAATTGCTGCTGCTTATGTAATCTTGGATTTCCCCAATGATTAATAACACGCTGATATTGCATAATATTGCATACATGGAAGAACGAGAGCAAACATGACGTGGTTCTTAAAAAAACTATGGGGATGCTTAAGTCACCTTTTGAGTGCAATGCAATAGCATAAGATTTCACATTTGTCGCAGCTTCTGTTGCAACTTCTGTGCTTGTTTGCGTCAGTTTCTTTGCAATGGTATGCCCAACAACTGCCATATTTGGACTGTTAGCTCAGGTATCCGATATTCTGTGACGTTTGCCATGTATGAATGTTTTTTTAATTTATTTTGATTCTGCATGTAGGTTGCTTTCTACAAACAGGCTCTGAAGACGTCGCAAGGTCATGTGACCTCTCTTTACCAATCATTAATTCAATTGCCACCTGCCACGGTAGGCACATTGCTCACAACCAGGTGACGAAGTTGTAAGTATGTCACAAGATCACATGGCCTCTTTTGACCAGTCAGGATGACTCACCAGGGAAGGTTTTGATGACATCACAAGGCCCAATGACCGCTCTGGATCAATCAGCGAATTTCTTTGCGGTCATTGGAGGCGTTTTAGTATGACCTCAACTCTAAAGCTGTCCCATTTAAACACACAAGGTGACCAAGGTTGGCAGGCAACCCCTAACAAGCTTAATAGGTAATTGAATGTATTTCAACACAGCAACCTTTGTTTTGGGGCAATGGACGAATTGAATGCTGTGAACGGCATGAACGAGGTACGTCTTTACTATCTGGATGGCGAATCTCATTCCAATGCAGTTCCGAGGCTTGGCTCCAAATTGCAGGTAAGTATAGAGACAAATGGATCCAACGTTCCCCTTGCTAAATCTGTGTTGAGAAAAGAGATCGAAATAGGAAGTACACAACCTGAGTGTGCAATTCCACAGGAGGAAACATCAAAGTAACCATTTTCTATTCTTTCAGTTTTTTTATGCTCTCCGAACACGAATAAGTTTGTATGGCAGTAAAAAGGCAATAAGGGAATAAGCTGTCCTCTAGCACACTCCCTTTTAGGGGCAGGGTATGATGCACAAGTTTCGGAGTAGATTTCTATCATCAAATATATGGAATGCTCACTGTTGGCAACAGAGGAATATTCCTCCGCAAAGCAAAGTAACTTGATGCAGTTAGCAGTGAGAGGAGGCTTTTAAACACAGCACTGGAGATCTTGAGGTTAGCAATACAGGAACTTAAAACTTCATTTAAAATCTTCGTAACTGCTAGAACTTGACATGTTTTGAAGACTGGTATTTGCTTCCGTTGCCAGCTGTAAGTATTCTGTATTTTTAGTGATGCAAATCTGCACCAGGGCTTGCGCAGCATACTCTGCCCCTTAAAGGCAGTGTGCTAGAGGAGAGCTTGCTTACTTTTACTTTTTCCATGTTTTGACTGTATAGTATAATTATCATCAACCTGACTATGCCCACTGTAGGGCAAAGGCCTCTTCCATGTCTCTCCAATTAATCTTGTGCTTTGCCAGCTGAACTCACCCCATCCCTGCAAACTTAATCTCATCCGCCCACCTAACTTTCTGCCACCCCCTGCTACGCTTACTTTCCCTTGGAACCCAAGCCATTACCCTTAAGGACCAACGGTTATCTTGCTTTCGCATTACATGCCTGCCCAAGCCCATTTCTTCCTCTTGATTTCGACTAGGATGTCATTCACTCGCGTTTGTTCCTTCACCCACTCTGTCCAGTTCTGGTCTCAAAGTTTCACCTTCCACTTTTCTTTCCATGACTTGCTGTGCTGTCCTTAACTTAAGCTGAACCCTTTTCGTTAGCCTCCATGTTTCTTCCCCGTAGGTGAGTACTGGTAAGATACAGCTGTTGTATACTTTTCTCTTCAGGGATATTTCTGCGCAGATGACATCACCCTTTGGGTGACGTCACACCGCAATCTTGGCGATATGGAGACCACCCTCCAGACGGGTGTGGACGCGGTGGGTACTCGCGCCCGGGCTATCGGGTTCAGCTGCTCCCCGACGAAATCGAAGCTTTTGCTCCTTCTGCCTCGGGGGGTGGCCTTCTTGTCGCCCTCTGCCCTCACCGTCTACCTGGATGGCATACCCATTCCTCTCGTCTCTACCCTCTGCAACTTTGGACTATTTCTTCAGTCTAATGGCAAGCACCCCAGGTGGTCGAAATTATTCCGGAGCCCTCCACTACGGCACCTCTTCCTTCTTTCACTCCCTCCTTTATCCCTTCCCTTACGGCGCGGTTCAGGTGTCCAACGATATTTCAGACAGATACTGCGCCATTTCCTTTCCCCAAAAAACCAACTATTAATATTAATGGCAAGCACACCACCCTCATCATTAGACTCACACGCTGTACACCAGACCATCCGCCTCTGTCCTTGTGCTTTCCACGCTAGTTGCAATGTCGCAGTCACTAACGAGTACGACGCATTGCCAGTCACCACCACGGCATGCAAGAACACGACTTCCACCGCCTGGCCAGGCCTTTGTTCTAAGCCGCTTCATCTATTCTCTTCCGCATCTCCTTTTCTCGCACCGAGGAGGACAAAGTACAAAATCATTCGCCAAGCGTATAAGTCGGCCATATCCCTTCCCACATCTACCTCGACGGATCGGCTGCTGTCCATGGGCGCCCACAGCTTCCTTACAGATCTGACGAAGACCCATCGCACCGCCCAGCCCCTCCGTGTCTACCGCACTTCTCTCCAACCTTAAGCTCTCCCCTGTTATCCCCCTTCCAACCTCATTGCCCATCCCTTCCCACGTCTCCTCTCTCCGAACCATTCATCCCCTTTTTGAGAATATGCATCCTGAACACCACCCCTCCCGCAGAGCAGCGCGAGCATCTGCGCTCTGGCGTGAGTACGGACGGAAACTTGCCGTTCCTTGCGTGGATGCCGGCCCATATACCGCCGCTACCCAGCCCACACCCTTGCAGTCGCTGAAAACTCTCTCCGACCCACTCTTACTGCTTCAGTCTACACTTCGACCTCTGTAGACGCCGAGGAGGCAACTATTGCACTTGCAATCACGCAAACCTCTGCGGAATACATTTTCAGTGACTCGAAACCTGCGGTCTACAACTACGCATTTGGACGGGTGGCACCGCCGGCCATCGGCATCTTACGTTCTGGCACCATCCCCTCTCACCCCATCAAAATCGTCTGGGTGCCCGCTCACGCGACCCATCCTGGCAACGACGCGGCTAATTCCATCGCTCGCGAATCGACTGACCGAGCAAGCCCGCCCCCGCCGGCAATGAATAGGCGCGACGCGCTCGTCACGTTCCAAGATATCACCTTTGTGGGGTTTGACTCCCTCGATGCGGACCAAGTGATTCTCGCGAAGAATCTCCAGGGAAAAAAATGTGCTGAGCATGTCAAAAAGTTCAAACGTGCTGCAGCGCAATACACCTCGCACTCAAGAAAGCATGCCGCAAGTCCTAGCGATCAAAATTCACTCTAGGCCTAGCACTTGTCAAGTCCGGACAAAGAACGTTCCTCGAACCGAACCGACAGTCGTCCAATGTTCCAAGAGCAGGCCCCACGTTGGGCTGCCAGATGTGGGGTTGACTTGGGGAGATAAGTACGTTCTCCCCACTCAATCGCGGCTGACACAGTTCAAAGCCGCCCGGACCCCACCCCGTGATCGCGTACGCTACCGAGCGCTCGCCGACCACGGCGGGCCTTGCTCTGGGGGAACAAAGGAACGACACATTGGCTGACACAAACAGGCATTTATTGCTACAGCAACAATAACGCCAGCTAGCAACAAGGTACACTAATGAATCGAGGTCATCCGACTCGCCAGCAAGGTTCCGAGTGAATGTTCGCCCGCGCTAGGGCAAGGGATATATACTCCGAAGGCCGGACGGGACGAGTACGGGAGCCTGTCTCCCCTTCGCTACCTCGCCCCGCCGGCGAAGAGCGGAGCCGCGAGCGACGCGTCCGCTCGCGGTGATTATCCCAGCCGAAGGCCCCCTCCCGCGCGCGGGCTTTGGCAGTCTCCCGCGCAGCGACGCTGGCGCCCTCTCTTGCCAGTTAATGTAACTCACAAGGGAACGCGTTCATCCTAGGGGCGAGACTGCTGCTGCACGGTGCCTCGCGGGAAAGCAAACTCAGGGGGCTGCAGGGCAGGTCCCCACACCTTGCACTACCACCTCTCGGCTCGCTTTCCCCTCTCCACAGAAATCTCTTTCCCAATACTACCAACGCTTGGGGCACCGCCTTCAAGCCCACACCTTTCTTACTCCCGCACGTCTTGCCCTTCTTTACCCCGGAACGTACTCGCCGACCTGCCCATTATGTGACAGCCCAAGAGCCGACTACGCTCATATCCTATATCCTGTCCCGCATACTTGCCCCCTGTTTCTTGGCACCTAACCAGTCCGCAGCAGTGGGAGGCTGCTTTGTCCGGCACCGAGTCGGATCTCCACCTTCGGCTGGTGACCTGGGCAGAGGATAGACACCACTTAGACGCCACAACCCGCAGCCTGAAGGAAGCCTGCAATGCTGCTGCGCAATTTCCTTTATATTAGGACTTCACTTCAATAAATTTTTTTCAATACCAACACCGACGTCAGTGCACGTTAAGAATCCCCAGGTGGTCCAAATTATTCCGGAGCCCTCCATTACGGTACCTTTCTTCCTTTCTTTTGTTAGTCCATCCTTTATCCGTTCTCTTACGGCGCGGTTCATGTGTCCGCCGATATGTCAGACAGATATTGCCCCGTTTCCTTTCCCAAAAACCAATTTTCATTTTCACTGACATCGCACACCACAGGGGCGCCTTTGCGTTTCGCTTCCATCGAAACGCGGCCGCCGTGGTCGGGTTCGAACCCCGGTGCTCCGGATCACTAGCCGAGTGCCCTAACCACAGAGCCACCGCGGCGGGTACTTAAGGCTGCAGTAGCTATGAAATCACGACTTCTTTAACAATATGCTTCCACATTTTGCGCATGCGATGCCGGCAGACGCTTTCCCGCTTGACCGGAGGTCAAGGTCGAATGTCAAAGTCAAGGTAGTTGGTGTAACAGCCGCTGGAGTCGCCGCTGTAGCTGACGTCATGTGCCGAACCTGACTACCACCAGTTATGCTTATGGTTTGACCTCTACCTATATTCAAGGTGAAACTTGTGGTCCCGCTGACGGCTCGAAAAGATGGCGTAGTGAAGCTCTTCGCTTCAAAAACAAAAATATGGAAGCTTAAGGGCGCAGTAGCTCTGAAATCACTTCTATAACATTTTGCTTCCACATTTTTTTTCCACAGAACGCCGTGCCTAAAAGCGTGCCAAGCGAATAGAAATTCTGCAGAGACACTTGAGTACTGCTTACATGTGTTAAGAACAGTCCCGTCGTACTTCTTGTCCTTGTGCCTCGTGCTTAGTGCGCTGCTGGCATGGATCCTAACCAACTAGCACAACAAGTATTGCTTAAGAACAGCGCAGCGACCTACGGAAAGAGAAATGACAGGTGTAACTTTTAAGAGACAGGAAGATGGCAGAGTGGGTCAGGGATGAAACTGGTCAGTGGCATCCTAGTCTAAATCAAGAGGAAGATATAGCCTCGAACACGGCATGCAATGCGAAGGCAAGATAACCGCTGGTTTTTAAGGGTAGCGGAGTGGATTCCAAGAGAAGGCAACAGTAGCAGAAGGCGGCAGAAAGGTGGGCGGATGAGATTAAGAAGTTTGCGAGGATACGGCGGCCGCCGATGACAAAAAACAGGGTTAATTAGTGAGACATGGGAGAGGCTTTTTCCCTGCAGTGAGCGTAGTGAGGCTGATGGTGATGATGACGCGTGCGATTGCGAAAGCGTGTTATGGACGCAACACGTAGATGTTTCGTTGAGGTTTGCGCAGTGAGTTTATTTCAGGTGATGACTTTTTTTTCGAAGTATGACACCACCCACACACACAGGCGCATATGACACCACCCGGAACGCTATAGGATGAAAAGTTGCATTGCAATTCATGGCAAGGTAGGGTAGTTTCAGTGGGAGCACGAGACTTGTGCCGGACATTTCTAGCACAAGGTGGCGCTAGGAACACGCAGTTGCACGCGCTCCTCGAGGGGATTTTCCAGAAGAAGCGAAAGGCAGACACGATGCAGCCTCAGCTGACGGGAGAAGACCTGCTTTCGCCCCTTGGCGGCGGTCGCCCAGCATCTCGGACTTCACCTTGGCGGAGCAAAGGGCAACTCTCAGCCGGAACCTGCCTTGGCTGCTTCTGCGGAGCCGCTCTGGCAGTTACCACCGCCGCGCTTCTCTGGTTCGCCGTCGAAGGGGTTGCCAAGCGTGACGAGAACGGCACTGGGACTGGCTTCTGCTGCTCCAACGAGGCAGGCAGGCTGTTCGCCGTCATCGACAAGAGGAAGCCGCCTTGCAGAGATTTTTTCGCATACATCTGCAAGAACGCCATCAACCACGGCTTCGTCCAGCAAGACGTGGCCAACGACATGCTGGTAGGATTTCTCGCGTACATCCCGGTAGTCTTAATATCGGCATTGTTTTAACCTAGCATTTGCTGGCCTCATCTACCGGTTAATCTCAAAGTGTTTTAATGGCTGAATTTCGCTCAATTCTTCTGAATGCATTCTAGGAGGTAACTCACGTTCCGAGGAGAATTTTAAACAATTTGAGTGCTGGTAATTGTGTGTTAACAGCTGATATCCTGAGGCCAGCGTCTGTAGAAGGGGGATAATTCAATAAAGCAAGAATATTAAGATTCATTCGGTTCTTTATGCTTTCTTGCATGATTCCAAATGGAATCTGTTAGACTTAGTGAATGCAAATGACTTAGTCGGGGGATTTTTTTGAAAATTTAAAATCAACTGCTTTAAAACTGTGTTTGTCGTTCCTGAAGTATAGCTGGTGTGCCACGGTTTTTACCAAGTTTATGCTCTATTGGCACACACAGATTGTACTTGTGATAAAATCAGTTGCTGGGCGAGTTGCCATTTCACGTCTTCATTCCCACAGCGAAAAGACGAACTCGGACAAGAGGGGAGACACCACAAAGCGCCGTGATGTTATTTTTTATTGTGTGATGGTCAGTGTACGGTCCTATGCATGCGGAATTCTAGAGATGAAGTTGAGTGAATTCTTGAGTTGATGAAGCACCGGTTCTTTTGAGCTGGCATGTAAAAAGCAGGGCGGCTACAGTCTCAGCATCCAGACTTAAAGCATAGAGCTCACAGCATCCTTCTGCATTTTCTAAAAAGTTGGAATGCGAAATTCTCATACAGTGAGTCGCTGCATAAATGTTTGTAAATATTCATGAGCTGAAGGCGCTTCTTGCTGTGGGGCTGGTATGTTTGAATTCTGAATTGTTCAGCAGTATCATGCTGGGTCCACAAAACGGTTTTACTGTGTTTACTTTTTTTGGTTTCACAACACGAACTATTTTGTCAGTTGGTCGGCTTCTTGAAGGTTGAAAGCACGAGTGGCTTTCAACCTACGGCTTAGTTGCCCTACGACTCGGTTCTGTAGTGTCCGGTTGTGGTTGGCGGTAACGTTAAAACTGTAAGAGCAATAAGCACAGCCCTTTTCAAAACTGAAAGCCCACTGGATTTCCTGTTTGGCCTATGGTGAGACATAATTACTGTGCATCATCAGCTTTCAGTACCCTTGAAGCTGATAAACAGTTGTTCTCTCTTCCCTGTTTTGCAACATGGGACATACCCGGATTCGGCGAGAACTTCAACCTTTGTGCTTCAGGACAAAAGCTGTGCACGATCAAGATAAACCATGTAATGCATTGGCAATCTGCGAATTGAGGTTCGCGCTGTACGTTTAGTACCCCGAAAGATTGTAGACGCTGCATGTTGTGCTACTCAGGATATATGTTAACATGTCGGACACTCTCCGCATGTGCTTTTCCTTAGCTTACCACCACTTGGACATCAAACCCACACAAAACAGTCCAAAAAGATGGATTCCGTGGTACTATGCGTGCAATGCGATTCCTCAATTTTATTGTACCCCAAAGTTCAACTACATCTCACTGTTCTGTCTTGCGGCGAGGAAGGCCGTTGTGAACAAACTTAGTTGCGCCTCTTTAATTAAATAATTGATTGTCGCTCTATTGTGCAATTTTGCAGTGGGACATCACCTCCAACATCATCAAAGGAACGCAAAACTACGGCAGCCCGGCTGCGGCAGCACTTCACGCCCTCTACACTTCGTGCCTCAATGAGGTTTGGCGTCAAGATCAGCGAACCAGAGATGTCGTGACGACCGTGCTGGAAATTGGCAACACCTCCAGCCGAATGAGTGGCGCAGATTTGCTCCGTTTCGCCCTCGCTGTGGACAGGCGATACCATCTGAAGTTTATCTTCACGATAATCAACCCGACCGCTAGAACAAGAGGGTTCATGTTAAAAAGAAGGGTACCCCGGACCACAGACTACAAAGCATTTTGCGACGATTCCTGCTACACCACTGCTCTCTCCATCCTGAGCGCGCATTTCGGCACCAACTACACCCGGTATGATATGTCCGCATGGGAAAGAAAATTTTCACCTTCCCGCAAGCGGCCTGATTCCTTGTCTTTAAAAGAAATACGCGACATCTTTGGCAGTCTGGAAGCGTCGCAGCTGAAGGATATATTTCTAGAGATTCTTATTGACATTGACAAGGTTAAGGAATTTCGGACGACCTCCAAGGCTGCTTTCCTCATGGACATACGCCTCCTGATGGACGACCAACCATTGTCCTTGTGCTACGTGCTGCTTGTTGTCGCTCTGGAAGCCATGAGCTACATACAAAAGGGCAGCACTTTGAATTCGCCAACAATGCGTAGCAAGGAAGTCTGCAACGACCACGTATTCCAGAGCGGCCAGCTATGGCGCGTCACTTATGTGGCGGCCCTCGCGAGTCCGGCGAGAGACCAGCAGCTGCACAAGATCTTCGAGGAGACGCGAAGAAGATTCGTGGAATACGCCCCATTCCTGCGGCTCATGGCGGTCAGAAATGACACGGAGCACTTCCAGACAGTGATCGGCAACTTTACTCTGATGCTGCCCGGAGACTTGGTGTTCCAGGAGCCGGTTGTGCCTCAGTTGTCCATGCAGGGCTTCGCTCGAAACATGTTCTTGGCGCTGAGCTTCGAGTTCGACGCTAAAAAGGAAAAAGCGCGACGAGGTGTGCCCTGGATTCGAGACGACAGCGCGAACAGAGCCAGCAACCGCCTGTACTTTTTGAGCAAGACCACCCTGTATGTGTCGTCGTTGGGATACGGCTGGCTGAGTTCGGGCACCCTCGATCCACTGCTCGCCGACGCCGCAGTGATTGCGAGTCGTATGGCAGCCTTGATGTGGAGCAACATGCTGCAATCGACGGGCTGGTCTCGAGAAACAAAGGCGGCGCTCAAAGAGTTCAGGTAATGTGTGTTACTCCGATCCGAATTCATTAAGAAAACAAACACTCACGATATAACTTATTATAACTTGGCGTACGCTTATGCAAGCCTTGTCGGTTAAGATGTTTGTCTGCTGTGAGGTGAAGATTCCGCTATCCACCGCGCTGTAGCGACAGCGTACTGGTCGAGATTGGAATTGAAACTTGTCACACCATATCTGCATTTCAGCACCTTCCTTGCCTCGTGGATCATGTGAATGAAATCTTCCCGCGGAAATTGCCTGTCAGTTACAAACAGCATTTTCGAACAGCACTAACATCTTATAAGACGAGGATGAAACCTCTAACAGTCATTGCGTTAATTCAAGTATTTCGTTATTTGAAAACACTGCTGTCGTGAATGCGATCTATAGAGAAATAGGTATCCATTAGAAATAGGTATCTATTTGAGACAAAACTTACAAACTGTATAGGTCTGTGTGAAATCTGTTTGGAATCATCGTTTATTGCTGAAAAGTTAAATTTGAAGCGCGTAGCATTTTAAGCAGGAACACGGGGCTTGTTAACATAAAGAATGTACAAAAATGCACTGTACTGTATGACGTCTATATACCCACTCTTCTCAGCGCAAATAGATAAGGTAGCAAGACTTTCATTTGAGCTAGTTGGTTGTAGCTTGACATGGTTTACGCAAAAAGCGTACAGGCGCTAAAAGACGAAGACAAGCACACTCAAGACAGGACAGGTGCCAACTTCCAACTAAGTTTATTCATGGAAAAAAACTGCTTAATAACCACACCAGCAGGCAAACATAGAAGCAAAACAAAAAAAACACGCAGTGACGGAGCATAGGAACACGTGCCAAAAGGATCAAGCAATGATTAGAACTCTGATAATGACCCACTGAGAAACCTAATCTCTTCTTCTAAGAGCGAGACAGATGGCTTGCTTATGCAAATATGACCCCTCTGCTTGATGTAATAAGGTATGATTTCACGCTCTAATTTGTCTTTAGACCTTGCGATGAATTTGGTGTTTTCAAAACCTGGACGACACTTGCAGCTTTTGCAGTGAGTGGCCATGCGGCTCCCATAACCATTTTTTATCGCAAACTTGTGCTGCCTCACTCTTTCATTGTATCATTGACCTGTCTGGCCAATATATTCCAGACCGCAGCTAAGAGGCACAGCATACACAACGTCAGTAGTGCAAACAGTGGCGCGGATTTGGTGATTAGTTTTGCACTACCTAACCATTCTTGCTTTGTTCAAAGTGCACACGCGCGACAGCTTGCAAGGAGCAGATAGAACCACATTGACCTTATACCTGCTGGCTACTTTCTTTAGATTGTGCGAAAGCCGATGAATATAGGGAATCACCACCGTCGGTTTCTTTACTTTGTCCTTGTCTTTCTGAGCCTGTTCACCCCTTGACGCCACCTTGCGCTTTTTTACAAGGTTCTCACTAATACTCGTGATGAGGTGTTTTGGGTACCCGGCTTGGTGAATGCGTTCAGTTTGCGCATCAAAGCTCAGTGCCATCTCATGCTGGCAAGATTTTTCCAAGGCTGCATTCAGTTATGTCGCAACGATTCCTCGCTTGATTAGCTTGGAATGTACACTACCGAAAGGGAGTAGCTCTTTGCACGATCTGGGGTTGTAGGACCAACAAATATGTCTGTCCTGTCTAAACACAAGTCTCAGGTCAAGCAACTGCTGGCTATTATCGCGGGGAAGTTCTTGAGTGAAAAGAAGCCCCTTGGATTCACTACTGAAAATGGTGACAATGTTTTCATAAATGGCGCTTGGTTTCGAACCTACGTGATCGGTTAGCACAATTAGGTAGTCATCCACATATCTGAATACCCTAACAACGTTAGAGGTCAATAAAAGCCGGTCACTGACACGTTTGTCAACACACGATAAATAAATGTCACTCAATAAAGGCGCAAGGGACGACCCAATACAAACACCATCGCGCTGAACATAAAACTGATGGTTGGAAAAAACGGCAGTCGATGAAAGGTAAAATTCTAAAAGTGTCAAGAAATCATCACAACTAATACCTGTTTTGTCCTGAAATGGCAGTTCACCAATGCATGCAATCTTGTCTTTGATGGAAATCAACATTTCGGTATGCGGGATGGAATAATACAGGTCATTGACATCAATCGAAAAAGCCCACTGTGCTCCTGGCATTCCATTTATAACTTCTTGAACAACCTCATTAGAGCTGCGGACAAGAAAAGGGTCATCTAGAGGTAGGGACTTTAAATGGCACTGGAGAAAGCGGCCAACGCACAGCTGCCAGGACCCTTTTTCCGAAACAATCGAGCGCAGGGGGCATCCAGGCTTGTGAGACTTGCCCTTAAAGAAAACATCCAGGAACTCTCTGTCTGCGCTCTTCACCATTTTCTTGAGCGGTTCCAAATTCATGTCAGTTAGCAGCTTTACAGCGGTTTTCTTGACCGTGCCAGGATTGAACTTCACTGCGACAAAGTTCTTCTGCAGAGCTTCAGCTGCTTTCTCTTTCATTAGCTTCTCGGGAAGGACAATGAAGCCACCTTCCTTGTCGCTTTGAAGTATCTCAAGGTTGTTTTCTCTCAAGTAGCCCTTGATCTTCTAAAAAGGAGGATGAGAAGGGGGGCTACGGCTCACGTGCTGCATCAGGCAATCCAGGGCATCCGAAGCCGCTCGGTCCTCATCCTTGTCTCTGGCTCTTCTTGCCACCTTCCTAGTCAGGGCAAGAAGCTCAGGTTTCTTTATCATAGGCTCAAAGCTGAATTTAGGGCCTTTCTCGAGGGTTGACTTCACACGGGGTTCGAGAACCACATCACCAAGCACCCTGACGTCAGCCGAAGACTGTCGCACCTCCTTCCCTTTGGGGAAGCTTGCTCTAATCCTGTGCCATAGAAATTCCGTTGTCTGTGCCGCCAGCCGCTTGTAGTCTTGGATGGTCCTCTGCGCTTGTGTTCCATGGTCCAACAGGACGCGCAACCAGTCATTGAACAACCTCTTTTTACGCCACGCTTCAGACTTCAAGATCTTGCAAATCCTTCTAGTATGGCCCCACGATGGTTGAACAACACCAAAGATGGCTTGAACCTCAGGAGGCACCAGTCTACGGTTTAAGTAGTAGGTTATCATGCGGGAAGGGCATGTCGCTGCAGCGATGAGGTTCACGCAAGTAGAAATTGCAGTGTGGTTATTGAAGGAAGACAGGACAGTGCTCAATGGAGAAGAAATATGTTGCAGCAAGACTTTCATTTGAGCTAGTTGGTTGTAGCTTGACATGGATTACGCAAAAAGCGTACAGGCGCTAAAAGACTGTGATAAAAAATGATTGCGATAAAAAATGGTTATGGGAGCCACATGGCCACTCACTGCAAAAGCTGCAAGTGTCGTCCAGGTTTTGAAAACACCAAATTCATCGCAAGGTCTAAAGACAAATTAGAGCGTGAAATCAGAGAAGTTTATTACATCAAGCAGAGGGGTCATATCTGCATAAGCAAGCCATCTGTCTCGCTCTCAGAAGAAGAGATTAGGTTTCTCAGTGGGTCATTATCAGACTTCTAATCATTGTTTGATCCTTTTGGCACGTGTTACTATGCTCTGTCACTGCGTGCTTTTTGTTTTTCTTCTATCTTTGCCTGCTGGTGTGGTTATTAAGCGGTTTTTTTTTCCACGAATAAACTTAGTTGGAAGTTGGCGCCTGTCCTGTCTTGAGTGTGCTTGTCTTCGTCTTTTAGCGCCTGTACGCTTTTTGCGTAAACCATGTCAAGATAAGGTAGGCCCTCATATAAAAAATTTTGGCTCCGGCTACATGGATGCAGGGATTGCGAGGCGCGCTCAACACCCGCAATGGACGCCGCACTCGCGCTCCAAGTGGAGGCGTTGAAGATGGGGCTACGCGTCGCCGCCGTGGTCGCGTCATCGCCTGCTCAATCCAGAGAAGGCGTCGCACCTGCGGCTGCAAGACCCAGCTGGTACAAAATGCGGCCCGCCTGGAGCCTCCGCTGGATGTCCGAGGCGCAGTTCTTCTACGCGCGCTATGCCTATTACAGCTGCAGTGGCGCATTCGACGCTACGCTTTTGGTGAACGAGCCACTCAGGGGCAACGCCGACTTCGCCACCGCGTACCACTGCCCGCCCAACACGGAGGCGGGCGAACAGAATCACTGCGAGGACGTTACGCTACCTCATGGCTGATGCAGCGATGTGTCCGAGTTTGTGCAGCGAAAATCTGCGTCACTGTGATACGTTTTTCTATGCTTTTTACTGTTTAGTTTATCTGTTCTTTTTTAGATACATTTCGACCGCTTGGCTTCATAGTTATGCGATATTGCTCTCAGTACTGTAGACATGCGGATCACCTAAGCATTCTATTTCTTTCAGTAGCCCAATCTTTTCTGAAGTGCATTCCTTTTAATTTATGTATGACTTGTGCTGACCCGTATATGGTACGAACTTTTGTGTGTAAGCCCAAATCTGTTATCTCCGCAATGAACTGATACGCAGGTGTTACTTCTTCGGCATGACTTCTGAGATAGTCGCGAGAAATGACGCGTCTTACCTCGATAAATCTGTCAATATTTAACCAGCAGATCAATGTTTTGCGAACGCTGTAATTAAAAACAGCGCAACGCAGATCAAATGTGATGCGTGTATAATTTTCTACCGTTAACATTCTATCAAATGAAGTTTTGAGATTTTATTTGACGATTTCTGAATAGCATTTTTAGAAGCATAACTTTGTATTTTTTCTGCTGTATGGAATGAAAATAGCGCAGCGAAAAATTGAAAACTAAGCGTGTTGTAATATAACTAAAGTGAAAAAGAATCGATTTCTTTTTCATGAGTATTCTCTACTTGTTCGATACTGCCACACTGCTCACATTCTGCGAGCGCCGCCATGCGCCCGAGCGGCATTACTTGGCTCGTGACGGAGTGAGGAAGACGACGCTTCCACTCCGGTGCGTGCTGCTGGTCTACCTGGTCATTAGATTCAAAGCCCCTTTTGAGTCGCACTTCGATTGTCGGCGACATTTTCTTGTAGGTGCTGGGTAATATCCCATGAACGCTCACCCCGAGGAAAATTCTGACGCTCATCCGCGACGCTTGGAAACAACACCCGTCCACAAAGCGAGCCGCCACCTGCGAGTCCTGGAGTGTCGGCCACTGACGACGTCGGTGCGTACCATGACGTCGACTGCTGGCAGTCAGACAGGTTAGCCTTCTGGCACTGTCCCGCCGGTTGTAGTCCTTACACCTCGCTCGCCGCCATCCTTTAACGCGCATCGGTGCGAAGATGTCGAGGACTGGTTAGCCAGCTTCGATCGTGTGGCCACTTTTAACCAGTGGGACGACGACCGTAAGCTACGAAAAGTGTATTCCGCGTTCCAAGACTCCGAAAAGACATGGTTCGAGAATCATGAGGCATCCTTTACCAACTGGGAAGCGTTCCGTCGTGGGCTTCTCGCCACCTTCGGCACAAACGCACGAAAAGAAAACGCCGAAGTTGCCCTTCGCTCTAGGTCACGCCGCCATGTTTATTGCAGATATGGCACGTCTCTTCAATCGGGCTGACTCTGCCATGCCCGAGGCTACGAAGGTGCGCCACTTCATGCGTGGTGTGAAGGAGCAGCTCTTCGCTGGCCTCATACGCGACCCTCCAAGAACCGTCGCTGACTTAACCGAAAAAGCTACGGGTATGGAACGTTCCTTGCAGGAACTCGGTGCACAGTACGGTTGTCAGGGAAGTGTTGCGGCCACTAACTACTGTGCGTCACTGACAGTCGCCGGGGACCAGGCGCTTCGGGAGCTTGTGCGGAGTGTGGTCCGCGAAGAACTGCGCAACCTCCGATTAGATGCTCCACCTGCCAGTTTTGCAGCTGTAGCCGATGCCGTCCGTGACAAAATTCCGTGGCAACTTGGCGGCGGATGGCGTCACGTTATTTTGAAGACACCCGATAAGGGCGCTTACATAGGGGTCGTTGGTCATCGGCAACTATAATTCGGTGCTTGGTAAGCAGCGTCTGGCGGACCTTGGAAGTTGAAGGAAAACAGTTGCGGAAAGAATAGAGGCTTTCCACGCAACCTTTCTGACTGGCCAAGAGGTGCGGGTTCACGTCGCTCGAAGTGGCTGTAGCCGTCGCCTCGTCGAGGTCTGATGTGGTGGACAAAGAACACTAGCTGGTACACTCTCCAAGCTCACCAAAATAAGCGACGACCGCTGTCTTCGTCAAATGTTAAAGTTCCCGGGTAAAGTTTGTCACTAAGATGTCGGTGCGACCGTTGGCAAGCTCTACAATGTCTCTAACTACACAAACTTGCCGAGCGAGCAGCAATGGCATTTTGCTACAGCGATGCCAAGAGTGCCGGTGCTGTCATTACACTCGGCTGAGAAGAACTTGCTTGCTCGCGGAGGGATCGTTATGCGGTCGTCACATATGCGCAACATTATTCTGCGGGACTCTGTGCTGGTGTCAACGGCTCGCTGGGCGGAATAAGGTACCATAAGCTCCCGAAGCTCTATGTCCGCACCATACTCTTGAAACAGATCCATGTCGTGAATCAGATCGTTCGAGCAGTCACGTAATACGACAAAGGTACCAGTGAAAGTAAGACAGCGCATCTAGATGCGGCAGGTGCAGACGCCGATCGGCGTCACTACGCGGCCACCGGCGGTGAGGATCACTGGTCCAGACCAAGGTGTCAGAACCTTAATGGGAGTTGTGACGAGCTGTATACTCATCACAAAAAAAAAATCAACGCCGGTATCGACGAATGCGGTCACTTCATAACTGTCGGCGGTTACTAAAATTTCAGCGGCGACCAGTCGTTCGCAGCACGTCGGTGAGGTCGTCGGATCGGGTCGTCGCCGCTCGAGCCGTCGCGTCAAATCGTCGGGTGGAGGCTGCTGATGCTGACTCTGAGCAGTAGCGGCGGCCCTACAGCCGGAGGACGCCGTCTTGAGTTTTCCCGGCAAGGGGACGGCCCTTTAAATTGACGAGAGGATGAGGGCAGACTGGGCGAAGCAAAGCGCCTCGGGGATGACGATCGGGATTGGCGCTGCTGCGAGGTCGGGGGCAGCGCGTGAGCGGCCAGGTGCTCCTTAATGTCCTTTGGTCTTTCACCACAGCGTGGTCGAGGCGCGTCAGGTAAAAATCCTCTAAATCCATCTGCCGGTACGAGGTGGATGTATGGAAAACTTTATTGGCAAGCGAGTTTGGACTCTTTAGGGTTAGGGGTCTCAGAACCACCACGCAGCCCTCACATTACGCCCATGTTTGCAGACCACGTAGGGCCAGCGTTGGCTGTAACGCGTTACAAGTAACGGCGTTACCGGAAACACGGTACTTTTTCGGTAACCTTGTAACGTACTCTTTACGATTTCGAAACTTTAACGGGTAATGTACTTACTTTAGCATTTTTCGGTAACGTTAGGTGTCACGTTACTAGTTACTCTTTGTTACAATTGTGACCCACTTCGTCCCCATTTTTTAGAAAAAAAAGCGCAGAACACCTAAAGTGGTGTTGTAAATAGACAAAATGTGTAGGTGCTCTCGACAACCCTTGTTGCGGCTCGCATGCATGCCAGAAAACACCTGCCCTTGACGACATAATCAACTTAAAAAAGGATAGAATAGCCATAAAGCACGAAACAGGGCACGAGCACACATTTACACGCTTGCCTTCACCTATCTCCCCTTCCCAAACCATTCACACCCACAGCTCTCTAAAGAGCGGAAGCATGCGGAGCATTTTGGTACATCACATTTTTCAGAATTACCTTAAATTTGTTGAGAGTTCAGCGACGTTTTCTTTGTGAAGTTAGAATTGGTGATTAAATGTCATTTTGTGTTTAATGTCACATTCAGAAAATGGCTTCACCATGTGCCACAGAGATAAAAGCCATCACATGTAACTCTACAGGCAACTTTTTATGCGACTATAAGATTGCTAAGCTGCTGCAGATTTGTGCAAAGTATTCTCGTAAAATCTTGTTTGAGCTAACAGTTTTATGCGAAATGTGAGCTTTACAAATTGTTATCGTGAGAACTTAAGGCGGAGGCTAATTAAAATTAATGGCCATTTAGTAACGGCGAAGTAACGTGCGTAACTTTTTTTCGGTAACGGTAACGATAACGCGTTACCTCTTTTGTAGGCAACGTATAGCGGTAATGCGTTCCTTTTGTAGCGATAGCTACATTACGGTAGCATTTCGAGCCTAGCGTGGCGGCGCCGCCACCCCGTGGCTTCGCCTCCACGCTGTCGCGTGGTTGGTCACGTGGTGCGGAGCAGCTGCCGGCGGCGCGCCGCCGTTGCTGATCACGTGGTTCGTCAACTGGTGGGTCGCGTGACCAGCCACGTGGTGCGGAGCAGCTGCTGCTGCCGGCGGCGCGGCGCGGCGGCGAAACCGACTGGCACGGCTATGTGCATGTGCCGTGTCAAGTGGTGCGAAGAAGAAAGAACGCCCTGCAAAACGGAGCGGCGAAAGACTGAGTTTGTAATTCAACTGAGCAAGTTCCACTCGGCCAGCTGTAGCTATCGCGTCACTCCAGGTTCAACCAGAGCTAAACCACCGCCATTTTTTTAGCCTAACGAGTAACGTATTTAGTTACCTTTTTCGGTAACGCCTACAACACTGCATAGGGCCGTAGCACTGGCACCCCGGTTCACACAGGGAAGTTGGGTGTCCGGGTCCTGCGACGCAAGGCAGGCCTCCCATTCCTGCAATGTTCCGATGGTGGGCTGTCCCTTTATGGGGGAAGATCGGCAGGGCAGCCGAAGAGGATGTGGTCCAGGGTGGCGCGCGATTCTCCGCAGAGAGTGCACTCTGGAAAAAAGGGCGGAAGTAGGATAGAAGCTGAGGGGTGGGCAATTCCCCCCTCCCGGTACGGGCAATTCCGCAGAATATTACCGGGCTCCCTGCAGTGGTAGCAGAGCGGGTGATTGTTGGACGTGCGCGACACGTGCGCTTTGCTGATAGAAGGGCACAGGTCCTGCTGCTGTTCGATGGGCCCAAGTAGCGGTGAGGTGGTCGTAGCCTGGCAACGGAGCGAAACTGTTGCGGCGCAGGGCATCGCTATAAGACGTGACGTGCGGCTCCGATAGTGGTGCTGGTGGTGGCTGTCCGCTCGCCGGGTTTCTTCACGGAGGACGTCCGGTGTAGAAGCTATGCTTGCAGGTGGAACATCCAAGTGGAGGTGTCGCAGTTCTCCGCGGACAATGCTCCGCACAAGCTCTCGCAGGTCCTCGTCCCAGGGGGCTGGCACGGACGCGCAGTAGTCAGCGGCCGCTACATTTGCCTGGCGGCCGTATTGGACACTCCGTTACTGCAATGAACGGTCCATGCTCGTGGCTTCCTGGGCGAAGGCGGCGACGGTTTTCGGAGGGTTGCGAATGAAGCCAGCAAACAGCTGCTCCTTCAACCCACGCATAAGATTCCGTACTATTGTAGCTTCGGGCATGGCAGGGTCTGCCCGATTGAGGAGGCGGGTCATGTCCTCTATAAACTTGGCCACGCTCTCGCTGGGCTGCTGTGACATAGGTAAAAAGGCAATTTCAGCATTTTTCTTTCGTTCGCTCGAGCTAAATGTGGCGAGCAACTCAAGGCGGAAAGCTGCCTTGTTGGACAAAAACGCCTTGTGGTTCTCAAACCACGTTTTCGCCGTGTCTTGCAGTGCGAAATACACGTTCATCAGTTTCTGCTCATCGTCCCATTGCTTGAATGCGGCCACACGGTCAAAGCTCGCCAACTAATTTTCTGCGTCCTCGAGCCAGTCGCCGCAGAAGGACGGTGGCGACCGAGGTGCGAGAAGGACGAACGGCGGGGCACTGCCGGAGTACTATCCTGTCTGGCTGCCAGTGGTAGATGTCATAGCTCGCATAAGCCTTGACCGAGTTGCAGGCCTCGAGTTGCAGGCCTCGCAGGGAGCGGCTTGCTTTGCGGACAGGTTTGACATCTGCGCGTCGGGGAGCAGCGTCAAAGATATCGTTGGGGTCAGCGCATATAGGAGGCCCATCACCTCCACCAAGTGTCACCGACAAACGTAGCAGGAAGCGGGAAGCACGGCCGTTTACTGGGGCCAGGATCGCCGAACCAAAGCGCTCATTGAAGACAAAGAAGACGCTCGGCCACGTGCTAGGAGATGGGGTTCGGCCAGCAGGTGGCTCCGGCAGAGTGTCAGCAGTGTGGCAGTATGTAACCCATTAAGTGCAAACAGCTGAAGCCTTACACGTACTTCTCCCTTCTGGAAACGCCTGGTTAGGAGGAATTGAGATCCCAGATTCCTGTCACGACGGGCGCCATGATTCGGGTGGTCCAGATTGGCACCGACTGACCTGGACTTAGACGCCGGCTGCCCAAATAACGCCCGACGAAGCTCAACGCTTCGGTGTAGGAATTTGTTCAATATGGAACCTCCTTTAGACGTAGACCTCATCGCCAGTTCACAACTGTAATGTTATTTTCTGTTCTCAATGAATCATCTATGTTCTCCTTATATCCTTGCATGCCTCCAGCTCTGCCATCAGGCACAACAAACCAATCAGATGCGATCCCAGCAACTAGCCACACGATAAGCGGCGCTCGAAGACACCCATCCTTTTTCGAGAATGTTTAATGAACCTGCAATTAACGGCTGCTTTCCGGGGTTTCTCGACCCCTATTCCCAAGGAGATATTTCAAAACATGTCACTATCAAACGACACATTTTTTTAAAAAAATTGCTATCATTTCTCCAGTTTCTTTCATGGTCAATTAACTTTAAATCCTGTTGCGAAATTTGGAGGAGGAATCATTTATCATGTTCAATTTTAGACACTATGCTTAGCAAAAGTAAAAACGTTCACTTGCTTCTGACTATATAGGATCTTATTTCGCAAATTATTAATCAAACATAACGTTGCATAGGTAATTAGGTACTGCACCATTTTGAGCAGAATACGTTGCAAACGAGAACACTTTGAGGCGTTATAATAAATAACTTAATTTCTCTTATGAGGTCGTATTTCATGCCTCCCTGGAATCAGATATTATCGGTTCCTAAATTCGTACATTTCATTACACCAAGTCACATTACTCTACCAGTTTATACTAGACAGCGTGGTAAGAATGATTGCGCATCTATCGAGGCCCTCACATAATACACCGCCAGGAACCCTCCAGACTGAAGAGAGAGAGAGAGATAAAACCTTTATTGTAATTCGGGAAGGTTGCTCCAAGGCGCCACTGCCTTTCGCTGACTGACGGACTTGCTGAACCAACTTTAGTTGCTGATCCAGGGCCACGCTGGTCAGGGCCACCTCCCATTGCTCATATGTCGGGTTGGACACAGTTAAGTGTTTTGGTCTCGCTGTGCATTCCCACGATAAGCGCAGGGCAAGCTCCACACCAAGGGCATGTATTCTGATATTGAGTGGGGCTAATCTTCTGTAGGATGAACAGGTTAGGGAAAGTGTTGGTCTGAATTTTCCTCCAGTCTATGGCTTCGGAGGAGTCGAGTTTTTTTTGTGAGGGGGTGGATATTTTCTGCGCTCCAGCCTAATATGTTCTAATCTGTCACCATAGGTGCTAGGCATGGGCGCGGGGTAGGGATGAGGATCCGCCCGGTTGGGTAAATCTCGGGCTAGGTCGTTAGCTACCTCATTGCCAGCTAGTCCTTCGTGACCAGGTGTCCATATTTGTGTGTGGCCTAGATTGCCAAGTAGCTCTGTTGCTCTTGAGGGAAGCCTCCCATTAAGAAAGTCTCGGCAGGCTTGTTGGGAGTCTGTTATGACGTGGGAGGGCTCTCCTTTTTGGTCTTTGTGTTTGATGGTGATAGCTATTGCCAGAGGCTCTGCAGAGGAGGGGTTTTCTGCATAGATAGACGCTTGGATAGCCTGTTTTAGTTGGTGGTCAATCGCAGCGACTGAGAACTTTCCCGGCGTGGGTTAGGTCGCAATGTCTACGTAGACTGCTTCACGGTCTTTTTCTCGTTGTTTCTGAAGTGCCTTTGCTCTCGCTTGTCGCCTGCCTTGCTGATGAGCATGATGCATGTGACGCGGGATTGGGCTAACGGTGATATTCTCTCGGGTTTGGATTGGAAGGGAGCTTTTACTGCCTCTTGTCTCCAGCCCCGGCCATTTCCATGATTAAGACAGGATCGTCCTTCCCGCATTTGTTGTTATAAGTCGTTCTTTTTGACTTTCCAAGAGGGCTTCTTGGAGCTCGGTAAAACTGTTGTCCAGACCAAGCTCTAGGAGTCGTTCTGTAGAAGTGGGTATTGGAAGATTGAGGGCAGTTTTGTAAGCGCCTCTTATGATTGTATCGATAGCTGTTTTCCACAGTGCCCAGTTTTTGGCGAGGGAGGCCGCATGCTATCCTGCTCATAACTATTATTATTATTATTATTATTATTATTATTATTATTATTATTATTATTATTATTATTATTATTATTATGCTATCCTGCTCATAACTAGTTATGAGCAGACTGAAGCGTACTAAGCGAGTCACTCACAAGATGACACGCTATGATTTGTTGTTGTTCTTTACGTCTTTTGAAATGGCACAAACCCGCAGTGCAGGATTGTCCAAGGTGTTGGTGCAGATCCAAACAATAAGGAGAATATCGTTGCTCAGTTAGGTCCAATGACAACATGGTTAGCGGCTGCGTACAGCGTGCTTTCTCTTCTATTTTTCTTACTCTCTTCCTCCTCCTCCTCATTGGCATCCCTTCGTCTCTTCCCCGATGGATAGCTAGCGGCTCGCTTCGGGCGTGCACCGAGGACCAGCTTAGATATCTGAATTTCTGTATGACAATTTGGAAGGAATGTCGTTCCCCCATCGGACACATTCAGTGTCAGCGTTGCTCGAGTCAATTCGACTGCAAGATTTTTGTTTGTTGCTTTATTTGCGACACGTTTCTCTGCTTATGCGTAGCGAGTTCCGTGTTTGAGGCGCTTTCACACGCGGGCACTGATAATCCAGAACGCGTGATCGTGAGACACACGGTCGGCCCGACAACTGTGTGTGTGACACATGAAATATTGTACGTGCGGCGGACATGTTTCCATACGGAGGTGTCTGCTAAAACCAATTCCCCAGGGCGTATTGTTATTCAGTGATAACCAAGAGTGAAAGCATCTGCCAACCTTCGAGAACGTTTCACCATTCACGGTCATCAACGTCTGCGGCAATATAGTTTGTGAGGACATCGTACAAGTAGTGCTACTGGACGGAGAAAACCTTTCGGTATCGAAGTGCTGTGGGAAGGAATCTGAGCGCGCAACGTTTCGCTGAGGAGACTGAGGTGAGGTACAAGTCACAATAGGTGTAAGCTGTCGTTTTTGCTGTGCAGGGTCTTGTTAGCGACGAAATGTTGGCGGCTCTTAAAAAGAAGTGGATAGGTCGGAAGCTGGCGCGTTCGAAATATGGTGGCCTATGCTTCGCACTGGTAAAAATGAAAATTGGTTTTTGAGGAAAGGAAATAGCGCAGTAATTTTCTAAAATCTCGGCGGACACCTAAACTAAAGTGTACTAGAAGGGGCAGTGGGCTTACTCTCCAGCCAAGCCCCCACTGGCGGGCGCGCCGGAAATGTCAACGATTTTTGCTTCACGCACGTGCTCCAACACGGTCGACACGGCCCGCTACAGTGAAGTTGACATCAGCGCCGCGCCGCGGCCTTTCGGCATAAAAACGCTAACTAATTAATTCCTTTGCAGATCATGTACGGAGCGTCCGTCAGCCGTTTCCCCCATAAAAGTAGGTTCAGGAATTAAAGCAGCGCGTACATATATGTGAGCGACCGAGCAGCGCCGACCAGCACGAAGCTACAGTGAAGTTGCTGGTGGCGCCACCTTTCGTGCTTGACATGAACGGCATCAGGGAACGACGGGCAGTGAGCCCACTGCCCTCTTCTAGTACACTTTACCTAAACCGCGCCTTAAGGGAAGGGAGAAAGGAGGGATTGAGGGAAGAAAGGAAGAAAGAGGTGCCGTAGGCCTGGGGATCTTTAACGAGCACTGACAGCGCACAGCACACGGGTGCCTTGTGCGTTTCGCCGCCATCGATACGCGGCCGCCACGGTCGGGTTCGAGCCCGTGTACCCCGAATCAGTAGCCGAGCGCTCTAACCACTGAGCCACCGCGGTGGGTTCGCACTGATGGAATGAACATTTTCGCAGTACTCTTTCCTGAAAGAGTTTTATGGGCAGCTAGTAAATACAAAATATGTGTCGCCTCTTTGTTATGCATATGTTGTACTCGAAAACTATCCTAATGATTGCTGACCATTCGAATTGCTAAGGCCGAAAAAGTAGTTGCTTTCGCTGCGTGCCAGGGTTGACCGGCCTTGGTTAAAGAATTGAAGAACTGTAATATCTCTTTGTTCTTGATATCTAAACTTATTATTTTTTGCCTCTTCCCGTAATATTAAAGCTAGAAAATTATCACTTTTTATGCCGTCGCATCGCAAAGGGTGGAAGTTTGTAATTACTTGTAATAAGGGAGCCTAGTGCTCTGGGAATTACGGAGCGTGTTGTTCTTTACGTAGTATGACTTTACCTGCATTGCTTACTGGTATGACAAATATATTAATTTTGTGCAGTGTTTGCTGAACTAGATGCCCTACTGACTGCAATAAGGTATTCGTATTGATCTGTCATAGATACGCTGCAAAATAATGTTAAACAACTTAAGAAAACATAATACGAGATGCCTGCTTCTAATTAACATTGCAGCATCATCAGAAGGCTCTCAATACATTTTTTGTTTCCTTGCTGCATTAGAATTGACTCCACTTAAAGTAAACGCTCACATAGAATAGGATGTTTAGAATAGAATATTTATTTCTCGTAATGTGCCGATATACAAAAATAAAACTCCAGGGACACAGCATAAATTGTTTAAAGGTTCCAACTAATATGAACTAACACATTATATGTAGGGGACACCAAAATGTGACGTAACTATTTAAGAAAAAAACACATTGGAGCAATAGGCGTTGAGCACTGGTTACAACATCACGTAAACATATACTACACAACTATAAAAAAACTATAACTATAAATAAATAAAAGCAATATGGACTATCCAGTTTTCAGTTGGAAGTGTTTCAATTGTTTTTGAAACGCGTGAAGCGTGGATAAAATTTGAAGGTTATAATCAAGGCTGTTCCATAGGCGGGTACCCATGAATTCTAGTTTTTGTCGCCCATAATTAGTGTGTATTATAGGAAGCAGGAGCCGATGTCGTGTAGTGGAGCTGTTAGTGCGTAATGAGTGACGTAGGCAAACATTTGTTAAGTTTATTTGTTAATGATAATTTGATAAATTAAAGAAGCTGTATTATAAGTTACCTGCTCATAGGTACTTCTCATACCTAAAACTGTAAATACTGCATACGAATGTTCATACTGCATATTTTGAGCAATAATTCGGGGAACTGTTCTTTGAAGCTTCAAAGAAACTTTGAAACTTCTTTGAGCTCCAATCTTCGCGTGCACCTCAAGAATGGAAATGTTTTCTAGTAGCACTGCGTCTTAAACGTCTGCGTTGAATAAGAAAATAAAAAAACAACTGGATTCAGAACACAGTAAAAGCTACTGTTTAATCCGATCCACCTGCAATGTTGTCAATGCCAGCAGTGAAACTGCGCGTGTAAGTGGCAGATTGTCCGTGTAACACGCTCGAAACGTGTTGTTACACTTACATATGGCGCACTTCGTAATTTTGGTCTGTTTGTTTCCGGCCGATTACAGTCACAAATGCATCAGTAACAAGACTGCCACGATAATTTGAAGCATATTAAAGTTCTTCATTAAGGACAGTGCCTCCTATTCTGGCTGAGACCACAAGTGCCTTCAAGTGTATCTACCTCGACCTTAACGCACGCCTTTAATAAAACTGCAGTGAACCCATTGTTTCGACGGCGTCGGGAGTGCTACGCTATGAAATTACAGGATTGGATACTGGCGCACTTCGGTGTAGTCTCGGTGACTTAGGAACACACCATGGAAAACCGTGCTGCACGATTGTAGCACGTTTCTTCCAAGGGAAAATCCTTTTTTTAGCGCGACACATAAACCGGACACAACAGGCGCTATCGCCTACGACACAAAGCGAATGCGATCTGGTTTACGACGTGTGAAGATTGAGGGGTCGAAGAAGGATTACACAGAATAGGACCCACTGTAGAAGAAAGGTATTTCAGCAGCGTTTGCTTGGGGGCTAGTTCGTTCATGTTTCTGGTTCATGTTTCATGGCAGCGCTGGTGGTGGCGCTTGGACTGGATTGGCTAGCGGCGCGGCTAGTGACGATGCCCATGGCCCTTTAAGCTGTTCAACTACAAACGAGTTCTAATTATGGTTCTGGTTTTGAAATCGTGGCGTATGCAGCTGGCAGTCTAACTTGGGTAGTTCCTTCAAATATTCGTCCTGTACAAGCATTTGCACGCATAAAATAAAATTAAAGAGGGTACTAGCCGACCACTTGAATTAATTCGGTTCTGAAAATATGACTGCAGAAGCAGGAATCAAGAAATTCCTAAGGCAACACAATTTCAGCTTGTTCACATATATATGTATGTCTTTAAAAAATCTAGTCCTGGTAAGTTGTTAGCACATTTCCAAAACTTGCAATGGGCTGAACGAAAAACATCCATGTATGAATATCCTCTGATATACCCACTAACTGATTTCTGAATCCAGTAGTCCACTCAACATGCAGGGGATATCAATACATGGACATTGGACGTTATGACCATTTGTGGACATCGTCTGCATATTCATGGTTTAGCGGGGTCACTTCAATTGGTTCGAATTGGATTTTCCGCTTGGTTCTAGGTGTGTATTTTTAGCCGCCCAACTAATTGCACCCAACTGGACCCAACTGGATGAGTATATTGCAGTATGTGTGTAGTGTAGTGCACTGTACTATAGTGCACTATACCATAATCAGGGTCTCGAGAGTGGCCAGAGCCTCATACGTGCTGTTTCGTGCCTGCATGTTCACTGTAGGATAGGTTAATAAACTGAGGAATTCTCTTCGCGAGGGGTAACCGAGATTTTATCTCTGTTTCGGCTACCTCATTAAGTTGGGGTTATTAGGAATACAGCGACGAGTCTGCTGCGCAGCGGATGGAGAGGAGACGCTTACAACGGGAGTCATCGTCTGGTCAGTGTTCATGCGAGAGTGAGGAGGAAGGCGTTTGCCAAGGGCCCGTGCACCTGGCGCCTTGCTTGCGGGTGTCACCCCCCTGCTTACGGCTGCCCGAGAAATTCGTATGCCGAGCTGGAGTCAACAAGTTGTCCAGTAATAATAATAATTATTAATAATAATAATTGGTTTTGGGGGAAAGGAAATGGCGCAGTGTCTGTCTCATATATCGTTGGACACTTGAACCGCGCCGTAAGGGAAGGGATAAAGGAAGAAAGAGGTGCCGTAGTGGAGGGCTCCGGAATAATTTCGACCACCTGGGGATCTTTAACGTGCACTGACATCGCACAGAACACGGGCGCATTAGCGTTTTTCCTCCATAAAAACGCAGCCGCAGTAGTCCAGGACCGAAAATGAAATGCGGCAGTGGCTCGTGCGATAGACGATTGTAACAGAGAGTCGATCGATTGACATTAACTAAATATCAAACTTCTTTCGGCAACATTCATAGCGGGTACGATGCGACCCGGATGCTTCGAAGCGCAACCCCCTCTGCACTGGTAAGACCGCGAGGGATGGTTACCACACATGGAAGGATGAGAGCACATGTAACCGAGGCAATGATGTGTTTGGTGTCGCTTGGCATGTCGCAGAGTCTTCATGGCTTTAGGAGCTAAGGAGGTCACGTGGTATCCACTCGATACGAATTGTCTGCGGAATACGTGCTGCCGATGGCTGGATCCTACTCAGTATTACCGCAAATTTCAGAAGACAGAAGCCACCTTCCTTGTCTTCAGCTCTAGTTACCATGTGGCTTGAATCTAAAGATCACCACCTAGCCGAGCTTTCCGCTTTAAATGCAATAGATTTCTCTCACTAAGGTATGGGTCTGGGCTAGTTACAAAAACCACGTTTGACGTTAAGCGTGCAGACGACACGAACGAGAGAACACTACGGGCAACTGTCATCCCCGCAACATGCGTGACGAATTTCCCTGATGTTGGTGCATGATGCCAATGAAATGAGCCTGTTTTCCTCAGTGGTGGGTTATATAAAAAATACAAAATTAAGGCAAATAAACCACTACTAAGGAGAAAAGGCTCCTTTCGTTGCCGTTTCACAAAGCCGACATCTTTGGTTACTGATGCGCTGAAGGTAGGTATTCCAGGATACTCGTAGTGAGTGGGCGCAAAGAATTAATTAAAGGTGGGGGGGGGGGGGGGGGGATCGAACTTTTCAAACATGACTGGAATCCGAACATGAAGAAAAATGTCTTCGAATATCGCATTGAATATTGCATATCTGTTCAGTATAAAAAATGTTCAGAAAAAGATCAATGGGCAAACGCCTTTATTCTTTTCAAAACAGTGAACGGTAAAACCTCGATATTTCGAACTCGGTTAATTCGGAATCCAAAATAATTCCAAAAATTTATGCGGTCCCATAATTTCTAATGCAAACTTGAGTAGATAATTCAAAGTAGCGGCCTGCACCAGCCCGGTTAATTCGAAGAACTGGGGTGCTACGCGAGGATCCCCGATCCCTATTTCGCCGAAAACCGGTGAAGCGACGGCGTCTAGGAGCCGCAAGGCAGCGCTACAGGGCGGTACCAATTGGAGTTACAGTACAAGTACCTAGAGTTGAGCGTTTGCTTTCCCTGCGCTGCTCGCGCCTCTGTTGGTTAAAAGCGATCACCTGGTTTGAAAAGCATCCTAGCATTGCGGAGAAGACAATTCCTTTGTATTGTTTATAGCACTACACCGCTGCTGAGAGTCTATTCATACACCTACTGTTCTCCTGCTCTGTGGCATTTTATTTTGTGTAGCAGATGCATAACCAGCAAGCTGAACCACTCAATGCAGCCATAATCTGCCTAGAATAAAGTAAGTTGAGCAGCCAGAATCAAGCGGCTTGAGCCTGCTCTTGGTGTAACCACTCCATCAAATACGCCTCCTACATTCAAGAGTTGTGGCTTTCTCTCGTAATTTGGATCCTAGGGAGAGCAATATAGCGGACCTACGCGCAACTGTAGTACCGATCCTTGATATGCAAAGCGCCCCAGCCGTGATACTACACAAATGAAAGGAGCGCCTGCGCTTATCCCGCAATGCGACCCTTCGTTTCCCGCCCGTGAAGTGTTGACTGTGCCCGACGCCGGCCTGCGCCATTTCTTTGAGTGGTGTGTCGGGTTTAGAGGGTCAGGTTACTGGCATCTCGGACTACATTACTATCGTCACGTGTAAGTTGACCTTCGGAAAATAAGCTGCCGGGATGGCTCAGTGGTTACGGCGCTCGGCTGCTGGCCCGAAAAACGCGGGTTCGATCCTGGCCGTGGCGGTGGAATTTCGATGGAGACGAAATTAGAAAGGCCTGTGTACTGTGCAATATCAGTGCAAGTTAAAAACCCCAACTGGTCCACATTTCTGGAGGCCTTCACTACGATGTCCCTTATTGCCTGAGCCGCTTTGGGACGTGATACCCCTATAAAGCAGAAAGCTTTCTTTCGGAAATAACTATGCGGTACTGTTGGGGTCAACCCAAGGTAGTTTTGGAGGAACGGTGGGTAGTGCGCGCCCCGTGCCGGTATCTGTTTACAGAAGGATCCACGGAGCTCCAAGCATAAAAAAAATTATGTGACTCAACCCAGCTAAGCCAGGTCATATGGAACGGAATATAGCCACTGCGGCTTCGTGCCGTTCTCTGTCACGGGGATCTTTAGAAGCAGCCCGGCGCCTAAAATTCTCTGTCAAAGAACTCGTCCCAATCAGCGGTTCTTGCTCCATATATCTGGTGGCCAAGGCTAGTAGTCGTTTCACGGGCCTGCCATCTGTCTCTATGTTGAGCCACGACCGCTGCCTCCTGTGGATGGAGAAGTTAGACGAAGGGGAATCGAGCAGATAGAGAGAAGGACAGAGATGGAGAGATGGACATAGAAAGGAGCCATCGTCTAGCTGGCGAAGCAGCACGGGCGACGATGGCACGCCCAACAGATACACCCGGCTGCAGAGGACCCCGCCGCAAGCGGTGAGGGCCCTTTGAGTTCAGGAGGGCATGTTTTTTTTTATTATTGATGGATTGATTTATTGATCTTTGTTGCTTTACAATTGTACGCAAACACTGCTCGGACCCATAGGCAACGGCTAGTAACGGGTCCAATAGAGAAAATGTATACAAGCATGCAGGCAACAATATACCAAAATAAAGTGAGCAAGTTAGTAAAAAAAAGGCTATACATCACTCTCAACACTTGTAAGAGTATCAACAAAAGAAACACATATATTACAGATTATATAAACTAAAAACTTACAGATCAAACAAAACGTATAGAACTTACACAAAAATTAAGGCATCACAAAAAGCTAGAAGAAAATAGTTGTTAACTATTTACAAAACATCACAAGGGTACAACACACGAGAGGAGGATAAAATGATTTCAGTGCACACTTTTTAATCACAAAACACTTTTAGAATAGACGCAAATTTATAAATCTATAAATAAATCAAGGTATCAGGTTTCTGCTACATGCAAATAATATCAGACGACTAGAAAAAAAAAAGAATGAAAGTATGAATTCAAAGTGTGTCATTCTTTATAAGGTAATAATTTTTTATTCCAATGGAAAAGTTGTAGGCAGTCTTTAGGTCATGTGGTAGATTATTCCAAATTTTTGCGCCCGTGAACTCTAGGAGACGCTCTCCATATACATTTCTTTTCACTGGCAAATTAAAATTGCCGTACGTGCGGCTCCGTGTTGAAAGTGGCGGGATGTTAAAGATTGATATATCAAACGGAAGGTTGTTTGTTACTATTTTATAAACACATTCAGCAGTTCCTTTCTCACGAAGTAAATTGAGTGGTAAGACGCGTAGTTTAGTAAATAGTGCCTTACTGTGTGCAGTGTAACTAGAAAATGAAATTATTCTAAGTGCTCTCTTTTGTAACTTTTTAATAGGCTCTAGGTATGTACTATACGTCCAGCCCCACGACTCGATGCAATATGAAAGGTGAGTATGTATTAATGTGAAGTATAGGACGCGCAGGATATTGGTATCAAAGTATTCGCGCGTCTGGAGAAGAGCATAACAACCGGATGCCATCTTAGTGCAAGTCGCCTCAATATGATGTTGCCAGTGTAAATGTTTATCCAGTGTGACTCCAAGGTAAGTAAAAGTATTTGTTGACTCAAGCTGGGTCTGGTTAATAGTTAATGTAATATCACTTGAAAGAATTGATTTTTTCTTTGAGTGGAACAGTATGTATTTAGTTTTCTTAGCATTGATTGTTAATTTGTTTGTGAGAAACCAGTCGGAGATTTTTTCCAGTTCTGTATTTGCTATGTTTTCAAGTTCGACCGTATGATGAGCAGTAACAACAATGGCAGTGTCATCAGCATACATGATGGCTTTGGATGAAGTTAATACTTTGGGCAGATCATTTACGTACAGTAAAAAGAGCAGCGGACCAAGAGTAGACCCCTGTGGTACCCCTGTGAGTAGGCGCTGAATGGATGACGATAAAGATTTCATTGAAACAATTTGTTGGCGGTTTGTGAGGTAGCTAGAGAAAAAGTCAAGCACCTTATCGCGAAGTCCATATATTTTTAGTTTATTTAGCATAATGTCATGGTTAACTGTGTCGAAGGCTTTTTTAATGTCCAGAAATATAACTGCTGCGAGTCTGTTATTGTGTAAAGCATCATTAATTGCCTGGGTAAGAGTCATGACTGCTGAGCTGGTGGAGTACTGAGGGCGAAATCCGTGCTGCTCTGGGCATATAATGTTATATTTCTGAAGAAACTGATGAATACGTTTGTTAAGAATTTTTTCGAATATGGTATTAATAACACTAAGTACAGAGATAGGTCTGTAACTGGAAGGGTCAGAGGAGTCGCCGTCCTTGAATACAGGAGTAACACGTGCTATCTTTAGGGATGATGGGTATGTGCTGTTGAGTATTGAATGGTTGAATAAATGGCATAATATGGGTCCTAGAACATCAATATTTTCTTTAATTACCTTCACAGGAATGCCATCGTAGCCTGCCGCCTTGTTTGTAACTAAATCCATAACAACACACATCACTTCAGTTAATTCGACTTCGTGCAGAAAGAAAGAGTTTAAAACTGGCCGCGGAAGATCACTGCTAGTACTTATATCAGGAAGTTTCGATGCTAGATCAGGGCCAACTTTGGTGAAGAATGTATTAAAGTCTTCTACTGTCTGCTCAGTTATATTGGAGGGAAGTACAGAACGTTTTTTAAAGTTATGTGTCGCCTCATTTACAATTTGCCACATTTCCTTTGAATTCCCAGTGGCGGCTTTAATTCGGCGTGCAAAATATTCCTTTTTGCGGGCTCTCATTAACGACACTGATTTATTACGTGCGCATTTGAACTGGTACAAGTAGTACTGGTTACTTCTATGATGTAGCCATTTGTGATACCAATAGTCCTTCTTTAATACGTTCAAAATTTCTTCTGTCATCCACGGACAAATTGGCTTGTAACGCCTCGAGGCTGTTGTACTTCGGCTACTGTTTTTTATTAGATCCACTAGGGTTGTAATCAGGTTAGAGAATTCTATATTAACATCTTCATGATAGATTAGGTCAGTATTGAGTAATAACAACTTTTTGCGGAATGATTCATAATCTAGCTTAATGTCAGTTCTCGATTTATTCTCTTTTATTGCAGGAGGTGTGTCTACGTTAACGAAAATCGGCAGGTGATCCGAAATTGGGGTTTGATATACACCTGCGTGTGCGCCTGTGTCAATATTTGTCAGTGCATGATCGATAGATGTTGCCGAAAAAGTGGTTATACGCGTCGGAGAATTAATCAAATTGCGAAAGTTGTATGACTGAAGTAGATATGTATAATCCATGGTGTTCCTAGAAAGTGTGTCAATATTAACGTCCCCAACGATTATAACTTCATTTTTGTAGTTCTTGGCTAAAGATGACAAGATTATTTCCAATTTGTCAAAAAACATGGTAAGACTTGAGCTCGGGGGTCGGTAAACTACGCCCACTACTAGTCCCCATTCAAGTTTCAGAAATAGTGCTTCAAGTTCGGGCGAACAAGATGAAACTGATGATAAGATAGTGTAATGCAGGCTATCTGTAACAAACATCGCCACACCGCCACCACGAAACTGCGAGTTCCGTGGTTGTGATAATGTCGTGTAACCAGGAATTGTTATATTTTCGTTCTTTTTCAGCCACGTTTCCGTGGTCGCTATGATTTCAAAAGACTTCCCCTGCTCAACGATAAACGAAAGTAGGGGGCTCAGGTTTTTGTTCAGACTGCGAACATTACTATGAAGTATGGATATGTTTGTTCTGGAAGCCATTATGAGCTCAAGTCAGGGTTATTATCGCTTTGTGCTTGTGTCCCTTGGGCCCGGGTTATTCTTTCTAGATCTGCTTCGCAGGTCACATGAACCACCTTCGATTTTTCTGCTTTCCTCATTAATATTTTTCCTTCAGACACCCAAGCAAACTTCCAGCCGACATCGCGTTTGGTTTGGATTGCTTTCCCCAAAAGTATCTTATTTTTCTGGGCACAAGTGTTCATTGACGAATATAGGATCAGTTCCTTCAAACCCAAGCATTGATACGTTTAGTCGTGACTTTTTCGCAGCAGCAAGGAATTTGTCTCGGTTGGTCCTTGAGGCAAACCGTACAATCACATTTGGTGGTCCTTTAGCCTTAGTAGCTACACGATGTGCAACCTCGATGGCATGGCTGGGTAGTTCTGTAGACAAGCATGAAGCGACTGTTTCAACAACCTTGTGAAGGTCCTCACTGTCAGCAACAGGTATGCCCTTCAGTTCGAGGTTGTTATTCCTACTGTACTGCTTTAGTTCAATTAGTTGCTTCTTGGTTTCAGCGAGTTCCTTACTTAGAATCCGGTTCTCTTTCTGACACTCAAGGCCCAGTTTTTTCGCATCGTCAAGTTCTTTACGGAGAGTCTGAACTTCAGTTTTGAATTCTTCGAAGTTTTCATTCATGAAGTCCATTCCTGTTCTGACCGAGGTAAGTTCCGTCTGAATGGCAGTATTTGATGACTGCAACTGTTTTACTTCATCCTTTAGTTCAGCCATGACTTCCACGAACCTAGAAGTCATATCTGTTAGAACTCTGACTATTTCTTTTATACTGTTTGGTGTTTTTTCAGCGAAAGTGTTGGCAAATTCGGCTAAAGGATCACTTTTGCCTTCCATGATGACAGGGTGTATCTCTCCCGGCCAATTCAAACAATAACACTTGGAATTTCAGAGCAGCCCGGCAGCCATAGAAACATAACAGATAATAGATTTGTGCGCCCACCTGCAACAAGTGAAGACAGCGATTTAGCAGAAGTGGTAGCCACGGCTGCCGGAACCGCTCTGAATGTCCCTTGACTGGCGCTCAGTCCCTTTATATTGGCGAAGATGACGCCCCCAGTCGCTGAACTGCCGTAGCACAATGACACCTTCCGTTGCGATGGTGTCCGATGCGCATGCGCATAGCTCCTGATGATTGGGCTGCTGCAGACGACCGCTTTTTATCACATGCCTGCAACAAGTGAAGACAGCGATTTAGCAGAAGTGGTAGCCACGGCTGCCGGGCTAGTTGATGCATGAGCTACAAACGGAAAAGAGCGCAAACAATGACTTGGCGAGAGAATGAGACAACAGGAGTGCTGACTATGAACTGCAGTTTAGTTTCAGAGAGAAGGAACTTAGTCACTTACAAGAAACAAAGAACACGATACGGGCTGCTGACAACTTGCACAAAAGAATGAAAGGCGTCCCTTAATTGCAGAAGATAACGCGTTAGAGGAAAGCTCGTCCGTCAAGAAAACAGGATAAAAGGAAAAGGATAAATACTGCGAAATTAGATTGGGGAATGACAGCAATGAAAAGACACAAAGACGGATCAATGCGAATGAATATGGCCGCCAAGGAAGGCAAGTTCCTTTTCGTGCAATGCGATAGACGGGGTGCTGACACTGGCCTGCCCAATCTTGTGAATTCATAGCCATAGCCATCTCGCTTATACATTTTTCTCTGTAGCGCCTTAATATACTGCGCCGGTGAAAGTACTGGCGGTAGCCTTCGTATGACGCAAATTGCATGCACAGTCACATTACTTTTGGTTCCAGTTCTGAGGTTGTTCTTGTGTTCGACCAACCGGTCATTTATGGAGCGGCCAGTCTGGCCCATGTAACACCTGCCACACAAGTGGCGGATCTTGTAGATGACTCCGGTCCTGCATGCAAAGAAGGGGTCCTTGTGCTTTTTAGGGCACTCCACTTTCCTCTTCACCCTGCAGCAAAGCTGAGAAGGCTTATTTGGGGCCAAGAATAGAATTACGAACTCTTGCTTGGCCTAGAATCTTTTTTAGCCTATGGGAGAGCTGATGTACATACGGAATTACCGCTGTCTTCACCCCAGTATCGCCTCTCGCCTTGATAGAACACTTGCCCTGAAGTTCTCCGAGCAAAACTTGCGTGATGTTCCTTAAGAGATGAGTCGGATACCCTGCCAATTCCAGCCTTTGCACCTGGGCACGAAGACTTGAGCAGACTTCATGCTCACAGGACCTGTCGACTGCGCTTTTCATCACGGCCACGACAATGCCATGTTTCACCAGCTTGGAATGTGACGATGTGAATGGAAGTAGCTTCTTTTTTTGCATGGTTCATACCACCGGCACACGTGCTCTGGGAGGAGAATTAGTCTGAGTTCAATGAAACGAAGTTGCCCTCCATTTGGTGCTTCTTTGGTTACCTTGAGAGGTTTTAGGGTGTCAAAAAATAGGTTAAAATCGTTCTGAGATGATGATCTGAAATCTGGATGTTGCCCTTGTAATGTATTAAAAAGTAGTCAACAAATCACAACTCTGACTACGCCTCTGAATGAGGAGCGGCGTAAAACATGACCCAATGCAGACCCCTTCTTTTCGGACGAAAAGATGCTCTTCATAATCTACGAAGGTGGACTGCAGACAGAATGACATGAGCTCAAGGAAAGAGGCTCGACACTGGCTCGACGCTGGCACTCAGACTTGGAAAGGACGACAAAGCGCGCCTTCCTTGTCAGACTCGAGGCCGGCATCAAGAAGGCTGTCCGCTACGGAACCGACCACTACTCGAGTCTTAGATCGCAATGTCTCTTCTTAAGGCGTGAATGCCTTCTACAATGCATTTTTTCACTTCATCGCTTCTTGCCTTGGAGGCGCAACTTCTTACCAGCGCCACCATTTCTGCCTTGTCAAGGTTGGCCTTCACGCAGAAATTCGGCGTCAGAGTGTCATTGAGATGACTCTGCAGGGTATCCGGCCCAATCAGGTAAACATCTTGGCCTGCAGGCGACCGGGCCGGCGGTGCGTCGGCAGTGAGGTCAAGATCTTCCGCCGCTGCCAAGGCGCGAGGTGGTACTGAGGTGAATACGGTGGTAGTCACGTATGTACATCAGTTCTCGCATTGGCTAAAGAAGATTGTAGGCCAAGCAGGAGTTTGTAGTTTTATTCTCGGCCCCGAGTAAGCTTCCTCAGCTTGGCCGTAGATCTGACGTCACCAAGAAGAGGAAAGTGGAGTGCCCTAAAAAGCACAAGGGAAACTTCATTGCATGCAGCACCGGAGTCATCTGCAAGATCCCCCTCTCGTGTGGCAGGTGTTACGTGGGCCAGACCGGCCATTGCACAACTGACCGGTTGCTGGAACACAATAACGTCCTCAGAACTAGAACCGGATGTAATATGGCTGTGCATGCACTGTGCGTTATGCGAAGGCTGACGCCCATACTTTTATCGGTGCAGTTTATTAAGGTGCTAAAGAAAAATGGACACACAATATTTGCGAGGCGTTGTGCATTCACAACATTGGGTAGGTCCGTGTCAGCACCGCGTCTATCGCACTAGGACAAAAAGAGCTTGCCTTCCTTGGTGACCATTCTTATCCGCATTGATCCGTCTTAGCGTGTCTTTTAAAAATTCAAAATTGGTTTTGGGGCGAAGAAAATGGTGCAGTATCTGTCTCACATATTGGCGGACACCTGAAGTGTGCCTTAAGGGAAGGGGTAAAGGATAGGTTAAGAGAATAAAGGAAGAAAGAGGTGCTGTAGTGGAAAGCTCCAGAATAATTTCGACCACCTGGGATCTTTTCATTGCTGTCAATCCCCAATCTAATTCACAGTTAATTTTTATCCTTTTTCTTTTATCCAGATTCCTTGATGGATGGGGTTTGCTCTAACGCATAATTTTCCGCGTCCAAATGGTGCCCTTTCTTTTTGTGTGCAGACAGCAGCCCTTCTCGTGTCCTTTTTTTTTGTATGTGACTAAGTTGCTTCTGTGTGATAATAAACCTCAGTTGACAGCGCTCGTGTTGTCTTGTACCATCGTCGTTCTTTTTTGCATTGTTTTCCGTTTGTAACTCCCTTTTATTTCCCAGCCCCGCAGGGCCAGAAGCAGCAGCCCAGCTTGCTGTCCGTCTCGTGCTATCTATAAGTGGCAAGCGCTGCCGTTTTATCTATAGTAGGATACAACTTTAAAAAAACAGCAGTTGTAAACACTGGGCCATGGCCTGTGGCGTACTGTATTACTCCGCTAGCCAGTCACAAAAGCAAGTGATATCCTCATTTTAATGTTTGGCTTTATTAAACAAGCCAGGTAAGAAAATTCAAGAGCTTATAACAGTTTTCCCGTGATTAGCTTATTGTTTAGGTGACAAGAGAAGTTTTAACAACGGGCTACGTTCTTCTCATGGATGAATTCTGTGCATCGGTCCTAAATGTGGGCGGAGCTTCACTGCAGACTTAAGTTGTATCCGACTATAGCAAGATCGAGTCACTGGGTGAACCACGTCACACAACTGCCGAGAGCGAACGGTTGGAGCGACGGTCGGCGCAGCGGCGGGCGTAACTTCGAAGCGCACAGTTGGGACGGCGGCGCGCCTCATGTACGAGGCCATTTCAGCAAGCTTTGCCCTTCAGCTGTGCATGCGACCAGTGAAGCTTCGCTCCGAAAGTCATTAATTGGCATGCAAATCGGTGCCTCTGCAGAGAAGTCGAATTGTGCGTCTTTAACCAGGTTCGTTTTCACTGGGAGACGCTTTCCTTGAACGAGCGATCGGTAGTGCGAGAGCGAACTTCCGATAATCTCCGAGGCGTGCGTCGCACCGGAATCTGAAACTTCGGGACTGATTGCAGTTCGGTTTGCCCCTATAGTGATTCGGGCCACACAAGATAGAACACCGCTTTTTCGCTCTTAATATCCACTGGCTTCAGACTGCGGTCCTTGTGATCACATTTTTAAGCATTTATTGCTTTCAGTTGCGGACGTGGCACGAATCAATCCAGCGGGAAACTAGAAAACAAAGTGCAGCGAAGGAAGGGTTGCATGTGCTTACTCGTACTTGAAGTCAATATTTATTTTTTGGCCAGCAGGGGCTACGATTCTGGGGTAGACTTTTACGCGGCAATATATGCAGTAATCCCAAGCCCGTCCACCATATATATATATATATATATTGATACGTGCCACTGAGTAAAAAGAAGAAAGCGCCTGCACAGCCCGCCGCACTCCGTCCCTGACGACTTCTGTCAGAGCGCTGCCAAGGGCCCAGGCGCAACCTGGGCCAGACGGAATCGTTGGAGTTCCTCCCGGACAACTGACCGAATCAGTTCGCGCAATGTGTCTGTACTGCCGCCTAGGCACGACGAAAAAGTTTCGGGCACTGCCCAGGATAGACGACGCGCTCGACCGATTGCGGGACGCCCGATACTTCTCGTCCTTAGATCTTAAAAGTGGGTACAGGCAGATCAAAGTGGACGAAAGAAACCGGGAGAAGACAGCTTTCGTGACGCCCGACGGCCTCTATGAGTTTAAGGTGCTCCCGTTTGGTCTGTGCTCAGCACCGGCCACGTTCCAACGCATGATGGACACCGTTCTCTCCGGCTTGAAGTGGCAGTCCTGCCTGGTGTACCTGGACGATGTCGTTATATTTTCGACCACGTTTGACCAACACTTGGAGCGGTTGCACATTGTGCTACAAGCACTCAAATCCGCACAACTCACCATCAAAACCGAGAAATGCAATTTTGGCTTTGAGGAACTTGACTTTCTTGGTCACGTTGTCAGCGCAAAAGGTGTTCGCCCGGACCCTGACAAGACCGCTGCCGTCTCAGGTTTTCCACGCCCAAGTGACAAGAAGGCCGTTCGCCGGTTTTTGGGTCTGTGCTCGTATTATCGGCGCTTTGTTCAATATTTCTCGCGAATCGCAGAACCGTTAATCTCACTGACTCGAGACGACAGGCCCTTCGTGTGGGGAAGTGACCAAGAGGCTGCATTTGTCGAGCTTCGCAACCGTCTACAACGTACTTCGATACTCGCCCATTTCGATGAACAGGCTACCACGGACATCCACACTGATGCCAGCAATGTCGGCCTTGGTGCGGTACTGATCCAGTGGCAAGACAGTGCAGAACGGGTCATCAGTTACGCCAGCCGAACACTTACGCGCGCCGAGACCAATTATTATACGACGGAGAAAAGGTGCCTTGCAGTGATATGGACCATCAGCAAGTTCCGGCCGTACCTCTACGGGCGACCCTTCCGTGTGGTAAGCGACCACCACTCCTTATGCTGGCTGGCGAGCCTCAAAGACCCCTCGGGACGCTCGGCTAGATGGAGCTTAAGCTTGCAAGAATACGACTTAACAGTCGTCTACAAGTCGGGCCATAAGCATCAGGATGCGGATTGTTTGTCGCGTGCGACTATCACAATCGGTCCCGAGGAACCTGCCAATGATTTTCCTTTCCTGGGCGCTATTAGTACCACCCAAATGGCACAGCTTCAGCGGGCGGACTCGGAGTTCGCGCCGCTCGTCGATTACCTCGAAGGCGTCGACGCTCGCATCCCGCATGTTTTTGTCGTGGGCTCCACACCTTCACTTTACAATCTGGTTTTCTCTACAAGCGCAACTTTTCCAGCAACAGAGAAGCGTTCCTCCTTGTCGTACGATCACAGCTGCGGCCAGAGATTTTGAGTGCCTGTCATGATGCACCTTCCGCCGGCTACCTTGAAGTAAGTCGTACACTCGCGCGCGTTAAGCAGAAGTATTATTGGCCCAGGTTACTCCCATCAGTGCGGGCCTACGTAAAAACATTCCGCGACTGCCAACATCGTAAGTCTCCTCCGTTGAAACCAGCCGGATTTCTTCACCCGTCGAACCACCGAAGACCCCTTTTCACCAAGTGGGCATGGACCTCCTTGGCCCTTTTCCGAAGTGTTCATCTGGAAAGCGTTGGATCATCGTTGCCACCGACTACCTGACACGGTACGCTGAGACCACGTCTCTTGTCAAAGGCACTGCTGCTGAATTGGCGCAGTTCTTCGTACACAACATTATCCTGCGTCATGGAGCCCCCGCCGTTGTTGTTACTGACCGGGGAACTGCTTTCACTGCCCGCTTAACCCAGTTCGTGATGACTCTGACGCACACCAGCCATCGACGTGCTACGGCCTATCACCCACAGACAAACGGGTTGGTAGAGCGGCTCAACGCACTCTAGCCGACATGCTTTCTATTTATGTTGACGTCGAGCATCGAACTTGGGATACCATTCTTTCGTACGTAACGTTTGCCTACAACACCGCCCTGCAGGAGACAACCCGACTTACCCCCTTTCAGCTTGTCTTCGGTCGGGAAGTGACCCCTCCGTTGGATGCTATGTTGCCCGTTGACCCCTACTGCGACTCTGACGCTGACCTCGACGCAGACACCTTCGTTCAGCGTGCTGAGGAAGCGCGGCAATTGGCATGCCTGCGAATTAACCGCCAACAGGAGACTGACGCCGCTAGGTACAACCTCAGACACCTATTCGTCAGTTACGCACCTGGCGACTTGGTGTGGGTTTGGACACCTGTTCGTCGCCGCGGCCTTTCTGAAAGGTTGCTGCGCAGATACTTCGGCCCTTACGAAGTAGTGCGCCGCATCACTGATGTGACGTATGCAGTTACTCCCGTCCAAGCGGCTCGCTCATCGCGCCGGTCGCACCGTACTGAAGTCGTGCACATTCTTCGCATGAAGCCTTACCACGACAGACTCCCTGACTGAACAGCGGTTCACTGCAGCTGTATTTTGCTGATATTTTCCTCCTAGCCGCATCGTGGCGATGCTGCAGAAGAGGGGGCAGTGATACGTGCCACTGTGGAAGAAGAAAAAGCGCCTGCATCCGTGGAGGAAGATGTTGCTCTCCCGCTTGCGCGCTCGGGCCACCTAGGGACCGCCACAGTCTTACGTCTCGTCTCCGAAGGTTCTCCTTCGAATTGCTCGTAACAATATATATATATATATATATATATATATATATATATATATATATATATATATATATATATATATATATATATATATATATATATAGAAAACACGGGAAGAGAAATGGGACTCGTAAGCCAACACAACAGTCACCGAAACCAAGGTGCATAGGGGAAGGTCTCTATTTTTTCTTTAATTTAAGTAGTGCTGAAATGGGAGAAATCCATGACAGAAGTCAACAGCCACAGAAACCAAGGAGCGTAGGGGAATTTGTTTTAATTATTATTATTTGTGGTTTGATCAATAGATGCTATTAGGGAATATTTTATCGCTTGAAGATAACTGATTAGAAAATCAGAAGAAAAAACAACCACATGCCAACGGTGGGAACCAAACCCACTGGCACTGGTGAACACTCTCAATGTTAGGTAAAAACGTAAAAAATTAAATACCCCCGAAAGCAAAACATCAAACATCCGTCACTATAGCTCGGCTGGTAGAGCACCAGACGCATAATTCGGAGGTCGTTGGTTCAGTTCCCATCGGCAGCATGCGGTCGTTTCTCCTTCTACTTTTCTAATCAGTTATCTTTAAGTGGTAAATATTCCCTAATAATATCCATTGATCAACACAACAAATAATAATAATAATGAAAACAAAATGCCCGACGCTCCTTGGTTTCTGTGGCTGTTGCCTTCTGTCCCTTAAAAGCTTTTGACAGGCTAGTCAGGTAGTCCATACCCGAGATAAGGAATAGATGTTAGCATGAGCATGCATTTTACAGTCTGAAATCAATCAGATTGACACATGCGTGCATGCCCCATAGAGCTGCCCACAAAGAAATAGCTGCAAAGGTGCAGGCAGCACAGGCAGCATAACTGAGCATGAGCAGCAAAGAATAAGAATGCAATGCATGTGGAGGACGGCACTACATGAGACAAAACAGCGAAGCCAATTTTTTTTTAATTTGCAGAGAAAGTTATCATTGTTCTTTATTAGAATCGATCTATGCAAGGGTTTTCATGGTGGCTGAGAGAATGAAAGATTTAAAATTTTGCTCCAAAACAACCACTAAAACTAATGCAAGTTGATAAAATCATTTAGGGAAATCTGCCAAGCTGGAGTAGATTTGTAATGAAGGTGTAATTACTAATAAGTGATTAGGATTAAGCCAATCGAAGCCTTACATCTACAAATAAAAGCAACGCAGCTGCCACAGAAGCCTCTTGGTTAAGTAAAATTTGTTGGCAGAGCGACCGCTCCAGTAAAGCAGTGGGGAGTCCCGGGTTTGAATCCCGAACCATGACTAATTATTCTTTAACTACGAGAGTTTCGTGGAAGCTACATAGCTTACCTTTGTAGCCATAAGGCTCCGCTTGGGTGGATATCAATGAGTAATTACTCCTTTATTACCACAAGTTGGTGTGCGACTGTTAAAGCAATTCCATCAGATAGAATAGCCTTGCTGTTAGGAACAGCAATGAGTGCGGAAGAGAGCAATAGAAATTCTGTCCTGGATGCAAGGCACAATGATGTCTGTGGATGCATGAAGTATAATAGTGAAAACAAAATGAACTGCAGCTTTGTGAAGCAGGCTAACTAAAGAACTGCACTGCTTTTCAGTTTTAATGCACAATATGTCAAGTGGGTTGTACAAACAGCCAGAATGTATTCAACATTTTGTAATTGCAAATGCAGTAAATGCTCATGTGCACTAAGCAATTTCACATAATTGACCTAAATTAGGAGCTTGACAATACACTAAAGATTACAATGATGTTTTTGTGTGCAGAACGTAGGTTATTATCTATTTCAATAAGCACAGATCATTGCAGCTTATGTGAATACATAAGTCTTTTTAAGTAGCACCCACCAATACAACAAGGATAGCAGACTCAAAGTGAAAAGGTCACAAAAAGCTGATATTCTGCCCAGCAAAAGAGATTGAAGATGGTGTGCACCTAATAGTCTACACATGTAATGCAATCATATCCAGCGGAGACAGCGCTCTAAGGAATCGTGAGGCAGATGCTGGCGAACTTTTTTCGTTAGTTTTCGTACCAAACAACACTGAACTCTTGAAGCCTGCAAACTAATACACGACATATCATTCTGAGGCTGAACACCTATTTGTCCCCACTCGTTCCTGCCACTAACACTGCTTGAATAAACACACAAAAATTTTCACAGCAGCAGATGTTCCTGTGCTGTCAATTATAAGGGCAGTGATATTAGCGCGCGAATTTAAAATGACCGTCACTTAATATAGCCCACTCAGACCGCAAGATTAAAAAGAGTGTTGTGCGCACTTTGACTAGCCAAAATTTCTTCACTGAGCCAGGCAGACCACTGGCACGAGCCATAAATATTGGGTATAAAGTTTTTCAAGGTCTCTCTTCAAAAGGTAGTGATGCCATCCATGTATGCCATGATTTTATAAACGCTCATGCAAGTTTACGAGCTTAGCAGGCTCGCAATCATTGTACAGGAAAGACTTAGTCCGACGTTCTGTGTGTTATCTAAAGGCAAAACAAATGTTATCTGACAAGTCTGTCAAAATGAACACAAAAATAGAAATGTAGCCAAACAGAGGCTAGCTGCCAACATCTTTCATAGGGTACTCAGCTAAAATCCTGTTAGCTTGAACACAGAACAGTAGCTAGCAAAATATATTGATAAGGGGCATCATGGACCACTGCTATTATTTGTGGATCGAGTCCTTGTGATTTCTGAAATTCCGTCTCCTACTGAATGTCTTTTGGCCCAACTCACATTGGAAGGGCTTTTCACCCTGATGGGTTCTAACATGACTCACAAAGCTTGACCTATCTGGAAAGACCATGGGGCAGAGATGGCACAGATACGGCTTTTCACCCGTATGATGGATGTGTATCACTAAGTTACTCTTCTTTGAAAAGCTGCTACCACAATGGTCTCATCGATAAGGACGTTCGCCTGTGTGAGTGCGCAGGTGTGCTACCAGGATACCTCTTTGTGTAAAGGTGCTATCGCAGTGGCCACAATGATAAGGACGTTCACCAGTGTGAGTGCGCAGGTGTACCACCAGGTTACCGTTTTCTGAAACGCTGATACCACAGTGGTCACAACGATAAGGACGTTCACAGTTGTGAGTATGTAAGTGGCGTTCCAGGTTGAATTTTCTATAAAAGTTCCTTCCGCAGTGCTCACAGTGGTATGGGCGTTCACCGGTATGGACTTGGAGATGCATCACTAGCTATGATCTGTGTTTGAATACCTTGCTGCAGTGGGTGCATTCATGCAGTTTCTTTCCTGTGGGTTTACCCTGGCGGTTTCCCATGCCAGGAGGAGTAGAATTCATGCAATGGTTGAGATGGGGAGAATCTAGGCCGGGAGATACACCATGTCCGGTCTGCATGACCACAGAGCCTGCGTTTTAAAGGTAGAATACTTTCAGCAAAATACAAGAACCAACAGTACACATGGAGCTAGGGATACGAGATGAATGTGGACGACACAGTCATCAAAATCTGTGGATGTTTACGAAAAGTTTTAATCATTAGGGTAGCCTTAAGGAGAATTAAGGCCAGTAGCAAGACGTCCCTACAGTGAATTCTCCACGCAGTTGAAGAGAACATTTAGGCTGCTCCAAATATGATCGTTTCCAACAAAATAGGGCAGCATTGTAATCCATGCAAAGTAATTTCCTTTTACCCTAGCACTTGCATTACTGGCATCACGACAGACACTGTCTGATGCCCACCCAGGTGAGCCTAATAACTAAACAAGTGGCAGTCAGCTATGTTTAGCATGCACTCAATTTTTGGCCTTTATTTTCTGCTCAGGGAGAGCATAAGAGGAGAAAAAGGAAAAAGGCTAAAATTCTGATGAGGCCTTGACTCCTGTACAAGTTTTCGCATCAATGAAGAGAACTCACAGGGGTGACAGGTCAGTAAGTAGCTCACATTCATGCAAAATATTTTCAGAATAGCAAAGGCAAATATCATTTTCATGCCTCAAGGTTTATTGAACTGCAGCTTCCATGTCATTTAGACTGCTCATTGAAAGATAACCTTTAGGAAAGCAGTAATCGAGAAAAACTGCAGATTCCAGCCTGCCGAGTTCTGCCCAGGAAGTTCACCACCTTTGCGGTCCCTCGTACTTAAGCCTGCACGTGAAAGCTAGATTATATCCACTAAGACACAAGTCTACAGAAGCCACAGCTCATTTCGTGTTACGTGTATGAAACAGTGATTATAGAACTCAACCTCGCACATCTGTGTCAGGCCATGTAAATTGAGAAGGGCGAGATTACAAAAATTGTGAATTTCAAAGCAAACATTCCTGACTTCAGATTAGAAGTGCAGAGGAGAACTACACTTACGCTCACAAAAAGCTGACGATTGGCTACAAATTCAGACATATTAGATTCAAGTCATTGGCCAGTTCACTGACCTGTTCTCCTGCATAATTACTGGCACCATGGGAAGGACAGAACAAGTCTGCCTGTGCAGGCTCAACAACTCATGTGTCAGTTACGCTTAATGACGCAACATTCCTACAGCACTCCTTTTCTTTACTGAACCTCTTATACTCTTTGCACTGTACATAGGAAAAAAACTTCCAGACAATAGCTCCTGGTAAAAAAGCCCTGAATACAGCAGCCCAGGAATGTTGCCAATTTGCCATAACATGATGTTTCTTTCCCTTTCAGTGTCTCCAAATGTGATATTAACCAAGTCAGTAGCAGCACATCTGAAAATGCGCAGTACTGTGTCTTGAGTGCAGTTATAGCATACCGCATTTACTCGTGTAAGATCACCACCTATAATTCTGGGATGAGAAATCGGGGGAACAGAAAAGAAGGAACTGTCATGACCAAGCTTCTCAGTGTGGTACTTGAACGTAATCAGTAACTCAGTGCACAGCTTGGAAGGGTTTAAGTTCACAGGCTTTTTTTTAAAACTATGGACAGCACAGAAGAAGGCAATCTCTCGGAACATGCTGATGAGGGGATCTCATCGGACAGCACCGAGAGTGGAAGTTGACGATAACAATGAATATTATTGGTGCAAGGGTAGCTTTGGTGAAAGAGCACCAGGGCACAAGGCACTCTCGTCTACAGAAGGTGGGGTGAAAAACCCATTTCCAAGCACTACATCCAGTGTAAGCCAGGGGAAAGCTTGAACATTGCACCCCTGGTGGGTGCTCAGTGGCACTGTGATTTGAACCCATACATCCTTCATACGAGGCAGATGCTCATATGAGTAGGCCTCCACTGCAGAGAGTGAATGCAGCAAGATATAGTGAATAAGACTACAACTTGTCACCTAATTTGCCAAATTGCACCAGCAATACATTGCTTTTACGATCATTTTATAATTCTTGAAGACCTGATTTGTGCGAGGGCCCCACTCGGGCAAAACTAAAAAAGAACACTGCAGGTAGGTGAATCTGGTAAAACCGGAGCTGCCTTGTGCAACAGTGTGCAGTATCAATAGAGCATAGAGTTCTATGGAAACATTGGAGAAGCAATTGTTTTCAAACAGCTTCAGATTGTAAGGAAAAAATTCCAGCTGAGAGTTCATTCAAATTACATCCCGTTGGGCAGTGAAACACCCTTGGATGTCCTGCGGACATTTAGGATGGCTTGGGGATGTCCGCGGGACAGCCATGAGAGTTTCAATGCCCAGTGAGATACCACCACCATGAACGTGAAATTCATACATAATGAAATAAAGAGGTGCAGAAGAGCATGCACTATCGCGAGAAAACAAAACAATATTTGTCACAGTACATCCCATATAGATAAATATTGCCGCCTATTAAAAACGGCTCAAAACAAAATGCAAGATGTCAGAGTGTGGACTGAATGCAAAAAGGAACGTTACTGTTCTGACAGAGTCAGTAATGTTATGCGCATGAAGAAAGAAGGTCAGTCATTTGTGAGCTACCAAGAGTAATAACAGAGAACCCTTTAGCAATTGAAAGAGAATTCTCATAAACCAGTGAATAGCAGCAAATAACACGCTATGTAGAATTTACCATACAATACCTAGAGCACAATATTTCCAGGCCTACAGTCTTCACAAAGCCCCAACCAGAAGATAAAGCAAGAGCGCAAAGCGATGGAGTCACGCTAAATAACGTAGGCAAGAATTTGCCCATTCAAGGCTGTACCGTTCAAGAATCAAGGTAAAAATTGACATGTCAAACATTGACGCACCAAAATTATTTCAACACATGCAATTTTCACCTTCGATATATCATCTTCTAATTGAAAACAAAAAATATAGAATAAGTGAAAGAATGAATCTGCACACTACTGAAGTGCACGGGTGATCTCCAGTGGCCTTTTTTTTATCTATTCTACAAGTCGCAAAGTCAATTGGCAACTGACTCTGACACCGGCACAGACTTTCTTCCCACACTATGCAACATCTCCTTACTGTTGCAACTGTCCAGAAACACATGCCAATTTCACCCATTGCCATCTGTAATGCCCCAGGGCCATTAAACCTCTTTGCCTCCCCTCTCAACCTCTTTTTTCATCGAGTGACTCGTATGCTTTGGATAGCTGGATCACCAACTGACCCTTGCGCGCCAGGCCAACTCCGTTCCTGGCGCTAGATTTTTAGTGACCAAATAATGCGTTTATAATACTGCTACTACTAAGTGCACATCACAAGAATACATAGGTCGGAAGCTCCGCTCTATGGCTGTGCATGTCAGGTGTTCTGTACGTACCACAACTGAAATGGGAATCTCACTTTGAGCTCAATGAAAACTGTTCACCCAATGTACAATGGTTTCTGCTCCAAGACTCTTGAGCCAAAAAAAAGAACCTCGTGCCCCCTCAGCATCAGCAACTCTAAAGGCACAACTATGCAGCCATCCATTAATCTCTCTTTTTTAAAACATGTTGCCATTCCTGTGGATTTATATTGCTTACGAAACAAGTTCAGCAAACAAAATTTCTCCTTTGAGGACAGTGCCCATTTTCTTCATCATTTAGGTCAAGCAACTACATCAAACCCACTTCGATACCACTTTGTACATATACACAATGCACTGAGATCACTGCACATTCAATTTTCAAGGTTGTGAGCATGAAGCAATGAAGTCATGGTAAGTTGCCAGGCGTGGTATTCGAGGTTTCTTCCTGTGGAACCTTGTATGCATTGGCTTTGCAATAATGGCCTGGAAAATAATGAAGAACAAAGGAGAGTCACTACGAAAAAATCCCACAAGCAGCGGTACCTGTCTGCTATCGTATAAATGACAATGCACAAAGCAGCAGTGATAATTCACAAAAACCACTTCTGACTGCACATTCTGTCATTTTATTACTTCTGTAGGGAAAAAGTGTGAAATAATCTGCACAGGAAAAAAAGAAGTGCAAATGGCATTCTGCAGTAAAATATGAGAACGAACCTTTGAAATTGACGTTTTCTAACAGTCAAAATGCAATTTAAATTGTGATACTTTTAGCAGAGGTGGCCTGGATAATTCTCCTGACACAGCCAGATGGATTCTTATGCACCTAACTCTGTTAGAGCTGCGAACTGGGCGAGTTGGTATTGATTCATATTAGAACAGCGCAATAAAACAACGGGACACAGCGAAGAATGGACACCACAAGCGCTGTACATGCAAACTTTGCACATGCAAATAAACGAAGGTAAGGTCCCGCATAATTCAGGAGCAGTAAGTTGCTTTGAAAGATTCTTCCTCGGGCATGTAGGTATACTTTGTTTTCATAATACTGGTCCTCATGCCTGCAAACTGAAACAGAGCGTCATATCATGAGCAGATTTCTCCAAACACACCACAGCACTGCATATTTACTTTGTAAATTAAGCAAGTATAATGGAGCAGGCACTTGAGTGTCTGAAAGGCATCTCTTTATGTTCATAGTTTAATGCGTATGCATTACCGCATACAGCAACAGGGTATGTGAATTTACAGCCTTTCAACAGTAAGACACCTAGAAAGTAAGGGCTCGGAGCAGTTGGATAGGTCCACTTTTGGGAGCTTGTATTTCGTGGCCGACACTGATCTGCAAAGTCAAGTAGAGCAAAGACAGAAAAAGTAGGAAGAAACCCAACTACCACAAGTGGAAATGCATAAGTGTTCTGCAGATTCAACAAACATAAATTGGCACCCCCGTGCGAATTTCATGAGGCACTTAGTTAACTTTAACAGCGATGGGTAATGGTGGTTATTTGTGGCAAAGCAGTGCTTATAATATAGAGATGTGCAATGGGCACAAGAGAATGATTTTCTTACTGGAGAGCGGATATATTTTAAAACAATGTGAAAAGGGATGCAGGCGACAGGGAACTTTTTTATGCTTGAAAGCCTGTTGTAGTAGCTCTAATAAGTTCTATAAGCCAGCAGTGTGGGCGCAAAACGCCGCGACAGATACCGCAGCCATTGCATTTTCATGCATCGCATGCTCCCGCTTACATCGAACGCTGCAGCGAACTCACCCCTTCAATGAATGTGTGATTATAGGATCCCCAAAAAATGTATATACATGAGAATAAATCGCAGAGTCTATTTTTTATAGTACCTAAGAAGATCATTGGGGCGCAAGTCTCTAAAGACACTCAACCGATTGAGTATTCAGGGACATCTGGGAACAATTTGCTTTTCTCAGCCCCGTATGTTAGAAACCCCAGTTTTTTGTGGCACAGAAGATGATCTTAGCTGCAAAAAACTATCAATCCATGCAGCTCGACAAAGCCAAAAGCGAAATCAATGAACTGGACTGAAATGCAACCAAAAGTTGTAAACTTGGCGCCAAAACGGTCCGTAGCCCGTATGGATGTGCTGCCAAATCAAGACCCCTTCTGTTCTTATCAGAAATTACCCAGGAGGATTGCAGTGTGCGCAATTTAGGATAGAGTAATCACAAATTAAGAGCACGAGATACACAGCTCAAAAGGATATGAGCATGACGATGTAATCTGCATAGTTTCGCAGCAGTTGTCCGTACAGGTTACTCCTTTAGCAACAAGCAGACCTTATCTTGATATGGCTACAAAAAAGCATACAGAAAACCAGAATATGGATGTGAGAGAGCCTCAGTTACACAAAGCATAGTTTAATGCAGTAGCTGACATTATCAGTGTAGCTCATTATCAGTGTAGCTCACCAAGTGACCACATCTCAGTAGGATATCACTTATCTATTTTTTAAAGTACAGCGTTTTTCTTACGAGAGTGCTCATGTTTTATTATAGTTAACACACTCTCCGGTGCACCCATCAACAAAAAGCAATGCTCTCTTCACATTGTTGACCATGTGCTTTTAGGTATTGTTACTAGATGGCAATACAGTGTTTTGAATTTCATGGATGAAGCGGCAACCACAGTCTACTAGAACTTCTGTCGACAAGGGGTACATCACTCTGCCATAACAGCTTTGGGTGTGGAAACTAAAATGGACACTGCTTAAAATATCTTAATAGTGTTGGGCGGGTGAGATTTGTGTTAGTTTTTGTCACAGCACTATTGCCGACATGCAATCGCCATAGTGCTTTACTGACCATGGTTTCCAGCATCGTGATATAAACCGGCCCATGCTCTGTTTTAAGAACTGTCAGTAAAAAATTTTCTACACAGTTTCCAACAAAACCATTGCTGAATCCAGCACCTTATAGAGTAAACTTTCCATTCTGCCAAAAAAACTGGGTCCTTAAAAATCAGTGCTGGTCTCTTTAATGCATGCTAGCGCTCATTGCTAACCTTTCTGACGTACGTGGTGTCTGTCGTTCTCGTCCCTTGTTTTTCATGAGCGGAAGAAAAAAAACGCAATTCAAGACAGTTGATAAATATCGAGACAATGGTTAAATATCACGCAGAGCAGCCAAGTTAACCTCATTTGTACCTACAATTGCAACCTTGGCCTTAAAACAAGTAACTACAGAGTGCATTAACCAATTTTAGTTCATTAGGGCCCATTCAATGTTTATCAAGCCAAAGAGATTACCGTGAACATCGTGATCTTCAGAGCAGCCTATTTTTTTTTTCTGAAGGCCGAGCTCTTTATTTCTTTCTCCAGCAAAATATGGTATATGGTTAAAGAAACCAGCTTGACAGTGCACACATGTGTACTTGGGAGATTTGCTATCATGTAGCGGCAGGCAGTGAGACCAAAGTAGATGACGTGCATGCAGGCTGGCGTAGAACTCTAATTCTTAAGTGGGGAAGACTGTCCACAAAGAATTGAAACAGCTGCCTTCTAAAGCAGCCGTCAGGACTGAAATTACTGAGTCTGTCAATCGTAGTTTATTTAATAATAATAATTGTTTTTGGGAAAGGAAATGGCGCAGTATCTGTCTCATATATCGTTGGACACCTGAACCGCGCCGAGCACAACTGAGAATATTTCTCATGACAGGCACACATCTTCACGAGAAGGCCTAAATGGTGAAGAATTGGCCACACATGATCGCAAATCTTCGCCAACATCCGGTATTGTTCAGCAGCCATACGCGAGACAACTCCACCCGTGTCGAGAAAAAAGCGAGATAGGGCTATGTGCTGGTGGCGATAAACAAAACTGTTAAGACAATAAACATAACGGAACTCATAGAAATACCACGATCATGATAAAATATAATAAATTAGCTGAAAACAGACACCACATAACCATTGTTCACAAGCCAAGTTCTATGAAATTGAATACGAGCTCTTTACAACATGTAACAGTAACAGTACTGGCACAGCCCGATTATCAGATTGCACCTCACCTAAAACCAAAGATGCCAAGCTCTCGAGCCCGTCAGGTAGAGCCAGTGCTATCGCAGTGTCATCGGGTAAAAGTAATTAGGCGACCTACAAACTTTCCTTGTCCTTAGTCTATTCTGCGCTTAGTACTTATTGTAATTGTCGGAGTAAACGCTACTGCATTGTTTTCTAAATATTCTCGGCGTACATAAGTTTTTGTACACAGACACAGCAACGCGCTGACTCATTTTAGTAGTCCATATAGAAAACAATGAAATGTTATAAGTGCAGGGCTCATGTATGCATGCAGTGCGTGCCAGAAGTAAAGGCACAGTGGCATTTTAAGACTCAACACGTAACTGCCTAGGTTTTATCTCACGTATTAGCTCGAACAATACACGCACATGTACACGGGCGCACACAATATATGGACATAGCCTCTCGTCCAGTAGTGACTTGAGGGCTTATCTTGTACGTTTATTGCTCATTAATATCACCAGGAGTGGCCGACTAGAAAATATAACTGGAGTTTTAAAATGACTGTTACTGAGGGTGAGGGTGAGGGAGGGCCGACGATGTGAGGGTGAGGGAGGGCCAGCAAATTTTTCGAAGTGAGCGTTAGGTGAGTGAGGACCGGATAACTTTTCAAAATGAGGGTGAGGATGAGGGAGGGCCGAAATTGAAGGTGAGGGAGGAAAAGTAAAAATGAGGGCATTTGCCCACCTCTGCCCATGGCTTTACTGGCCGGTGATTCTTGTGCGAAAGCAGCCATACGCTCGCCAAAACTAATCACAAATCTTGTCACCGATCTTACGGAATTTAGCCGTGGCCTAGTAACAGCGACACCACCTTAATTTTCTTGTGTATGAAATAAGAAATAAATACCAAATAACACAAACATTGCCTCGACTGGGATTCGAACCAGCGGCGGCGCGAACAGATCAGCTTGGCTGGTTAAAGCACTAGAGTACTATTCTATCACAGCACTTAATTCTCGTTACTGCATGGAAGTAACCTGCCCTGACAGGTTATGTAGCTGATCACACCTCGTGTTAAGCTGCAATGCACATTCGCGCTGTGTATTGCACATCGTCGTTTACATCAATTTCCATATGCGGCACAAACATGTCAGATGAACTTACCCTCAATCAGATCTTATCACACCTCGTTTTAAACTGCAATGCACGTTCGCGCTGTGCATTGCACATCGTCGTTTACATCAATTTCCATATGCGGCACAAACATGTCAGATCAACTTACCCTCAATCAGATCTTATCACACCTCGTTTTAAGCTGCAATGCACGTTCGCGCTGTGTATTGCACATCGTCGTTTACATCAATTTCCATATGCGGCACAAACATGTCAGATGAACTTACCCTCAATCAGATCTTATCACACCTCGTTTTAAACTGCAATGCACGTTCGCGCTGTGCATTGCACATCGTCGTTTACATCAATTTCCATATGCGGCACAAACATGTCAGGTCAACTTACCCTCAATCAGATCTTATCACACCTCGTTTTGAGCTGCAATGCACGTTCGCGCTGTGTATGGCACATCGTCGTTTACATCAATTTCCATATGCGGCACAAACATGTCAGATCAACTTACCCTCAATCAGATCTTATCACACCTCGCTTTAAGCTGCAATGCACGTTCGCGCTTTGTATTGCATATCGTCGTTTACATCAATTTCCATATGCGGCACAAACATGTCAGATAAACTTACCTTCAATCAGATCTTATCACACCTCGTTTTAAGCTGCAATGCACGTTCGCGCTGTGTATTGCACATCGTCGTTTACGTCAATTTCCATATGCGGCACAAACATGTCAGATCAACTTACCCTCAATCAGATCTTATCACACCTCGTTTTAAGCTGCAATGCACGTTCGCGCTGTGTATTGCATATCATCGTTTACATCAATTTCCATATGCGGCACAAACATGTCAGATCAACTTACCCTCAATCAGATCTTATCACACCTCGTTTTAATCTGCAATGCACGTTCGCGCTGTGTATTGCACATCATCGTTTACATCAATTTCCATATACGGCACAAACATGTCAGATCAACTTACCCTGAATCAGATCATACCACACCTCGTTTTAAGCTGCAATGCACGTTCGCGCTGTGTATTGCATATCATCGTTTACATCAATTTCCATATGCGGCACAAACATGTCAGATCAACTTACCCTCAATCAGATCTTACCACACCTCGTTTTAAGCTGCAATGCACGTTCGCGCTGTGTATTGCACATCGTCGTTTACATCAATTTCCATATGCGGCACAAACATGTCAGATCAACTTACCCTCAATCAGATCTTATCACACCTCGTTTTAAGCTGCAATGCACGTTCGCTCTGTGTATTGCACATCGTCGTCTTCACCAATTTTCGTATGCGGCAGAAACATGTCAGATCAACTTACCCTCGATCAGATCCTAACCCAAGTGAAAATTCGTCGCCAGACGAGCAGACGACCCAGCCAGGGAGGCTAAACACATGATTGTGCACGTCTACTTGGTTTAACTACGTTTAACCCCTACCATTTCTTGACCGATGCTTCGTATGATAACAATAAGGTCTCCTTCGGCTCCCGGCTGCCCTTGTGAAGTGACGAGGGTTAGGTATTACCGCCGGGCGACTGCATCTTGCGCATCACTCTGTGATGGGGTCCTCCGCGTCAATACCGCTTGCGTGCGCCTAGCAGCCGAGCGAGCAGTCTTCTGTAGGTATGGAGAGTAGAGAGTAGTGGTGAAGAAGATATTAACATAAACTGAGGCTTATTACGAGCGTTAGCTCTTACTCATCACATTTTGAGATTTCGTGGGGTCTGCTATCACCCTGAGATCACTGCGCGATCTCTGGCAGCAACTAGAAGAAAGCATATCTGGCACTGAGACTTCTAGCGCCATCTGCAATAGCATTGCAGAAACAACCATCTGCCGCGTGCCAATCATGACGTCATGGTCCAATATAATGGAACTATGTGAGTATGACGTCAGGGGACGAAATGGCGGTGCAGTTTCGGTTTCTCGAATCCAAGATGGCGGCCAATAAAATTGGTTGTGAAAGGTGAGTGAAAGGGTTAAAGCTATAGAAAAAGAAAGGTTAGAACGATTATCTGACAAGCAGATAGGTTCATCAACAGCTGCGAGCCGATGGGACAAATCGAGTAGAGATAAAAGTAGGCAGTGCTTCCTAATGTAAGCCAAAGCATCTCTAGCACAAAGGTATCCTTTCGAGATTTGAAAGAAAATCTCTTTGCCACCCGGTAGTTCGTTATCTATCGCGACTAAGTTCTTCAATGGTAAGAAAGCTCGCCACCAGCTGCTGGGATGCGCAGGTTCTAAAAGACAGAAAGAGGTGGTAACGGCCTCACTAGTTGCAGACTTGCACCGCCTTGTCAGGAAGGGGCAAATCAAGGGGAGTAATAAAGCGATACAAGTGCGTACGACGTACGGTTTATGGTGTGTTCGTCAAAGCTTCGTGTGCTCTGTACAGGGTCGCATAACTTTTCAAACCTGCTGATGACTTACGTTGCTGGGACCTGCCGCTGAAAACCAGAAGAGCTAATATGGCGATGTGGTCACGTTGTCAGCGACCACAGGAGCTGCGTACTGAAGCTGTGAACTGCCGGTAACCACCACTTCGTCGAGATTGGCGCGGTTTGTTCCATAACAGTTCCTCTTAAGACTTCAACCTAACAGGTATGAACGCGTGGAGCTAGAGGCTGGTCGCCAGAAGATGTCCTGACGCGACAAGCTCCCGACCGTTTGAAGTATGTGAAGGAGTACAGAGCGCGCAATCGTGATTGGTGCAATGCATGGAGTACATTAGGTACAGAAAAGGCACGTCTTCACTGATGTGTAAGAACTGTTTATTATTTACTACTGGCGAAATACGACCCGCGATCGGTGAGCACAGAAGCAATTTTTCGCATGTCTTTTCACTTCATTAGAAGATTTCAGTCACGAATGCTAGCTCGTTGTTCCTGACGTACTTGCGGTCTTCTATATCCCGCACGGAAAAACACGCCTTTGAAACATAATTATACGTGCCAGTAGCGATTTCTGTTACCGAACGGCGTCGTAGCAAGCTGCCTTCTTCTCTAGTTTCCAACGTGCAATCTTCGTTCTTCATGGGATGGATCAGGCGAAGTCTCATCCCTTCCTGGAATGGACATAGAGCGTTCGGCTGCCAGCCTTGCACTTTAATGTGCAAATGCAGGCCCAGTGAGTAGCCCCTTTTGTTGAGGTACACTCCTGGTGTGAAGATGTGATCTCTCACATATACACACTCTGTCTCGTACAGAGCCCAGCCGCGGGACATGACAGCGGTTGCCAGTGTTCTGTATCCTTTTAAAAGCCATGTGGTTGAGCTACAACCTACTGGCCATTTTTGAGGAACAGTGTTTGGAATAGGTAAATGCGCCGTTTCCAGCCTTTTAAGTGGGCCAGTGTTCATGTTCATCACCGCTGGGAACGCCGGCGCGGAACATGTCTCCAAGTGCCGTGGCTCTTCCTGAACGTTTTCGCGGACTTCTTAGACCATATGCTCGTGTACAAAATTGTCACATAGAAGTGGCAAGTCATTCATTACGACTTTGTTCTTCTCATCACGTGGCCTCAATTCTTGACTGAATCTTGTTCCAGGAGAGCGATCATCTTCCCTAATGAATCGCGGTCCTGTCAGCAAGAGAGAGGTGGTGTTAGCGCGACAACCTGACATCTGAATTTCCTCCTCGTTATGAGGATCATCATCTTTGATGCGTGTCGTGGCTAAAAATGTGGTTTTCCTCAGTTGATATTTCAAGTTCGCTTTCAACGACTCTGACATACTTTCCTGCTTTTCGTGTTTTCGGATGTTGTCCTTTACTATGCAACTCCCAGCATCAAAAAACAATATTGCCAAAATGTCTACACAATGTTGTTGAATATTGCATCAATATTATATGTGGACCTGCTCTGAGTTTTTTATAAGTGTCCACTTTTATCAACATGGACATTGCGTGAACCTTATGTCAACATAACATTGACTTTTGAAGACATCATATGGACATTAAATATCTTGTGGCAGAAATTTTTTAAATGTCCACTGGATTTTAGCTGGTTGGCTGGGGCAGTTGGTTCCAAATGAAATTTACCTTTTTTTCACTGGCAAAGATATTTCTTTATCCCTGCCAGCGCCTTTCAGCCAATAGTAAACATGCAGTTCACTTCCGAGACAGCTGAACATTTCTTTTGTTTTCTGCATATTGACTTTTAGATCCCCCGTTCTGCTCTGCCTGTTAAGTAAGTCATTATACATGTTTTGCAGTACATATCCCCTTAGTGACTTAGCAAGGCAATCTCATCATCGAGTGCATATTAGTGAGATATTCTCCATTGACCCTTATCCCCAACTCCCAACACAGGTCTCTGAATCATCATCATCATCATCATCATCATCATCATCAGCCTTACTACACCCGCTGCAGGGCAAAGGCCTCTCCCATGTCTCTCCAACTAACCCTGTCCTTTGCCAGCTGCATCAACCCTTTGCCTGCAAGCTCCTTAATCTCCTCCGCCCACCTAACCTTCTGCCGCCCCTTGCTACGCTTACTTTCTCTTGGAATCCACTCCGTTACTCTTAAGGACCAGCGGTTATCTTGCCTTCGCATTACATGCCCTGCCCAAGCCCATTCATTTCTCTTGATTTCGACTAGGATGTCATTAACCCGTGTTTGTTCCCTCATCCACTCTGCCCGCTTCCGGTCTCTTAACTTTACACCTATCATTTTTTCTTTCCATGGCTCGCTGCGTTGTCCTTAACTTAAGCTGACCTCTTTTCGTTAGACTCCACGTTTCTGCCCCGTAGGTAAGTACCGGTAAGATAAAGCTTTTGTACACTTTTCTCTTGAGGGAAATTGGTAAACTGCCACTCATGATCTGCGAGAACTTGCCATATGCGCTCCACCCCATTCTTATCCTTCTAGTTATCTCCCTCTCATGATCCGGATCAGCTGTCACTACCTGCCCTAAGTAGACGTATTCCGTCACTACTTCCAGGCTCTCGTTGCCAATTGTGAACTGTTGTTTCCTTGCTAAGCTGTTGAACATTACCTTGGTTTTCTGCATGTTAATTTTTAGACCCATCGTTCTGCTCTGCCTGTCTAACTCATTGATCATGATTTGCAGTTCACCTCCTGAGTAACTCAGCAAGGCAATGCCATCAGCGAATCGTAGATTATTTAGATATTCTCCATTTATTCTTATTCCCAACTGTTCCCAATTCAGGCCTCGGAATACCTCCTGTAAGCATGCGGTGAACAGCCTTGGCGAGATCGTGTCGCCTTGCCTGACGCCCTTCCTTATTGGAATTTTATTGCTGACTTTATGGAGGACTATAGTAGCTGTGCAGTTGCTATATATATCTTCCAGTATTTTGACATAAGGCTCTTCTACCCCCTGATTACGGGATGCCTATATGACTGCTGAGGTTTCCACTGAGTCGAATGCTTTCTCGTAATCAATGAAAGCTATATATAAAGGTTGGTTATATTCTGCGCATTTCTCTATCACCTGATTGATAGTGTGAATATGATGTATTGTGGAATATCCTTTACGTAAGCCTGCCTGATCATTTGGTTGATTAAAGTCTAACGTTGCCCAGATTCTATTAGCGATTACCTTAGTAAATACTTTGTAGGCAACGGATAGTAGGCTAATCGGCCTGTAATTTTTCAAGTCCTTGACGTCTCCCTTCTTATGAATTGAGATAATGTTTGCATTCTTCCAAGCTTCTGGTACAGTCGAGGTAATAAGGCATTGCGTATACAGGGTGGCTAGTTTTCTAGCACGATATCCCCTCCATCCTTCGACAGATCAGCTGTTACCTGATCCTCCCCAGCAGTTTTTCCCCTTTTCATTGCTTCTAAGGCTTTCTTTACTTCATCTTTCTTTACTGCCGGGATGACGCATTGCTGTGCACTGCTGTCTTTCTCATTAACGCTCTGATTACATTAACGCTCTGATTACATTGGCTACTGTACTGGTCTGTATAGAACTCTTCGGCTATGTTAACTATCTTATCCATATTGCTAATGACGTTGCCCTGCTTGTCTCTTAATGCAAATATCTGGTTTTTACATAGGCCTAATTACCTCATCACCGCTTTTAGGCTGCATCCGTTCTTTAGAGCATGCTCGATTCTCACCATATTAAACTTTCTTACGTCGGCTACCTTGCCCTTATTTGTTAACTTTGATAGCTCTGTTAGTTCTATTTTGTCGGTAGGGTTAGACGCCCTCATGCTTTGGCGCTTCTTAATCAGATCTTTCGTCACCCGAGATAGCTTTCCGGTATCCTGTCGAACTGTCCTGCCGCCTACTTCTACTGCGCACTCCGTAATTATTTATGTCAGATTATCGTGCATTGTATGAACATGAAGATCGTCTTCCTCAGTTAAAGCCAAATATCTGTTTTGCAGCGCTATCCTAAACTCCTGTGCTTTCCCTCTTACGGCTAACTCGTTAATGGTCTTCCTCTTCACTAGCTTCTTCCGTTCCCTCTTCAAGTCTAAGCTAATTCGAGACCTTACCATTCCGTGGTCGCTACAACGCACCTTTCCGAGGACGGCCACATCCTGAATGATGCCAGTTTTAGCGCATAGTATGAAGTCGATTTCATTTTTAGTTTCACCATTGGGGCTCTTCCAGGTCCACTTCCTGTTTTCTCGTTTGCGGAAGAAGGTATTCATGATCCGTAAATTATTTCTATCCGCGAATTCGACTAATAACTCTCCCCTGCTATTTCTAGAGCCTATCCCGTAGTCACCTACCGCGTGGTCGTCAGCCTGCTTCTTGCCCACCTTCGCATTGAAGTCGCCCATTAGTACAGTGTACTGTGATTTTACTTTATTCATTGCCGATTCATTGCCGATTGCCGGTCTCTGAATACTTCCTGTTAGAGTGAACTCCGGTAAATAGATGGTGAACATGATCGTGTCACCCTGCCTGACATCCTTCTTTATTGGAATTTTAATGCTCCCAGAAAAGGAAGCATGCAATGAAATCCCGTCATATTTTGATCAACGAATCAGGGAGATGGAAGAAGCTTTCAACAATCGACAAAAGAGCGACGTATATGCGTCAGCATACTTTCGATAGCGTTTCGTGGCAGCGAAATTGATTATCTGCTTGCGTTGGCCTAACCTTTTACCACGTGTACATCTTATGCGTTTGTGATGATTTGTTCTTTCCTTATTTCACGAGCAAGATGCATATATTCGATCGAACGTGGATTAAAAATCTGGTTGTTAGCGTTGATTCCCGCCTCTCTCTTCTTTGTTTCGTGCTGCGCTGCTCCCGCCATAAGAACATGAAATGTGCCAAAATTTTACACACAAAGAAAATATGAATTCAAAAAGTCGCCCGAGCCCGCCCATATAACAGGAAATAGCAGCGCAATACACATGTAATTTCAGTTTATTAGATGTGCTCTTTGCATTTAAATGAATACAAAAAGGAGACGCATATGTATGCACCATTTAACACACAATGTACGTAGCACTACAGCACCAGCATATAATAATGGCCAAATTTTTCTCTAGCTCTGAGAAATCTGAAAAAAAAAGCAATAAAAACATAATACAGGATGAAAGTTGATGCACCTTGAGCAAACATTCTAAAGGGTACAAAAGCATATATGCACACGCAAAAGCAAACGCATGTAGAGAGCAAATTGGGTGCCAAAAGAAGAGACGATATGGGCGTACGATCCAGATACGCGTTTTCACGCCACGGATATTCTGCAGGGTGAAACCTCCCTCTGGCTTTGCCTCTCGCACGAGCCTCGGAGTGAGCTTGAGCGTGTTATCAAAAAAGGAAAAATTAATTCTACTTGGCGAAAATAAAAGACGAGCATAAACCAACATACCTTGACGACGTTGCCAACGGAAACCCGGGGATGAAATAAAATGCTCCAACTATATACATGAATTCAACGCAGCCTTCTGTCCTGCGCCTTCTCACGGTACAGCGAACGCTCAAACGTACGCCTTACATCCTCGTTACACCCCCGTTTTATTTTCTTGTGACTAAGTGTGGAGATAAGACTGCTTGGAGCCGGATGTAAATGGGGGACGTCTTGAGGTAGGAGCCCTGCGCGCCGCACCCATGGTACAGCAGACCGCGCGTGCAGCACAATACGGCGTGGGAGGCGAGATCAAGGTGTTCAAGGCACAAGTAATCCGGTGGGGGTGGGCTCAAAGTCAGCGACGCGAACACAACACAAACTATACCGCTGCGACTGGACGGCAATGTAGGTAGAGCAGGTTTATATCCATGGGCACTCGCAGCAAGAGTCTGGTGGGCTTCCGAAGATATCTCCCACCTATATGACCGCAGTGGACGGCCACGCTGCACCCAACAACACGCCACAGTCGTCGGAGGCGCTGAGGGATGCAGGGTGCGCGTTAGGAGTCGCCCATTGCCTTGAAATCCGCTGCCGCGAACGACGCCTGTAAGAGCGCCATTATGGTGTAGGGCCGTGAAGCTGCGCAAGACTTGCGATGCGCCGCGCGCCGCTGCATCAGTTCCAAAAGGAATTAAGTGGGCACGCCGAGGTGCGCGGGAAAGCTGTCATGAATCCGTAGCTACGAAGTTCACGACAGCCCTGTGATGCGAGCAAGAGCTACCGCGCGCTGGGGATTGCGCGCGAGCGGCTAGGCGCTGCGCGAATACGTGTGCGCAAGATGGCTTCCGTCCAGCGAGGAAGCCGGGCGAGCGCAGCGAGGCCATTACTGCGCCTCTGCTAGACAGCGGTAGAGTGTACTAGAATAGGTTGAGTGCCTCGACCCCCGCCGACGGCCACGCTTTTGACTGACGCGCCGGGCGCGGAATGTTGCTGCGGGGGCGCTGCGATCGAGGTGGATTGGCGAGCGGCGGTAGTACACTCTAACAGCGGCCTGCAGCATGGAGCCGACGGCCCACGAGAGAGATGCGGGGTGAAATGCGCCTCCTTCGGCTGTTCGAAAACAACACCTTCTCTCTCCGTAGCTTTTGGCACGAGGGAGAGAGAAAAGGGAGCGAGGAGTCAATTTGTATTTTTTTGTTGAAAAGCATTGGTCCCAAAAACGTGCTCCCAGTTACCTTTCTGGGACCAAAATGCTATGATTTGTTTTTGTTTCTGCTTAACACCATCGAAAAAACGTTTCTAGGCCATTAGTGGACGCACATCCCTTTTGCTTGTGTTTCTGCGTCCGGCCTCTACGGCCTGGATATGTTCGATAAATATTTTACTGGGACTCGGACATTCTTTCCTTTCTGGGTGCACCTGGGAAGGTACTTTGTTTGCTGGGAAGAGATGCCGGGATAATGAAACGTAGGGCATTATGGGGGTACAACAGGTATGATGTCCTCAGAGGTATTTGGAAAGGAATAATGGTGCCGGGGCTTACTTTCGGGAATGCGGTTCTATGCTTAAGGGCTGAAGTTCAGTCGCGATTAGGAGTAAATCAGAGAACTGTTAAAAGATTAGCAGTAAGTGCCCACGGGAAAACCACAAACGAGGCAGTGCAGGGGGATATGGGCTGGGAAAAGTTCGAAGCACGGGAAGCTCAGAGTAAAGTACTATACGAAGAACGCCTGAGGAAATTGGATGATAACAGGTGGGCAGCTAAGGTATTTAAGTTTCTGTACAGAAAGAGCGTTGACACACAGTGGCGGAAACGAACTAGAAAGCCGGCCAGTAAGTTTGCCAGAGACGAGGAAGGAGAAAGAGCATTAAACGACAGGTTAAAAACGTCGAAGGTAAAAATTGGATAGATTAAATGAAAAAGCATAGTGTAGAACTATATCGATGCTGGAAAAGGCAGATCAGGAAGGAAACGTTTTATGATAACTCAAGAGGTACTGCCCTCCTCTTTGAAGCTAGATCAGGGTAAGGTGGCTAGATTCAGGGTGTCTCAGAACGCGGAGCTACAAAAAGAAATTTAACGAACATGATACATGTGCTGTGTGTGGCAAATCTGTAGAAACACATTGTAAAATGTGATGGTATTCATCCCGATGGCGATGCAGGAACATTCAGTCTGCATGAGGCCTGAGGGTTTAGTGATAACAATAGTCATGTAAATAAATCTGCGGTGGAAATTAGCAAAAAGCGATTGGAGGATTGGTGGCTCAAAAGCAGAGAGGGGACATAAGTTTTAAAGTGTAGGAAGACGTATTTTAAAGAAAATGGCAAATTTTATTAACAACTTACAGCAGAGTTAAGCAAAAATAAAGGAAAAAAAGCTGAGCACGGTGGCAACTACCACTGTCAGTTTCAAAGGGGCCGCTCCTATCTTCCATCCATCCATCCATCCATCCATCCATCTTTCATTATCATCATTATCGTCTGCTTTCGACAAAACGATTTTTTTTTTCTCACTGCCTCCCTGTGCCTCCGTCTTATTATTTCGAAACCTAGTGATGAACAATGCAAATATGACATTTCTTTAAATCCTAGTGCCGAATATTTTGTTTGCGCGCATGCCAGGCGTGAGACTTTCTGGCATCTTTGCTAGGCAATTGATGAATGATGAATACTCACAGCGTAGAGAAATGACAAAACTATTGCATCCTTAAAGTAAAATAATTGACGTTATCTTTCTCAACAGGTTAATTGTAGCGCCAAGCCGCCCGTAGCTGCCGTTCCTTAGCGGCAAAAGGAATGAACTAGAAGGTGCACGCTGGAGCAGTGCCAAATGTGCAGGTCTCTAGTTCAGCAGGTCTTGCTCAAGACAATGCCTCCTGAAGAACATGCCTGAAGCGTCAGGGGTTTTTCTGCCCGCCGTAAAGCGCGCGTCAGCCGTATGGCGGCGTTGTCAGAAGATCCTCTAGCGAGGGCGGTGAGCATAGAATACAGGAGTTCGTGCTAAAAGTAGGGAATGAGTACAAGTATCTTGGGGTGTGGATAAATAACAGTGCAGAGTATCTGACAGAGCATGAAAAATATGTAATGAATAAAGCTAGTATGAATGCAGCTGTCATGAAAAATAGGGCACTGTGGAATTACAATACGTATGAGGTGGTAAAGGGATCTGGAAAGGGGTGATAGTCCCTAGCCTGACCTTCGGTAATGCGGTCCTGTGTATGAGGCCAGAGGTTCAAGCAAGGCTGGAAATTAAACAACGGGGAGTAGGGAGGTTAGGTTTGGGAGTACCTGGCAATACACCAAATCAGGGGGTACCGGGTGATATGGGATGGGCGTCTTTCGAGAGCAGAGAGGTAGCAGTAAGATAGCATTTGAGGAACGATTGAGAAAAATGGAGGAAAAGCAGTGGCCTAGGAAAGTTTTCAGATACCTAATGAATGTTGACACGAAATGTAGAAAGCGAACTAGAAAATTGACAAGTAAATATCTGGACAGCAGTAAGGGGGCAAATCAGCAATTATCGGTTAAGAAAAAGGTTAAAGAAACAGAGAGAGCTCTGTGGAAAACAGGGATGCTGACGAAATCGGCACTGGGAACATACCGGACCTTTAAACAGGAAATTGCCAAAGAAAATATCTATGATAATTGTGGGGGAGCTCTTTGTTGTTTGAGGCCAGGACTGGAGTTTTGCGGACTAAGACGTATAGAGTCAGGTACCACGAGATAGACACGTTGTGCATTGCGTGCGGAGAGGAGGAGGAAACGGCTGAACACTTGATACTTTTCTGTAAAGGGCTTCACCCTATAGTGGAAAGCAGCGGGGCTGACTTGAGGTTGGGGTTTAGGGATAGTGAAGGGAAAGTAGATTTTAAGAAGGTAGAAGTAACCAAGCGACGGTTATACTATTGGTGGCTAAAAGCAAGACAGGAGTAAAATTTCACAAGACATGGCTAGGTGGCTTGAGCCACCGCCCGATTTAAAGGGTTCAGCCGTATTCATCCATCCATCCTAGCAGACGACACGCAGGCGGCACAGAATTTTGTTGTGACTGCCGTTACAGCAATAGGCATGCCTTCTGGTGCGCTGTTTCTTATATTATTTGTTTGGTGTGTTTAGTGTTACCCTTTGACAAGTGACGCATCGATGACTGCAGTTGCTGGAGGGAGTAGCGAGTGAAACTGCATTGCTGTTGAGTTCCGTTTTCAATGTCCAGTCAGCGAAACAAGAACCCTGGTGTTTCGTTCCATGAAATTCCTGCCGACTTAGAAATTCAGGAAAGATGTCTCAAGATAATTAGAAGAAAATACTGGCAGGCAAACACAACATCAAATTATTCTGCAGTTCGTAGCTTGCATTTCCAGCGAAGGAAATGCTACTGTAGACAGTATGACTACCCACCAAGACAGGGGTGGACTCTATTAACTGACGTCAGTGCTCCTAAGAGTGTTACAGGGCCTCAAGAAGCACGTCGATATCATGCTTTAAGACCGAACGCATCTTCAAAGGGGACTGGACACATGCTTGCTCTACAGTGTGAATAAAATCGCGGGTTTTCCTGTCCTGACCGGTGAAAACAAGGACAGCGGCATATATGCAAGAAGTTCATCAAACCGTTGCTAACAAACCATGCACTTGACATAACAGACAAGAACGCAGTTGCGAAGATGTACAACAAGAAACCTCTTTCCCGAAAATTCTTGAAACTGCAGTAAGAAACGATTTCCGCCGCCTTCATCGCACCGACGCATGCAATTTTTCCTTGTAAGTGCGCACGTGTCTCTGCCTTCAAGCGCAGTTTTTTTTTAATATTCACACGTTGCTCGCCATGTCTGATACTCCCTTGTTCCAGTTGTCATTTTATCAATGCACGTGCTTGTCATTTGGAGAAATCCGCGGTCAGTCAGGCCTGCTGTGTTACTCCCGGCGTCACTGTGCGCCTGTCCATCACACAGGAACCTAGTGAGCTGTGTTTCTAGCGAAAAGAATATAGAATAGGGGCATGGGTTTATCTGAAATTTGTCAACGTTATTCAAGGAGGTACCGTTCGGCGAAAGCTCGTCGGAAAAATGACCAGAAACAGCGCAGCTAGGCTGTCCTCCAAGATCTGCTTCACCCGATCGAAACATCTCTCGCAGTGCTCCGCAGCAAGATTGTAACAAACGCGCACTTCGCATAGTTCCAAGAACATTAGATATGAGGGATGTGCCCCCCTGCGGGCCAGCGACTCCCCAGACAAGTTACCACGACGTCTCCGGCTTCCATTGATATTGAGTGTCATAAGCAGTCCTCTTTTGCCACGGGTCACCATGGTTACAGTTGAGAGCTCAGGTAATTCCGGACTTCCTCCTGTCCCTTTTCTCTCTCATGGATTATTTTCTCTTTTTGCATGTCCAAAGTAGTTTATTTCTTGCGATTGGCAACAGTACGTTATATACAACCGTGCTTCATGCAGTGTAAATACTTAATTTGTGGCATTTCTAGCCACTTCGAGCACTTGCTGTAATATGGATGTTTCGAAAACGTTCCTTCCGTTGTAAACCTTCCAAAAGTTACTGGTTATGCAGCAGACAAAAGGTCCTAACGGCATGATAGAACGGGGCGCACAGCACGCTTTTAGATTTCGAAATCGAAACTGATGATCCCTTTTCAGTTATATATGGAAGTCAGCTTAGACCTTTTAAGCATTTGCTGCACGCTAAGACATCCCAAAACATGTTTTTTTTTTGTTAGCGAACTAAATTGTGTCGCTCAAAACCCCCAAAAAAGGATGAAACAGCATGATCTGGTTCCGCACATCGCAGTCTCCCAGCCATTAAAACCGAAATTGAGGGTTATCTTTTAGCGCCGCCTAGCAACCAGTATGCGCAATGTCGAGGCGATTTTGGGGCCCATTGACATCGAGGAGACGCTTCAGGGTTCAGGCATTTTCTTCAGGAGGCATTGGTTTCGGCAGTGTCGTGCTAGTCTTGCTGTCATTCCATGTGTCATTCAAATAAGCCTCTGCAACGCCGCGTTATTTAAACTGACCGGTTTCAATGTGCGTGAGTCTCGTTAGAGTGAACTAGAAGATAGAGTGTGTCAAACGAAAGCCGAAGAGGAATGCCTCCTGAAGAACATGCCTGAAGCGTCTCCTCGATTTCAATGGTCCTCGAGATGGTCTCGACATTGGGCAGACTGACCGCTAGATGACTCTAAAAGATGACCCTCAGTCATGGCTATGTGGCTTGAGCCACCGCCCGATTTAAAGGGTTCAGCCGTATTCATCCATCCATCCATCCTGGACGGGATGTTTGCGGGCTAAGACATATAGAGCCAGGTACTATGAGATAGACACGTTGTGCGTTGCGTGTGGAGAGGAGGAGGAAACGGCTGAACACTTGATACTTTTCTGTAAAGGGCTTCGCCCTACAGTGGAAAGCAGCGGGGCTGATTTATTCAAAGCATTGGGCTTTAAGGACAGTGAAGGGAAGGTAGATTTTAAGCGGGTTGAAGTAACCAAGCGAAGGTTATCTGATTGGTGGCTAAAATCAAGAGAAGAGTAATATTTCATAAGTCATGGCTACGTGGCTTGAGCCACCACCCGATTTAAACGGGTTCAGCCGTATCCGTCCGTCCATCCGTCCGTCCATCCATGCATCCATCCATCCATCCATCCATCCATCCATCCATCCATCCATCCATCCATCCATCCATCCGTCCGTCCGTCCGTCCGTCCGTCCGTCCGTCCGTCCGTCCGTCCGTCCGTCCGTCCGTCCATCCATCCATCCATCCATCCATCCATCCATCCATCCATCCATCCAATTTCGGTTTCCATGGCTGGGAGACTGTGATGCGCGGCTCCGATCATTCTGCTTCATTCTTTTTTCGGAATTTGAGCAACAACTTTTAGTCGCTAACAACAAAAAACATGTTTTCGGATGTCACAGAGTGAAACAAATGCTTAAAAAGTCTAAACTGACTTCCACATATTACTGATAGAGGATCATCAGTTTCGATTTCGAAATCTAAAACCGTGCTCTGCCCCCCGTTCTATCATGCCGTTAGGACCTTATATCTGCTGCATAACCAGTAACTTTTTGACGGTTTACAACAAAAACAGTATGTTCGAAACATTCATATTGCAGCAAGTGCTAGAAGCGGCTAGAAATACCACAAATAAGTATTTACACTGCATGAAGCATGGTTGTATATATCGTACGGTTGCCAATCGCAATAAACTACTTTGGACAAGCAAAAAGAGACAATAATCCATGAGAGAGAAAAGGGACAGGAGGAAGTCCGGAATTACCTGAGCTCTCAACTGTAACCAGGTGACCCGTGGCAAAGGAGGACTGCTTATGGCACTCAATATGAATGGAAGCCGGAGACGTTGTGGTAACTTGTATGGGGAGTCGCTGGCCCGCAGGGGGCACATCCCTCATATCTAATGTTCTTGGAACTTTGCGAAGCGCGCGTTTGTTACAATCTTGCTGCGGACCACTGCGAGAGATGTTTCGATCGGGTGAAGCAGATCTTGGAGGGCAGCCTAGCTGCGCGGTTTCTGGTCATTTTTCCGACGAGCTTTCGCCGAACGGTACCTCCTTGAATAACGTTGACAAATTTCAGATAAACCCATGCCCCTATTCTCTATTCTTTTCGCGAGAAACACAGCTCACTAGGTTCCTGTGTGATGGACAGGCGCACAGTGACGTCGGGAGTAACACAGCAGGCCTGACTGACCGCGGATTTCTCCAAATGACAAGCACGTGCGTGCGTCAATGAAATGACAACTAGAACAAGGGGAGTATCAGAGCCACATGTGAATATTAAAAAAGCTGCGCTTGGAGGCACAGACACGTGCGCACTTACAAGGAAAAATGGCATGCGTCGGTGCGATGAAGGCGGCGGAATTAATTCGTTTCTTACTGCGCAGTGGTTAGGGCGCTCGGATACTGATCCGGAGTTCCCGGGTTCGAACCCGACCGCAGCGTATGCGTTTTTATGGAGGCAAAGCGCTAAGGCGCCCGTGTGCTGTGCGATATATGCACGTCAGTGCACGTTAAAGATCCCCTGGTGGTCGAAATTATTCCGGAGCCCTCCACTACGACACCTCTTTCTTCCTTTCTTCTTTCATTCCCTCCTTTATCCCATCATTTGCGCCGCGGTTCAGGTGTCCAACGATATATGAGACAGATACTGCGCCATTTCCTTTCCCCAAAAACCAATTATTATTAATGTTATTATTACTGCAGTGTCAAGAATTTTCGGGAAAGAGGTTTCTTGTTGGACATGTATATCTTCGCAACTGCGTTCTTGTCTGTTATGTCAAGTACATCGTTTGTTAGCAACGGTTTGATGAACTTCTTTCATATAATATGCCGCTATCCTTGTTCTCACAGGTCAGGGAAGAGAAACCCGCGATTTTATTCACACTGTAGCGCAAGCATGTGTGTCCAGTGGCCTTAGAAGATGCGTTCGGTCTTTGAACATGATATCGACGACCTTCTTGAGGCTCTGTAACACTTTTAGGAGCGCTGAAGTCGGTTAAAAGAGTCCGCCCCTGTTTTGGTGGGCAGTCAAACTGTCTACAGTAGCAATTCCTTGGCTGGAAATGCAAGCTACAAACTGCAGAATAATTTGATGTTGTGTTTGGCTGCCAGTTTTTTCTTAGAATTACCTTGGGCCGTCTTTCCTGGAGTTCTCAGTCGGCAGGAATTTCCTAGGACGAAACGCCAGGGTTCTTGTTTCGCTGACTGGACATTGAAAACGGAACTCAAAAGCAATGGAGTTTCAGTCGCTACTCCCTCCAGCAACTGCAGTCATCGATGCTTCACTTGTCAAACGGTAACACTAAACACACCAAACAAATAATATAAGAAACAGTGCACCAGAAGGCATACTTTTTGCTGCAACAGTAGTCACAAGAAAATTCTGTGCTGCCTGCGTGTCGTCTGCTAGAGGGTCATCTGACAGCGTCGCCATACGGCGGACAGAAAAAAACCCCTGACGCTTCTCCAATTGTTTTTTAAATAACGCCTAAACTACGAGCATAAAATTTTTATTGATTTTATTGCCTCTCTTATTATAAGAAAAAAAAATGACGGTTGAGTTTCGGCAATGCCTCCTGAAGAACATGCCTGAAGTTTGTTTCTACAAACATTTAGTGGTGGCGCTGCATAGGCTTTGCTTTTTTTTTTTTTACACTGTCGCCAGCGAGAGCTTGGTCACGAGGCCGGCGAAGTCACAGTAAAGCTGCGGCGCGCCGAATCGAATGTGTTCTATGCGATGTTTGACTTGCTATTGTTCCTGATTACTGTCCTTTTCGTGCTTCGCTGCGCCTGTCGTATGATTTTTTTAGTTGCTTTCGATGCTACCGAACCATAAAATGGCTTTGTTCGACACATCGCTGTAGTGCCGACGAACCTTCCACGCATTGAGCATCATTTTGGTAAGTCCAGCAAGACGACCGGTAGTTTTGCGGAAGAAAAAGGTGGTGGGTGTTTAAAATGATTGATTTCTCGAATTTCAGCATACTTGAATGTCATGGCGGAAAATTCGGTACCTGCGCAAGAAGGTACCGTACAGCAGCACGCTTAAACACGAGCGCTCGAGCGCGTGTCTTCGACTGACATTAGGGTTATTTTTTTATGCTACACTGGCTACACTAGTGTAGGCGGTGTAGCAAAAGACCATTTTTTTTTGCCAGTGTAGAAAAAGTGTAGCTCCGCCCACCTGCACGAATGCATTTCTTTTTCGTTTAGAGTAGCATGAAAGCTACTTTTTACACCGAGTTACTTGGAGGTGTAGGCTAGCAGACGACAGAAACCAGGCGAGAGTTTCGAAAGCCCGCGCATTCTGACAACCGTTTCCACACGCAGCAGACGTGCTTTTTCTTGCCATGGAGAAGTGCAGCCTTGCGAGCTTGCGAATTGTCGTCCGCCTCGAGGACGGCAGCGAAGTGGCGGCGCACCCGCGTGCCGGAGAGAGCGACAACCTTATTTTTTTCAGAGATAAGATCGCCTACACCACTGAAAGTGCGTATTTCTGCCTGCCGAACGGGTTTTCGTTCGTTTGGCCGTTTGTTTCCTTGTGTACTATAGTTCGCAACGTAGTTGTTTACTTTTAAAGAATGATGTGCGATTATTGTGCCGATCAGGAGTCTCGCGCGATATCGCCGGGTTTAGGCGTGTAATAATTTACGCCAAGGTGTATGCGCAGATGGGGTGCCGATCCTCGTTTCTCCCGAGGACGCCGGCGTGCAGGTGGTGACAGCTCAGCCTGAGGCGCCGACTGGGCGAGTGCCGCTCGAACCGGCAGCGCCGCTTAACGGCGGGCACGCGCTGGAGCGCTGCTGGACGCCCGACAGGACAAAGTTCCTGATTGAACTTGTCAAAGTAAGTACTTCCCGGTCCTATAACTACAACGTGGTAATGGCACGTAACACCGGGGCAGGGAACGCGGCACCCGGCGGCGATCATGCGCGCACACGTATACATATACATACACGCGTACGCGTTGGCATATGCCCGCTGCAGCTAGAGCATACATGGCAGTTAACATTAATGCATGCTGTGCTATTAGTCGCGATGGGTACGATCCTGATACGAACAAAAGTACGTTCACAACATAAATGTCCCTCGCCCTACGCGGTTTTCAATATGTCGTCACCGCGACTTTTTCTTTTACTTCCATGGCGATTTCAAATTATAAGGCGATTATAAGAAATGAAAAGTAGGGACTGACGCAGTTGCGTGGTTGCTGTAGGGAAATCATTTATATATACGTATATATATATAGCACACAGGTATTGACTACTATGTACGGGACAGTTAGGGTCTGAAGAACCTTCCACTTACTGCAGCTTTCATAAAGATTCGTGCGTATGTAATTAAAAGGCCTTACATGTCCTGTAAAAAGTCACTAGCATTGTATATAGCAGCCATGAATTTGTATATCTGCTAATTATAGAAAACAGACAAAATTTGCATGAAAGATATAGAGTTAATTGTTATTTAATTGAGCCTTACAAATAGCAGTTGGCCTAAATCATTCACACCACAATCATGCAATTAAGTGTGCCTGAACTGAACACAGATGTGCATGCATTTCTAAAAAGCAGCAGGATAACAGTCATGAAACATGTCATGCAAGTCGCAAGTCAGGTTACATAGTGTTATGTACACAATTACCAGTCTTGCTTTCTCCCTTTCTGCATCTCGCAAAAAGAGCAAGCTACAAAACCCTGCGTTCAAAACGAGGAAAGCAATGTGGCGACATCACTGAGGGACCGCTTTCAAGGCACAGGTGTCACCCCGCTCCAGGCCGAGAACAAGTGGAAGACGCTGGAGCGGGCGTACAAGCGTGTAAAATATCACAACAGCAGATCTGGTCACCAGCACAGAACTTGTGATCATGAAGAGTAAGTATGCAGAATAAATGAACCTCACAAAAAGCAGCTAGGTGCCCAAGTAACCGTATATATTTTATTGTTGTACTCAATTCACCCTTCCCTCATCCACAGGTCATATATCACTGCATCATTAGACTTTGAATTGAATTCATCGCATAATCAATTAGCTCACGCCATTTGATTAATCATTAAAGCATTGCAGGAGTACTGTTTGAAGGTCCAGTTGGCGTGTCAAGGTTGAAACACACACAAAAAAGGGAACAAGTAAGATGAAAACTGGAGGTAACTGCCATCTGATTTATTGTAATAACGCCCATTCTTTGTGCACACGAGTGCACCATTATTGAGCAAGAAACAGAGAGGGCTTGAAACAGGCACCGAACAAAATAAATACAATCATCTCATGTCAGCAAATTATATATCTATAACCACTTGGTTCAAAACTAAATCAGAATAAGCCCACTTCTTTGTTCTCAGTGAGATACACACGGTGCCCAAGGTTACCTGTAAGCAGCTGTTTTCATGTGGAAGCTCGGCTTCATGATTTCTACATTCAAATTTGTGTTCTTTTGATGAACTGCGTTCTTTCATAGTTGGGCTGACACCTGCAAGTGGGCCATCGGGTGCCATCTGGAATTATCCAGCAACAAACGCTGTCCTTGCTGTCTCACTAAACCTCTGTAATCATACAAGCATTACAAGCGTAGAGCCTGTAAATGAGGCAACTAAAACAATCAAGCATGCAAATCATTAGTCCGGTATATTTTGGTGCAAGGAACGTGAGCAACAAAACCATCTTTATTTGAAGCTCAGTGTGTGCACATGTATCTTAGACTAAAAAAGCACGAGGATTGCCGCAATTCGACTGTCATATTGTTTCAGATGTGATCTTCACTGTATACTGCAATCTATGCATGTACATGCTTACATTATACTCTTGAAGAACTCACAGCCAATATGCCATTTATGAAGCACTGACAGCAAGTTATGTAATGCATGGCTTATTCTTGTGTTTCTTGATCTTGGCATATGCAGGGAGCTGGCTGAAATCCTCGAGCCGCAGCACCACATTCAGCCATGCTTTGTGGCAGGGCCTGTGCAAGCGAGGACAAGCTCAAAGTGAGGCACCATTTATTGTCCTCTTTTCGGTGGTGTCCATAGCTTTCTTCAGTTAACAAAAAACACAGAGTCCCACCACATTTTTAAGGGCAAAAGGTATGAGGCTGAATCGTTGCAAAGAATTCACTGTGCTTAGTAATCAGAGCTGTTAATAGTGCCTCACTGCAAAGAACATAGTGCTGGCTTAGGACAGGAAAGAAAATGTCATACAGGCTCCGCACACCACTGCAAATAAATTTTCCACAAAACTATAGCTTTCCTTTTTTGTCGCATAGCATATGAATTCACGAAAAGGGCTCTGGGTATCACAGCAAATAGGCAGGCCAGTCTCACAGAGTAAGTCAGTGCTGTGCTGAAGGCAGTACGTGCTCTCCGAAATCTGGGAATAACTCCACTATATGAAACAAAAGATGCAGCTCAATGTAACAACAGCCCTGTCATATGGAGAAGTTTTTTTTTTTTTGCAATGAGCAGGAGCAATGAACTGTACACACATGACTGGCTCAGCCTGTGCTGTACCGCTTGCTTGATTCCTGATGTATACAAAACAAAGATGTACTGCGACCACGGTTATGTACTGATGTTTTGTGGTGAATAGCAGTTTAGTGTTTCACTTTCCCTAGTTTGGATGAGGATCCCCTACCGGGACCAAGTAACAGCCAGCAGGCACCATGCAATGAGGGCGGGCGACTCCCGGCGAGGAAACGGACCCGGCGCATGGCAGACGCAGTGGCAGAAAGCTTTGCTGCAATAGCAGCAAAACTTGACGAAAGCAGACACCAGCGGCATCGCGAGAAAATGGAAGCACAAAGAGAAAAGCTTGCCTTGCTAGAGAGGCTTGTGTGCGCTGTAGAAAAAACAGCTGGAGCCACTAAGGTCAGCACTGGCAACATATAGTGTTGATATTAGTTCATCTGATGCACTTTTCTTAATTTAAAGCAAAGCTCCACTTCCTATATAACTGTTTCCTGTATTGTTTACCTTACTTATGTGTTTACTTATGCATTTACTTATGTGTTTTACATCAGCTATATTGTTTTAGGTTACATTATAAAGTTTACCTATTTGGCATGACAACACAAACAGTGATGAAAGAAACTTGTACACCTGTGAACAAATTAATACGCACCACGATTTGGCGCCCAGAAACTTCTGACCTGTTTGCAATGAACATTGATGGGTATTTCGATTCGACCCTGGGATTTCCACCCAGAATGCTGTGATCAGTATCGGAATGCTTAAGGCAGTGAGAAGCCATAGTGGGAAATTATGCTGCTTGTGCTTAAGGGTAGTGCCCCTGTTTAATTTAATTCTCAGCGCGCAACCTGTGTCGAGGTTGACCGCTCATGATGGCACCCTAATGCTTTCACCTTCTTAGCACGTAAGCAGCCTGAAGTACCTGCTGATTTTTTTACCTTTTGTAATCACCATGCCATCGTCCGTTTCTGGCGTTACTACAACAGCTGTTTTAGACTAAATGCACCATGGCCTCCAAGTTAGGAACAGCCTCTTGCATGCAACATCCTTCAGTAATGACTTTAGTGTCAGTTCAGATAAGTGCAACACAACTGGAATGATTTCAAGCCATTTTAATTCAAGTTTCTCCTTACAGCCATCACTACAAAGTAGTATGTGCCGCATAAACAACCTGCAACAATTACTTGGCTATGTACAAACAAGCTACGAAGGAAAACTTTCTCACTGAGAGCTACTTGTCATGTCACACGTATATACAAACATTATGCACAAACATTATGAAGAATTGCATACGAGTATGCGCTGTGTAAACAACCTATAAGTGTACAAACAAGCCACGAAGAACTTTACGAGCAAGAGCTAGTTGTCATGTACATTATTTACAAACACTATTTACAAACAATGCAAGGAATTGCAAATGAGTATGTGCTGTGTACCTACCCATATGTACAAACAAGTCACCAAGAACTTTAGGAGCAACAGTTATAGTTGTCATGTCGTCCATATTGACAAACATGATGTACAAATATAATGTGAAGAATTGCATATGTGTATGCATTCTGTACCTGCCACAGACAAGCTACGAAGAACTTTCTGAGTGAGGGCTAGTCGTCATCTCAAATGTGTATACAAACACTATGCACAAATAATATGAACTGTAAATGAGTACTATTTATGCGAATAAAACCTGTCAGTGAGGAAACAAGCACTGACAAAACTTTGTGCCTCTACTGTATAGCAACAAACAATGCAGTGAAATAAATAAAGCATTTTACAGAGTCTGCGCTATGTCATCCCGAAACTTGCTTGGGCAAGATGAAATGTCACCATCTTCTCTAACATTACTGACATCCAGCCCTTGACTGGGCAATTCATCATTTTCATCATCATCATTGGATTCTGTGCACATGTTGTGCAAGACGCAGGAGCCAATAATAAGACAATTTGTTTAAGAGATCGTGAATTTACATACAAAAGCCGCCTAAAACGGTTCTTCAGAAGGCCAAACGCCCCTTCCACAATGACCCGCTGCTGACTGTGGACACTCTTGAAACCCTCCTCGCAGTTCTTGCTTGGACACTTGTAAGGGGTAAGCAGCCATGGCTGCAGGGGGTAGGCCGAGTCACCAAGAAGGTATCCACCTGCACGTTATTGGTAGTGCCAGCTATAGTTGAAGCCATAAATTTGTGAATTGATCGCATGACTGCAGACATTGCGGCTCCTTTTTCAGATAAATATTGCAGCATATGACAAGTGAAACCAGCTCACCAAATGGCACAGCATGCATATGTTAACATATAAGGTACACTTTCAGGATTTAATTTAAATTTATTTAAAAATGAGAAATGTGCCGCAGTAATGCTTGACCAACACATCAGAAAATGTGAACTAGAAGAAATGGAAGCCAATTCCATGCATTTTAAACCAGTTTTCAATTACATTTCGAACTGCATGCAGTTACGATTTTTTATTGTTGAATTAAGAAGTGCGACGGTCAAACATGCTGCGATCAGGAATCGTACTGATCATGCATGTTTTGTGCTTCGATGTTAAATAATAAGGCAATTAAATATACATGCGAAATTACCTTCGCACTTTTCCGACGCCTCTTCGTAAAAGAAGCTGTTCTGCAGCACTCGCGCATCATGCGCGGAACCCGGGAAACCAGCAAAAACGTCAATGAACTTCTTGTTTTCATTGCAGATGCCCTGCAGGACTACAGAATGATACTTCTTCCGGTTGTAGTACGAGTGCTCAGACTTCGCAGGCTTCGGAATTTCTATACGGCACCCGTCGATGCACCCGATGACGTTAGGTAATCCTTGCCTGCCGCTCTTCGTGGTCGCCAGAGCTCTGAATTCTTCCTTACTTCGTTCGCGCTCAGCTGGCGTGGACCATCGAATGATCTCCGCCGAGATACTGAAGAGGAATTCCAGCAGCCGATTTAGGCACACCTCTACAGATGACTCGGCGATGTCGAACTTGTCGGCGATATGGTTGACGGTCATCTGAGTTGCCAGGTATGTGAGACCAATCAACATCGTCTTCTCTGCTGTTATCTGTGGCCTTCCATGCTCGCCTCTTGGATAATACGGCGACGCCTCGAAACGGTCGGTCAGGTTGCGGGCTGTCTCGCGGGTAAGCCGGAAGAGTCGTCGAAACTCGGTGGCCAAGTACCGCGGAACAACGCTCTCTACGTAAAGAGGGACGCGGTTCCTGTCCAATCTCAACAGAAGCAAGGGTGCTTCATGCATCAGAATAACTGCTTCATCATCACTTTCGTCCTCTGACGAAGAAGACGAGTCGCGAAAAAACTCAGCAGATATCGCGTAGACGCGCTCCATATTCAGGTAATGCAGACGACACAAGCTGCGGTGAGCTTCGCGTTACAGAGAAATGACCTAGGTGGTTTTAGCACTTCTCTGCTATCGTAACCACGACAGAATATAATTTTTTTTACTAACGAACTGTTTATCCCTTTCAATAGTATCACATTACGATCTAAATTTGTGGTCGTTGTAGTCTGCTCGCGCAGACGACGCCGCTCAGTATCATGCTATTGGCTGGTGCTCGGACGGACGAGTGCAGCGCCCTTACGTCATAACTTTAGCCCCGCCCTCCACTCGCCTACACGAGCCTGCACGAAGTGTAGGCTAAAAAAATAAACCCACTGATATCGTTCCCAGGGCTCTACGTCACCATATATAGCACTAGCGATGGGCATCCATCGAGAGAAAGAGCACTTAGGGACTCTTTGGAGCTCAATTAAAATATATTTTAAGTGCTTGTTGCATCCAACACTTCGCTATAGGTGACCTTACATACAGAGGAAGCCTATAACAAGCTTAATATAGCCTCAATATTTGATGTCCCAACCCCTTTAAGCTATGAACATAAAGAGATGCCTTTCAGACACTTAAGTGCCTGCTCCATTACACGTGCTGAGTGCACAAAGCAAATATACATTGCTGTTGTGTGGAGAAATCTGCTCATGCTGAGATGCTCTGTTTCAATTTGCAGACATGAGGACCAGTATTATGAGAACAAAGCATACCTACATGTCTGAGGAAGAACCTTTGAAAGCAACTTACTGCACCAAAATTATGCAGGAGCTTACCTTCGTTTATTTGCCTGTGCAAAGTTAGGTGCATAAGAATCCATCTGGCTCTGTCATGAGAACTATTGAAGACAGCTGTAGCTTAAAGTATCACAATTGACATCGCATTTTAGCTGTTAGAGAATGTCAGTTTCAAAAGCTCATTCTCATAATTTGTCCCTGCAGAAGTAATAAAATGACAGAGTGTGCAGTCAGATGTGGTTTTTGGGAATTCTCACTTATGCTTTGTGAATTGTTTATACAAAATCACTCGGGCACCGCTGCTCGTGGGATTTTTTGTAGTGACTCTTTTTTCTTCATTATTTTGCAGGCCATTATTGAAAAGACAATGCATACAAGCTTCCACAGGAAAAAAGCCTTGAATACCACACCTGGCTCTATTGCTTCATGCTCACAACCTAGAAAATTGCATGTGCAGTGATCCCAGTGCAATGTGTCTACGTACAAAGTGGGATCGAAATGGTTTTGATGTAGTTGCTTGATCTAAATTTAAAGGAAAATGGGCATTGTCCTCAAAGCAGAAAATTTGTTTATTGAACTTGTTTCTTAAACAATATAAGTCCACAGGAATGACAACAGGTTTTGGAAAAGAGGGAATAATGGATCACTGCATAGTTGTGGCTTCAGGGGTTGCTGATGATAAGGGGGCACGAAGTTCTTTTTTTCTTTTTGGCTCAAGAGTCTTGGAGCAGAAATCATTGTTGTACTTTGGGAGAACAGTTTTCATTGAGCTCTCAGTTAGGTACCTATTTCAGTTGTGGTACATACAGAACACCTGACATGCACAGCCGTCAAGCAGAGCTTCCGACCTGTGTATTCTTATGATGTGCACTTAGTAGTAGTAGTATTAGAAACACATTATTTGTTCACTAAAAATCATGTGCCAGGAACGGAGTCTGCCTGGTGCACAAAGGTCAGGTGGTCTTCCAGCTATCCAAGGCATATCAGGCACTCCATGAAGAAAAAGGTCGAGAGGGGAGGCGAAGAGGTTTAATGGTTTGGTTGGGATTTACAGGTTTTAACGTCCCAAAGCAACTCTGGTTATGAGGGGACGCCGTAGTGAAGGGCTGCAGAAATTTCAACCACCTGGAGTTCTTTAACGTGCACTGACATCGCACAGTACAGGGGCCTCTAGCCATGGGGCATTACAGGTAGCAATGGGTGAAATTAGGATGTGTTTCAGGGCAGTTATAACTGTCAAAAGATGTTGCATACTGTTGGAAGAAAGTCTGTGCTGGTGTCAGAGTCGATTGTCAATTGACTTTGTTACTTGTAGAATAGATGCCTGAAGCCTGCTTTGTGCCAGACTGCTCAATGGTTGGTGCAACCTGCCTATTGGGTTGTGGGGAACCTGCCCAGTTTGTGTGTGTGTGCACATACACCTAGCAACCTGCCGACAGTGACAGGTTCGCAAGAGGTTGCGTGGGAAGAGGCCCAAGCAAAGCAAGTCGCGCTTATGATAGCACCTGCCATAGTAAGGCGATGGCGCCTCGTTTAACAGCTCTGCCACTGCACGAGCAGTAGTATGAGGACTTCTAGAGATCTGTGAATGTAAACTTGAGAATGAGCAATTCCTCATATATGAGCATTAACCTGTTATAGCTATCCGAACAGCTGCCTCCAATGAACACCGGAAAAGTGAAAATTGAACTGGTAGAGCATTTCAATCGCATTTGCCTTACTGTGCTTAACGTAGAGTAGAGAACGACGAATTCCACATATTGACTCGGTAACCCTGTTGCCTCCTAGCTTTAATGCCGGGCTAAAGTATCCCCTCCAGTTTCTTTTTCAGTAGGAATGCAATGAAAATTTTCTTTCAGCTTGTAGGCTTAGTTATGGGAGCACTTTTGTACATAACATGTGCAGGCAACGGCACTTTGCTGCAGGGGTACGAGCTGCATATTATGTTATGACTGCATATTATCGACTCTTTCCAAATTTGCCTCGGAGATGACATCCACAAGGATAGCTTTGCTTTGAAATGCATAGTGCGTGTTGTGCAGATAAAATAGGCAACAGCTGCAACATGTATGATGTGCAATTTAGGTTTGACTCTGCTGGGTCGTGGCAGTTCCTTGATGTGGTGGATCTGAGTTTTACCTTAGCCAGGTGTCTGCATCTAAAATCACATCAGCATTCCCTAGATGCATCACACCACGGGCCTCGTGTGTATGGGAGTAGTCTTTCCGCTGACGTGGGTTTATCGCAAGATTAAATGTATTCTTTGATTTTGATGGCTGCTGCTGAGACATTAAGGGCCTATGGTGCCTATTGATCACGCTAAATATTCTCTGCCTTAACCATGCACAAGTGGCTGCTTTTTAAACCCTGGTTTGTGTAACTGACACTTTTTCTTGTGCACATTCTGCTTTTCTGTGTGTTATCTTGCAGGCAAATCAAAGAGGTTTGCCGGAGACGGTCTGCTAGATCATAGAGGAAAAACCTGCATGGACAACTGCTTCCAAACTGCGCAGATAATATCCTCAGGCTTATATCCTCTCACTGTGCATTGTTATGCTCTGAATTTCGGACTCTGTGCTCAGTTAGGCACAGCAGAACCCTTCTGGGTAATTCGTGACAATGAGAGGTCTAGATTTGGCAGTGCCTATATAATGCTGCGGACCACTACGGAGTTTACGGTCTTTGGTTGCATTTGAGCTCAGTTCATTGCTTGTACTTTTGGCTGTGTTAGGTTGTATTTATTGCGAGTTCTTTTTTCAGCCGAGATAATCTGCTGATCCTGCAATACACAGGTGTTGCAAAAATACAAGGCTAAGAACAGCAAATTGTTCCCGTACTTAATCAGTTACGTGTCCTGGGAGAATTTCGGCCCAATGACCTTCTCGGGTGCTGGCAAAACAGACTATGTTCATTTATTCTCGCAAGAATGCATTTTCATGGGATCTTAATCACACACCTAGTCATGGAGCGAGTTTGCTGCGGTGTTCAATACAGTCGGGCAGCTTTACTATGACAGGCATGAAAAGGCAATGCTATGTTATGTGCCACGCAATTCTATGTCCACTCTGGAGGTTTATAAAGCTTGGTAGTGGCATTTTAACAGGTTTTCAGGCATAGAAGTCCTCCCTGTCACCTGCGATCCTTTTCACACTATGATAAATTGTGTCCCTCCTCCAGTAAAAAAAATCATTTTATTGTACCCAATGGATATCTCTTTATAAGCACTGCTGCTCCACAGATAACCATCATTACTCATGGTTTGAAGTTAACTAATCTGCCCTTGAAATCAACTCCGAGATGGCAATTATGGTCGTTAAATGTACAGAACATATAGGCACTTCCACCAGTTGCAGTTGGGTTTTTTCTTTCCTTTTTCTGTCTTTGCTCTACTTGACTTTCTAGGCCAACGTATGCCAGGGAATAGAATCTGCCAAGAATGAACCTTTCAAGCTGCTTCCTGCCCTTACTTTCTGGGTGCCTTATGGTTGAAAGGCTGTAAATTCACATACCCAGTAGTAGTATCAGTTATTGCTCACTCATTAGGCCATAAACAGAATGTGGTGCCTTTCAAGCAATATACGTGCTCAATACACACAGCATATAAACAATGTTGTTGTTCCTTTGGAGTCTCCTGCTTTTGCTATTGTGCTTTGTTTCAATTTGCAGGCATGGGAACCAGTGTTACAAAGACAAAGAGTGTATGGCTGAGGAAGAACCTTCGAAAGCAACCGAGTGCTGCGAACTTGTGCAGAAACTTACCTTCATTTATTTGCATGTGTGAATTCAGGTGCATGAGAATCCATCTGTCTGTGCCAAGAGAACTATCCTGACCAGCTGTGCTAAAAATACCACAGTTGACCTTGCATTTTAGCATGTTAGAAAACATCAGTTTCAAAGCTCGTTCTCATATTTTACTGCACAATGCCAGGTGTACTTTTTTTTGTTCAGATCCTTTTCACATTTGGTATCTGCAGAAGTAATAAAATGACAGAATGTGCAGACAGATGTGGTTTTTGTGAATTCTCACTGCTGCTTTGTGCATTGTCATTTATACGAAAGCAGACTGGCACCGCTGCTGGCGGGATTTTTTCTTTTTGTAGTGACTCTCGTTTGTTGTTCATTATTTTGCAGGCCACTATTGAAAAGCCAATGCATACATGGTTCCAGAGGAAGAAACCTTCAATTCCGCACCTGCGAGCTTTCCATGACTCCATTGCTTCATGCTCATAGCCTTGAAGATTGCACGTGCAGTGATCTCAGTGCATTGTTTCTACGGTCAGAGTGGAATCAAAATGGTTTTTGTGTAATTGTCTGAATCACAGGGATCTAAATCCTACAAGGAAATGGGCATCACCCTGAAAGCAGAAATCTTGTTTATTGAAGTTGTTTTGTAAGCAATATAGTTCTTTCCACAGGAATGACAATAGGTTTTGGAAATGAGAGGGAATAACAGGAGTAATAGATGGCTGCACAGGGGGCTCTTCAGCTGTTTGTGGGGCTGGGGGGTACCTTGTTCTATATTTTTGGCTCGAGAGTCGTGGAATACAAGCCATAGGTGCACATTGGTTGAACAGTTTTCATTGAGCTCTCAGTCAGGTTCCCACGTCAGTCGTGGGAGATACTGAACACCTGACGCGCACAGCAGTCAAGGAGACCCTCCGACCTGTGCACTCTTTTGATGTGCACTTAGTAGTAGTAGTACTAGTATTAGAATCACATTATTTGGTCACTCAGTATCAAGCGCCAAGAAGGGAGTAGGCCTGGTGCATGAGGGCCAGCTGGTCTTGCAGTGATTGATGGCAAGCCAAGCACTCCATGAGAATAAGGAGGAACAGGAGGCAAGTGGTCTGATTGGTTTTGGAGGGCATTCCAGAGGAGAATGGGTCAATCTGGCGTGTGTTTCAGGGCAGTCATAATTTTCGGGAAATGCTGCCCATTGCTGCTAGAAAGTCTGTGCCGGTGTCAGTAGGACGTTCCATGTCACTGTCAGCTGACTTTGTGATTGGAGAATAGAAAAACCTAAGCAGCTGGAGCTTACCGTTTAGCAAGGAAGCTCATTTGTTCCAAATCTTTGTTGAATTAGTTACAAATGAGAGAATATGGCAGCTTTATTTTAGGTGCTAAACTGGTGAATCAGACCCCATTGGGTGTTTCAAAGCAAGATCACTTGATTGCCATTGTGAAACAACGTGTCGCATCATATATCAGAAAGTTCAAAATGCAGTTATGATGAAGAATGTTTGGTCGTTCTCTTAAGCCTGCAATTTGGTTATTTCATTTATATCACGTTTCTGCCATGTTATGTTTCCTTTTGTTTTCAGTCAAAGCTGAATTATCAAAGGTAAAAATTGCATGTGTTGGAATAATGACCCTTTTGGTGCATCTATGTTTGACATAACATCAATTATTGTCTTGATGATTGTGCTGTACAGCCATGAATCTGCAATTCTTGCTTACATCATTTGATGTGACTCCACCACTTTTCACACCTGCTTTGTCTGCTGGCTGGGGCTTTGTAAAGACTGCAGCTATGCAAAACCTGTGCTTTCAGTATTGAGTGCTGAATTCTACATGTTATTTTATTTGTAACTCGTCACTGGTTTCAAAGAATTGTTTTGGCAGTGCTGAAGAGAACACTCAAATGGCTTGTGGTTGATCACAAATGACTCACCTTTCCTTATGCACATAGCATTACTGCACTGTGAAAACAGTATTTGTTGCTGTGTGCATTTATCCTCATTCGACATATTTCATGCTATTTTGCAGCGTTTTTAATAACAGACGATACTTGGCTGTATGAGGCATACTGTGTAGAATCTTAGTTTTCTCAAAATACTGATTGCTATTCTGAACATCTGTAATTCATTATGTATCGATTTCATATCCTGATTTTACTGTGCCAGTGTGTTTTGTCATTAATTGCATTACTGATACTCATGAGTTTATAGCCTGATAAGGCACACTTGTACTGTCCTCATGAAGGCAGTAATTGTGCAAGTAGACAGGTCAGTAAAATGGCTGTTGACTTGAATCTAATATGCCTAAATACTTAGGCAATCATTAGTTTTTATGAGCATTACTATAGTTCTCCTGTGCACATATAATTAGAAATCATGAATCTTTGCTTTGGGACTCACTTTTTATAAGCTCACCCTACTGAATTTGCACAGCCTGACACAGCTATTGTAAGATATTGTATTTTGTATTGTATTTTGTATTCGCCGTCCGATGTATGTATCACAAAATGAGCTGTGGCCTGTGTAGACTTGTATCTTAGTGTATATAATCTGACTTTCACATTCAGGCTTTCATTGGACTGCACACAAGTGTACCTTATGTGCAAGAACTTGCCAGATAAAATTGTGTGCTTTTTCTCCTTAAGTTCTTGAAGGTTGACATTCAAAGATCACTATGAAGGATACTGAATAATTATTTCACTGAACGATGGTTAATGACGGTAATTATTTGCATTCTCTATTCTCGAAGGTATTTTGTGTGATATGTGAACTACTGATTGAGCTGTCACTCTTGTGAATTCTGTTCACTGAAGCGAAGACTTGTACAAGGGCCATGATCTCGTCTGAATTTTAGCCTTGGCCTCCTCATAGACACTGTCTGAGGAGCAAATAAGGGAAAAAAATTGCGATATGCTAAGCATAGCTAGCTGATTGTAAGGAGTATAGACACCTAACTTTGGTGGCATGTTTTCTTCTCTACAATGATGTGGAAGGCACTACTACGCATGAATCGCCATGTGTTATTCACCTGTGGTCACTAAATCATTTATGATCATATTTTTCTGTCGGGGCTGCCGTGGTAGCTAAGTGGTTACGGCTCTCGGCTGCTGGCCCGAAAGACGCGGGTTCGGTCCCGGTCGCGGCGGTCGAATTTCGATGGAGGCGAAATTCTAGAGGCCCATGTACTGTGTGATGTCAGTGCATGTTAAAGAACCCCAGGTGGTCGAAATTTCCGGAGACCTTCACTACGGCGTCTCTCATAGCCTGAGTCACTTTGGGACTAAACCCCCATAGACCACATTTTTCTGTCGTGATGTTTCAGTTTCAATAGCCGAACGATGACTGTGATGGTCAAAGTGTGGTTTTCTGTCGTGGGAGGCATGGAAAAATGCCGATGTATTCACCGCTTCATCATTTTAAATCATTATAGGGCTCAAGCCAACTTTCCTCAACAGCCAGAATGGCAACGAACATGGAAGGAGCGATTATATTGCAGTTTTTTCATACCTCACGTGACATAGAACCATGCTTTGACGTCAGAGTGCTTTTTAAGCCAATAACTGAAATTTCATTATAAATTGTTTAGTGGTCGTCAGAGAATACCAGGTGGTAATTAATGTATAATAATGGGTTATGTACCATTACAAGCAACAAAGCACTTCAAGCTCACATGGGTGGACTTGAGACACTGTCATGTTGCCAGTAATGCAATTATAAGGGTGAAAGGCAGTGATTTTGCGTGGATTACAATGACCGACCTATATTTTGGCGATGGTGATATTTAAAGCAGCCTGAATTTTCTCTTCCACTGCGTGCAGAATTCACTGTAGGGACGTCTCGCAACTGATCTGAATTCTCCTTAAGGTTAACCTATCGAACTTTTGGTAAACACCCACAGCTTTTGATGAGTGCGTCCTCGACATCTCGCATTTCTAGCTCCAAGTGAACGGTGAAGTGTTGGTTGTTTTATTTTACTGAAAGCATTCTACCTTTAAAATGCAGGTTCTGTGGTCATGCAGACCAGACACAGTGCATCTCCTCGCCAAGATTCTTCCCATCTCGGCCATTGCATGGAATCTACTCCTGGCATGAGTAGCCACCAGGGAAAACCGGCAGGAAAGAACCTGCACGAATGCACCCACTGCAACAGGGGATTCAAACAGAAGTCCGATCTTGTGAAGCATCTCGGAGTGCATACCAATGAAAGTCCTTTTCATTGTGACCAGTGTCATAGCAGCTTTACACAAAAGTGCAACCTTGTAGCACATCTGCACACTCACACCGGTGAACGTCCTTATCATTGTGACCAGTGTGGTAGCAGCTTTGCAGTCAAGAAAACCCTGACAGAACACTTGCGCACTCACACTGGTGAACGTCCTTATCATTGTGACCACTGCGATAGCACCTTTACACAAAGTGGTATCCTGGTAGCACACCTGCGCACTCACACTGGCGAACGTCCTTATCGATGTGACCATTGTGGTGGCAGCTTTTCAAAGAGGAGTAACTTAGTGACACACATCCGTACCCACACGGGTGAAAAGCCATATCAATGCCATCTGTGCCCCATGGTCTTTCCAAATAGGTCAAGCCTTGTGAGGCATGTGAGATCCCATAAGGGTGAAAAGCGCTTCCAATGTGACTTGTGCCAACAGACATTCTCTAGAAGGGATATTTTGAAACGCCACAAGGATGCAATGCACAAAGAATAACAATGGCCCATGAATCCCCTTATTAATATGTTTTGCTAGTTCCTGTTTTGTGTTAAAGCTAACGAGATTTAGCTGGAAGCCCTATGAAAGCCATTGGTAGCTAACCTATGTGTTTGTTGTCTACATTTCTATTGTGTTCATTTCGACAGACTTGTCAGATAACATTTGTTGTGCTTTTAGCGAATACACAAAAAGTCAGGCTAAGTCTTTCCTGAACAAGGATTGCGAGCCTGCTAAGCTCGTAAACTTGTATGAGCGTATATAAAATCATGGCATACAGGGATGGCATGACTACTTTTTGAAGAGAGACCTTGAAAAACTTTGCACCCAATATTTATGGCTCGTGCCAGTGGTCAGCCTGGCTCAGTGAAGAAATTGGGGGGAGTCAAAGTGTGCACAACACTTCTTTTTAATCTTGCGGTCTGAGTGGGCTATATTAAGTGACGTTCATTTTAAATTAGCTCATTACCATCACTGCCCCTATAATTGGCAGTGCAGGAACATCTGCTGCTGTCAAAATTTTTGTGTTTATTCAAGCAGTGTTAGTGGCAGGAAGGACTGGGGACAAGTAGGTGTTCAGCCTCAGAATGATATGTTTTGTATTAGTTTGTAGGCATCAAGAGCTCAGTGTTGTTTGGAACGAAAGCTAACGAAAAAAGGTCGCCAGCATCTGCTTAACGATTTCTGAGAGCACTGTCTCTGCTGGATATAATGGCATTATATGCGTCGACTATTCGGTCCACACTATTCTATTTTCAATATCTTTTGGTTGTCAGAAAATCAAATGCTTGTGAACATTTCAATTTGAGCAGGCTATCTTTGATTTATTGTTGTTATTTAGAAAGGCTATCTATTCACATAAGCTGCAATGATCTGTGCTTATTGAAATAGAAAATAATCTACATACTGGAGACAAAAAACAATTTTAACCTTTTGTGTATGGTAAAGCTCCAATTTAGGTCAATTGTGTGAAATTGCTTAGTGCACATGAGCATTTACTGCATTTGCCGTTACAAGATGTTGAATACATTCTGGCTGTTTGTACAATTCACTTGACATACTGTGCATTAAAACTCAAAAGCAGTGCAGTTCTTTGGTTAGCCTGCTTCTTCACAAAGCTGCGGTTCATTTTTTTTCACTATTATACTTCAAGCATGCAGACATCATTGCGCCTTGCATCGACAACGGAATTTCTTTTGCTCTCTTCCGCACTCAGTGGTGTTCTTCATAGCAAGGCTATTCTATCTGATGGAATTGCTTTAACAGTCACACACCAACTTGTGGTAATAAAGGAGTAATTACTCCTTGACATCCACCCAAGCAGAGTGCTACAGCTACAAAGGAAAGCTATGCAGCTTCCACAAAAAACTCGTAGTTAAAGAATAATTAGTCATGGTTCGGGATTCAAACCCGGGACCACTGTTTTACTGGAGCGGTCGCTTTGTCAACAAATTTTTTTAACCAAGAGGCTTCTGTGGAAGCTGCATAGCTTTTATTTACCTGTAAGGCTGCGATTGGCTTAATCCTAATCACTTATTAGTAATTACACCTTCATTACAAATCTACTCCAGCTAGGCAAATTTCCCTAAATGATTTGACCAACTTGCATTAGTGTTAGTGGTTGCTTTGGAGGAAATTTTAAATGTCATTCTTTCAGCAACCATGAAAGCCCTTGCTTAGATCGATTCTAATAAAGAACAAAGATAACTTTGGAAATTAAAGAAAAATTGCCCCCGCTGTTTTATGTCGCACATGGTGCAGTCCTCCACAAGCCTTGCATCCTTATTCTTTGCTGCTCGTGCTCAGTTATGCTTCTTGTGCTTGCTTCTATATGGCGCCTTACGAAGAGAGGTCTGTGATCAAGACGGACGTAGCAATCGGTTCCGTAGCGGCCAGCCTTCATGATGCCAGCCTCGAGTCTGACAAGGTGACTTTGTCCTCCCTTCCAAGGCTGAGTGCCAGTGTCACGCCAGTGAGGCCATCAACAGCAGCTTTGCCCATTTCAATGTGAATGTGCAAAAAGTGTGAACTGCGGCAGCGAGACTTTGCGCCAACGTGGGGATGACCAAGCTGGCTATCTCCATAAGAAAAAGTGATGCCTAAGCCTAGCCGTTTTCTTTTCATCCATGACTCGCAATTAAGAAAGGGAAACCTTTTCTCGTCACTGTTTCCAAGAGGGACACATCGCAACACCAAGTGGGCAAGTACCTCCAACGTTCTCTGGCGCCCTTATTGACTATTCAGGATCCTTTCCTTATTTGCAACCCTCACGATGTTTCAAGGTTCTTGAAAGAGAGTCAGCTCAAGGGGATTGGCACCATGTCCATCGATATCAATCTATTCTTTGGCCACATGCCTTAGCGACGCAGGGAACGAAGCCGTCGAGATGTATATGGGACTGTTAGGTTCTAGAATGACTGCGGATTTCCAACATTTCGTTCTATCTGCAGCCCACCTTCGTAGATTATGAAGAGCAGCTTTTCGTCCGAAGAGAAGCAATCTGCATTGCGTCATGTTTGGCCTGGTCTTCAGCTAGCTGATGTTCTGCTCAGAGGTGTCATCAAAGTTCTGATTAGTTGACTGCTTTAATAATTACTTTACAAGGGCAATGTTCTGGGTCAGACCATGACCTCGGACGATTTTAACCTATTTTTTGACACCCTAAAACCTCTCAAGGTGACCAAAGAAGCACCAATTGGAGGGCAAATTCGTTTCCTTGACCTCTGACAATTTCTCCCAGAGCACGTATGCTGGTGGTATGAACCACGCTAAACAGCTACTTCCATTCACATCGTCACATTCCAAGCTGGTGAAACGTGGTATTGTCAGGGCTGTTATGAAAAGTAGAGTCGACAGGTCCTGTGAGCATAAAATCTGCTCGAGACTTTGCACCCGGTTGCAAAGGCTGGAATCGGCAGGGTACGCGACCCATCTATTATGAAACATTGCGGATGTTTTGTTCGGAGAACTTCCTGACAACTGTTCTATTAAGGCGAGAGGCGGTACTGAGGTAAGACTGCGGTAATCCGGTATGTACATAACTTCTTGCATGGGCTAAAGAAGATTGCAGGCAAAGCAAGAGTTCATAGTTCTATTCTCGGCCCCGAATCAGCCTTCTCAGCTTTGCCGCAGGGTGAAGAGGAAAGTAGAGTGCCCTAAAGAGCACAAGGACCCCTTCAGTGCGTGCAGGACCGGAGTCATCTACGAGGTTCCCACCTTGTGTGGCTGGTGTTACGTGGGCCTGACTGGCCGTTGCATAAATGACCAGTTGCTCGAACACAAGAATGACCTCGAAACTGGAATTGGAAGTAATATGGCTGTGCATGCACTGTGCGTCATGCGAAGGCTACCACCAGTACTTTGACCGGTGCAGTATATAGTGCTACAAAGAAAATTGCACACATGAGATTTACGAGGCATTGTGCATTCACATGATTGAGCAGGCCTGTGTCAGCACCCCATCTATCGCACTGCACCAAAAGGACCTTGCCTTCCTTGGCAACCATATTCATCTGCATTTTATCTGTCTTTGCATGTCTTTTTATTGCCCTCATTCCCAAATCTAATGCACAGTAGTTTTCCTTTTATTCTGTTTTCTTCATGGATGAGCTCCGCTCTAACATGCAATCTTCTGGATTAAAGTGACACTTTTCATTCTTGTGTGCAAATTGTCAGCAGCCCGTAACGTGTTCTTTGTTTCTTGTATGCGACTATAAGTTCCCTCTGTCTGAAACTAAACCTCAGTTCATAATTGGCACTCCTGTTGTCTCATTTTCTGATCAAGTCATTGTTGTTTGCACTTTTTTCCGTTTGTAGCTCATGCATCAACTAGCCCGCCAACGCCCTCCTGAACTCAAAGGGCCCTCACCGCTTGCGGCTGGGGTCCTCTTGCAGCCGGGTTATCTGTTGTGCTTGCCATCGTCGCTGTTGCTGCTTTGATGGCTAGACGATGGCTGTTGCGAGGCGCATCTCCTTTCTCTGTCCTCTCTTTCTGCTCACTCCCCCATCGTCTAACTTCTCCATCCTGTCTCAACATAGAGACAATTGGCAGGCCCGTGCGACAACAACTAGTCTAGGCAATGCAGATAAATGGAGCAAGAACCGCTCACCGACACGAGTTGCTTGACGGAGCATTTAGGCGCCGGACTCCTACCGATCCCTGTGACAGAGAGCGGCATAAAGCCGCAGTGGCTACATTTCCTTCCATATGACCTGGCTCAGCTGAGTTGAGCCACATCAATTTTTTTTTAATGCTTGGAGCGCCGTGGATCCTTCTTTAAAACTGATGCCGGCACGGGGCGCGCACTGCCCATCATTCCTCCGAAACTACCTCAGGCAGACCCCAACAATGCCTCATAGTTATTTCCCAAAGAAACCTTTCTGGTTTCTAGGGTTTACTGTTCCAAAGCGACTCAGGCAATGAGGGACACCGTAGAGAAGGCCTCTGGAAATGTGGACCACCTGGCATTCTTTAACTTGCACTAACATTGCACAGTACACGGGCCTCTCGAATTTCGTCTCCATCGAAATTCCACAGCCACGGCCAGGGTCGAACCCGCGTTTTTCAGGTCAGCAGTCGAGCGCCATAACTACTGAGCCATCCCAGCAGCTTATTTTCCGAAGAACGGTTGACTTGCACACGACGGTAGTAAAGTAGTCCGATATGCCAGTAACCTGACCCTCTAAACCCGACACACCACTCAAAGAAACTGCGCAGGTCGGCGTCTGGCGCAGTCAACACTTCACGGGCGGGAAACGAAGTGTCGCATTGCGGGATATGTGCAGACGCTCCTTTCTTGTGCTGTAAGTTTATCAGGGCTGGGGTGCTTTGCATATCGAGCATCGATACTACAGTTGCGCGTAGGTCCGCCATATTGCTCTCCCTAGCATCGAAATTATGAAAGCCACAAATCTTGCATGTAGGAGGCGGATTTGATGGAGTGGTTACAAAAATTGCAGGCTCAATCCGCTTGTTTGTGGCTGCCGAAGTTGCTTTATTCTAGGTAAGTTACAGTTGCATTTAATGATTCAGCTTGCTAGTTATGCATCTGCTGCACCTACATCTGCTGCACAAAATAAAATGCCAAAAGCACGAGAACAGTAAGTGTATGAATGGTCTCTGAGGAGCGGTGTAGTACTGTAAAAGATGCAAAGGAGTTGTCTTCTTCGCAATGGTAGGATGCTTTTTAAACCAGGTGATTGCGTTTAAACAGAGGTGCGAGCAGTGCAGGGAAAGCAAACGCGCAACTCTAGTTACTTGTGCTGTAACTCCAATCGGTATCGCTCTGTGGCACTGCCTTGCGGCTCCTAGTGCGGAGCAGTGGTAGAGGATGCTTTCCAGCGAGGATCCGGCGGTCCAGGCAGGACTGGTCCGGAGAGCCTACCTGGCGGCAAGACTCGGTGGGGCCCTGGACTAGGGGCTCCAACCCTGCCACGAGAGCCACAGACCACATCAAAAGATGTGAAGAGTGTCTCAACACCGAGACCCATCCATATATTTCTATGAATAAAGTTTTTACTACTACTACCAGACACCGTCGCTTCACCGGTTTTCGGCGAAATAGGGATCGGGGATACTCGCGTAGCGCCCCAATTTTTCGAATTTACTGGGCTGGTGCAGAACGCCACTTCGAAATATCCAGTCAAGTTTGCATTAGAAATTAATGGACTGCATAAATTGAAATTATCCAGGGTTTTGAATTAACAGAGTTCAAAATATCGAGGTCTTACTGTAGATTGTTTTCAATATAATAAAGGTGTTTGTCCATTGATCTTTTTCTGACCAATTTTATACTGAACAGATATGCAATCTTCGCGATATTCGAAGCCCATTTCTCGTCATGTTCGTATTCCAGTTATATTCGAAAAGTTCGATAATCGTGTGGTTCAAATCCATATGTCTGTATGGACAGATGACCACTGCATCATTTCTTTTGTATTTGATGGTCGGATGACAGTGCATAAGCAAGCCAAAACTAAAAGTTTATTCGGTTCAGTTATACAAACCTATTAAGAGTACAGCACTAAAGTACATTTCAAACACAACTATTTTTTTTCCAGAATCCTTCCCCCCCCCCCCCCCCCCATCTAATTCTTTGTGCCCACTCATTACTAATATCCTGGAATACCTTCTTTCAGCGCATCAGTAGCCAAAGAAGTTGTTGCGAGGGGGCAACGAAAGGGGCCTTTTCTCCTTAGTAGTGGTTTATCTCTTGCTTTTCGTATTTTTTGTAAATAACTCATCATTGAGGAAAACAGGCTCATTTCATTGGCATCATGCAGCAACATTAGGGAAATTCGTCAGGCATGATTCTAGGCAGGTATGCCCTAAAGCTTACTTCTTTTTTTGCCTCTTGATGACAGCAGCGGGGATGACAGTTGCCCGTCGTGTTCACTCGTCCGTGTCGTCTGCACGCTTATATACGTCGAACGTGGTTTTTGTAACTAACCCGGACCCATACCTTAGTGAGCGATATCTAGTGCATTTAAAGCGAAAGCTGGGCTAGATGGGGATCTTTAGATTCAAGCCACATGGGAACTAGAGCTAAAGACAAGAAAGGTGGTTTCTGTCTTCTGAAATGTGCGGCAGTAGGATCCAGCCATCTGGCAGCACGTATTCTGCAGAAAATTCGTATCGAGGGATACCACGTGACCTCCTTGGCTCCTAAAGCCATGCAGACTCTGCGACATGCCAAGCAACACCAACCACGTCATTGCCTCGGTTACATGTGCTCTCATCCTTCCATGTGTGGTAACCCTCCCCTGCGGTCTTACCAGTGCAGAGGAGGTTGCACTTCGAAGCATGTGGTTCACGTCCTGCCTGCTGTGAAAGTTGCCGAAAGAAGTTCGATATTTAGTTAATGTCAATCGATCCACTCTCTGTTACAATCCTCTATCGCACGAGCCACTGGCCGCATTTGATTTTCAGTCCTGGACTACTTAATTATTGACTCCAGCTCGGCATACGAATTTCCAGGGCAGCCGTAAGCAGGGGGGTGAAACCCGCAAGCAAGGCGCCAGGTGCACGGGCCCTTGGCAAACGCCTTCCTCCTCACTCTCACATAACACTGACCAGACGACGACTCCAGTTGCAAGCGTCTCCTCTTCATCGACCCGCTGCGCAGCAGACTAGTCGCTGTATTCCTAATAACCCGAACTTAATGAGGTAGCCGAAACAGAGATAAAATCTCGGTTACCCCTAGCGAAGAGAAGTCTTAAGTTTATTAACCTATCCTACAGTAAACATGCAGGCACGAAACAGCACAGATGAGGCTCTGGCCTCTCTAGAGACCCTGATTATTGACCGGCATAGTGCACTATAGTACAGTGCTCTAAACTACACACATACTGCAATATACTCATCCAGTTGGGTCCAGTTGGGTGCACTTAGTTGGGCGGCTAAAAAAACACACCTAGAAGCAATCGGAAAATCCATTTCGAACCAATTGAAATATCAGTTGGTTCCAATTGAAATTTACCTTTTTTTTTTCACTGGCAAAGTTATTTCTTTACCCCTGCCAGCGCTTTCAGCCAATCGTAAACACGCAGTTCACTTCCGGGACTGCTGAACATTTCTTGTGTTTTCTGCATATTGATTTTTAGACCCACCGTTCTGCTCTGCCTGTTAAGTAATAATTATTAATTATGTTTTGCAGTACATATCCCCTTAGTGACTTAGCAAGGCAATGCCATCATCGAGTGCATATTAGTGCGATTTTCTCCAATGACTCTTATCCACAATTCCCAACATAGGTCTCTGAATACTGCCTGTTAGAGTGAACTCCGGTAAATAGGTGGTGAACAAGATCGTGTCACCCTGACTGACATCCTTCCTAATTGAAATTTTAATGCTCGCAGAAATGGAAGCATGCAATGAAATCTTGATGTATTGCATACAAGAAATTTGCAGATGTCTGTGACTACTGTTATCCTTCATACATATATAATTGACCTCGATGAAGCAACGCTGTCTTAACTGCGTGATCGACGAAGGACCAAATACGAGACTCACGCACTTGGAAACCGGTGAGTTTAAATAGCGCGGCGTTGCAGAGGCTTGTTTGAATAACACGTGGAATGACAGCACGACTAGCATGACACTGCCGAAACTCAACTGTAATTTTTTTTCAAATGATTAGAAGCAATAACATTAAAAACTTTATGCTTGTAGTTTTGGCATTAATTAAAAAAAATTGAAGTTTTGTTTCTACCAAAATTTACTGGTAGCGCTGCGTAGGCTTTGGTTTTTTTTTTTTTTGCACTGTCGCGAGCCCAGCAAAGCTGCGGTGCGCTGAATGAAATGTGTTCTACGCGATGTTTGACTTGCTATTGTTCCTGATTACTGTCCTTTTCGTGCTTCGCTGCGCCTGTCGTATGCTTTCCTTAGTTGCTTTCGATGCTACCGAACCATAAAATGGCTTTGTTCGACATATCGCTGCAGTGCCGACGAACCTTCCACGCAATGAGCATCATTTTGGTAAGTCCAGCAAGACGACTGGTAGTTTTGCGAAAAAAAAAAAGGTGGTGGGTGTTTAAAATGATTGATTTCTCGAATTCCAGCATACTTGAATGTCATGGCGGCAAGTTCGGTACCTGGGCTAGAAGGTAGTACCATACAGCAGCACGCATAAACACGAACGCTCGAGCGCGTGTCTTCGACTGACATTAGCGCGGCTGGGTCCGAGAAAATACTAGGCCGTTGGCAAGGCACGAGCTGTCTCCAACCTACACAAACACACCGTGCAGCATAGTCTCGGACTCGGTCCCCATCGCTCAGGGGCTGTAATAACAGTGCAGGGCGCGCAATCGAACGTTCGTGTTCAGCGTGCTGCCGACGGTACTTGGCGTTCGCGTTTCCTCCGCAAATCGTTTTGTGAAATAGGCGGGAACGTTTTGCTTCGTGAGGTTAAATTGCACGCAACTTAGTGGATTGCATATGAGCTTGTCTGTGCAGGACTTATGCCAGAAATTCTTTTACTTGAATTCGACATGAGCGTGATGCACGCGGCTTTGACAGTTCTCGCATCATCGAAACCAACGTCGGCTTTACACTCGCAGCCGACATCGGACGCAACATTTTGAGCCCCTATTTTAAGTGCGCGTCTCAGTGCTTGATCAGCGTACGGTAGCAGCCTGCCGACCAATTGAAAAATGTATACTTTAAATCTGCCGGCCACCTCTTTTCATTATTAAGTAGAATGCTAATTCACTTTCAAACAGTAGTGCAATGCGGTGAAGGCTACGGAAATATTCCGAAAAAAAAAAAAAAAAGGTGTATCACTCCGCGCTGTTCTGTGGCCGTGCGCTCTAACGCGTCGGTCCGGAAAATCGACATGCAACTGGTGGTGCGTTGGTTCAAATCCCGCATGGTGAAACTTTTTTTTTCGCACACTTTTTTTCCATGGCAAGTTACATTTCGCATGACTGGAACGGGAAATCTCGTTTTGTTCAGAATCGCTTGAATATTATGCCGCGTTCTAAAATGAGCTGCATGCATCTGTTCATTTGATGCATATACCGCGTTAATGTGAGCTGTCCGAAATCCATTGTCACTGAGTTCGCACCGGCTTTTGGTCAGCGGTGGCGGTTTTCCTCCCGATTCTGCAGCATTGTGACTATACTTTGCGAGATTTGTGTGAAAAGATGACGTTCATTCGTCGGGCTTAATTAGTGCAATGTTGAGTGCTCCGCCGTGCCCCGATTAACAAGTGGGCGTCTGCAACTTTCTATTTCGCTGTTGCCGAGGAACCCACTCATTTGTGGGCCTCTCTTAAGGTACCTGATAAGTAGTGAATTGTTCCGTGCAACATGTTAGCGGCGGATCCAGTTTTCGCCAGAAGCGTCTGGGACAGACTTTGGCACTCTGCTGTAGAGTAGCCCAAACGACTTGGCGAGAGCAATTATTTTTTACTGATCGTAAAGTTCGGAAGGAAGATGTGTGTTAATTTAGAAAGCTGGTGTAGCATACACGAGCTCAGAAAACATATTCTAGAGCTCTTAATCGCCTATTTTCTGACTTTCTATATGCAACATTCTTGTGCATATCTGTAATTCTTTTGTTTTTGTTAAAATATTTTTCGTTCTTAAGCAAAGCACGTTTTTCTTTGTCATTGAAAAGAGAGCTCTATAACTGGGCTATGATATGTGGTAGAAGAGCAGTATATTTAAACTGATGGGTCAAATTATTTTACAAGCGCCACCCAAATATGGCCTGTTTTCCCGTGTTAAGTGTTAAATTTAGAACATAGTCTTGATTCACACACTGACAGAAAATAGTACTGCTTCAAGAGTTGTTAAGATTTGTTGTCATGCACCAATGTATAAGAATGCATTACAGAGGCAAGTCAGCTTGTCTCGATTTCCTTGCTCTCCTAGAAGAGCAGAAGCTGCTCAGGCAGGATTTTCATGCAGCCAGGCAAAAAGAGTTTCGAGCGGTGGGAGCGCCAAGTAAGAATGCAGTAAAAGTTGTACAACACTGTGAAGAAATATTTCGAAAGATCAAACAATAAATGAGACAGGACAATAAATAATGTTGACCCCGCAGTGTTTGCAAGAAATGTTTTTTCTGTAAACAGCTAGTGGCATGGATTCCAGTGCATACAAATTAAAGGACACGTGCAGTGGAGGTACACCAGCACTCGATCAGTCAAGTGCTCCAAAGTTGAAAAAAAAAATCTACAGGCCATCGAACAACATAATTTCATGCAACGAGAACCTGACCAATGTCTGGACAGGGTTCAAAAAGCAGTGCGTTTTCAGTCAACAAAATCAAATTCCTGGAACATGTACTAACAAAGACATGACTCGAAACACAAATTCACACTGAACCGAGTAAGAGCCAGCTTGAAATCATTTACAGCCCCCAAAATTAAGGACAAAACATACAGTACTGGCTACCCCAACACTGGTACCGCAGCATTGCATAACATGTCAAAACGACCAGGGATTGACAGTAACGCGAGGCAACACCAAACCAGGCCTCCCTTTTCAGGACATGAAGATCAGACACCCATACATACCATTCCCAACCCTTACACACAAAATCAGGCCCATTCTTAAGGGTGTGTGAATGTTTGAAATTTTTGCAAATGGAATAAATTCCTGTTCAATTAGTGGAATGAATCAAACAGTATTTTTCAAAATTAATTTAAACGAATCGAATTTGCTCTCAGATTTTCAGATACTTTTCAAATAATTGACAATGCTTGATTAAGCTGCACTGTATTTTCCTGCAATGAATCTCCCAAAAACTGCACACATTGACGACGTGTAACACTATTCATAATGTAATTGAAAAAAGTACTATTTGCACTCCCTTACAAATTTTGCTTCTATACAGACACTATTAACACGACCATGCATGGCCACGAACACCACCTCCTCCTCCACTCCCAACTCCACGTCCTTCACATCCACCTCAACACCTACACTACAAGTTACTGCCTGATACAATTTGATGCTAAGGAGCGTGTGCTTTTACACACATGCACATGCAAGAGTGATCACAGCATGCCGATGAGTCATCTCTCTTTCCTCGGTAGACTTATCGACACAGACACCCACATGCACACACATTTTCTCCTTTCCACCCACACACATAAAAAGGTGATGACAGCATGCTGTTGAGTCGTTCTCTTTCTTCTCAGTAGCATGTGTATTACACATCCATTCGAAGTCAATCAAGTTGCTCGATGCCACTTAAATCTTCATCACTGAAATGAGTGCTCGACTCATCTGAAGAGGTGTTGCACGAGTCACAAAGGCTGAAGACAACCGGTTCGATTTCAGCGTCAACAACCATCGCATTGCGATGCTTCAGGCACAACTTCACATGAACACAACAGTTTTTCCATTTTTCCTGGCTTACAGACGCGAGTGCTTCTGGTAGGAGCTTTTCCACTTCAGCCAAAGTGAAACATTTGTTGCGACTTGCAATGTATCCCTTCACCTGGCTCCAGACGAGTTCAGTGGGATTGAACTTGCAGTGGTACGGTGGTAAACGAAGGACTTTGTGGCCATTGGTAGCTGAGAGGGTGTCTATTCTGTACACAACGCTGGCTGTGTTTACCTTTTGAGGAAGCTCCAGCAGTTCTGCCCTCACCATGTCCTGTGACCACAGAACACCTTTCTTTGTGAGCCAAAGCTGAATATCAGCTTTGTGCATAAACTTAGTAGGTGCTTTTTCAAGAGCCACGCTCTGATATGGAGCATTGTCCATGACGACAATGCTATTGGTCGGAATATTTGGCAAAAGCTTGCCAGTGAACCACTTCCCAAAGTAGCTGCCATCCATCTCAGGGTGGTAGTCTGTGTGGTTTCCCTTTTTTGCTCTGAAGAAGTCAGCAGCGTCTTGCAAGAATCCTGTTGCACTGCTCCCAGCATGTACAAGGATCAAACGGGCCCGTTTGCCTAAAGGCACAGCCAATCCCATTGTTAAACGTTTCAAGAAGGCATCCCGAGATGACTTCACAGTCTTGTCCTGCCAGGCGTATTCTTTTGTGTGCCCTGCGTTGGCCCAGGTTTCATCTAGGTAGATATGATGCACCTGTAAATGTGAAGCAACCGAGCGCACGAGTTAATGCTTCTAAGTAAACAAACACACTGCAGCATGTAAGTAGGCAATGCACTGAAACAAACACACTGCTGACTACTGTCTCACAAACAACCGCTCAAAGACAATCGAGAAAAAGAACTACCTCGGCTTTATTGGTCTCTTGTTTGGGCTTATATTTGGCGCCCAGGCGGCATTTGGTAGCCAGTTTATATTCACTGTATGTTTGCATGGGGTACTTTACTAACTCGGCAACATTTGAAATCTCCACTTGCGGCGTCTGCGAATAAAAATTTGCGAACATTCGCAGCAGTAGTGCCAGTAACTCGCACCACTAGAGCTTTGCGCAGCGTACAGTGGGTGTTCGTTCGTTCCTACGGTGATGACGAGATGGTGCTACCCATTGCTAGGAGCAGTGAGAGCCGTAGGCAGGGCTTTGCGCGTCGTCTGCTACAGTGTGCTCTGTATTGCGGTGAAGTGGGCTTCAATTTTGAACTGCGTCCGCATAATGCAGGTTGGAGAAACATGAGAAACAAAACACTGCTGAAAAGCCTATCAGCTCTTCTATCCCGTTGCAGCCACAGTAGCAAAGCTTTAACTATTACGTGACGTGCATTCTCCCCAGTGTCATTATTTGTAGGTTTCAAATTAACCATGCAAGCATATCACATTGGTACTGTTTCTCCAACGAAATAAAAGCAACTGATGGGCTTCTTAGCAGTCTGTTGTTTAGTCAAAAACATTTCTCCGATCGGCGTTACGCGCACGCAGTGCAAAATTGAAGCCCACTTCACCGCAATACAGAGTGCACTGTAGCAGACAACGCGCGAAGCCCCGCCTGCGACTCTCACTGCACCTGCGCAATAGTTTCTATGGCCCCCACCAGAAGTGCCCGCAGAGTGCCGGTAGCATGGTGCGACATTCTAAGAGTGGACAACCCTGTACCTACGATGCCAGGCAATGATTTCACTTTGCTCGATCAGTGCAAGGTTCTGTTCTTTTTTTTTTTCAAATGTCAGTCCGACGTCCTTCATAGACCTCCACAACGTCGTTTTCTTGGAGTTCAGTAGTATGCCGTCCTTATTGACAGCATTTAGCACACTGTCCAGTGTTGGGACTTCCCTCTTCACGTACATACTGTGCACCTTCAGATGGATGGCATGGTCTGTGAAGCCGTCATTCTTGACTGTTCGCAAGCTTGAAATCTTCACGTTGCGAGATCTTTTCTTTGGAGATTCCAAAGGCCCACACAGACGCTCTGCCTTGATTTTGGCAATGGTACGGGGAGATACTCCGGTATCCTTGCTCGCAGAACTCCGTGCTTTCCGAACAGACTTCTCCTGAAAATGGGTCCTAGTACGGGAATACCCTTTTGCAATTTCTTGCATGGCGTACCTTGATAACTTGGGTGTACGAACCTTCGACAAAATGCGTGCAGGAGAGGTGGCTGCGGCTGCTGTGCTGGATGCAATTTTCTCAAAAATGAAAGGAAGCTGGAAAAGTAAACACGTCGTCCAGGGCCGCGGGAACAGCGAAAACGTGAAATGGAAAAAGATGACAAATGTAAAATACGAAATCACAGATCTCTATCGATTCGCTTGCAATAAGAGCGTTTTCTGTCACACTGATGACAAATGAATTATCTACGAAGCCTGCCGGCAAAGCATTTGTTATTTTTCGCTCACCACAAGCAACGCACTGTTTTGTGCCTCAAAAGCAGGCAGCAAAAAGAAGAGCGCTAGCTTTGGCAGCGTTGCACATGATGTTTGAAACGGAGGCAGAGCGCGAGCTGTCTCCAACCTCCGCAAGCGCACCGTGCAGAATAGTCTCGGACTCGGTGCCCATCGCTCAGGGGCTGTAATAACAGTGCAGGACGCGCAATCGAGCGTTTGTTTTCAGTGTGCTGTCGACAGTACTTGCCATTTGCGTTTTCTCCGCAAATCGCTTTGTGAAATAGGCGGTAACAATTTACTTCAGGAGGTTCAGTTGCACGCAACTTAGCGGCCTGCATATGAGCTTGTCTGCGCAGAACTTATGCCAGAAATTGTTGAAGCGAAAAGCTTCACTACGCCAGCTTTTCGAGCCATCAGCGGGGTTTCAAGTTTGACCTCGAATGTAGCTACAGGTCAGCGGGGCCACAAGTTTGACATTGAATGTAGCTAGAGGTCAAACCATCAGCAGAGCTGATGGTAGTCAGGTTTGACACATGACGTCAGCTACAGCAGTGGCACCAGCGGCTGTTACACAAACTACAAACTATTTCGACCTTGACTTCGACCTTCGGTCAAGCGGGGAAGCGTCTGCCAGCATCGCATGCGCAGGTCATGAAAGTGGGTTCCGCATAAAACGCTGGTGCACTTTGAAGTGTTCAGTGAAACACTAGGTGTGATCGATCCGACACCTGCCGTGGAGAGCGGCAGATGTGCACACCATCACCGTATTGCGGACAGGTGGAAAGGAGGCATCCCAGGTGTGCCGCCTACTCCCTCCGTGACGTCGCACACCTTGAAAGAGTGGAGCAGAAAGCGTCTGCTGGAATTGCATGTGCAGGGAATCAGACTGGGTTCTGCATAACACGCCGGTGTGCTTTGATGTGTTCAGCCTAACGCTAGGTGTGTTCAATGCGATGCCTGCCGTGGAGACCGCCAGCCGCTCGACCAAAAATGTAGCCACGGAGATGCAGCTTTTCGCTTTCTACCAGTGTTAACCGGAGCTAAACCACCAGCATTTTTTTCACTTGCATTTACCATTACCATGATGCACGCAGCTTTGACTTGACAGTTCCCAGATCATTGAAACCAACGTCGGCCTTACACTACCAGCCGACATCGGACGCAACATTTTGAGCTCCTATTTCAAGTGTGCGTCTCGGTATCCTAATCTTTATGCCTGATCAGCCTACGGTAGCAGCTTACCGATTAATTGAAAATGTATGTTTGAAATGTGCTGGCCGCTTCTTTTCATGGTGGAGTGGAATTCTAATTCACTAGAAAGGAAGCTTTGTTGCTGAGCACAAATGGGAAGCTTTGCTTAAATGGTGCACTGTAGAAGAAAAAGAAAGCGTGATGATTCGTTAGCTGAAGGCATCATGTACTTTTTAGCATCTTTGTAACTCAGCATGCACTGATGTAGATGTGTTAGCTGTTGGCTTTTTGTTTTGTATTTTTTTTTTCACTGATGAACTGAGCAGAGCCGCATAAGAATGTGGTGCCTCCTATTTTCCAAGTTTTTAGGGAAAGCACTGAAACAGGCTTACTGAAGGAGACTGCATAGGGGTTCCCCTTGTTCTTGCTTAAATGTAGTGCAGTAGATTTCATTTGATATTCAACTGGATTTATGTATAATTCACTTTCTTCAGAATATTCTGAGTAGCCATTTGGCTTTCCAGTGCTGATCCTTCTGCCTGTTAAGATTGCCATGTTGATAGACTAGAGCATGGAAAAAGCCTGTTGGTCCATCTAATCCGCAGATAGCTGCCTGCCCTGTGGAATCTTTTCATGATTCAACATGATGGGCTCTGTGATGTTGTGTATGAGTCATCTTGTAGATCATAGCTGCATCATGTGGCTTTTATACAGTCCAGCTTTTTGCACTTCGATGCAATTCTCTTTCATGTTTGTCAGAAAGGGCAGTATTCATTCTGTTCTGGCATCTTTTATGGAGTTCACTCATGTATTTTTGCATTGCTCAAATGATAAACGTTGAAAAACTCTGAAGGACTTTCAGGATTCACCCAGAGCGTCCAACCTTGGATGGAGCATGTGTATGCAGTCAGTAAAAGTACCGTTGTTTTTTGTGTGTGCAAAATAAAGTTCTCTCTTTTGTGTGTTGATTTTTACTGTTCAGAACATAAGACTTGCGGTTAGGAAAGGCTGCAATTTAGCAGAGGTTTTTAATGGAATAGCGTTAAAGCTCCTGTTGTGCAGGAAATTTGGCAGGGTCAGCGGCGTCATGAGCAAAAAATTCCTGGAGGTCACATGACCTTTGCATTGAGGGCAAACTGACCACCGTGGCACGCGGCAATTAAATGAGCGATCGCGAAGAGCAACTTGTGTCACACAAGCCCCACCGGAGGCTGTGCCTGCCATCGTAGGGCAGTGGCGCAACTCTTAACCGCTGCATCTCTATGCCCGGAAAGGTATCAGAGTCCCATTGATCTGTAAATTATAAGTGTAAAGTCAAGAATGACCAATTCCACATGTAGGGGGGTTGACCCATTAACCCTTTTGTGTCATACCCTTAAGCATAAAAAGTGTCCCCATCAATTTTTTAATGCGTTTTTGCAGATTGATGTGTCCGGTTATTACTGTCTACCATGCTAAACATTGCAGTCCTGTGTGCAAAACACGAAAGCACCTGTATTTTACTTATCGCTAAAAAGCTGTCTAACAACAAAAAAAACGTGTGCTTCGCTCTGCCAAATTGTAATTCTGTGCACTTGTGTTAGACATATAAGTCCTCTGACTCTTAATATAAAACTGCACTAAAACAAACTAAGGAATCATTTTCCAATAGCATTCTGCCATTGATGCTACTTACTAACACTGGACAATTTTGGAACATTAACAAACCGGATAACTATACAAATAACCTAAAAACATTAGGAGGCCAGGTAATCCCCAGTGAAATATGCATAGACGTTCTTAATGTTTAAAGGTGCTTTTACAAACAATTTAGATATGACATATCCTCGTTATGCACTGTAATTTCTTATAAACCCTATTATTATAGATCCTGCCGGGATTGAAGAAATAATTGTACAACTCAAGGTGTCATCTTAATCTTGTTATGACAACTTCAAGTCTAGACATCTAAAAAATGCAAAAGTTTATGGTGCTAATTTTTTCTAAGCTATTTGAGCAATCTCTGGAATTTGGTTTTGTCCCCAATGATTGGAGGGTGGGCAAGGCGGTTCTATTAAACAACTCTGGAGTGAAACATTTCTAATAGCTACCAACCCATTTCATTTATTGGCATCCCCTTTAAGATTATGGAACATGAAATCTACTCTCTACTTGCAAGTTCCTTCAAATTTCAAGTTCAAATCTTTTTCAATCATTGCCAGCAAGGGTTTCATAAAACATTTTGATGCAAGGCACAGCTTCTTTGTAATACAGACGATCTGCATTTCATTCTTGACCAGGGTACTTGGCAGACTGCACATTCTTCAATTTCTCAAAAATCTGCAGCAATTGTTTTCAAATTCAGTAATCTCAATCTTGACCGTAATGTTATTTTGTGGCTCTAGTCTTTCCTTACTAATCGTTCTCAATTTGTGATTGCAATTAAAACTACCTCTCATTCCTCGCCAGCTGGCTCAGGCATTTCCCAGGGTTTGGTAATTTGGCTCTTACTTTTTTATGGTTATTTAAATGATTTGCCTATTAACGTTGCTTTCCCTGTATGTATTCTTGCTCGTGACAGTTTTACTTACCGTGAAATTAAGAGTTCCTCTTACGCTTCTCTTCAGTCTGATATTAACCATGTTTGGAATGCTGTAACGCATGCCACTTGGAATCTAATATTTTAAATTTAGCTAAGGTATAACTCTGCATAAAGCAATGTGTGATGTACTAAAGCACGATGACGTAAGTTCTGCCACAATCGATGCCATAGCAAGGAATTTTTGGCAATGACCCGGGTCAAGTTTGGAGGTTGCCATCATGTCAGGCACACTCAATTATGGTTGGACATCGCTTTTGGTCCAAATCGGGCAAGGTCAAATTTCAGGAGTGGCTCTTTTATAAGCGACTCTTTTATACAAAGGAAGTAAAAGATGTTGCTAGCCACGGCATCTGCTATTGCAGCCTGAAGCTCTTGAGCTGTGGCTAGCATTGGCAGGGCAAAATGTTCACAATGGCCTGGGCCAAATTTGGAAGTTGCCATCCTTTCAGGCACGCCCAATCTGGTTGGTCAGATCAGCCATGGTCCGTCTTCGAGGATGGCCCAGTCCAAATTTTGAAAATAAGCCAGGGCAAATTTGCGTGTCACCATCATGTTTGACACGCTCAATTATGATTGGACCTCCATTTTGGTGTGAATCGTCCAATGTAGGTCAAATTTTGAGGGTCACTTGGCCGAATCTTGGCAACTGTCCGGGCCAGATTTGTAGGTTGCCATCATGCTGGGCACAATCATTTTTGGTTGGACGTCTATTTGGTCCAAATGGTCAAATTTTGAGAGTGTCCCAGGCAAAGTTTTGGCAATGGCCAGGGCAAAATTTGGTTGTCATCGTGTCAGGCACACCCAAATATGGTTGGTCAGATCAGCCAAGGTTAAATTTCTGGGGTGGCCTGAGCAAAATTTTAGAAATGGCCCGGGGGAAATATGCAGGTCGCCATTGTACTGGGCATGCTCAGTTATGATTGGACATCAGTTTTGGTCCAGATTGGCCAAGGTCAAATTTTGGCGGTGGGCCGGCCCAAATTCTTGGTGCTTGGCATCGTAGTTGCTATGGCAACGAATGATGTACAAGAAAGACGAGCAAGCAAGATTTTTGCTCGGCTCTGATGTGTGAGTGTTTGGACAATAATAATAGTGAACATATGCATGTTTCTCAACATCGCATCATAACAGCCACTTAAGAATTTAATACCCGCTGGAAACTGTCACTGTAGCGCACATATGTCAGTGTGCATATAACTTCTCGCCTCTCTTAGAATCTGCATTTTAAATTTATTGCTAACAATGCTAACCGTATGTTAGGGTACCTGCCTCAAAATTTCAACTTCTCTAATTCAGTAATGTTACTGCATTATGGAACTCTCGTTCGACCTGAATTGGAATATGCAGCATCAGTTTGTGACAGATAAAGTAGAATCGGAATTTGAATCTGCACATAACCAAGTGTTCTTATTCATGCTTTCCAGTTATCGCTGTAGCTCTAGTATTACCACTATGAAGGCTTCCTTATCATGGCCACCAACAAATTTTTCACACCGCAGAAAAATTTCTTGGTTTTGTCGTTTCACAAGATCTACCTACACCTACATTGCTAACCACCCCTACACGTTTCAGTCCGCATCGAGTATCTCTATAAAGTAGGTGTTTCTTCAAGTCATTGGGAACATTTTTTTATTTATTTGATTCCAGGCAGTGAAAACAAATCCAAAACAGAAAATTTCGTCTGTTTTGCTTGGATTTGTTCTCGTCATCTGATTTCCCACCACAGTTGTCTCTTTGCCACATTTGTTCTTGCTGTTTTCCTTTTATTTTTTGTCGCCTCTATCCTGGTAATAGATATATTTTTTGCTGCACTGTATCATATTCACAGTATGATATGATACTTCCTCCTTTTGTCTCTTTAGGCCCTAAGGGTGAATAAATAAATTAAATAAATTACGGTGGCTCACACAAGTTCCTGCTTTGATAAGCTTTCATCAGCATTATACTTGATCTTTGGTTTTAGGTGAGGTGAAATCTAATTATCGGGCTGTGCTAGTATTGTTACTATTACATGTTGTAAAGAGCTCGTATCCAAGGTTCATAGGACTTGGGTTGTGAACAATGGTTATGTGTGTGTCTGTTTTCAGCTAATGTATTCTATTTTATCATGATCATGGTATTGCTATGAGCACTGTTATGTTTATCGTCTCTACAGTATTGTTTATCGCCACCAGCAGATAGCCCTATTTCACTGTTCTCTTCACATGGGCGAGTTGTCTCGCGTATGGCTGTTGAACAATACCCGATGTTGGCGAAGATTTGCGATCATGTGTGGCCAATTCTTCACCATTTAGGCCTCGTGAAGATGTGTGCCTCTCATGAGAAATATTCTCAGTTGTGCTTAAATAAACTACGATTGACAGACTCAGTAATTTCAGTCCTGACAGCTGCTTTAGAAGGCAGCTGTTTTCAATTCTTTGTGGACAGTCTTCCCCACTTAAGAATTTGAGTTCTATGCCAGCCTGCATGCACGTCATCTACTTTGGTCTCACTGCCTGCCGCTACATGATGGCAAATCTCCCAAGCACACATGTATGCACTGTCAAGCTGGTTTCTTTAACCATATACCATATTTTGCTGGAGAAAGAAATAAAGAGCTCGGCCTTCAGAAAAAAAAATAGGCTGCTCTGAAGATTACGATGTTCACGGTAATCTCTTTGGCTTGATAAACATTGAATGGGCCCTAATGAACTAACATTGGTTAATGCACTCTGTAGTTACTTGTTTTAAGGCCAAGGTTGCAATTGTAGGTACAAATGAGGTTAACTTGGCTGCCCTGCGTGATATTTAACCATTGTCTCGATATTTGTCAGCTGTCTTGAATATAATTTTTTTCTCCCACTCATGAAAGACAAGAGAAAAGAAGGATAGACACCACGTACGTCAGACAGGTTGGCAATTAGCGCTAGCATGCATTAAAGAGACCAGCACTGATTTTTATGGACCAAGTTTTTTTGGCAGAATGGAAAGTTTACTTTATAAGGTGCTGGATTCAGCAATGGTTTTGTTGGAAACGGTGTAGAAAATTTTTCTTCAAGAATTGTCATGTCTAAGCATGGGCCGGTTTTTATGTATCCTGATCCTGGAAACCATGGTTAGCGAAGCACTATGCCGATTGCACGTCGGCAATAGTGCTGTGACTAACACTAACACAAATCTCTGCTGCCAGGCAGTAATAAGATATTTTAAGTAGTGTCGATTGTAGTTTCCACACCCAAAGCTGTTTCGCACAGTGATGTACCCCTTGTCGACAAAAGTTGTAGTAGACCATGGTTGCCGCTTCATCCACGAAATTGAAAACATTTTTGCCATCTTGTTACAAAGCTAAAAAGCACATGCTCGACAATGCGAAGGGAGCATTGCTTTTTGTTGAAGGGCACACTGGAGAGTGTGTTAACTACAGTAAAACATGAACACTTGAAAAAAAAAATGCTGTAGAATAAAAAGAGATGAGTGATATTCTACTGAGATGTGTTCACGTGGTGGGCTACACTGATAATGTCAGCTACTGCATTAAACTATGCTTTGTGTAATTGAGGCTTTGCCTTATGCATATTCTGCTTTTCTGTGTGTTATTTTGCAGGCAAATCAAGATAAGGTCTGCTTGTTGCTGGAGGAACAACCTGTATGGACAACTGCTGCCAAACTATACAGATAATATTGTAACGTAGTGGTGACAGCAGTCGAACCAGCGATGAAGACGGACAAAAGGTCTTCTAAAAGAAAACTGTTTATTGGGCTGACTTGCGCCCCAAATGGACTGAGTCACTCGGTGGCAGCGAAGCGACAAGCGTGCTCGGCGGTCGTCGAACAGAATGCCCGCCGCTGTCAGCTGTGCTCAATTTAAAGTTGATAGCGAACTTTCGAGATAAAGCATGCAAAGTTACTAGAACATTCCGGAATAACGTAGAATCAGCTCTGCCTGGCTGCGATCAATCGAGGTAAATCTAGTCGCGTCTTGCGTCGTAAACAAAGCGATTAAGTTGTTTGGCAGCAGATTTGAAGAATGAACAAACACTGCAAACGTTCGCGGCATTACTCCCCTCTCAAAAAAGCATCGACCCGGTGCATTAAAACAAATGATGGGACTAGTAAGCGATAAAACGGATCTTGCGAAAGTAGAGTATAGAAATGCAGCGTCCTTTAGCGCATATAATACGGCTTCAGACGGACTACATGGACAACTTCTGGTCGTATGAGGCGTCGCTGGGATGCAGTCATTGCGTCAGGGATAACTTCATAATCTAGTTCACCTAGCCGACGAGGAAACTTGTACGGGCCGAAACAGTGGCGCAAAAACTTTTCGCTCAACCTACGGCGGCGAATGGGCGTCCAAACCCAGACTTGGTCTCCTGGCTTGTATTCCGCATTGCGTCTTCGTAGGTTGTAGCGTCTAGTGTCGTAGCGCTGCTTATCTTTGATCTGTAATCGGGCAAGCCTTCGAGCTTTTTCTGCACGTTGAAAGTAGGCGGCAACGTCGACATTCTCTTCTTCTGTAACGTTGGGCAGCATGGCGTCTAGCGTTGTCGTGGCCTCCCTGCCATGGACGAGCCTAAAAGGTGTCATCTGAGTGGTCTCCTGCACTGCGGTGTTGTAGGCGAAGAGGACGTAAGGCAGGATGACATCCCAGGTTTTGTGTTCGGCATCGACATACATGGCGTGCATATCGGCGAAGGTTTTGTTCGGGTGCTCGGTCAATCCGTTGGTCTGCGGATGGTATGCAGTTGTCCTCCGGTGGCTGGTTTGGCTGTAACGCAGGATAGCTTTCGTTACTTCTGCCGTGAATGCTGTTCCTCTGTCCGTGATGTCACATCGGGGGTGCCGTGTCGAAGAACAATGCACTCCACGAAAAATTTGGCGACTTCTGCTGCTTTTTTGTTCGGTAGGGCTTTCGCCTCGTTGTGGCGGGTCAGGTAGTCGGTGGCTATGATTATCCACTTATTCCCAGATGTTGACGTTGGAAAAGTGCCAAGCAAGTCCATGCCGATCTGCTGAAAGTGCCTTGAGGGAGGTTCAATGGGGTTCAGAAATTCGGCTGGTCGTGTGGGAGGGGTCTTTTGTCGCTGACAATCTCGGCAGGTTTTCACATGTGTGACATCGGCAGACAGTCGGGGCCAGTAATACTTGTCTTGAATGCGTCGGAGGGTGCGAGTAATCCCGAGATGTCCAGCGGTCGGCTCGTCGTGTGAAGTGTGTAGAAAATATTCGCGTAGACAAGCAGGTACAACAATGAGGTAGGCTGTTTTGTTCGCTGTAAAATAATTCTTCACAAGGACCTCATTCTGCACTCAGAAGGAAGACAGTCCTCGCTTGAATGAAGCGGGGGGTGAAGAAACCTTGCCTTCCAGGTACTCGATGAGGCGTTTTAGGTCGGGATGCGAGCATTGCTGCTGAGCAAAAGAGCTGGGGCTGATGGGTCCCAGGAAGGCGTCTTCATCGTCGTCCGGCGGCGGTGTATCTACAGGGGCTCGTGAGAGGCAATTGATGTCAGAGTGCTTGCGTCCGGGCTTGTAAACGACGGTCATGTCAAACTCCTGGAGATGCAGACTCCATCGAGCGAGTCGGCCAGAAGGGTCCTTCAAATTGGCAAGCCAGCACAGCGCATGGTGATCGTTGACCACCTTGAACGGTCGTCCGTAAAGATAGGGGCGGAATTTTGACGTAGACCAGATGATGGCAAGGCACTCCTTCTCAGTTGTCCAATAGGTAGCCTCAGCCTTGGAAAGGGAACAGCTAGCTTATGCGATGACTTTCTCCAGCTTGTCGCTTTCTTGAACGAGAACGGCCCCTAGGCCCACGCTGCTTGCGTCGGAATGAACTTCAGTATTGGCGTTTTCATCAGAATGTGCGAGGATCGGTAGGGACTGTAAACAATGCTGAAGTTCCTTGAAGGCTTCTGCTTGCGGCGCTTCCCATTTAAACGGCACGTCTGCTTTCGTCAGTTGGATCAGGGGCTCGGCGATGCGCGAGAAGTTTTTCACAAATCGTCGGTAATATGCGCACAGTCTGAGAAATCTGTGCGCTGTTTTCTCATCAGCCGGCGGTGGAAACTGTTCAATAGCAGCTGTTTTCTGCGGGTCCGGGTGTACTCCCTCCTGGCTAACGATGTGGCCTAGAAACAGCAGCTCTTCGTAGGCAAAGTGGCACTTCTCTGCTTTCAAGGTTAGGCCAGACGACTTGATGGCGTCTAGTCCTGTTCGAAGTCTTTTGAGGTGCTCTTCAAAGTTCGAGGCGAAGACAACGGCGTCGTCTAAATATACCAGACAAATTTTCCACTTCAGGCCTGCCATCACTGTATCCATTACTCGCTGAAACGTCGCTGGTGCGGAACAGAGACCAAATGGCATCACCTTGAATTCAAACAGCCCATCCGGAATGATGAATGCTGTCTTGCGAGTTCTTTTTGTTCATCTGCTTGTAATTTCTCTTTTGTGTTTTGAACATTATATTGTACTGGTTGCCCACCTGCTACGGTCTCTTACTGAGACTGGCAGTATTGTATATAAATAAATAAATAAATAAATCTCTCTCGTCCACCTCAATTTTCCAGTAGCCGCTCTTGAGGTCCATCGACGAGAAATATTTGGCGTTGCAGAGGCAGTCGAGTGTGTCGTCGATGCGGGGGAGGGGTAGACGTCCTTCTTTGTTATGTTGTTCAAGCGGCGGTAATCAATGCAGAATCGAAGTGCGCCGTCTATCTTAGAACAACTGGTGCCGCCCATGGGTTGTTTGAAGACTGGATGACGTCGTCGCGAAGCATTTCTTCGACTTGGTCCCGGATGGCTTGTCGTTCTCGGGGTGACACATGGTACGGGCTTTGACGGAGAGGTCGGACGTGTTGGTCCGTTATGATGCGATGCTTGGCAATTGGCGTTTGTCGGACTTTTGGAGATGTCGAAAAACACTCACTGTAGCTTCAAAGCAGATTGCAGATCAGGTCTTGTCTGTTCGGGGGCAGGGCTGTGTTGATGTCGAAAGTGGGCGAGTTCTCTTGGTCAGGCGAATCTCCTGCAGAAGGATCGGAGAGGGCAAAGGAGTCTCGTACATCAGATATCAAGAGAAAGCAATCGTCGTTCCTCTGCTAATGTGCCGGTATTCATCGCAGAAGTTAGTCAGCAGTACTTCGGCCTGGCGATTGCGGAAAAGTGCGATGCCTCTTGCGATGCTGATTCCTCGGTCTAGAAGCAACTGCGTGTTCCCCTATATGATGGAGAATCTTCGGCGTTTTGCTCGTGAGCAACCTCACCTGCAGAGGTTGCTGTCCTTAGTTTTTCCTGCGGGGGCTGGGAGACATTCCTCGTACCGCGGCTGCATAGTTGCGGCGTGGTAACGCAAAGCGCGAGGTTGACGGTGACGGTGAGCGCGAAAAGCGGTTTGGTGTGTGCTCCTCGCGACGCAGATACTCGTCGATTTCCTGCAGACGGTGGCCGAAGCGTGGTCACGGGGTGTTAACGGCAAATCCTCGAAGACTGATACGTCGGTATAGGCAGTGACGAATAATATGGTCGGCCTCACCGCAATGGAAGCACAACGGCCGGTTGTCGGAAGTCCTCCAGGCGTCGCATTTCATGGGGCTTGAGCGTCGATCGTAGGCTGAGCGGGCGGGGGCAGGGAGGTGGCATTCGGTAACAAGTTGTTCATGTCGGACAGGATGCAGGGGTTGTCGTTGGGGCTGAGAAGTCCTTACAGCAGCGGTGTCAAGTGCCTGTTGCACTTCTTCCCGTACCACATCCATCAGAGTCGCTGCTTGTGTCTACGGGGAGGATGGCAGTAATCGGTGCAGCCCCTCTCAGACGATTTCGCAGATAACGTCCCGCAAGCTGTCGCTGGTGGTGGCCGTCGAGTCCGGTCGGATTGCACAGGCAGAGAAAGGGCAATTGTACTGCCGAGCTTGGACGTCGAGGGTCTTCTCAATCGTGCAGGCTCCTTGCATGAATTCCTCAACTGTTTTTGGCGGCTGGCGGACGAGGCTGCCAAAGAGTTGTTCTTTTACGCCGCACATTAAAAACTGAACTTTCTTTTCCTCGGTCATCTCGGGGTCGGCACAGTGAAATGCGCACTTCATCTCCTCGACGTAACCGCAGACGGGCTCATTCAGAAGCTGGATCCTGGACTCGAGGAGTCATTCGGCTCTTTCTTTTCTCCCGACACTGGTGAATGCCTTCAATAGTTCTCTCTTGAATAGCTCTCTTGTCGTAAGGGACGACTCGTAGTTTTTGTACCACGTGCGTGCGGAGCCCTCCAATGAGAAAAACGTGTCCAATTTTCGCCGCATCATTCCACTTGTTGAATGACGCCATGCGCTCAAATTGGTCCAACCATTCTTCAGGGTCTTTGCCTAGGGATCCATTGAAAGTTGGCGGCACCCGCAGTTGCTGCAGTATGATCGGTGTTGACATCTTTGGCGAGGTTGCGGTGCTTGTAGCAGCGTCTTTTCGCTCTCTGGTGTTGTCCGGCAGGGTCCCGAACTCAGGCTCCTCTTTCTGGAGACGTCGGCTGGCTCGCTGAGCTGCTGGCTCGTCCTCGGGGGCGGAGCGCTGAGGGCTGGCTTCACGACTTGAAGGGGGCGTCCGGAACATGGAAGGCTACCCAGCACCTCCACCAGATGTCAAGTAGTGGTGACGGCAGTCGGAGCAGCGATGAAGACGAACAAAAGGTCTTCTAAAGGTAAACTGTTTATTGGGCTGACTTGCACCCAAAACGGACTGAATCACTTGGCGGCAGCGAAGCGACAAGCGTGCTCGGCGGTCGTCGAAGAGGATACCCGCCGCTGTTGGCCGTGCTCAATTTAAAGCTGATAGCGAACTTTCGAGATAATGCGTGCAAAGTTACTAGAACATTCAGGAACAACGGAGAATCGGCTCTGCCTGGCTGCGATCAATCTAGATAAATCTAGTCGCGTCTTGCGTCGCAAACAAAGCAATAAAGTTGTTTGGCGGCAGATTTGAAGAATGAACAAACACTGCAAATATTCGCGGCAATATCTTCGTGCTCATATCCTTTTGAACTGTGTATATCGTGCTCTTAATTTCTGATGACCGCATCCTAAATCGGGCACATCACAACCCTCCTGGGTAATTTGTGATAAGAACTCAAGGGGTCTTTATTTGGCAGCACCTGTATACGGGCTGCAGACTGTTTTGATGCTTACGTTTATGACTTTTTGTGCCATTTCAGTCCTGTTCATTGATTTCGTTTTTGGCTTTGTTGAGCTGCATGGATTGAGAGTTTTTTTTTTTTTTTTGCAGCAAAGATCATCCGCTGTGCCACAATATATAGGGGTCTCAAACATACAGGGCTGAGAAAAGCAAATTGTTCCCATATTCCCCTGAATACTCAATCAGTTGCGTTTCCTGGGAGAATTGCAGCCCAATGATCTTCTTGGGTGCTGCCAAAACAGACTACTCTTTATTCTCACGTATATACATTTTCTTGGGATCCTGTTCACATACCCAATGAAGGAGTGGAATAGCCACTATTACCCATGGCTGTTGAAGTTAACTAAGTGCCTCTTGAAATCAACACAGGGGTGCCAGTTAATGTTTGTTGAATCTACAGGACACTTATGCACTTCCGCCTGCGGTAGTTAGGTTTTTTCCTTACTTTTTCTGTCTTTCCTCTACTTGACTTTGCAGATCAGTGTCGGCCACAAAGTACAAGCTGTTGAAGTTAACTAAGTGCCTCTTGAAATCAACACTGGAGTGCCAATTAATGTTTGTTGAATCTACGAACACTTATGCACTTTTGATTGCGGTAGTTGGGTTTTTTCCTTACTTTTTATGTCTTTCCTCTACTTGACTTTGCAGATCAGTGTCGGCCACAAAGTACAAGCTCCCAACATTGGACCTTTCAAACTGCTTCCAGCCCTTACTTTCTAGGTGTCTTACTGTTGAGAGACTGTAAATTCCCATACTCTGTTTTAGCATCTGGTAATGCATACGCATTAAAGGGGGGAGACACCAAATTTTTGGTTGGCGTGTTATTTGTTTCAAACGTTGCGTATTGCCCAAGGACGCGTGACACACGCTGCCCGATTCATATATGCGCTGTAAATAATTTTTTATTGAATTATTTATACTGAGGGATTTTGGTTTCGGTTTCTGAGCACCGGGGTGTGCTGCGACGTCACGATCAGGGAAAAGCAGCAACCCGGGTCACATTGGCCCCAAAAATTGTGACGCACATATTGCTGTGTCGTCTGCTCTCATACACAGGCTGTGCATAGCAGCGCCTTTCGAAATCATAAGCCGACGAACGTGGTCGGGACTGCGAATCTGCGATATGTTAAGAAAAACCAATGAGTGAGGAACGAAGTCCTGAAACCAAGCGGCTCACTTCGGCCGATCTCAGTTGCCATAGCACGTATGCCAACGCGGTTTCAGCATTCTATTTCGCTTTGCCACGCCGATGCCGATGCTCGGCGGACATCTGTGTCAGTGGCCCATAGCTGACCCTGGTCACATTACAGTGATACGATGCCTCACTTTTCCTACCGACCAATATACCCGTCTCTGTCTTCACTTCGCACCGCCTGCGCAGCTGCACTGCGAGACTGCTCAGGGTCCCGTGGCTGCTGATCAATGTATCTGCTGCTTGTTTAGCAGACAGTCCATGTATTGGCTAAATGAATGCTTCCAGACAATTGTACAGGATTCAGCAGTTACCACACGGGTACATAACTCCTCCAGGAATGCGCCCATAACGACGACTGCATCTCAGCGCTACTTGTGTTTACATATCTGCATCTGTGTACAGGCAGCAATTGCGCGTTATTTCGGCAGGAATTGCAAGCTGCATTTCACTTAGGTTAAGCAAGCTCATCTCCTGTGCCGGCTGCGGGTTTACTTGTTTGCGCAGTGCGAAAACTGCTAGAATCGCCGAAGAATGTGAAGCGCCAGCCTAGAGAATGCTTCATAGCCAGGCTGTGCACAACGCGTAGCACCGGTTTTTCGGACTCGCTGTAGCGTTTCTGCTTTTTCCGATGTCCAGTACTTGAATTTAAATTGGTTTATCTAGAGGTATGTTCGGCACTCATTCGAGATAAACAAAATGGCATAATTTGTTGCCTTCAAGTGAGGATGATGTAGCTGTCGCGGTGGGCACCTGAAGCATTGACCGACAGACTGGGCCACACCGCCTAGCAGCGGCACTTCCCGTTTGATGTATTTGCGTCCTAAGATGTAACCAATCCTCGATTTAAGGTCACTGTTGTCAAAAGCACACTTGATCACCATATGTATCCGCTAAAACTTGTGAACTTGCTCTCCACAATCGCCGACATCGCACATATGAACCCGGCAGACTTGCTAGGCCTATTCGTACTGCAGCCGAGCCGAAGGGTGAACATATGAAATGTAGTTGCTCGTTTCGCTCTTTTGTACTATGGAGAAGGTGCAAACAAGAGAGTCATCGTCTCATCGACGTGAATGGTCCGCTTGGCCGCCGATATAAGGTACGGGCTGGTGTGTTAGCAACGACATATATGCTGATCAGCACACCGACCGCTCAGTCACCGAAGCAGAACCTCGCCGATGTCGCGTGTCGCCATTCAGAGTACGTCGCGTTACTGTGTTGTGATGTCACGGCTATTTACTGATATCGTTCCCAGGGCTCTACGTCACCATCTATAGCACTAGCGATGGGCATCCATCGAGAGAAAGAGCACTTCGGGACTTTTTTGGAGCTCAATTAAAATATATTTTAAGCGCTTGTTGCATTCAACACTTCGCTATAGGTGACGTTACATACAGAGGAAGCCTATAACAAGCTTAATATAGCCTCAATATTTGATGTCCCAACCCCTTTAAGCTATGAACATAAAGAGATGCCTTTCAGACACTTAAGTGCTCGCTCCATTATACGTGCTGAGTGCACAAAGCAAATATACAATGCTGTTCTGTGGAGAAATCTGCTCATGCTGCGACACTCTGTTTCAAGTTGCAGACATGAGAACCAGTATTATGAGAACAAAACATACCTACATGTCTGAAGAAGAACCTTTGAAAGCAACTTACTGCACCAAAATTATGCAGGAGCTTACCTTCGTTTATTTGCCTGTGCAAAGTTAGGTGCATAAGAATCCATCTGGCTCTGTCATGAGAACTATTGAAGAAAGCTGTAGCTTAAAGTATCACAATTGACATCGCCTTTTAGCTGATAGAGAACGTCAGTTTCAAAAGCTCGTTCTCATAATTTGTCCCTGCAGAAGTAATAAAATGACTGTGCAGTCAGATGTGGTTTTTGGGAATTCTCACTTATGCTTTGTGAATTGTTTATACAAAATCTCTCGGGCACCGCTGCTCGTGGGGATTATTTTTTGTAGTGACTCTTTTTTCTTCATTATTTTGCAGGCCATTATTGAAAAGACAATGCATACAAGCTTCCACAGGAAAAAAACCTTGAATACCACACCTGGTTCTATTGCTTCATGCTCACAACCTAGAAAATTGCATGTTCAGTGATCCCAGTGCATTGTGTCTACTTACAAAGTCGGATCGAAATGGTTTTGATGTAGTTGCTTGATCTAAATTTAAAGAAAAATGGGCATTGTCCTCAAAGCAGAAAATTTGTTTATTGAACTTGTTTCTTAAACAATATAAGTCCACAGGAATGACAACAGGTTTTGGAAAAGAGGGAATAATGGATCACTGCATAGTTGTGGCTTCAGGGGTTGCTGATAAGGGGGCATGAAGTTCTTTCTTTCTTTTTAGCTCAAGAGTCTTGGAGCAGAAATCGTTGTTGTACTTTGGGAGAACAGTTTTCATTGAGCTCTCAGTGAGGTTCCTATTTGAGTTGTGGTACATACAGAAGACCTGACATGGACAGCCGTCAAGCAGAGCTTCCGACCTGTGTATTCTTGTGATGTGCACTTAGTAGTAGTAGTATTAGAAACACATTATTTGATCACTAAAAATCAAGCGCCAGGAACGGAGTCGGCCTGGTGCACAAAGGTCAGGTGGTCTTCCAGCTATCCAAGGCATATCAGGCACGCCATGAAGAAAAAGGTCGAGAGGGGAGGCGAAGAGGTTTAATGGTTTGGTTGGGATTTACAGGTTTTAACGTCCCAAAGCAACTCGGGTTATGAGGGGACGCCGTAGTGAAGGGCTGCAGAAATTTCAACCACCTGGGGTTCTTTAACGTGCACTGACATCGCACAGTACATGGGCCTCTAGCAATGGGGCATTACAGGTGGCAATGGGTGAAATTGGGATGTGTTTCAGGGCAGTTATAACTGTCAAAAGATGTTGCATACTGTTGGAAGAAAGTCTGTGCTGGTGTCAGAGTCGATTGTCAATTGACTTTGTTACTTGTAGAATAGATAAAAATAGGCAGCTGGAGATCACACTTGTGCCTCAGTAGTATACGGATTGATTCTTTCAGTTATACTATATTATTTTCTGTTTTTCATTGGAAGGTCAAATATCAAGGGTGCAAATTGAGTGCGCTGAAATAATGGCATTTTTGGTGCATCAGTGTTTGGTGCATCAATTTTTATCATGATTCTTGAGCTGTACAGCCTTGAATGGGCAAATTGTTGCCTACGTTATTCAGTGCAACTCCATCACTTTGCACTCTTGCTTTATCTGCTGGTTGGGGCTTTGTGAAGGGAGTAGCTCTGCCAATATTGTGCTCTAGGTGTGGTGAATTCTACATGGTAGGTTATTTGCTGCTGTTCACTGGCCTGGGAATTCTCTTTCCATTGCTAAAGAGTGCTCTGTTATTGCTCTTGGTTGCTCACAAACGACCGACCTTCTTTCTTGAGGCGCATAGCATTACTGACTGTGTCAGTCAGAACAGTATTCATTCCTTTTTGCATTCAGTCCACACTCTGACATCTTGCATTTTGTTTTGAGCCGTTTTTAATAGGCGGCAATATTTATATGTATGGAATGCACTGTGACAGTTTTTTGTTTTCTCGCGATAGTGAATGCTCTTCTGCGCCTCTGTATTTCATTATGTGCGAATTTCAGTTCATGGAGGTGTTATCCCATTGGGCATTGAAACTCTGCTGGCTGTCCCATGGACATCCTTTGGACGTCATAAATGTCTGCAGTACGTCCAAGGCTGTTTTATTGCCCATGGGATGGACATTCAATCAACTTCTTGGTGGAATTTTTTACTTACTATACGAAGCTGTTTGTAAAGAATTGCTTGCCAAATATTTCTGTGTAACTCTTTACTTTATTGATGCTACACACTGTTGCACAAGGCAGCTCCAGTTTTCCAAGACTCACTAGCCTGCAGTGTTCATTTTTAGTTTTGCTCGACTGGGGCTCTGACACAAGTCAAGCCTTCAGGAATTGTGAAATGCCTGTGAAAGCAATGTGTTGCTGCTGTGGTTCTACTGAGAATAATGCAGCAGCTAAGAGGTGACAAATTGCAGTTTTATTCACTATATTTTCCACATTCACTCTCTCTGCAGTCGAGGCCTTGTCATATGAGCTTCTGGATCCTCTGCAGGGTGTGCGGGTTCAAATCCCAGTGCCACTGAGCACCTACGAGTGATAATGTACAGTATGGTACACTGTTAAAGGGAACAGGCGTTCGCGTGAAGTTGACTTTCCGCGAGGCGGTGCTGCAGAATGCCGGAAAGAGTGCCGAGCTGATAATGGTCCGGAGTTTTTTGTACGTACATGTACTGTATGCGTTGAGTGGCATGTGAACCAAGTCACTCACACGTCGATTATCTAGCCCGGAGAAAATGTTGCTTATTTCGCACGAAACGTGACCACAGAATGGAAAAAGCCAATTCAGCAGCGAGAAGAAGTAATCGATGCGTTATGGGTGTGAAAAATGAGATCCATGTACGGGGACAGAATGCGGAAAAAAACTCCGGACCATAATTAGCTTGGCATTCTTTCCGGGTATCCGCAGCAGCGCCTCGCGGGAAGTCAACTTCACGCGACCGCATGTTCCCTTTAACAGTGTTCCATACTGTACAGGCGCTTTCCCCCTGGCTTATACTGGATGTAATGCTTGGAAATGAGTCTTTCACCCTACCTTATATAGAGGAAAATGCCTCATGCCATGGTGTTCTTTTGCTAAAGCTGCCCTTGCACCTTTAGAATTCATTGTCATCATCAACTTCCACTCTCGTTGCTGTCGGATGAGCTCCCCTCATCAGCATGTTGCCAGGCATTGACCTTCTCTGTGCCATCCGTGGTTTTGAAAAAGCCTGTAAACTTAAACCCCTCCAGGCAGCGCACTGATTTACTGATTACCATTAAGTAGCACATTGTGAAACTTGGTCATGACAGTTTCTTTTCATTTCCCCAATTTCTCATCCCAGGATTATGGGCGGAGGTCTTACGTGAGTAAATATGGTATGCTATAACTGCACTTGAGACACAGTAGTGTGGATTCTCAGATGTGACGTTTCTTACTTGGTTAATATCACTTTTGGAGACACTACAGGGGAAACATCATGTTAGGGAAAATTGGCAACATTCCTGGGCAGCTGTAATCAGGGCTTTTCTACCAGTAGCAATTGTCTGAAAGTTTTTCCATGTACAGTGCAAATAGTATAAGAAGTTCAGTAAAGAAAAGGAGTGCTGTAGGAATGTGTTGTGTCATTATGCATAACTTACTCTCATGAGTTGATGAGCCTGCACAGGTAGACTTGTGCTGTCTTACCCATGATGCCAGTAATTGTGCTTGTGAACAGGTCAGTAAAGTGGCCATTGACTTGAATCTAATATGTCTTAATTTGTAGCCAATCTTCAGTTTTTTGTGAAAGTAAGTGTAGTTCTCCTCTGCAAGTAGAACTAGGAAGTCTGGAATGTTTGATTTGGAATTCACTTTTTTTTAATCTTGTCCTGAATTGACATGGCCTGCCACAGCTGTTAGATGAGATTGTGTTGTATACCCACCGTTTCATGCACGTAACATGAAATGAGCTGTGGCTTGTGTAGACTTGTCTCAGTGGATATGATCTGGCTTTCATGTGCATGCTTGAGCTCCAGGGACTGCAAACATGGCGAACTTCCTGGGCAGAACTCAGCCGGCTAGAATCTGCAGTTTTTCTCCATTCCTGCTTTCCTGAAGGTTGTTTTTCAATAAATAGTGTGAAGGGCACAGAAGATGCAGTTCAATGAATCGTGGGTGAATGACTGTGATAGTTGCCTTTAAATTATTTTGTGTCATATGTGAACTACTGATCGAACTGCCACCCATATGAGTTCTCTTCATTGATGCGATAACTTGCATAGGCGTCAAGGCCTCGTCAGACTTTTAGCGTTTTTCTCCTCTTATGCCCTCTGAGAAAATAAAGCAAAAAGCATGCTAAACCTAGTTCCTCTCTGAGAAAATAAAGCAAAAAAAAAAACAATGCTAAATATAGTTGACTGCCACTCGTTTAGTTAATAAGCTCACTTGGATGGATGACTTGAGACAGTAACATGACGCCAGTAATGCAATTGCAAGGGTGAAAGGCAGTGACTTTGCGTGCATTACAATGGCTGACCTATGTTGTTGGCAATGATGATATTTATAGCAGCCTAAATTTTATCTTCAACTGCATGCAGAATTCACTGTAGAGACGTCTTGCTACTGATCTGAATTCTCCTTGAGGCTTATCTACTGATTAAAACTTTTGGTAAACATCCACAGCTTTTGATGAGTGGTGTCCTCCACATTCATCTTGCCGTAGCTCCAAGTGAACTGTGGAGTGTTGGTTGTTTTTATTTTACTGAAAGTATTCTACCTTTAAAATGCAGGTTCTGTGGTCATGCAGACCAGACACAGTGCATCTCCTGGCCAAGATTCTTCCCATCTCAGCCATTGCATGGAATCTGCTCCTCCTGGCATGGGTAACCACCAGGGCAAACCGGCAGGAAAGAACCTGCACGAATGCACCCACTGCAACAGGGGATTTAAACAGATGGCCGATCTAGTGAAGCATCTCAGAGTGCATACCGGTGAAAGTCCTTTTCATTGTGACTAGTGTTGTAGCAGCTTTATACAAAAAGGCAACCTGGTAGCACATCTGTGCACTCACACTGGTGAACGTCTTTATCATTGCAACCATTGTGGTAGCAGCTTTCCACTGAAAAAACAGCCTGGTGTTGCACATCCGTACCCACATGGGTGCAAAGCCGTTTCAGTGCCATCTGTGCCCCATTTCCTTTCCAGATAGTTCAGCCTTGAGGCATCTAAATTCCATGAGTGAAAAGCCCTTCCAATGTGACTTGAGCCGAAAGACATACTGTAGGAGGGAAAATTTGAAACACCACAAGGATGCAATGCACAAAGAATAGCAGTGGTCCATGATGTTTTTCATCAATATGTTTAGCTGGCCTGCAGTTTTGTGTGTGCAAGTTTATTTTAAATTTGCTCATTAATATCACTGCCCCTATAGCTGGCACACAGGAAAGTCTGTGAAAAATCTGTGTTTACTCAAGCAGTGTTAGTAGCAGCAACATGTGGGGACATGTAGGTGTTCAGCATAAAATTGATACGTCTTGTTTTTAGTTGCCAGGTTTAAAGAGTTTTGTGTTGTCTGGAACAAAAACTAAAAAAAATCAACATCTGCATCTTTGTCAGAGCATTGTGTCTGCTGGATATAGATTACATAATGCTTGTGGAATATTAGGTCCACTCCATTTTAAATCTGTTTGGTTGCCAGAATATCAACTGTTTAAGATCATTTCACTTTGATTCAGCTATATTTGATGTCTTCGTGCCCCTTGAAAAAGGCTAATCTCTTCATGCAAGGTGTTCATGATAATAAGCTGCCATGGTCTATGGCTATTGAAAAATGAGATACTCTACATACTGCAGGGTGAAAAATATTGTAATCTTGTAGTGTACTGTAAGATTCTAATCTAGGTCAGTTGTGTGAAATTGCCTAGTGCACATGAGCATTTACTGTGTTTGCCATTACAAAATTATGAATGTGTTCTGGCTCTTTGTAAAACTTCCTTACTTGGCATATTGCCAGTTACAATTCAAAAAAAGTTCAGTTCTTTGGTTAGCCTGCTTCTTCAAAAAGGTGATGTTCTTTTTTTTACTATTATACGTCTAAAATGCACAGACATCATTGTGCCTTGTATCTAGGACAAAATTTCTATTGCTCTCGTCAGCACTCAGTGCTGTTCCTCGCAACAAGGCTGTTCTGTCTGATGGCATTGGTTTATAGTGGCACGCCATCTTGTAGTAATAAAGGGGCAGTTACTCCTTGGCATCTACCCAAGCGGAGCCTTCAGCTGCGAAGGAAATTTATACAGCCTCTGCAGAAACCTTGCTCTTAAAGAAAAATTTGCCCTGGGCCAGGGTTCGAACCTGGGACCGCCACTTCTCCAGAGCAGTTGCTCGACCAACAAATTTTTCCTTAACTACGACCGTGGGCACCGCGGTGGCTCTGTGGTTACGGTGCTCGGCTGCTGAACTGAAAGACGTTAGTTCGATCCCCTGCTGCGTCGATCGAATTTTGATGCAAGTGAAATTCTATAGGCCCATGTTCTGTGCTTTGTCAGTCCACGTTAAAGAACCCCAGGTGATCGAAATTTCTGAAGCCTTTCACTACGGCATCCCTCATAGCCTGAATCACTTCGGGACGTTAACCACCTTAAACCAAGCTTAACTACGAAGCATCTGTAGGAGCTGTACAGCATTCCTCTGTAGCCATAAGGCTGCGCTGGTGTCGATGCCAATGACTGATTACTTCCTTATTACAATGTACTCCACATTTCGGGATTCCCATCAATCATTTGGCCGTACTGCAGTTTTGCTGTTGCTTTGTAGAAAATTTTTTAATTTTTTGTACTCCAGCAGCCGCTCTTTTACATAGACAACCCCTTGCGTACGTCACTAACAAACTATCATAACCTTCTCGGTAAATTAAAAAAGTATGACCCCATTTTTATATTTTTTGCTCATTGTGCAGTCCTCCCAATGCTTTGCAATGTTATTCTTTGAAGCTCACAGTTTCCAATCAACAATACCTTATGCTCAGATAAAACTTTCTGCTTGACAAGATATAGTTAATATAGGTTTTCCATGAGGTCTTCAAAGTGTTTATGTTTATTTAAACATGCCCATGCTAACCATGCTCGTAAACCGTATGATGACACAAGCTTCATCTACATTAGCACAAAATCCTTGCATCACCGGTTGTTCCAGTTGCACTGTGTGGTGCTTTACGTATTCCTTTTTGTGTGTTATTAGTCTGTGCGAAGAAGGCAACACTCCGGAGGAAGAAATTCATGTGTCCACAGAGAATGGGGAATTGTGAGTGACTTGGAGAATATCACTATTGCATTGCGTGCCAGTAAAAATGTGGTTCGTCTGTTTCCCCACCGCCCCGGTCAGGACAGATTCGGCCTTGTTCACGCGTTAACCTCTAAAGCTGGAAAAATGTATAGCCGCAATTGGAGACTAATTTCCTTAGGTGAAACTTGCCGGAATTATCTTTTAAGCCGGCTATTTCAACATGTGCATCTGTGTTCCAAGTAAACACTTTACAGGCTGGAAGGGTGGGACTGACCTTAACCTATCTAAATTTATTGTGTGTGTGTCTTCAGCCGTGACAATATCACTGACTCGGTCTCCACTGAGCTTTCCACACTTTATTTCTCTTGTCACGTGCTTTAGCAAAAGACGGCAGGTTCGTGGAGATTGCGCCGTTTGCAGTTCTTCTGAGATGTACATGATCTTCTGTGTCCTTAATTGCATAACAAAAGAAACAGTTCTTTCTCGAGTTGCCTTGGAAAGTGTTATTCTTTATGAATTCTGCATCGGCATGCCTGAAAACAGTTCACGGCACACTATGGTGACATGTGGAAGCTGGTGAGCCATATCCCGATTACTGTAGCTAGCAGCTTGCGTCAAAAACTGGTACAAAAAGCCACTAGTTACTGTATAGCACTAAACATTTTTTGTATATGGAGGTCATCCCCCTGTGCATGCTCGCATGACATACAACTCTAGAACCTCTTTTTCCGTGTCCTAAGGCCACGAGCCAGGAATGAAAAATGCGTGCTACCCTTTGATTGCTCTAAATGGTCTAGTTCATAATGCAGGGCTACATGCCATATTAAACAATGCTGATGTCTGTTATAAGCTAGCACCTATAATGGGCATTCCCAGCATTTAGCTGTTGCGTGTTATCTGTATGCTTGTCTGAAGCCTGCATTGTGCCAGACTGCTCAATGGTTGGTGCCACCTGCCCACTGGGTTGTGGGGAACCTGCCTAGTTTGTGTGTGTATGCACATACATGCACGCACAAACACCTAACAACCTGCCGACAGTGACAGGTTCGCAAGAGGTTGCATGGGAAGAGGCCCAAGCAAAACAAGTCGCGCTGATGGTAGCACCTGCCATATTAAGGCAGTGGCGCCTCGTTTAACAGCTCTGCCACTGCACGAGCAGTAGTATGAGGACTTCTAGGGATCTGTGAACGTAAACTTGAGAATGAGCAATTCCTCATATATGAGCATTAACCTTTTATAGCTATCCGAACAGCTGCCTCCAATGAACACCGGAAAAGTGAAAATTGAACTGGTAGAGCATTTCAATCGCATTTGCCTTACTGTGCTTAACGTAAAGTAGAGAACGACCAATTCCACATATTGACTCGGTAACCCTATTGCCTCCTAGCTTTAATGTCGAGCTAAAGTGTTCCCTCCAGTTTCTTTTTCAGTAGGAATGCAATGAAAATTTTCTTTCAGCTTGTAGGCTTAGTTATGGGAGCGCTTTTGTACATAACATGTGCAGGCAACGGCACTTTGCCGCTGGGGTACGAGCTGCATATTATGTTATCACTGCATATTATCGACTGTCCTTCCAAATTTGTCTCGGAGATGACATCCACAAAGATAGATTTGCTTTGAAATGCATAGTGCGTGTTGTGCTGATAAAATAGACAACAGCTGCAATCCGTATGATTTGCAATTTAGGTTTGACTCTGCTGGGTCGTGGCACTTCCTTGATGTGGTGGATCTGAGTTTTACCTTAGCCAGGTGTCTGCATCTAAAATCACATCACCGTTTCCTAGATGCATCACAGCACGGGCCTCGTGTGTATAGGAGTAGTCTTTCTGCTGACGTGGGTTTATCGCAAGATTAAATGTATTCTTGGATTTTGATGGCTGCTGCTGAGACATTAAGGGCCCATGGTGCCTATTGATCACACTAAATATTCTCTGCCTTAACCATGCACAAGTGGCTGCTTTTTAAACCCTGGTTTGTGTAACTGACACTTTTTCTTGTGCACATTCTGCTTTTCCGTGTGTTATCTTGCAGGCAAATCAAAGAGGTTCGCCGGAGACGGTCTGCTAGATCATAGAGGAAAAACCTGCATGGACAACTGTTTCCAATCTGCGCAGATAATATCCTCAGGCTTATATCCTCTCACTATGCGTTGTTATGCTCTGAATTTCGGACTCTGTGCTCAGTTAGGCACAGCAGAACCCTTCTGGGTAATTCAGGACAATGAGAGGTCTAGATTTGGCAGTGCCTATATAATGCTGCGGACCACTACGGAGTTTACGGTTACGGTCATTGGTTAGATTTGAGCTCAGTTCATTGCTTGTACTTTTGGCTGTGTTAGGTTGTATTTATTGCGAGTTCTTTTTTTCAGCCGAGATAATCTGCTGATCCTGCAATACAGAGGTGTTGCAAAAATACAAGGCTAAGAACAAAAAATTGTTCTCATACTTAATCAGATACGTGTCCTGGGAGAATTTCGGCCCAATGATCTTCTCGGGTGCTGGCAAAACAGACTGCGTTCATTTATTTACGCATGAATGCATTTTCATGGCATCTTGATCACACAGCTAATCATGGAGTGAGTTTGCTGCGGTGTTCAATACAGTCGGGCAGCTTTACTATGACAGGCAGGAAAGGGCAATGCTATGTTATGTGCCACGCAATTCTATGTCCACTCTGGAGGTTTGTAGAGCTTGGTAGCGGCATTTTAACAGGTTTTTGAGGCATAGAAGTCCTCCCTGTCACCTGCGATCCTTTTCACACTATGATAAATTGTCCCTCCTCCAGTAAAAAAAATCATTCCATTGTACCCAATGCATATCTCTTTATAAGCCCTGCTGCTCCACAGATAACCATCATTACTCATGGTTTGAAGTTAACTAATCTGCCCTTGAAATCAACACCGAGATGGCAATTATGATCATTATATGTAAAGAACACATACGCACTTCCGCTTGTTGCTGTTGGGTTTTTTCTTTCCTTTTTCTGTCTTTGCTCTACTTGACTTTCTTGGCCAACGTATGCCAGGGAATAGAATCTACCAAGAATGAACCTTTCAAGCTGCTTCCTGCCCTTACTTTCTGGGTGCCTTACGGTTGAAAGGCTGTAAATTCACATACCCAGTAGTAGTATCGGTTATTGCTCACTCATTAGGCCATAAACAGTATGTGGTGCCTTTTAAGCAATATACGTGCTCAATACACACAGCATATAAAAAATGTTGTTCCTTCGGAGTCTCCTGCTTTGGCTATTGTGCTTTGTTTCAATTTGCAGGCATGGGAACCAGTGTTACAAAGACAGAGTGTATGCCTGAGGAAGAACCTTCGAAAGCAACCGAGTGCTGCGAACTTGTGCAGAAACTTACCTTCATTTATTTGCATGTGTGAATTCAGGTGCATGAGAATCCATCTGTCTGTGCCAAGAGAACTATCCTGACCAGCTGTGCTAAAAATACCACAGTTGACATTGCATTTTAGCATGATAGAAAACATCAGTTTCAAAGCTCGTTCTCATATTTTACTGCACGATGCCAGGTGCACTTCTTTTTCTTGTTCAGATCCTTTCACATTTGGTATTTGCAGAAGTAATAAAATGACAGAATGTGCAGTCAGATGTAGTTTTTGTGAATTCTCACTGCTGCTTTGTGCATTGTCATTTATACGAAAGCAGACTGGCACCGCTGCTGGCGGGATTTTTTCCTTTTGTAGTGACTCTCATTTGTTCTTCAATATTTTGCAGGCCAATATGGAAAAGCCAATGCATACATGGTTCCAGAGGAAGAAACCTTCAATTCCGCACCTGCGGGCTTTCCATGACTCCATTGCTTCATGCTCATAGCCTTGAAGATTGCATGTGCAGTGATCTCAGTGCATTGTGTCTACGGTCAGAGTGGAATCAAAATGGTTTTCGTGTAATTGTCTGAATCGCAGGGATCTAAATCCTGCAAGGAAATGGGCATCACACTGAAAGCAGAAATCTTTTTTATTGAACTTGTTTCGTAAGCATTATAGTTTCCACAGGAATGACAACGGGTTTTGGAAATGAGAGGGAGTAACAGAAGTAATAGATGGCTGCACAGGGGTCTCTTCAGCTGTTTGTGGGGCTGGGGGGTATGTTCTATATTTTTGGCTCGAGAGTCGTGGAATAGAAGCCATTGGTGCACATTGGTTGAACAGTTTTCATTGAGCTCTCAGTCAGGTTCCCACGTCAGTCGTGGGAGATACTGAACACCTGACATGCACAGCAGTCAAGGAGACCTTCCGACCTGTGCACTCCTTTGATGTGCACTTAGTAGTAGTACTAGTATTAGAATCACATTATTTGGTCACTCAGTATCAAGCGCCAAGAAGGGAGTAGGCCTGGCGCATGAGGGCCAGCTGGTCTTGCAGTGATCGATGGCAAGCCAAGCACTCCACGAGAATAAGGAGGAACAGGAGGCGAGTGATCTGATTGGTTTGGGAGGGCATTCCAGAGGAGAATGGGCCAATTTGGCGTGTGTTTCAGGGCAGTCATAACTTTCGGGAAATGCTGCCCATTGCTGCTAGAAAGTTTGTGCCGGTGTCAGTAGGACGTTCCATGTCACTGTCAGTTGACTTTGTGATTGGAGAATAGAAAAACCTAAGCAGCTGGAGCTCACCATTTAGCAAAGGAAGCTCATTTGTTCCAAATCTTTATGTTGAAATAAAGTTACAAATGAGAGAATATGGCGGCTTTATTTTAGGTGCTAAATTTGGTGAATCAGACCCCATTTGGTGTTTCAAAGCAAGATCACTTGATCGCCATTGTGAAACAACGTGTCACATCATATATCAGGAGGTTCAAAATGCAGTTATGATGAATGTATGGTCGTTCTCTTAAGCCTGCAATTTGATTATTTCATTTATACCACGTTTCTGCCATGTTATGTTTCCTTTTGTTTTCAGTCAAAGCTGAATTATCAAAGGTAAAAATTGCATGTGTTGGAATAATGACCCTTTTGGTGCATCTATGTTTGACATAACATCAATTATTGTCTTGATGATTGTGCTGTACAGCCATGAATCTGCAATTCTTGCTTACATCATTTTATGTGACTCCACCACTTTTCACACCTGCTTTGTCTGCTGGCTGGGGCTTTGTAAAGACTGCAGCTATGCAAAACCTGTGCTTTCAGTATTGAGTGCTGAATTCTACGTGTCATTTTATTTGTAACTCGTCACTGGTTTCAAAGAATTGTTTTGGCAGTGCTGAAGAGAACACTCAAATGGCTTGTGGTTGATCACAAATGACTCACCTTTCCTTATGCACATAGCATTACTGCACTGTGAAAACAGTATTCGTTGCTGTGTGCATTTATCCTCACTCGACATATTTCATGCTATTTTGCAGCGTTTTTAATAACAGACGATACTTGGCTGTATGAGGCATACTGTGTAGAATCTTAGTTTTCTCAAAATACTGATTGCTATTCTGAACATCTGTAATTCATTATGTATCGATTTCATATCCTGATTTTACTGTGCCAGTGTGTTTTGTCATTAATTGCATTACTGATACTCATGAGTTTATAGCCTGATAAGGCACACTTGTACTGTCCTCATGAAGGCAGTAATTGTGCAAGTAGACAGGTCAGTAAAATGGCTGTTGACTTGAATCTAATATGCCTAAATACTTAGGCAATCATTAGTTTTTATGAGCATTACTATAGTTCTCCTGTGCACATAGAATTAGAAATCATGAATCTTTGCTTTGGGACTCACTTTTTATAAGCTCACCCTACTGAATTTGCACAGCCTGACACAGCTATTGTAAGATATTGTATTTTGTATTCGCCGTCCTATGTATGTATCACAAAATGAGCTGTGGCCTGTGTAGACTTGTATCTTAGTGTATATAATCTGACTTTCACATTCAGGCTTTCATTGGACTGCACACAAGTGTACCTTATGTGCAAGAACTTGCCAGATAAAATTGTGTGCTTTTTCTCCTTAAGTTCTTGAAGGTTGACATTCAAAGATCACTATGAAGGATACTGAATAATTATTTCACTGAACGATGGTTAATGACGGTAATTATTTGCATTCTCTATTCTCGAAGGTATTTTGTGTGATATGTGAACTACTGATTGAGCTGTCACTCTTGTGAATTCTGTTCACTGAAGCGAAGACTTGTACAAGGGCCATGATCTCGTCTGAATTTTAGCCTTGGCCTCCTCATAGACACTGTCTGAGGAGCAAATAAGGGAAAAAAATTGCGATATGCTAAGCATAGCTAGCTGATTGTAAGGAGTATAGACACCTAACTTTGGTGGCATGTTTTCTTCTCTACAATGATGTGGAAGGCACTACTACGCATGAATCGCCATGTGTTATTCACCTGTGGTCACTAAATCATTTATGATCATATTTTTCTGTCGGGGCTGCCGTGGTAGCTAAGTGGTTACGGCTCTCGGCTGCTGGCCCGAAAGACGCGGGTTCGGTCCCGGTCGCGGCGGTCGAATTTCGATGGAGGCGAAATTCTAGAGGCCCATGTACTGTGTGATGTCAGTGCATGTTAAAGAACCCCAGGTGGTCGAAATTTCCGGAGACCTTCACTACGGCGTCTCTCATAGCCTGAGTCACTTTGGGACTAAACCCCCATAGACCACATTTTTCTGTCGTGATGTTTCAGTTTCAATAGCCGAACGATGACTGTGATGGTCAAAGTGTGGTTTTCTGTCGTGGGAGGCATGGAAAAATGCCGATGTATTCACCGCTTCATCATTTTAAATCATTATAGGGCTCAAGCCAACTTTCCTCAACAGCCAGAATGGCAACGAACATGGAAGGAGCGATTATATTGCAGTTTTTTCATACCTCACGTGACATAGAACCATGCTTTGACGTCAGAGTGCTTTTTACAGCTTTTTAAGCCAATAACTGAAATTTCATTATAAATTGTTTAGTGGTCGTCAGAGAATACCAGGTGGTAATTAATGTATAATAATGGGTTATGTACCATTACAAGCAACAAAGCACTTCAAGCTCACATGGGTGGACTTGAGACACTGTCATGTTGCCAAAAATGCAATTATAAGGGTGAAAGGCAGTGATTTTGCGTGGATTACAATGACCGACCTATATTTTGGCGATGGTGATATTTAAAGCAGCCTGAATTCTCTCTTCCACTGCGTGCAGAATTCACTGTAGGGACGTCTCGCAACTGATCTGAATTCTCCTTAAGGTTAACCTATTGAACTTTTGGTAAACACCCACAGCTTTTGATGAGTGCGTCCTCGACATCTCGCATTTCTAGCTCCAAGTGAACGGTGAAGTGTTGGTTGTTTTATTTTACTGAAAGTATTCTACCTTTAAAATGCAGGTTCTGTGGTCATGCAGACCAGACACAGTGCATCTCCTCGCCAAGATTCTTCCCATCTCGGCCATTGCATGGAATCTACTCCTGGCATGAGTAGCCACCTGGGAAAACCGGCAGGAAAGAACCTGCACGAATGCACCCACTGCAACAGGGGATTCAAACAGAAGTCCGATCTTGTGAAGCATCTCGGAGTGCATACCAATGAAAGTTCTTTTCATTGTGACCAGTGTCATAGCAGCTTTACACGAAAGTGCAACCTTGTAGCACATCTGCGCACTCACACCGGTGAACGTCCTTATCATTGTGACCAGTGTGGTAGCAGCTTTGCAGTCAAGAAAACCCTGACAGAACACTTGCGCACTCACACTGGTGAACGTCCTTATCATTGTGACCACTGCGATAGCAGCTTTACAAAAAGTGGTATCCTGGTAGCACACCTGCGCACTCACACTGGCGAACGTCCTTATCGATGTGACCATTGTGGTGGCAGCTTTTCAAAGAGGAGTAACTTAGTGGCACACATCCGTACCCATACGGGTGAAAAGCCATATCAATGCCATCTGTGCCCCATGGTCTTTCCAAATAGGTCAAGCCTTGTGAGGCATGTGAGATCCCATAAGGGTGAAAAGCGCTTCCAATGTGACTTGTGCCAACAGACATTCTCTAGAAGGGATATTTTGAAACGCCACAAGGATGCAATGCACAAAGAATAACAATGGCCCATGAATCCCCTTATTAATATGTTTTGCTAGTTCCTGTTTTGTGTTAAAGCTAACGAGATTTAGCTGGAAGCCCTATGAAAGCCATTGGTAGCTAACCTATGTGTTTGTTGTCTACATTTCTATTGTGTTCATTTCGACAGACTTGTCAGATAACATTTGTTGTGCTTTTAGCGAATACACAAAAAGTCAGGCTAAGTCTTTCCTGAACAAGGATTGCGAGCCTGCTAAGCTCGTAAACTTGTATGAGCGTATATAAAATCATGGCATACAGGGATGGCATGACTACTTTTTGAAGAGAGACCTTGAAAAACTTTGCACCCAATATTTATGGCTCGTGCCAGTGGTCAGCCTGGCTCAGTGAAGAAATTTGGGGGAGTCAAAGTGTGCACAACAATTTTTAATCTTGCGGTCTGAGTGGGCTATATTAAGTGACGTTCATTTTAAATTAGCTCATTACTATCACTGCCCCTATAATTGACAGTGCAGGAACATCTGCTGCTGTGAAAATTTTTGTGTTTATTCAAGCAGTGTTAGTGGCAGGAAGGACTGGGGACAAGTAGGTGTTCAGCCTCAGAATGATATGTTTTGTATTAGTTTGTAGGCATCAAGAGCTCAGTGTTGTTTGGAACGAAAGCTAACGAAAAAAGGTCGCCAGCATCTGCTTAACAATTTCTGAGAGCACTGTCTCTGCTGGATATAATGGCATTATATGCGTCGACTATTCGGTCCACACTATTCTATTTTCAATCTCTTTTGGTTGTCAGAAAATCCAATGCTTGTGAACATTTCAATTTGAGCAGGCTATCTTTGATTTATTGTTGTTATTTAGAAAGGCTATCTATTCACATAAGCTGCAATGATCTGTGCTTATTGAAATAGAAAATAATCTACATACTGGAGACAAAAAACAATTTTAACCTTTTGTGTATTGTTAAGCTCCAATTTAGGTCAATTGTGTGAAATTGCTTAGTGCACATGAGCATTTACGGCATTTGCCGTTACAAGATGTTAATACATTCTGGCTGTTTGTACAATTCACTTGACATACTGTGCATTAAAACTCAAAAGCAGTGCAGTTCTTTGGTTAGCCTGCTTCTTCACAAAGCTGCGGTTCATTTTTTTTCACTATTATACTTCAAGCATGCAGACATCATTGCGCCTTGCATCGACAACGGAATTTCTTTTGCTCTCTTCCGCACTCAGTGGTGTTCTTCATAGCAAGGCTATTCTATCTGATGGAATTGCTTTAACAGTCGCACACCAACTTGTGGTAATAAAGGAGTAATTACTCCTTGACATCCACCCAAGCAGAGTGTTACAGCTACAAAGGGAAGCTATGCAGCTTCTACAAAAAACTCTTAGTTAAAGAATAATTAGTCATGGTTCGGGATTCAAACCCGGGACCACTGTTTTACTGGAGCGGTCGCTCTGTCAACAAATTTTATTTAACCAAGAGGCTTCTGTGGAAGCTGCATAGCTTTTATTTACCTGTAAGGCTGCGATTGGCTTAATCCTAATCACTTATTAGTAATTACACCCTCATTACAAATCTACTCCAGCTAGGCAAATTTCCCTAAATGATTTGACCAACTTGCATTAGTGTTAGTGGTTGCTTTGGAGGAAATTTTAAATGTCATTCTTTCAGCAACCATGAAAGCCCTTGCTTAGATCGATTCTAATAAAGAACAAAGATAACTTTGGAAATTAAAGAAAAATTGCCCCCGCTGTTTTATGTCGCACATGGTGCAGTCCTCCACAAGCCTTGCATCCTTATTCTTTGCTGCTCGTGCTCAGTTATGCTTCTTGTGCTTGCTTCTGTATGGCGCCTTACGAAGAGAGGTCTGTGATCAAGACGGACGTAGCAATCGGTTCCGTAGCGGCCAGCCTTCATGATGCCAGCCTCGAGTCTGACAACGTGACTTTGTCCTCCCTTCCAAGGCTGAGTGCCAGTGTCACGCCAGTGAGGCCATCAACAGCAGCTTTGCCCATTTCAATGTGAATGTGCAAAAAGTGTGAACTGCGGCAGCGAGACTTTGCGCCAACGTGGGGATGACCAAGCTGGCTATCTCCATAAGAAAAAGTGATGTCTAAGCCTAGCCGTTTTCTTTTCATCCATGACTCGCAATTAAGAAAGGGAAACCTTTTCTCGTCACTGTTTCCAAGAGGGACACATTGCAACACCAAGTGGGCAAGTACCTCCAACGTTCTCTGGCGCCCTTATTGACTATTCAGGATCCTTTCCTTATTTGCAACCCTCACGATGTTTCAAGGTTCTTGAAAGAGAGTCAGCTCAAGGGGATTGGCACCATGTCCATCGATATCAATCTATTCTTTGGCCACATGCCTTAGCGACGCAGGGAACGAAGCCGTCGAGATGTATATGGGACTGTTAGGTTCTAGAATGACTGCGGATTTCCAACATTTCGTTCTATCTGCAGCCCAACTTCGTAGATTATGAAGAGCAGCTTTTCGTCCGAAGAGAAGCAATCTGCATTGCGTCATGTTTGGCCTGGTCTTCAGCTAGCTGATGTTCTGCTCAGAGGTGCCATCAAAGTTCTGATTAGTTGACTGCTTTAATAATACTTTACAAGGGCAATGTTCTGGGTCAGACCATGACTTTGGACGATTTTAACCTATTTTTTGACACCCTAAAACCTCTCAAGGTGACCAAAGAAGCACCAATTGGAGGGCAAATTCGTTTCCTTGACCTCGTGACAATTTCTCCCAGAGCACGTATGCTGGTGGTATGAACGACGCTAAACAGCTACTTCCATTCACATCGTCACATTCCAAGCTGGTGAAACGTGGCATTGTCAGGGCTGTTATGAAAAGTAGAGTCGACAGGTCCTGTGAGCATAAAATCTGCTCGAGACTTTGCACCCGGTTGCATAGGCTGGAATCGGCAGGGTACGCGACCCATCTATTATGAAACATTGCGGATGTTTTGTTCGGAGAACTTCCTGACAACTGTTCTATTAAGGCGAGAGGCGGTACTGAGGTGAAGACTGCGGTAATCCGGTATGTACATAACTTCTTGCATGGGCTAAAGAAGATTGCAGGCAAAGCAAGAGTTCATAGTTCTATTCTCGGCCCCGAATCAGGCTTCTCAGCTTTGCCGCAGGGTGAAGAGGAAAGTAGAGTGCCCTAAAGAGCACAAGGACCCCTTCAGTGCGTGCAGGACCGGAGTCATCTACAAGGTTCCCACCTTGTGTGGCTGGTGTTACGTGGGCCTGACTGGCCGTTGCATAAATGACCAGTTGCTCGAACACAAGAATGACCTCGAAACTGGAATTGGAAGTAATATGGCTGTGCATGCACTGTGCGTCATGCGAAGGCTACCACCAGTACTTTGACCGGCGCAGTATATTACAGTGCTACAAAGAAAATTGCACACATGAGATTCACGAGGCGTTGTGCATTCACATGATTGAGCAGGTCTGTGTCAGCACCCCATCTATCGCACTGCACCGAAAGGACCTTGCCTTCCTTGGCAACCATATTCATCCGCATTTTATCTGTCTTTGCATGTCTTTTTATTGCCATCATTCCCAAATCTAATGCACAGTAATTTTCCTTTTATTCAGTTCTCTTCATAGATGAGCTCCGCTCTAACATGTAATCTTCTGGATTAAAGTGACACCTTTCATTCTTGTGTGCAAATTGTCAGCAGCCCGTATCGTGTTCTTTGTTTCTTGTATGCGACTATAAGTTCCCTCTGTCTGAAACTAAACCTCAGTTCATAGTTGGCACTCCTGTTGTCTCATTTTCTGATCAAGTCATTGTTGTTTGCACTCTTTTCCGTTTGTAGCTCATGCATCAACTAGCCCGCCAACGCCCTCCTGAACTCAAAGGGCCCTCACCGCTTGCGGCTGGGGTCCTCTTGCAGCCGGGTTATCTGTTGTGCTTGCCATCATCGCTGTTGCTGCTTTGATGGCTAGACGAGGCTGTTGCGAGGCGCATCTCCTTTCTCTGTCCTCTCTTTCTGCTCACTCCCCCATCGTCTAACTTCTCCATCCTGTCTCAACATAGAGACAATTGGCAGGCCCGTGCGACAACAACTAGTCTAGGCAATGCAGATAAATGGAGCAAGAACCGCTCACCGACACGAGTTCTTTGACGGAGCATTTAGGCGCCGGACTCCTACCGATCCCTGTGACAGAGAGCGGCATAAAGCCGCAGTGGCTACATTTCCTTCCATATGACCTGGCTCAGCTGAGTTGAGCCACATCAATTTTTTTTAATGCTTGGAGCGCCGTGGATCCTTCTGTAAAACTGATGCCGGCACGGGGCGCGCACTGCCCATCATTCCTCTGAAACTACCTCAGGCAGACCCCAACAATGCCTCATAGTTATTTCCCAAAGAAACCTTTCTGGTTTCTAGGGTTTACTGTTCCAAAGCGACTCAGGCAATGAGGGACACCGTAGAGAAGGCCTCTGGAAATGTGGACCACCTGGCATTCTTTAACTTGCACTAATATTGCACAGTACACGGGCCTCTCGAATTTCGTCTCCATCGAAATTCCACAGCCACGGCCAGGGTCGAACCCGCGTTTTTCAGGTCAGCAGTCGAGCGCCATAACTACTGAGCCATCCCAGCAGCTTATTTTCCGAAGAATGGTCGACTTACACACGACAGTAGTAAAGTAGTCCGATATGCCAGTAACCTGACCCTATAAACCCGACACACCACTCAAAGAAACTGCGCAGGTCGGCGTCTGGCGCAGTCAACACTTCACGGGCGGGAAACGAAGTGTCGCATTGCGGGATATGTGCAGACGCTCCTTTCTTGTGCTGTAAGTTTATCAGGGCTGGGGTGCTTTGCATATCGAGCATCGATACTACAGTTGCGCGTAGGTCCGCCATATTGCTCTCCCTAGCATCGAAATTATGAAAGCCACAAATCTTGCATGTAGGAGGCGGATTTGATGGAGTGGTTACAAAAATTGCAGGCTCATTCCGCCTGTTTGTGGCTGCCGAAGTTGCTTTATTCTAGGTAAGTTACAGTTGCATTTAATGATTCAGCTTGCTAGTTATGCATCTGCTGCACCTAACATCTGCTGCACAAAATAAAATGCCAAAAGCACGAGAACAGTAAGTGTATGAATGGTCTCTGAGGAGCGGTGTAGTACTGTAAAAGATGCAAAGGAGTTGTCTTCTTCGCAATGGTAGGATGCTTTTTAAACCAGGTGATTGCGTTTAAACAGAGGTGCGAGCAGTGCAGGGAAAGCAAACGTGCAACTCTAGTTACTTGTGCTGTAACTCGCTCTGTGGCACTGCCTTGCGGCTCCTAGTGCGGAGCAGTGGCAGAGGATGCTTTCCAGCGAGGATCCGGCGGTCCAGGCAGGACTGGTCCGGAGAGCCTACCTGGCGGCAAGACTCGGTGGGGCCCTGGACTAGGGGCTCCAACCCTGCCACGAGAGCCACAGACCGCATCAAAAGATGTGAAGAGTGTCTCAACACCGAGACCCATCCATATATTTCTATGAATAAAGTTTTTACTACTACTACTAGACACCGTCGCTTCACCGGTTTTCGGCGAAATAGGGATCGGGGATACTCGCGTAGCGCCCCAATTTTTCGAATTTACTGGGCTGGTGCAGAACGCCACTTCGAAATATCCAGTCAAGTTTGCATTAGAAATTAATGAACTGCATAAATTGAAATTATCCAGGGTTTTGAATTAACAGAGTTCAAAATATCGAGGTCTTACTGTACATTGTTTTCAATATAATAAAGGTGTTTGTCCATTGATCTTTTTCTGACCAATTTTATACTGAACAGATATGCAATCTTCGCGATATTCGAAGCCCATTTCTCGTCATGTTCGTATTCCAGTTATATTCGAAAAGTTCGATAATCGTGTGGTTCAAATCCATATGTCTGTATGGACAGGTGACCACTGCATCATTTCTTTTGTATTTGATGGTCGGATGACAGTGCATAAGCAAGCCAAAACTAAAAGTTTATTCGGTTCAGTTATACAAACCTATTAAGAGTACAGCACTAAAGTACATTTCAAACACAAGTATTTTTTTCCAGAATCCTTCCCCCCCCCCATCTAATTCTTTGTGCCCACTCATTACTAATATCCTGGAATACCTTCTTTCAGCGCATCAGTAGCCAAAGAAGTTGTTGCGAGGGGGCAACGAAAGGGGCCTTTTCTCCTTAGTAGTGGTTTATCTCTTGCTTTTCGTATTTTTTTGTAAATAACTCATCATTGAGGAAAACAGGCTCATTTCATTGGCATCATGCAGCAACATTAGGGAAATTCGTCAGGCATGATTCTAGGCAGATATGCCCTAAAGCTTACTTCTTTTTGCCTCTTGATGACAGCAGCGGGGATGACAGTTGCTCGTCGTGTTCACTCGTCCGTGTCGTCTGCACGCTTATATACGTCGAACGTGGTTTTTGTAACTAACCCAGACCCATACCTTAGTGAGCGATATCTAGTGCATTTAAAGCGAAAGCTGGGCTAGATGGGGATCTTTAGATTCAAGCCACATGGTAACTAGAGCTAAAGACAAGAAAGGTGGTTTCTGTCTTCTGAAATGTGCGGCAGTAGGATCCAGCCATCTGGCAGCACGTATTCTGCAGAAAATTCGTATCGAGGGATACCACGTGATCTCCTTGGCTCCTAAAGCGATGCAGACTCTGCGACATGCAAGTCATGCCAAGCAACACCAACCACGTCATTGCCTCGGTTACATGTGCTCTCATCCTTCCATGTGTGGTAACCCTCCCCTGCGGTCTTACCAGTGCTGAGGAGGTTGCACTTCGAAGCATGTGGTTCACGTCCTGCCTGCTGTGAAAGTTGCCGAAAGAAGTTCGATATTTAGTTAATGTCAATCGATCCACTCTCTGTTACAATCCTCTATCGCACGAGCCACTGGCCGCATTTGATTTTCAGTCCTGGACTACTTAATTATTGACTCCAGCTCGGCATACGAATTTCCAGGGCAGCCGTAAGCAGGGGGGTGAAACCCGCAAGCAAGGCGCCAGGTGCACGGGCCCTTGGCAAACGCCTTCCTCCTCACTCTCACATAACACTGACCAGACGACGACTCCAGTTGCAAGCGTCTCCTCTCCATCGACCCGCTGCGCAGCAGACTAGTCGCTGTATTCCTAATAACCCGAACTTAATGAGGTAGCCGAAACAGAGATAAAATCTCGGTTACCCCTAGCGAAGAGAAGTCTTAAGTTTATTAACCTATCCTACAGTAAACATGCAGGCACGAAACAGCACAGATGAGGCTCTGGCCTCTCTAGAGACCCTGATTATTGACCGGCATAGTGCACTATAGTACAGTGCTACTGCAATATACTCATCCATTTGGGTCCAATTAGTCGGGCGGCTAAAAAAAAAAAAACAGCTAGAACCAATCGGAAAATCCATTTCGAACCAATTGAAATATCAGTTGGTTCCAATTGAAATTTACCTTTTTTTTTCACTGGCAAAGTTATTTCTTTACCCCTGCCAGCGCTTTCAGCCAATCGTAAACACGCAGTTCACTTCCGGGACTGCTGAACATTTCTTGTGTTTTCTGCATATTGATTTTTAGACCCACCGTTCTGCTCTGCCTGTTAAGTAATAATTATTAATTATGTTTTGCAGTATACATATCCCCTTAGTGACTTAGCAAGGCAATGTCATCATCGAGTGCATATTAGTGCGATTTTCTCCAATGACTCTTATCCACAATTCCCAACATAGGTCTCTGAATACTGCCTGTTAGAGTGAACTCCGGTAAATAGGTGGTGAACAAGATCGTGTCACCCTGCCTGACATCCTTCCTTATTGAAATTTTAATGCTCGCAGAAATGGAAGCATGCAATGAAATCTTGATGTATTGCATACAAGAAATTTGCAGATGTCTGTGACTACTGTTATCCTTCATACATATATAATTGACCTCGATGAAGCAACGCTGTCTTAACTGCGTGATCGACGAAGGACCAAATACGAGACTCACGCACTTGGAAACCGGTGAGTTTAAATAGCGCGGCGTTGCAGAGGCTTGTTTGAATAACACATGGAATGACAGCACGACTAGCATGACACTGCCGAAACTCAACTGTAATTTTTTTTCAAATGATTAGAAGCCATAACATTAAAAACTTTATGCTTGTAGTTTTGGCATTAATTAAAAAAAAATTGAAGTTTTGTTTTTACCAAAATTTACTGGTAGCGCTGCGTAGGCTTTGTTTTTTTTTTTTTTGCACTGTCGCGAGCCCAGCAAAGCTGCGGTGCGCTGAATGAAATGTGTTCTACGCGATGTTTGACTTGCTATTGTTCCTGATTACTGTCCTTTTCGTGCTTCGCTGCGCCTGTCGTATGCTTTCCTTAGTTGCTTTCGATGCTACCGAACCATAAAATGGCTTTGTTCGACATATCGCTGCAGTGCCGACGAACCTTCCACGCAATGAGCATCATTTTGGTAAGTCCAGCAAGACGACTGGTAGTTTTGCGAAAAAAAAAAAGGTGGTGGGTGTTTAAAATGATTGATTTCTCGAATTTCAGCATACTTGAATGTCATGGCGGCAAGTTCGGTACCTGGGCTAGAAGGTAGTACCATACAGCAGCACGCATAAACACGAACGCTCGAGCGCGTGTCTTCGACTGACATTAGCGCGGCTGGGTCCGAGAAAATACTAGGCCGTTGGCAAGGCACGAGCTGTCTCCAACCTACACAAACACACCGTGCAGCATAGTCTCGGACTCGGTCCCCATCGCTCAGGGGCTGTAATAACAGTGCAGGGCGCGCAATCGAACGTTCGTGTTCAGCGTGCTGCCGACGGTACTTGGCGTTCGCGTTTCCTCCGCAAATCGTTTTGTGAAATAGGCGGGAACGTTTTGCTTCGTGAGGTTAAATTGCACGCAACTTAGTGGATTGCATATGAGCTTGTCTGTGCAGGACTTATGCCAGAAATTCTTTTACTTGAATTCGACATGAGCGTGATGCACGCGGCTTTGACAGTTCTCGCATCATCGAAACCAACGTCGGCTTTACACTCGCAGCCGACATCGGACGCAACATTTTGAGCCCCTATTTTAAGTGCGCGTCTCAGTGCTTGATCAGCGTACGGTAGCAGCCTGCCGACCAATTGAAAAATGTATACTTTAAATCTGCCGGCCACCTCTTTTCATTATTAAGTAGAATGCTAATTCACTTTCAAACAGTAGTGCAATGCGGTGAAGGCTACGGAAATATTCCGAAAAAAAAAAAAAGGTGTATCACTCCGCGCTGTTCTGTGGCCGTGCGCTAACGCGTCGGTCCGGAAAATCGACATGCAACTGGTGGTGCGTTGGTTCAAATCCCGCATGGTGAAACTTTTTTTTTCACACATTTTTTTTCCATGGCAAGTTACATTTCGCATGACTTGAATGGGAAATCTCGTTTTGTTCAGAATCGCTTGAATATTATGCCGCGTTCTAAAATGAGCTGCATGCATCTGTTCATTTGATGCATATACCGCGTTAATGTGAGCTGTCCGAAATCCATTGTCACTGAGTTCGCACCGGCTTTTGGTCAGCAGTGGCGGTTTTCCTCCCGATTCTGCAGCATTGTGACTATACTTTGCGAGATTTGTGTGAAAAGATGACGTTCATTCGTCGGGCTTAATTAGTGCAATGTTGAGTGCTCCGCCGTGCCCCGATTAACAAGTGGGCGTCTGCAACTTTCTATTTCGCTGTTGCCAAGGAACCCACTCATTTGTGGGCCTCTCTTAAGGTACCTGATAAGTAGTGAATTGTTCCGTGCAACATGTTAGCGGCGGATCCAGTTTTCGCCAGAAGCGTCTGGGACAGACTTTGGCACTCTGCTGTAGAGTAGCCCAAACGACTTGGCGAGAGCAATTATTTTTTACTGATCGTAAAGTTCGGAAGGAAGATGTGTGTTAATTTAGAAAGCTGGTGTAGCATACACGAGCTCAGAAAACATATTCTAGAGCTCTTAATCGCCTATTTTCTGACTTTCTATATGCAACATTCTTGTGCATATCTGTAATTCTTTTGTTTTTGTTAAAATATTTTTCGTTCTTAAGCAAAGCACGTTTTTCTTTGTCATTGAAAAGAGAGCTCTATAACTGGGCTATGATATGTGGTAGAAGAGCAGTATATTTAAACTGATGGGTCAAATTATTTTACAAGCGCCACCCAAATATGGCCTGTTTTCCCGTGTTAAGTGTTAAATTTAGAACATAGTCTTGATTCACACACTGACAGAAAATAGTACTGCTTCAAGAGTTGTTAAGATTTGTTGTCATGCACTAATGTATAAGAATGCATTACAGAGGCAAGTCAGCTTGTCTCGATTTCCTTGCTCTCCTAGAAGAGCAGAAGCTGCTCAGGCAGGATTTTCATGCAGCCAGGCAAAAAGAGTTTCGAGCGGTGGGAGCGCCAAGTAAGAATGCAGTAAAAGTTGTGCAACACTGTGAAGAAATATTTCGAAAGATCAAACAATAAATGAGACAGGACAATAAATAATGTTGACCCCGCAGTGTTTGCAAGAAATGTTTTTTCTGTAAACAGCTAGTGGCATGGATTCCAGTGCATACAAATTAAAGGACACGTGCAGTGGAGGTACACCAGCACTGGATCAGTCAAGTGCTCCAAAGTTGAAAAAAAAAATCTACAGGCCATCGAACAACATAATTTCATGCAACGAGAACCTGACCAATGTCTGGACAGGGTTCAAAAAGCAGTGCGTTTTCAGTCAACAAAATCAAATTCCTGGAACATGTACTAACAAAGACATGACTCGAAACACAAATTCACACTGAACCGAGTAAGAGCCAGCTTGAAATCATTTACAGCCCCCAAAATTAAGGGCAAAACATACAGTACTGGCTACCCCAACACTGGTACCGCAGCATTGCATAACATGTCAAAACGACCAGGGATTGACAGTAACGCAAGGCAACACCAAACCAGGCCTCCCTTTTCAGGACATGAAGATCAGACACCCATACATACCATTCCCAACCCTTACACACAAAATCAGGCCCATTCTTAAGGGTGTTGAATGTTCGAAATTTTTGCAAATGGAATAAATTCCTGTTCAATTAGTTGAATGAATCAAACAGTATATTTCAAAATTAATTTAAACGAATCGAATTTGCTCTCAGATTTTCAGATACTTTTCAAATAATTGACAATGCTTGATTAAGCTGCACTGTATTTTCCTGCTATGAATCTCCCAAAAACTGCACACATTGACGACGTGTAACACTATTCATAATGTAATTGAAAAAAGTACTATTTGCACTCCCTTACAAATTTTACTTCTATACAGACACTATTAACACGACCACGCATGGCCACGAACACCACCACCTCCTCCTCCACTCCCAACTCCACGTCCTTCACATCCACCTCAACACCTACACTACAAGTTACTGCCTGATACAATTTGATGCTAAGGAGCGTGTGCTTTTACACACATGCACATGCAAGAGTGATCACAGCATGCCGATGAGTCATCTCTCTTTCCTCGGTAGACTTATCGACACAGACACCCACATGCACACACATTTTCTCCTTTCCACCCACACACATAAAAAGGTGATGACAGCATGCTGTTGAGTCATTCTCTTTCTTCTCAGTAGCATGTGTATTACACATCCATTCGAAGTCAATCAAGTTGCTCGATGCCACTTAAATCTTCATCACTGAAATGAGTGCTCGACTCATCTGAAGAGGTGTTGCACGAGTCACAAAGGCTGAAGACAACCGGTTCGATTTCAGCGTCAACAACCATCGCATTGCGATGCTTCAGGCACAACTTACTCCACTTGAACACAACAGTTTTTCCATTTTTCCTGGCTTACAGACGCGAGTGCTTCTGGCAGGAGCTTTTCCACTTCAGCCAAAGTGAAACATTTGTTGCGACTTGCAATGTATCCCTTCACCTGGCTCCAGACGAGTTCAGTGGGATTGAACTTGCAGTGGTACGGTGGTAAACGAAGGACTTTGTGGCCATTGGTAGCTGAGAGGGTGTCTATTCTGTACACAACGCTGGCTTTGTTTACCTTTTGAGGAAGCTCCAGCAGTTCTGCCCTCACCATGTCCTGTGACCACAGAACACCTTTCTTTGTGAGCCAAAGCTGAATATCAGCTTTGTGCATAAACTTAGTAGGTGCTTTTTCAAGAGCCACGCTCTGATATGGAGCATTGTCCATGACGACAATGCTATTGGTCGGAATATTTGGCAAAAGCTTGCCAGTGAACCACTTCCCAAAGTAGCTGCCATCCATCTCAGGGTGGTAGTCTGTGTGGTTTCCCTTTTTTGCTCTGAAGAAGTCAGCAGCGTCTTGCAAGAATCCTGTTGCACTGCTCCCAGCATGTACAAGGATCAAACGGGCCCGTTTGCCCAAAGGCAAAGCCAATCCCATTGTTAAACGTTTCAAGAAGGCATCCCGAGATGACTTCACAGTCTTGTCCTGCCAGGCGTATTCTTTTGTGTGCCCTGCGTTGGCCCAGGTTTCATCTAGGTAGATATGATGCACCTGTAAATGTGAAGCAACCGAGCGCACGAGTTAATGCTTCTAAGTAAACAAACACACTGCAGCATGTAAGTAGGCAATGCACTGAAACAAACACACTGCTGACTACTGTCTCACAAACAGCCGCTCAAAGACAATCGAGAAAAAGAATTACCTCGGCTTTATTGGTCTCTTGTTTGGGCTTATATTTGGCGCCCAGGCGGCATTTGGTAGCCAGTTTATATTCACTGTATGTTTGCATGGGGTACTTGACTAACTCGGCAACATTTGAAATCTCCACTTGCGGCGTCTGTGAATAAAAATTTGCGAACATTCGCAGCAGTAGTGCCAGTAACTCGCACCACTAGAGCTTTGCGCAGCGTACAGTGGGTGTTCGTTCGTTCCTACGGTGATGACGAGATGGTGCTACCCATTGCTAGGAGCAGTGAGAGCCGTAGGCAGGGCTTTGCGCGTCGTCTGCTACAGTGTGCTCTGTATTGCGGTGAAGTGGGCTTCAATTTTGAACTGCGTCCGCATAATGCAGGTTGGAGAAACATGAGAAACAAAACACTGCTGAAAAGCCTATCAGCCCTTCTATCCCGTTGCAGCCACAGTAGCAAAGCTTTAACTATTACTTGACGTGCATTCTCCCCAGTGTCATTATTTGTAGGTTTCAAATTAACCATGCAAGCATACCACATTGGTACTGTTTCTCCAACGAAATAAAAGCAGCTGATGGGCTTCTTAGCAGTCTGTTGTTTAGTCAAAAACATTTCTCCGATCGGCGTTACGCGCACGCAGTGCAAAATTGAAGCCCACTTCACCGCAATACAGAGTGCACTGTAGCAGACAACGCGCGAAGCCCCGCCTGCGACTCTCACTGCACCTGCGCAATAGTTTCTATGGCCCCCACCAGAAGTGCCCGCAGAGTGCTGGTAGCATGGTGCGACATTCTAAGAGTGGACAACCCTGTACCTACGATGCCAGGCAATGATTTCACTTTGCTCGATCAGTGCAAGGTTCTGTTCTTTTTTTTTTTTTCAAATGTCAGTCCGACGTCCTTCATAGACCTCCACAACGTCGTTTTCTTGGAGTTCAGTAGTATGCCGTCCTTATTGACAGCATTTAGCACACTGTCCAGTGTTGGGACTTCCCTCTTCACGTACATACTGTGCACTTTCAGATGGATGGCATGGTCTGTGAAGCCGTCATTCTTGACTGTTCGCAAGCTTGAAATCTTCACGTTGCGAGATCTTTTCTTTGGAGATTCCAAAGGCCCACACAGACGCTCTGCCTTGATTTTGGCAATGGTACGGGGAGATACTCCGGTATCCTTGCTCGCAGAACTCCGTGCTTTCCGAACAGACTTCTCCTGAAAATGGGTCCTAGTACGGGAATACCCATTTGCAATTTCTTGCATGGCGTACCTTGATAACTTGGGTGTACGAACCTTCGACATAATGCGTGCAGGAGAGGTGGCTGCGGCTGCTGTGCTGGATGCAATTTTCTCAAAAATGAAAGGAAGCCGGAAAAGTAAACACGTCGTCCAGGGCCGCGGGAACAGCGAAAACGTGAAATGGAAAAAGATGACAAATGTAAAATACGAAATCACAGATCTCTATCGATTCGCTTGCAATAAGAGCGTTTTCTGTCACACTGATGACAAATGAATTATCTACGAAGCCTGCCGGCAAAGCATTTGTTATTTTTCGCTCACCACAAGCAACGCACTGTTTTGTGCCTCAAAAGCAGGCAGCAAAAAGAAGAGCGCTAGCTTTGGCAGCGTTGCACATGATGTTTGAAACGGAGGCAGAGTGCGAGCTGTCTCCAACCTCCGCAAGCGCACCGTGCAGAATAGTCTCGGACTCGGTGCCCATCGCTCAGGGGCTGTAATAACAGTGCAGGACGCGCAATCGAGCGTTTGTTTTCAGTGTGCTGTCGACAGTACTTGCCATTTGCGTTTTCTCCGCAAATCGCTTTGTGAAATAGGTGGGAACAATTTACTTAAGGAGGTTCAGTTGCACGCAACTTAGCGGCCCGCATATGAGCTTGCCTGCGCAGAATTTATGCCAAAAATTTTTGAAGTGAAAAGCTTCACTATGCCAGCTTTTCGAGCCATCAGTGGGGTCGCAAGTTTGACCTTGAATGTAGCTACAGGTCAGCGGGGCCACAAGTTTGACATTGAATGTAGCTAGAGGTCCGACCATAAGCAGAACTGATGGTAGTCAGGCTTGACACATGACGTCAGCTGCAGCAGTGGCACAAGCGGCTGTTACACAAACTATTTCGACCTTGACTTCGACCTTCGGTCAAGCGGGAAAGCGTCTGCGAGCACCGCATGCGCAGGTCATGAAAGTGGGTTCTGTATAGAACGCTGGTGCACTTTGATGTGTTCAGTGAAACACTAGGTGTGATCGATCCGACACCTGCCGTGGAGAGCGGCAGATGTGCACACCATCGCCGTATTGCGGACAGGTGGAAAGGAGGCATCCCAGGTGTGCCGCCTACTCATTCCGTGACGTCACACACCTTGAAAGAGTGGAGCAGGAAGCGTCTGCTGGAATTGCATGTGCAGGGAATCAGACTGGGTTCTGCATAAGACGCCTGTGCGCTTTGATGTGTTCAGCCTAACGCTAGGTGTGTTCAATGCGATGCCTGCCGTGGAGACCGCCAGCCGCTCGACCACAAATGTAGCCACGGAGATGCAGCTTTTCGCTTTCTACCAGTGTTAACCGGAGCTAAACCACCAGCATTTTTTTTCACTTGCATTTACCATTACCACGATGCACGCAGCTTTGACTTGACAGTTACCAGATCATTGAAACGAACGTCGGCTTTACACTACCACCCGACTTTGGACGCAACATTTTGAGCTCCTATTTCAAGTGTGCGTCTCGGCATCCTAATCTTTATGCTTGATCAGCCTACGGTAGCAGCTTGCCGATTAATTGAAAATGTATGTTTGAAATGTGCTGGTCGCTTCTTTTCATGGTGGAGTGGAATGCTAATTCACTAGAAAGGAAGCTTTGTTGCTGAGCACAAATGGGAAGCTTTGCTTAAATGGTGCGCTGTAGAAGAAAAAGAAAGCGTGATGATTCGTTACCTGAAGGCATCATGTAATTTTTAGCATCATCTTTGTAACTCAGCATGCACTGATGTAGATGTATTAGCTGTTGGCTTTTCGTTTTGTATTTTTTTTTCACTGATGAACTGAGCAGAGCCACATAAAAATGTGGTGCCTACTATTTTCCACGGTTTTAGGGAAAGCACTGAAACAGGCTTACTGAAGGAGACTGCATAGGGGTTTCCCTTGTTCTTGCTTAAATGTAATGCAGTAGATTTCATTTGATATTCAGCTGGATTTATGTATAATTCACTTGCTTCAGAATATTGTGAGTAGCCATTTGGCTTTCCAGTGCTGATCCTTCTGCCTGTTAAGATTGAAATGTTGATAGACTAGAACATGGAGAAAGCCTGTTGGTCCATCTAATCCGCTGATAGCTGCCTGCCCTGTGGAATCTTTTCATGGTTCAGCATGATGGGCTCTGTGATGTTGTGTATGAGTCATCTTGTAGATCATAGCTGCATCATGTGGCTTCTATACAGTCCAGCTTTGTGCACTTCGATGCAATTCTCTTTCATGTTTGTCAGAAAGGGCAGTATTCATTCTGTTCTGACATCTTTTGTGGAGTTCACTCATGCATTTTTGCATTGGTCAAATGATAAACTTTGAAAAACTCTGAAGGACCTTCAGGATTCACCCAGAGCATCCAACCTTGGATGCAGCATGTGCATGCAGTCAGTAAAAGTACTGTTGTTTTTTGTGTGTGCAAATTAAAGTTCTCTCTTTTGTGTGTTGATTTTTACTGTTCAGAACATATGACTTGCGGTTAGGAAAGGCTGCAATTTAGCAGAGGTTTTTAAAGGAATAGCGTTAAAGCTCCTGTTGTGCAGGAAATTCGGCAGGGTTAGCGGGGTCATGAGCAAAAAATTCCTGGAGGTCACATGACCTTTGCATTGAGAGCAAACTGACCACCGTGGCACGCGGCAATTAAATGAAAGATCGCGAAGAGCAACTTGTGTCGCACAAGCCCCACCGGAGGCAGTGCCTGCCATCGTAGGGCAGTGGCGCAACTCTTAACCGCTGCATCTCTATGCCAGGAAAGGTATCAGAGTCCCATTGATCTGTAAATTATAAATGTAAAGTCAAGAATGACCAATTCCACATGTAGGGGGATTGACCCATTAACCCTTTTGTGTCATACCCTTAAGCGTACTAAGTGTCCCCATAAATTTTTAATGCGTTTTTGCAGTTTGATGTGTCCGGTTATTACTGTCTACCATGCTAAACATTGCAGTCCTGTGTGCAAAACACGAAAGCACCTGTACTTTACTTATCGCTAAAAAGCTGTCTAACAACAAAAAAACGTGTGCTTCGCTCTGCCAAATTGTAATTCTGTGCACTTGTGTCAGACATATAAGTCCTCTGACTCTTAATATAAAACTGCACTAAAACAAACTAAGGAATCATTTTCCAATAGCACTCTGCCATGGATGCTACTTACTAATACCCCTGTCACACGGACGCTGTAAAGGTACTTTTAACTAATGTTCCATTACACTTCCAAAGGAGCACTACTTCAAGGGAGTTCGTCCGCTCTACACAGTCGCGGAATGAGCTTAGGAAGAAGTGTTCAGCGCCCTCATCAATGAAAAGCTTTATTAAAATTGCAATCTTCGGTGCACATGAAAATACAACAGTGTCACATTTTTTCTTAGTAAACTATTTTTATAACCATATTATGCTGAAGCAACGTAATTTTAACTGTCCGTCACTACTCGCTACAAACAACAAACATGGCCGACATTGCGTCGTAGTTACCGTGGTGCTCGTATATTCGGAACGAGAGCATAGCGTGGTGAGACCGCCGCAAAACAAATTATTTTATATTTTATAACATGACTAATCTTACGAAGTGAATTTATGAACGTTTCTTTTCTCAATTTATTTTTTCTGCTAACTCGCTGGGAGACAGAGTACTCCCTTGAAGCCTCAAAGGACGAACTCGAGCTGCCTTGTTTCGAAGCTCCTTTGAGCTAGGTGCCCTTAGGCGCGTCCGTGTGGCAGCGCGCTTTCGCCCTTGAAGTAATGGAGCATTAGTTCAAAGTACCTTTACAGTGTCCGTGTGACAGGGGTATAACACTGGACAATTTTGGAACATTAACAAACCGGATAACTCTACAAATAACCTAAAAACATTAGGTGGCCAGGTGATCCCCAGTAAAATATGCATAGACATTCTTAATGTTTGAGGGTGATTTTGCAAACAATTTAGATATGACATATCCTCATTATGCACTGTAATTTCATATAAACTCTAATATAGATCCTGCCTGGATTGAAGAAATAATTGAACAGCTCAAGATGTCATCTTAATGTGGTTATGACAACTTCAAGTCCAGACTTCTAGAAAATGCAAGTTTATGGTGCTAATTTTTTCTAAGCTATTTGAGCAATCTCTTGAATTTAGATTTGTCCCCAATTATTGGAGGGTGGGCAAGGCGGTTCTTCTAAACAAGTCTGGAGGAGAACATTTCTAATAACTACCGACCCATTTCATTTATTGGCATCCCCTTTAAGATCATGAAGTCTGCTCTCACCTTGCAAGTTCCTTCAAATTTCAAGTTCAAATCTTTTTCAATCATTGCCAGCAAGGGTATCATAAAACATTTTGATGCAAGGCACAACTTCTTTGTAATACAGATGATCTGTATTTTATTCTGGACCAGGCTACTTGGCAGACTGCACATTCTTCAATTTCTCAAAAATCTTTGCAACAATTAATTGTTTTCAAATTCAGTAATCTCAATTTTGACCGTAATGTTATTTTGTGGCTCTATGCTCCGTTTCATACTTAGCTGTCTACGCAGCCAAGGCTACGGTGCCTGTTTGCGATCCTCGTCCGCATCATAATATAGTGCGTCAAAAATAAAAATAGAAATGAATTGACAAGCAAAGTGAACAGTAGTTGATATTATAGTAGACCGATGGAAGTGTTTTATTTTGCAAATAGATTGATTTTTCTTTTATGTTTTCCAGAACCGAGTGACGCAGATTTTTCGTTTTCTCAGGCGCCGGCTGTATCAGGTTTTCGCAGCTGAGCCGGCAGGTCTGTTTGTGAAAATGGCGTCGCTGTCACCTGCTCGCTTGTTTTCTTCCCCCGCTTCGATTTCGAAAACATCTCCTGTTCGCCTCTTTTCCAAGGTGAAGTCTCCAAAGTTTTCTAAAGACTGCAAGGCGGTGATAGTTAATGTCTACGCAAGCATAAGGAAGCTCCACCCCGAGAAGACTGTGCGTGACGTTCTCGCAATTGTGGGCGAGATGACCGGAGTGAGCCCTCGGACAGTTGTGAGGTTTAAGAAAGAAGGTCTTTCTGGCGGAGTAAAATAATTGAAGCCACACTGAATTCTATCACCCCAAAATTAATGATTCATTGTGTGCAGCATGCGAAAAAATCCGTGAACACCGAAAAACAGCGCCTCTCAGCACGTCCGTTGCCAACTCTCACTTCACTTTCGTTTCCCTGCGGAAAAAGTTAACAGCACGCTTCTTATTAAAGAAGTCATTTCATTTTGATAACAAAAAAGGCCACTTATATATGGCTCGCATTTAGACTTTCTATCTAGAGATTCGCCGAAAAAAAGATAAAAAAAGAACAGACCTACGCTGACGATCGAACCTGGGCCCCCTCACAAAATGAACAAACATGCCCGCGCTTCGTACCACTCAGCCACGACGCGAGGCGGAGTGACACATTTTGTTAGTTTTTTTTTGACGGACTACTTCCGTACCTTTGGCTGCGTAGACAGCTATGTATGAAACGGAGTATAGTCTTTCCTTACTAATCGTTCTCAATTTGTGACTGCAAATCAAACTACCTCTCATTTCTCGCCAGCGGGCTCAGGCATTTCCCAGGGTTCGGTAATTTGTCTCTTACTTTTTTATGGTTATTTAAATGATTTGCCCATTAACGTTGCTTTTCCTGTATGTATTCTTGCTCGTGACAGTGTTACTTACCGTGAAATTAAGAGTTACTCTTACGCTTCTCTTCAGTCTGATATTAACCATGTTTGGAATGTTGTAACGCATGCCACTTGGAATCTAATATTTTAAATTTAGCTAAGGTTTAACTCTGCATAATGCAATGTGTGATGTACTAAAGCACGTTGACGTAAGTTCTGCCACAATCGATGCCATAGCAAAGAATTTTTGGCAATGACCAGGGTCAAATTTGGAGGTTGCCATCATGTCAGGTACACCCAATTATGGTTGGACATCGCTTTTGGTCCAAATCGGCCAAGGTCAAATTTCAGGAGTGGCTCTTTTATTAGCGACTTTTATACAAAGGAACTAAAAGATGTTGCTAGCCACGGCATCTGCTATTGCAACCTGAAGCTCTTGACCTGTGGCTAGCATTGGCAGGGCAAAATGTTTACAATGGCCTGGGCCAAATTTGGAAGTTGCCATCCTCTCAGGCACGCCCAATCTGGTTGGTCAGATCAGCCATGGTCCGTCTTCGAGGATGGCCCAGTCCAAATTTTGAAAATGACCCACGGCAAATTTGGGGGTCACCATCATGTTTGGCACGCTCAATTATGATTGGACCTCCATTTTGGTGTGAATCGTCCAATGTAGGTCAAATTTTGCGGGTCACTTGGCCAAATCTTGGCAATAGTCGGGGCCAGATTTGTAGGTTGCCATCCTGCTGGGCACATTCATTTTTGGTTGGACGTCTATTTTGGTCCAAATGGTCAAATTTTGAGAGTGTCCCAGGCAAAGTTTTGGCAATGGCCAGGGCAAAATTTGGATGTCGTCATTGTGTCAGGCACACCCAAATATGTTTGGTCAGGTCAGCCAAGGTTAAATTTCTGGGGTGGCCTGAGCAAAATTTTAGAAATGTTGGGGGAAATTTGCAGGTCGCCATTGTACTGGACATACTCAGTTATGATTGGACATCAGTTTTGGTCCAGACTGGCCAAGGTCAAATTTTGGCGGCGGCCCAGCCCAAATTCTTGGTGCTTGGCATGGTAGTTGCTATGGCAACGAATGATGAACAAGAAAGACAAGAAAGCAAGATTTTTGCTCGGCTGTGATGTGTGAGTGTTTGGACAATAATAATAGTGAACATATGCCTGTTTCTCAACATCGCACCATAACATCCACTTAAGAATTAAATACCCGCTGGAAACTGTCACTGTAGCACACATATCTCAGTGTGCATATAACTTCTCGCCTCTCTTAGAATCTGCATTTTAAATTTATTGCTAACAATGCTAACCGTATGTTAGGGTAACTGCCTCAAAACTTCAACCTCTTCTCTAATTCAGTAATGTTACTGCATTATAGAACTCTCGTTCGATCTGAATTGGAATATGCAGCATCAGTTTTTGACAGATCAGTAGAATCTGTATTTGAATCTGCACATAACCAAGTGTTCTTATTCATGCTTTCCAGTTATCGCTGTAGCTCTAGTATTACCACTATGAAGGCTTCCTTATAATTGTCACCAACAAATTTTTCACACCGCAGAAAAATTTTTTGGTTTTGTCGTTTCACAAGATCTACCTACACCTACATTGCTAACCACCCCTAAACGTTTCAGTCCGCATCAAGTATCTCCATAAAGTAGGTGTTCCTTTAAGTCATTGGGAACATTTTTTTATTTATTTGATTCCAGGCAGCGAAAACAAATCCAAAACAGAAAATTTTGTTTTGTTTGGATTTGTTTTCATCATCTGATTTCCCACCACAGTTGTGTCTTTGCTACATTTGTTCTTGCTGTTTTCTTTTACTTTTTTGTTGCCTCTATCCTGGTAATAGATATATTTTTGCTGCACTGTATCATATTCACAGTATGATATGATACTTCCTCCTTTTGTCTCCTTAGGCCCTGATTGTGAATAAATAAAATAAGTTATGGTGGCTCACACAAGTTCCTGCTTTGAAAAGCTTTCATCAGCATTATAGTTGATCTTTGGTTTTAAGTGAGGTGCAATTTAATTATCGGGCTGTGCTAGTATTGTTACTATTACATGTGGTAAAGAGCTCGTATCCAAGGTTCATAGGACTTGCGTTGTGAACAATGGTTATGTGTGTGTCTGTTTTCAGCTAATGTATTCTATTTTATCATGATCGGGGTATTGCTATGAGCTCTGTTATGTTTATCGTCTCTACTGTATTGTTTATCGCCACCAGCAGATAGCCCTATCTCACTGTTCTCTTCACATGGAGCGAGTTGTCTCGCAATGGCTGTTGAACAATACCCGATGTTGGCAAAGATTTGCGATCATGTGTGACCAATTCTTCACCATTTAGGCCTTCTCGTGAAGATGTGTGCCTGTCATGAGAAATATTCTCAGTTGTGCTTAAATAAACTATGATTGACACTCGGTAATTTCAGTCCTGACAGCTGCTTTAGAAGGCAGCTGTTTTCAATTCTTTGTGGACAGTCTTCTCCACTAAAGAATTTGAGTTCTATGTCAGCCTGCATGCTCGTCATCTACTTTTATCTCACTGCCTGCCGCTACATGATAGCAAATCTATCAAGTACACATGTATGCACTGCCAAGCTGATTTTTTTAACCATATACCATATTTTGCTGGAGAAAGAAATAAAGAGCTCGGCCTTCAAAAAAAAGGCTGCTCTGAAGATCAGGATGTTCACTGTAATCTCTTTGGCTTGATGAACATTGAATGGGCCCTAATGAACTAAAATTGGTTAATGCAATCTGTAGTTACTTGTTTTAAGGCCAAGGTTGCAATTGTAGGTACAAATGAGGTTAACTTGGCTGCCCTGCGTGATATTTAACCATTGTCTCGATATTTGTCAACTGTCTTGAATTGCGTTTTTTTCTTCCGCTCATGAAAGACAAGGGACGAGAAAGACAGACACCACGTACGTCAGAAAGGTTAGCAATGAGCGCTAGCATGCATTAAAGAGACCAGCACTGGTTTTTAAGGACCCAGTTTTTTTGGCAGAATGTAAAGTTTACTCTATAAGGTGCTGGACTCAGCAATGGTTTTGTTGGATACTGTGTAGAAACATTTTTCCCAAAAATTGTCAGGTCTGAGCATGGGCCGGTTTTTATGTATCCTGATCCTGGAAACCATGGTTAGCGAAGCACTATGGCGATTGCACGTTGGCAATAGTGCTGTGACTAACACTAACACAAATCTCTGCTGCCAGCCACTAATAAGATATTTTAAGTAGTGTCGATTTTATTTTCCACACCCAAAGCTGTTTCGCACAGTGATGTACCCCTTGTCGACAAAAGTTGTAGTAGACCGTGGTTGCCGCTTCATCGAAGAAAAAAGAGTCGTCTTTTAGCGCTGCTGTCTGCTATTCCGGTGGTGCACAACGCCGCGATGGGCTTTGAACCGCTATTTGCTTCCCACGTCAGCTCGATTCTTGGTTCGCCAAGTTGGACATCGATTCCATATTCCATGGCGCCTCCCCAGCTGAATCACAAACTTTGATGGTCGAAATTGAAAGCATTGTTGCCATCTAGTTACAAAGCTAAAAAGCACATGCTCGACAATGCGATGGGAGCATTGCTTTTTGTTGAAGGGCACACTGGAGAGTGTGTTAACTACAGTAAAACATGAACACTAAAAAAAAAAGAATAAAAACAGATGAGTGATATTCTACTGAGATGTGTTCATGTGGTGGGCTACACTGATAATGTCAGCAACTGCATTAAACTATGCTTTGTGTAATTGAGGCTTAATAATAATAATAATAATTGGTTTTTGGGGAAAGGAAATGGCGCAGTATCTGTCTCATATATCGTTGGACACCTGAACCAGGCTGTAAGGGAAGGGATAGAGGAGGGAGTGAAAGAAGAAAGGAAGAAGAGGTGCCGTAGTGGAGGGCTCCAGAATAATTTCGACCACCTGGGGTCTTTAATATGCACTGACATCGCACAGCACGTTAAAGATCCCCAGGTGGTCGAAATTATTCCGGAGCCCTCCACTACGGCACCTCTTCTTCCTTTCTTCTTTCACTCCCTCCTCTATCCCTTCCCTTAAGGCTTTCCCTTATGCATATTCTGCTTTTCTGTGTGTTATTTTGCAGGCAAATCAAGATAAGGTCTGCTTGTTGCTAGAGGAACAACCTGTATGGACAACTTCTGCCAAACTATACAGATAATATTGTCACGTAGTGGTGACGGCAGTCAAAGCAGCGATGAAGACGTACAAAAGGTCTTCTAAAAGAAAACTGTTTATTGGGCTGACTTGCACCCAAAATGGACTGAATCACTCGGCGGCAGCGAAGCGACAAGTGTGCTCGGCGGCCGTCGAGCAGAATGCCCGCCGCTGTCAGCTGTGCTCAATTTAAAGTTGATAGCGAACTTTCGAGATAAAGCGTGCAAAGTTACTAGAACATTCCGGAACAATGTAGAATCAACTCTGCCTGGCTGCGATCAATCGAGATAAATCTAGTCATGTCTTGCGTCGCAAACAAAGCGATAAAGTTGTTTGGCAGCAGATTTGAAGAATGAACAAACACTGCAAATTTTGGCGGCATTACTCCCCTCTCGGACCCGATGCATTAAAACAAATGATGCGACTAGTAAGAGATAAAACGGATCTTGCGAAAATAGAGTATGGAAATGCAGCATCCTTTAGCGCACATAATACGGCTTCAGACGGACTGGATGGACAACTTCTGGTCGTATGAGGCGTCGCTGGGATACAGTCATTGCGTCAGGGATGACTTCATAATCTAGTTCACCTAGCCGACGAAGAACTTTGTACGGGCCGAAACAGCGGCGCAAAAACTTTTCACTCAACCCACAGCGGCGAATGGGCGTCGAAACCCAGACTTGGTTTCCTGGCTTGTATTCCGCATTGCGTCTTCGTAGGTTGTAGCGTCTGGCGTCGGAGCGCTGCTGATCTTTGATCTGTAATCGGGCAAGCCTTCGAGCTGCTTCTGCGCGTTGAAAGTAGGAGGCAACGTCGATGTTCTCTTCTTCTGTAACGTTGGGCTGCATGGCGTCTAGCGTTGTCGTGGCCTCCCTGCCATGGATGAGCCTAAAAGGCGTCATCTGAGTGGTCTCCTGCACTGCGGTGTTGTAGGCGAAGACGACGTAAGGCAGGATGACATCCCAGGTTTTGTGTTCGGCATCGACATACATGGCGAGCATATTGGCGATGGTTTTGTTCAGGTGCTCGGTCAATCCGTTGGTCTGCGGATGGTATGCAGTTGTCCTCCGGTGGCTGGTTTGGCCGTAACGCACGATAGCTTGCGTTAGTTCCGCCGTGAATGCTGTTCCTCTGTCCGTGATGAACACATCAAGGGGGCTTTGTCGAAGAATGCACTCCATGAAAAATTTGACGACTTCTGCTGCTGTTCCGCTCGGTAGGGCTTTCGCCTCGGTGTAGCGGGTCAGGTGGTCGGTCGCTATGATGATCCACTTATTTCCAGATGTTGACGTTGGAAAAGTGCCAAGCAAGTCCATGCCGATCTGCTGAAAGTGCCTTGAGGGAGGTTCAATGGGGTTCAGAAATCCTGCTGGTCGTGTGGGAGGGGTCTTTCGTCGCTGACAGTCTCGGCAGGTTTTCACATAATGTGCGACATCGGCAGACAGTCAGGGCCATTAATATTTGTCTTGAATGCGTCGGAGGGTGCGAGTAATCCCGAGATGTCCATCAGTCGGCTCGTCGTGTGAAGTGTGTAGAACTTCTTCGCAAAGACAAGCAGGTACAACAATGAGGTAGGCTGTTTTGTTCGCTGCAAAGTTCTTCACAAGGACCTCATTCTGCACACAGAAGGAAGACAGTCCTCGCTTGAATGAAGCGAGGGATGAAGAAACCTTTCCTTCCAGGTACTCAATGAGGCGTTTTAGATCGGGATCCGAGCGTTGCTGCTGAGCAGAAGAGCTGGGGCTGATGGGTCCCAGGAAGGCATCTTCATCGTCGTCCGGCGGCGGTGTATCTACAGGGGCTCGTGAGAGGCAATCGGCTTCAGAGTGCTTGCGGCCGGGCTTGTAAACGACGGTGATGTCAAACTCCTGGAGACGCAGGCTCCATCGAGCGAGTCGGCCAGAAGGGTCCTTCAGACTGGCAAGCCAGCACAGCGCATGGTGATTGCTGACCACCTTGAACGGTCGTCCGTACAGGTAGGGGTGGAATTTTGACGTACACCAGATGATGGCAAGGCACTCCTTCTCAGTTGTCCAATAGGTAGCCTCAGCCTTGGAAAGGGAACAGCTAGCTTATGCGATGACTTTCTCCAGCCCGTCGCTTTCTTGAACGAGAACGGCCCCTAGGCCCACGCTGCTTGCGTCGGTATGAACATCAGTATCGGCGTTTTCATCAAAATGTGCGAGGAATGGTAGGAACTGTAAACGATGCTGAAGTGCCATGAAGGCGTCTGCTTGTGGTGCTTCCCATTTAAACAGCACGTCTGCTTTCGTCAGTTGGGTCAGGGGCTCGGCGATGCGCGAGAAGTTTTTCACAAATTGTCGGTAATATGCGCACAGTCCGAGAAATCTGCGCACTGTTTTCTCATCAGCCTGCGGAGGAAACTGTTCAATAGCAGCTGTTTTCTGCGGGTCCGGGTGTACTCCCTCCTGGCTAACGATGTGGCCTAGAAACAGCAGCTCTTCGTAGGCAAAGTGGCACTTCTCTGCTTTCAAGGTTAGGCCAGACGACTTGATGGCGTCTAGTCCTGTTCGAAGTCTTTTGAGGTGCTCTTCAAAGTTCGAGGCGAAGACAACGACGTCGTCTAAATATACCAGACAAATTTGCCACTTCAGGCCTGCCAGCACTGTATCCATTACTCGCTGAAACGTAGCTGGTGCAGAACAGAGACCAAATGGCATCACCTTGAATTTAAACCGCCCATCCGGAATGATGAATGCTGTCTTCTCGCGATCTCTTTTGTCCACCTCAATTTTGCAGTAGCCGCTCTTGTGGTCCATCGACGAGAAATATTTGGCATTGCAGAGGCGATCCAGTGTGTCGTCGATGCGGGGAAGGGGTAGACGCACTTCTTTATTATGTTGTTCAAGCGGCGCTAATCAACGCAGAATCGAAGTGCGCTGTCTTTCTCACTTGAACAACCGGTGCCGCCCACGTGCTGTTTGAAGGCTGGATGACGTCGTCGTGAAGCATTTCTTCGACTTGGTCCCGGATGGCTTGTCGTTCTCGCGGTGACACACGGTACGGGCTTTGACGGAGAGGTCGGACGTGTTGGTCCGTTATAATGGTCCGTGAATGGCTTTCGTTGCGCCTACGGTCACGATAACGCTTGAACGGGGTGGGACGCTCACTTCTTCCTCCAGGACACTTAGGGCAACGTGATTTTCCCGAGTGTTCATCGAAGCAGTGGCTTCGTATGTCGAAAGCGTGATCACCTTGGATCGCAGGTCGATAATCGCCTGATCCTCATTAAGGAAATTCATACCCAAAATCACTTCGCGGGAGCATTGCGGTAGCACAACAAAGGTCGCAAGATGGGTATGTCCTTTGACGGTCACTCGCGCTGTGCATCGTCCTGATGGCGTAATGAGGTGGCCCCCTGCGGTGCGAATGTGCGGGCCGTCCCAAGCCGTTGTGACTTTTCTCGGATACGCAGCGAATGTTCCATTCATCACCGAGTAATCGGCTACTGTGTCGGCTAGAGCGGTAACTTTCCGGCCGTCGATAGTCACTTCTAAGTCGGAGGTCCTGGCTCTTTCATTGCATGTCGCTCTCGGCGTCGGGTCACGGCTTCGTCGTGCATGAGAGTCGCGGGTGGGCCGTGTGGTCAAAGCTTTTCTGGGTGGCGGCGTCATTTTGAAGGCAGTTTGCGTCGTGGTCGGGGTTGTCATTTTGTGTGGCGTCGGTGCAGCGAGTGTCGGTTCTTCAAGCGGGGTCGCGGGTGAGTCTTCATGGGGCGTGGTCGGTGGAGGATCTTCGGCGCTTCGCACGTGAGCAACCTCACCTCCAGAGGTTGCTGTTTGCTGCCGGTTGTCGGAAGTGCTCCAGGCGTCACATTTCGTGGGGCTTGAGCGTCGATCGTAGGCTTGGCGGGCGGGGGCAGGGAGGTGGCATTCGGGAACAAGTTGTTCATGTCGGACAAGATGCAGGGGTTGTCGTTGGGGCTAAGAAGTCCTTACAGCAGCGGTGTAGGTCATAGCCTGGGGTTCTGTGGCCGTCGGGGTACCAAGTGCCTGTTGCACTTCTTCCCGTACCACATCCATCAGAGTCGCCGCTTGTATCTGTGGGGAGGATGGCAGTAATCGGCGTAGCCCCTCTCGGACGATTTCGCGGATAACTTCCCGCAAGCTGTCGCTGGCGGTGGCCGTCGTTTCCGAATGGATTGCACAGGCAGAGGAAGGGCGATTGTACTGCTGAGCTCGGACGTCGAGTGTCTTCTCAATCGTGCAGGTCCCTTGCGTGGATTCCACGACTGTTTTTGGCGGCTGGCGGACGAGGCTGCCAAAGAGTTGTTCTTTTACGCCGCGCATTAAAAACTGAACTTCCTTTTCCTCGGTCATCTCGGGGTAGGCGCGGCGAAATAGGACAAAAGGTCTTCTAAAAGAAAACTGTTTATTGGGCTGACTTGCACCCAAAATGGACTGAATCACTCGGCAGCAGCGAAGCGACAAGTGTGCTCGGCGGTCGTCGAATAGGATGCCCGCCGCTGTCAGCCATGCTCAATTTAAAGCTGATAGCGAACTTTCAAGATAATGCGTGCAAAGTTACTAGAACATTCCGGAACGTAGAATCGGCTCTGTCTGGCTGCGATCAATCGAGATAAATCTAGTCGCGCCTTGCGTCGCAAACAAAGCAATAAAGTTGTTTGGCGGCAGATTTGAAGAATGAACAAACACTGCTAATATTTGCGGCAATATCCTCGTGCTCATATCCTTTTGAACTTTGTATCTCGTGCTCTTAATTTCTTATGACCGCATCCTAAATCGGGAACATCACAACCCTCCTGGGTAATTTGTGATAAGAACTCAAGGGATCTTTATTTGGCAACACCTGTATATGGGCTGCAGACTGTTTTGTTGCCACGTTTACGACTTTTTGTGCCATTACAGTCCTGTTCATTGATTTCGTTTTTGGCTTTGTTGAGCTGCATGGATTGACAGTTCTTTTTTGCAGCAAAGATCATCCGCTGTGCCACAATATATAGGGGTCTCAAACATATAGGGCTGAGAAAAGGAAATTGTTCCCATATTCCGCTGAATACCCAATCAGTTGCGTTTCCTGGGAGAATCGCAGCCCAATGATTTTCTCGGGTGCTGCCAAAACAGACTGCTCTTTATTCTCACGTATATACATTTTCTTGGGATCCTAATCACATACCCAATGAAGGAGTGGAATAGCCACTATTACCCATGGCTGTTGAAGTTTACTAAGTGCCTCTTGAAATCAACACTGGGGTGCCAATTAATGTTTGTTTAATCTACAGAACACTTATGCACTTCCGCTTGCGGTAGTTGGGTTTTTTCCTTACTTTTTCTGTCTTTCCTCTACTTGACTTTGCAGATCAGTGTCGGCCACAAAGTACAAGCTCCCAACATTGGACCTTTTCAAACTGCTTCCAGCCTTTACTTTCTAGGTGTCTTACTGTTGAGAGGCTGTAAATTCACATACTCTGTTGTAGCATCTGGTAATGCATACGCATTAAAGGGGGGAGACACCAAATTTTTATTTGGCGTGTTGTTTCAAACGTGTCGTATTGCCCCAGGACGCATGACACACACTGCCCGATTCATATATGCACTGTAAATAATTTTTTATTGCATTATTTATACTGAGCGATTCGGTTTCGGTTTCTGAGCACCGGGGTGTGCTGCGACATCACGATCAGGGAAAAGCAGCAACCCTGGTCACATTGGCCCCAAAAATTGTGACGCACGTATTGCTGTGTCGTCTGCTCTCGTACGCATGCTGTGCATAGCAGCGCCTTTCGAAATCATAAGCCGACAAACTTGTTCGGGACTGCGAATCTACGATATGTTAAGAAAAACCAAGTGAGCGAGGAATGAAGTCCTGAAACCAAGCGGCTCACTTCAGCCGATCTCAGTTGCCATAGCACATATGCCAATGCGGTTTCAGCGTTCTATTTCGCTTTGCCATGCCGATGCCGATGCTCGGCGGACATCTGTGTCAGTGGCCCATAGCTGACCCTGGTCACATTACAGCGATACGATGCCTCAGTTTTCCTACCGACCAATATACCCGTCTCTGGCTTCACTTCGCACCGCCTGCGCAGCTGCGCTGCGAGACTGCTCTGGGTCCCGTGGCTGCTGATCAATGTATCTGCTGCTTGTTTAGCAGACAGTCCATGTATTGGCTAAATGAATGCTTCCAGACAATTGTACAGGATTCAGCAGTTACCACACGGGTACGTAACTCCTCCAGGAATGCACCCATAACGACGACTGCATCTCTGCGCTACTTTTGTTTAGATATCTGCATCTGTGTACAGGCAGCAATTGTGCGTTATTTCGGCAGGAATTGCAAGCTGCGTTTCACTTAGGTTAAGCAAGCTCATCTCTTTTGCGCCGGCTGCGGGTTTACTTGTTTGCGCAGTGCGATAACTTTGCTAGAATCGCCGAAGAATGTGATGCGCCAGCCTGGGGAATGCTTCGATCATAGCCAGGTTATGCACAACGTGTAGCACCGGCGTTTCCGACTCGCTGAAGTTGCGTTATTGCTTTTTCCGATGTCCAGTACTTGAATTTAAATTGGTTTATCTGGAGCTATGTTCGGCACTCATTTGAGATAAACAAAATGGCTTAATTTGTTGCCTTCAAGTGACGATGACGTAGCTGCCACGGTGGGCACCTGCAGCATTGACCGACAGACTGCGCTACACCGCCTAGCAGCGGCACTTCCCGTTTGATATATTTGCGTCCTAAGATATAACCAATCCTCGATTTAAGGTCACTGTTGTCAAAACCACGCTCGGTGATCATATGTATCCGCTGAAACTTGTGAACTTGCTCTCCACAATCGCCGACATCGCACATATGAACCCGGCGGACTCGCCAGGCCTATTCGTTCTGCAGCCGAGCCGAAGTGTGAACGTATCAAATGTAGTTGCTCGTTTCGCTCATTCATATTATGGAAAAGGTGCAAACAAGAGAGTCATCGTCTCATCGACGTGAAGGGTCCGCTTGGCCGCCGATATAAGGTACTGGCTGGTGTGTCAGCAACGACATATATGCTGATCAGCACACCGACCGCTCAGTCACCGAAGCAGCGCCTCGCCGATGTCGCGCGTCGCCGTTCATAATACGTCACGTTACTATGTTGTGATGTCACGGCTATTTACTGATATCGTTCCCAGGGCTCTATGTCACCACCTATAGCACTAGCGATGGGCATCCATCGAGAGAAAAAGCGCTTAGGGACTCTTTGGAGCTCAATTAAAATATATTTTATGCGCTTGTTGCATCCAACACTTTGCTATAGGTGACCTTATATACAGAGGAAGGCTATAAAAGCTTACTATAGCCTCAATATTTGATGTCCCAACCCCTTTAAGCTATAAACATTAAGAGGTGCCTTTCAGACACTCAAGTGCCTGCTCCATTATACGTGCTTAGTGCACAAAGCAAATATACAATGCTGTTGTGTGGAGGAATCTGCTCATGCTGCGACGATCTGTTTCAATTTGCAGGTATGAGGACCAGTATTATGAGAACAAAGTATACTGTGAGACTGGACCAAGCGAGCTCTTTATGCCCGCTGGCAAATATGGCGGCCACTCCTCAAAAGACGAAGATGCGAGATGATGATGAATATTCACAGATGAAGACGAGGGTCACGCACTGTGCTCACACTTTCTCCCCGTTATGGGCGAAAGCGACCATCCCGGGCACACGTTAGAGGGAAGTAGGGCGACAGGTGAAGGGCTTTAAGCGCGACACATGAACAATCTCTTCACCGCTACAACGCCGGTCATGGGCAGGATGGACAGGAGCAACGCGATAGTTCATGGGGGACGTTTGTTCGAGTACAGTGTACGGACCAATAAAGCGGCTGAGAAATTTTTCGCACAATCCGGGGGTACGCACAGGAGTCCACAGCAACACTTCATCACCAGGGAAGAAACGCACTCCACGGTGTTTGAAGTCATAGGTTGTTTTCCAGGAGGCTTGGCAGGCGTCAGTGTTCAGGCGAGCAATGGTGCGACAGTAGGCAAGACGGGAAGTAAATTCGTCATAGGAAAGAACGGAAGAGGTTGTGGGGGCAGATAAGAAAGATTCTTCGAGAGTGAAGGTAGGGGGGCGACCGAACACAAGAAAAAACGGGGGAAAAGTGGTTGTTCGTTGCACGGCAGTATTGTAGGCAAAGGTTACAAAGGGGAGCATGGCGTCCCAGTTGGTGTGGGCGGGGTGAATGTACATAAACAGCATATCTGACAGGGTGCGGTGAAACCGTTCGGTGAGCCCATTGGTCTGGGGGTGATAGGCTGAAGTTGTTTTATGGGTGGTCCGGGAAGCATGAAGAACTTCGTCAAGGATGCTGGAGAGGAATGACTTGCCGCAGTCACTGATAAGGACACATAGGTCTTCATGGCACAGAAGAATGGCGTTGAGGAAGAAATGGGCGATTTCGGAGGCAGAGCCAGACGGAACGGGGGCTGTTTCAGCGTACTGTGTTAAGTGGTCGACGGCTGTGACGATCCATCGGTTGCCCGATGAGGTTAGTGGCAAGGGACCGTACAGGTCGATACCAACGACTTCGAAGGGTGAGAAAGGAGAGGGAAGAGGTTGTAGAAGGCCAGCAGGAGGAGACGTGGAGCGTTTGCGGCGTTGGCAAGGGATGCAAGATGCAATATATTTGGCGACAGAGGTGGAGAGACCAGGCCAAAAGAAACGGCGCTTTATACGGTCATATGTTTTCTGGAATCCTAAGTGGCCGGCCACGGGGTATCATGAAGCGCCTGCAAAACCTCACGGTGAAGAGAATGGGGAATGGCAGGCACCCAGGCGTGACCCAGGGGGCTATGATTGTGCCAAAGAAGGGCGCCGTCAACCAGCTTGAAACAGTTGAGTTGGCGTCGGAGGCGGGCATTTGGAGGCCGCATAGCACCACTCAGGCGTTCTATGAGAGTCCGGCAGTAACGGTCGGCCCGCTGTGCTGAAGCGAGATCGCCGAGAGCGGGAGCAGGCACCAGATCAATGGCTGCGGCCGTCGAGGCGTAGGTAGCGATGGAATTAGTAGTTGGGAGCTATGAAGCAACAGGAGGAGAGCACAGAGGTTCTGCGGAGGCGAGGGGCAACGAGAGAGCGCATCGGCGTCTTTGTGTTTTTTTCCCGATTTGTAGGTGACTGTGAAATCATACTCCTGGAGGCGGAGAATCCAGCGGCCGAGGCGCCCAGACAAGTTCTTCTGTGACGACAACCAGCACAACCCATGATGGTCAGTTACAATGGTGAACTGGCGACCGTACAAATAGGGGCGCAATTTCTGAACGGCCCAGACAACTGCAAGACACTCTTGTTCAGTGATCGTGTAGTTCTGCTCCGCTTACTGCTCGGAAAGCAACTTACTGCTCCAAAATTATGCAGGAGCTTACCTTCGTTTATTTGCCTGTGCAAAGTTAGGTGCATAAGAATCCATCTGGCTCTTTCAGGAGAACTATTGAAGACAGCTGTGGCTAAAAGTATCACAATTGACATTGCATTTTAGTTGTTAGAGAACGTCAGTTTCAAAAGCTCATTCTCATAATTTGTCCCTGCAGAAGTACTAATAAAATAACAGAGTGTGCTGTCAGATGTGGTTTTTGGGAATTCTCACTTATGCTTTGTGAATTGTTTATACAAAATCACTCGGGCACTGCTGCTCGTGAAATTTTTTTTTGTAGTGACTTTTTTTCTTCGTTGTTTTGCAGGCCATTATTGAAAAGACAATGCATACAAGCTTCCACAGGAAAAAACCTTGAATACCACACCTGGCTCTATTGCTTCATGCTCACAACCTAGAAAATTGCATGTGCAGTGATCCCAGTGCATTGTGTCTACGTACAAAGTGGGATCGAAATGGTTTTATGTAGTTGCTTGATCTAAATTTAAAGGAAAATGGGCACTGTCCTCAAAGCAGAAAATTTTTTTAATTTACTTGTTTCGTAAACAATATAAGTCCACAGGAATGACAACAGGTTTTGGAAAAGAGGGAATAATGGATCACTGCATAGTTGTGGTTTCAGGGGTTGCTGATGATAAGGGGGCACGAAGTTGTTTTTTTCTTTTTGGCTCAAGAGTCTTGGAGCAGAAATCATAGTTGTACTTTGGGAGAGCAGTTTTCATTGAGTTCTCAGGCAGGTTCCCATTTCAGTTGTGGTACATACAGAACACCTGACATGCACAGCCGTCAAGCAGAGCTTCCGACCTGTGTATTCTTGTGATGTGCACTTAGTAGTAGTAGTATTAGAAACGCATTATTTCATCACTAAAAATCAAGTGCCAGGAACGGAGTCGGCCTGGGGCACAAAGGTCAGGTGGTCTTCCAGCTATCCAAGGCATATCAGGCACTCCATGAAGAAAAGGTCGAGAGGGGAGGGGAAGAGGTTTAATGGTTTGGTTGGGATTTACAGGTTTTAACGTCCCAAAGCAACTCAGGTTATGAGGGGACGCCGTAGTGAAGGGCTGCGGAAATTTCAACCACCTGGGGTTCTTTAACGTGCACTGACATCACACAGTACATGGGCCTCTAGCCATGGGGCACTACAGGTGGCAATGGGTGAAATTGGGATGTGTTTCAGGGCAGTTATAACAGTCAAAAGATGTTGCATACTGTTGGAAGAAAGTCTGTGCTGGTGTCAGAGTCGATTGTCAATTGACTTTGTTACTTGTAGAATAGATAAAAAATAGGCATCTGGAGATCACACTTGTGCCTCAGTAGTATACAGATTGATTCTTTCAGTTATACTATATTATTTTCTGTTTTTCATTGGAAGATCAAATATCAAGGGTGAAATTTGAATGCGCTGAAAAAATGGCATTTTTGGTCCATCAGTGTTTGGTGCATCACTTTTTATCTTGATTCTTGAGCTGTACAGCCTTGAATGGCCAAATTGTTGCCTACGTTATTCAGTGTGACTCCATCACTTTGCACTCTTGCTTTATCTGCTGGTTGGGGCTTTGTGAAGAGAGTAGCTCTGCCAATTTTGTGCTCTAGGTATTGTGTGGTGAATTCTACATGATATGCTATTTGCTGCTGTTCACTGGCCTGGGAATTCTCTTTCCATTGCTAAAGAGTACTCTGTTATTGCTCTTGGTTGCTCATAAACGACTGACCTTCTTTCTTGAGGCGCATAGCATTACTGACTGTGTCAGAACAGTATTCATTCCTTTTTGCATTCAGTCCACACTCTGACACCTTGCATTTTGTTTTGAGCCGTTTTTAATAGGCGGCAATATTTATCTGTATGGAATGCACTGTGACAGTTTTTTGGTTTCTCGCGATAGTGAATGCTCTTCTGCGCCTCTGTATTTCATTATGTACGAATTTCAGTTCATGGAGGTGGTATCCCACTGGGCATTGAAACTCTGCTGGCTGTCCCATGGACATCCTTTGGACGTCCTAAATGTCTGCAGGGCGTCTAAGGCTGTTTTATTGCCCATTGGGATGGACATTCAATCAACTTCTTGTTGGAATTTTTTACTTACTATGCAAAAGCTGTTTGTAAAGAATTGCTTGGCAACTGTTTCTGTGTAACTCTTTACTTTATTGATGTTACACACTGTTGCACAAGGCAGCTCCAGTTTTGCAAGACTCACTTGCCTGCAGTGTTCTTTTTTAGTTTTGCCCGACTGGGGCTCTGACACAAGTGAAGTCTTCATGAATTGTAAAAAGCCTGTAAAAGCAATGTGTTGCTGCTGCGATTCTACTGAGAATAATGCAGCAGCTAGGAGGTGACAAATTGCAGTTTTATTCACTATATTTGCCACATTCACTCTCTCTGCAGTCGAGGCCTTGTCATATGAGCTTCTGGATCCTCTGCAGGGTGTGCGGGTTCAAATCCAAGTGCCACTGAGCACCCACCAGTGATAATGTACAGTATGGTACACTGTTAAAGGGAACAGGCGTTCGCATGAAGTTGACTTTCCACTAGGCGGTGCTGCAGAAAGCCGGAAAGAATGAAGAGCTGATAATGGTGTGGAGTTTGTTGTATGTACATGTACTGTACGTGTTGAGTGGCATGGGAACCAAGTCACTCACGTGGATTATCTAGCCCGGAGAAAATGTTGCTTATTTGGCACGAAACGCGACCACAGAATGGAAAAAGCCAATTCAGCAGCGAAAAGAAGTAATGATGCGTTATGGGTGTGAAAAATGAGATCCATGCACGGGGACAGAATGCCGAAAAAAACTCCGGACCATATTCAGCTTGACATTCTTTCCGGGTTTCCGCAGTAGCGCCTTGCGGGAAGTCAACTTCACGCGACCGCATGTTCCCTTTAACAGCGTTTCATACTGCACAGGCGCTTTTCCCCTGGCTTATACTGGATGCAATGCTTGGAAATGGGTCTTTCACCCCACCTTATATAGACAAAAGTGCCTCATGCCATGGTGCTCTTTGGCTAAAGCTGCCCTTGCACGTTTAGAATTCATTGTCATCATCAACTTCCACTCTCGTTGCTGTCCGATGAGCTCCCCTCATCAGTATGTTGCCTGGCATTGACCTTCTCTGTGCCGTCCGTGGTTTTGAAAAAGCCTGTCAAGCCCCTCTAGGCAGCGCACTGATTTACTGATTACCATCAAGTAGCACATTGAGAAACTTGGTCATGACAGTTTCTTCTTTTCATTTCCCCAATTTCTCATTCCAGAATTATGGGCGGAGGTCTTACGTGAGTAAATATAGTATGCTATAACTGCACTTGAGACACAGTAGTGTGGATTGTCAGATGTGGTGCTTCTTACTTGGTTAATGTCACTTTTGGAGACACTGCAGGGGAAACATCATGTTAAGGAAAATTGGCAACATTCCTGGGCAGCTGTAATCAGTGCTTTTCTACCAGTAGCAATTGTCTGAAAGTTTTTTCCATGTACAGTGCAAATAGTATAAGTTCAGTAAAGAAAAGGAGCGCTGTAGGAATGTGTTGTGTCTTTATGCATAACTTACTCTCATGAGTTGATGAGCCTGCACAGGTAGACTTGTGCTGTCTTACCCATGATGCCAGTAATTGTGCTTGTGAACAGGTCAGTAAAGTGGCCATTGACTTGAATCTAATGTCTTAATTTGTAGCCAATCGTCAGTTTTTGTGAGCGTAAGTGTAGTTCTCTGCAAGTAGAACAAGAAGTCTGGAATGTTTGATTTGGAATTCACTTTCTTTAATCTTTTCCTGAATTGACATGGCCTGCCACAGCTGTTAGATGAGATTGTATTGTATACCCACCGTTTCATGCACGTAACATGAAATGAGCGGTGGCTTGTGTAGACTTGTCTCAGTGGATATGATCTGGCTTTCATGTGCATGCTTGAGCTCCAGGGACTGCAAACATGGCGAACTTCCTGGGCAGAACTCAGCCGGCTAGAATCTGCAGTTTTTCTCCATTCCTGCTTTCCTGAAGGTTGTTTTTCAATAAATAGTGTGAAGGGCACAGAAGATGCAGTTCAATGAATCGTGGTGAATGACTGTGATAGTTGCCTTTAAATTATTTTGTGTCATATGTGAACTACTGATCGAACTGCCACCCATATGAGTTCTCTTCATTGATGCGATAACTTGCATAGGCGTCAAGGCCTCGTCAGACTTTTAGCGTTTTTCTCCTCTTATGCCCTCTGAGAAAATAAAGCAAAAAGCATGCTAAACCTAGTTTTCTCTGAGAAAATAAAGCAAAAAAAAACATGCTAAATATAGTTGACTGCCACTCGTTTAGTTAATAAGCTCACTTGGATGGACTTGAGACAGTAACATGACGCCAGTAATGCAATTGCAAGGGTGAAAGGCAGTGACTTTGCGTGCATTACAATGGCTGACCTATGTTGTTGGCAATGATGATATTTATAGCAGCCTAAATTTTATCTTCAACTGCATGCAGAATTCACTGTAGAGACGTCTTGCTACTGATCTGAATTCTCCTTGAGGCTTATCTACTGATTAAAACTTTTGGTAAACATCCACAGCTTTTGATGAGTGTGTCCTCCACATTCATCTTGCCGTAGCTCCAAGTGAACTGTGGAGTGTTGGTTGTTTTATTTTACTGAAAGTATTCTACCTTTAAAATGCAGGTTCTGTGGTCATGCAGACCAGACACAGTGCATCTCCTGGCCAAGATTCTTCCCATCTCAGCCATTGCATGGAATCTGCTCCTCCTGGCATGGGTAACCACCAGGGCAAACCGGCAGGAAAGAACCTGCACGAATGCACCCACTGCAACAGGGGATTTAAACAGATGGCCGATCTAGTGAAGCATCTCAGAGTGCATACCGGTGAAAGTTCTTTTCATTGTGACTAGTGTTGTAGCAGCTTTATACAAAAAGGCAACCTGGTAGCACATCTGTGCACTCACACTGGTGAACGTCTTTATCATTGCAACCATTGTGGTAGCAGCTTTCCACTGAAAAACAGCCTGGTGTTGCACATCCGTACCCACATGGGTGCAAAGCCGTTTCAGTGCCATCTGTGCCCCATTTCCTTTCCAGATAGTTCAGGCCTTGAGGCATCTAAATTCCATGAGTGAAAAGCCCTTCCAATGTGACTTGAGCCGAAAGACATACTGTAGGAGGGAAAATTTGAAACACCACAAGGATGCAATGCACAAAGAATAGCAGTGGTCCATGATGTTTTTCATCAATATGTTTAGCTGGCTGCAGTTTTGTGTGCAAGTTTATTTTAAATTTGCTCATTAATATCACTGCCCCTATAGCTGGCACACAGGAAAGTCTGTGAAAATCTGTGTTTACTCAAGCAGTGTTAGTAGCAGCAACATGTGGGGACATGTAGGTGTTCAGCATAAAATTGATACGTCTTGTTTTAGTTGCCAGGTTTAAAGAGTTTTGTGTTGTCTGGAACAAAAACTAAAAAAAATCAACATCTGCATCTTTGTCAGAGCATTGTGTCTGCTGGATATAGATTACATAATGCTTGTGGAATATTAGGTCCACTCCATTTTAAATCTGTTTGGTTGCCAGAATATCAGCTGTTTAAGATCATTTCACTTTGATTCAGCTATATTTGATGTGTTGGTGCCCCTTGAAAAAGGCTAATCTATTCATGCAAGGTGTTCATGATAATAAGCTGCCATGGTCTATGGCTACTGAAAAATGAGATACTCTACATACTGCAGGTGAAAAATATTGTAATCTTGTAGTGTATTGTAAAGATTCTAATCTAGGTCAGTTGTGTGAAATTGCCTAGTGCACATGAGCATTTACTATGTTTGCCATTACAAAATTTTGAATGTGTTCTGGCTGTTTGTAAAACTTCCTTACTTGGCATATTGTCAGTTACAATTCAAAAAAGTTCAGTTCTT